>NC_045790.1:16437728-17637728 GCF_009873245.2 Balaenoptera musculus | reverse complement strand
CTGTTGATACATTTCCACAAAAGCACAAGTGAGAAGCTTCTTAACCTTCTAAAAGCAAGCGTGAAACCAGCTTGTTGTTAGAACAATGGCAGAATCTCCAGGGATTGCTGTTTCTTTCTCTCTCTTTAAGAAATTTAAGCATTACAAAAAAAAATGCCTTTTATTGTGAAGAAATTAGAAAACAGATAAATTATAGAAAAAAATCACAGTGTTCCTTTAAAAATTATTAAGTGTTTTTTTAAATCAAAGAATAAATAAACTTTTTGCACACATATATTTGAGTAGCCTTTCCAGTGTCTTGTTATTTGCCATTTGGAGACAGCTTGAGGTCATATGTCACCTATTACACCTCCTGGGACCTAGACATGGAAGTCACATTTATACAGCCAGGCCCTTGGAACACAAAGATGAATATAGTCTGGGTTCTTGTTCTGAAAATTCTCACAGTATGTTAGGAGAATGGTCCCCCTTTCCTGCCTCCAATCACTAAAGTGTACAGTATGGTGTGTGCTAACATTTAGAGATATACTAAGCATCATGGGAGCGGAGAGGAAGAAGTTGTTAATTGAACAGATGTGAATCTGGTAAACTTCAAGGCCATTGAGCTAATTTAGAATATCTTCCTATTCAGACGTTAATCCCAGATACAAGCTATTTACTCTCATTATGAGGGAGCTTTAAAGATTCTTGTGGGTGGATTTGTAGAGAGGGGGCTCCAACTTTTACTTTCAGCTGTTTGAGGCAGAGATGTGGGTGGTAACATTTTATTTTCTCTCTGCAGAAGCCCTGCACCCTCCACCACCTAAGTCTGTCGTCTTCCGTATGGGTAGGTGGGTGAATGTGTGTCACACCCTAGGGCAACAACACTGGCTTCATTTTTAGTGTGTGCCAGACTGCAAGTCTTGTGATTCTACCAAGCTGCAATAGACTGGTTATACACAGAATTCTTCCCTATAAGTCCTCAGAAATCTGTGTGCCACCAGCCCTAAATCAACTGTCACTCATTCTGGAGGAAAAGTATGGGATGGATGAGAGCATTCTCATGCCATTACAGGAAAGTACATTTAATGTAACTTCAAACCCAGGAAGAGAAATCTACTGACTTAGGTTGAGTTAACTGGTACAGATCTTGAGACAGAGAATTGCATATGGAAGGCTTCTTGTAGATTGCTCTTGGGAGATAAGCTGGTAAGAAAACAAAGAGGACTGGATTAGGCAGTGGAAGAAATTAACAGATCAGCAACGCTGTTGCAACTGAGGTTTCAGCTGATCCCCCAGAGAGCTCTGGAGGTGGGATAGAATTCAAAGTTGCCCAAACTGAGGCAAGAGTGTGGCGGCTGTGTCCTCACATCAGCCAGTCCCTGGCTATGGGCTACCTCCTGGGAGGAAGAGTAATTTTGGATGAGCCGGATTCCTGCAGCCAACGACGTTTCCCAGGGAGGCACGCAGTGTTAAGCTGTCAGCAGTGATATTCCCAGCAGCAGAGGGATGGGTGTTAGGAGAAATGGACACCTAGGGAGACAACAGTATCCACTACAGTCTACTTTTTGTGCCACTCAGATCTACTTACTTCTTATGTCTCAACTGGAAATAGGTCCTTCAGGATTCAGATGGGTCACATTTTTAAGGAATTTACAGGCAAAGGATTAGTGGGACAAACCATACCTCCTACTGCTACAGTTGATCTTGAAGCCATAATTAATACTCACCATCTGCCTACTCCGTCACCATTCTAGATACCCTTTTCCTTTGACTGACACTTTTAATAGTTTAAGTGGTTTGTCTGGTGGGGTGAGCCAGGCCCTTATCCCTGAGGGGTCTGAGCCTCTGGTTACCATGCTCTTCTTAGGACAATGATAGCTGTATTTGTCAATGTACTGCTAAAACAGGGCATATGAACCCTAAGAGATGCCACAGTAGATCAGTTTAGCACCAGAGATATTCTTTCCTGTCCCCAGTGTCTAGTAGCAGCCCCATCTGTTGTTAAATGATTTCTTTCCATGCCTGTTGGCCTTTAGTATGAGGACCCCAAAGTAACTTAGCTGTTGTAGCTTAAAGTTTAATGGCTTCTTTTTGAGACCCCCAAGGCAAAATATTTCCCCTCTGAGAACAAGGACCTCTAGACCTCCAGAGCCTAAGATTATAGGATTGGGAGCATAAATTACTCAAGTGGAATATGGGTTGATGGTAAGTGGACCCACTCCTACTTCTACCTTTTAGTTTCCTGACTCATGTATTCCACTTGTAGGGGATACAGTACCCAACAATGCTCATTAATTTAGGATCCATACTGCATCCAGACAATGGTATCATCTTCAAGTTGGCATCTCAGTTGCTTCTTTAAGAGGCAATTCCACTACTTTGCAAGGTTGGTGACTCCTGAGGGTGCGTGCTCACTGCTACTGCTATAATTGTTTTGGTTTTTTTTTTGGACTTAAAGTGGGTCTGTTGGCCTAAGGCAATGTTGGTTGGGATTTTATGTCAGCTGACAAAATCCTTTCTAAGTCTTCAGATAGTTGAGTTGACCAAAGTCCTGTGGGTAGAAAAGACAAGCCCATATTGGACATATGTGTTGATATTAGTCAAATTGAATCATCACTCCTTTCAGGGTGAAAGGATCAACTTGCTATCAAGTGCCTAATTCATTTCCTCAAGAAATAGCGCCAAATATGGGGGCTCAGCCTTGATGTCTGCTGCTGTCAGGTTGGATATTTAGTTGTAGCAGTAACTAGATCAGCCTTGGTGAGTAGGAGCACATCCTGTTGTTTCCACGAACAGCCTCTATCCCTTATATCATGATTATTCGACTCATTTACCCATCATATCAGCCCTTGGGTGGCCCATAATTAATACTGGTGAAATGACCAGGTCATTAAGTTCACTTGATTGTTTAGTGTCTCTTCCATTCTGGTTATTCTTTGGTGCTATTAATATGCAATTCTATCTTCACACTTTATATCCATTCCTGTTTGTCCATCCAGATGAGTTTCCTAAGACTTTGCTCCCAGTCTTCTAATTTTTCTCCTTTCGGGACTCTGGTTCAACTAGCCAGTCAAATAAAAGATGCCCCAAGTCTATTAATATTTTTACTTTGGGCCATTTCTCTTTCTGCAAAGTGGAGGGCTGGATGCGTTGCCCAAAGCCCTGACAATTGGGAAGATTTCCCCTCGTTGCTATCTTTCAGGGCCACTCCTGATGGGACTGTAGCAATAGCAGTTCATTTTCAGCTCACATTGACATACCAAGGTGACCCATCCATATACCAACCTCGGACTTTTCCCTCCTCCATTAGCTTAGCGTAAGGGAGCCCTCCCATGACCTCCTAGTCCCCGTAATAGGTGTGAGCCATGGGAGAGAGGCACAGTGCAACCATGGTAGATGACATGGGGATTGAGATTACCTGCTCATGCAGGCTACCAGCAGATCAGAAGTCTTGCTCATGCCCCATCCCAGATGTACCTCTTCCAGCTTACAAAGCTTGATGCTGCGTTGTCCTAACTTTATGGCTTGGTGGGTGTGACCTAATTCAGCTCGTGATGGAGGTCTGGCTGCATGGCGACTTGATGTTCATGCTCACATAGTCCATCTTTACTAAGGCCTCGTGGCATACCAGGTCCTGCCTTTTAAAAGAAATGTCTGTTACAGATGACATGGTCTTGCTCCAAAACCCTAAGGGTCACATTGTGATTCTTTCTTTCTTTCTTTCTTTTTTTAAAGGCCATGTTCTTTTTTTTTTTTTTTTTTTAATTAATTAATTAATTTTATTTTTGGCTGTGTTGGGTCTTCGTTTCTGTGTGAGGGCTTTCTCTAGTTGCGGCGAGTGGGGGCCCCTCTTCATCGCGGTGTGCAGGCCTCTCACTTTCGCGGCCTCTCTTGTTGCGGAGCACAGGCTCAGTAGTTGCGGCTCACGGGCCCAGTTGCTCCGCGGCATGTGGGATCTTCCCAGACCAGGGCTCGAACCCGTGTCCCCTGCATTGACAGGCAGATTCTCAACCACTGCGCCACCAGAGAAGCCCACATTGTGATTCTTATTAGGGCTTGCTATCAACTTTACTTGATATCTTCTGCAAACACAGAAACCTCTAATACCACAAGGTCTGCCAGTTTGTATGGCCAAGTGACAGGACTGTCTGTGCCACAGCCTGGACCTGCTACAGAGCCCTTTCTAGGCCTCACTTAAAGCTGGCACCCTTTCGTATCACCTGGTAAATGGTTTTCCAAGTGTAGAATATGCTGCCTCCAGAACCCAAAGAGGCCTACCAAGCATTGTGCCTCTTTCTCAGTGGTAAGAGTTGTGAAATGCAATAATTAGTCATTTATTTGGGGAAATGTCATTCTATGCCCCAGATCATTGGATGCTAAAACTTCACTTCTGGGGCAAGACCCTGAAACTTTATAGAGTTCCTCTGCACCCTCTGGAGTACATGTGCTTTACCAAGGTCTCTGACATATCTACCTCTTCTTGCTTACCTGGTGTAATTAGCATGATGCCACCAAGACAGAGGGCTAATTTGATAATCTGTGGAATGCACAGATGGTTCAGTTTTCTTTGGTAGAAGGAAGGTGAATTAACAGAGCCCTGTGATTTGTGAATCCACACTGTTTTTGATCCTCCTTAAGAAAGGGAGGGAAGCGGATACATTTGCCAGAGTAATGTTGGCCTATCACGTGCTGGTGTCTGTTAATCTCCTCTGACAAAGGTACCACATCTGGCACGGTAGCTACAATTAAGGCTGCTCTTTGGTTAAGTGGGCAGTAGTCTACTACCATCTACCATGATCTATCTGGTTTTTGGGATCCTAGCATTCCCATTGTGATCAGGAAGTCCAGTTCTGTAATAGCATCTCCCCTTGCCAGCTCCAGCTTAATGATGCTGGTATCCTTTTACCAGCACATTCCTTGTCACTTTGGTAAAAGGAGTATCCTCTTAGGTTCTGATGGAACATAGATAGCTGGTAGGTTTTCTGCCTGTATCTGCTCTATCACACTCACTTTTCTGAGCCCTTTGAGCCCTCTTCCATCATCTGGCAGGGAAGTTCTGGTATATCTATTTAGTGTGGACCACTGCTTTTTTCAAACTTCCAAGATTAAACCTGGCAGTTTATTAGCACCTTCTCCTAGGATTCTTGCCAGGGTGTTGAATTCTGTATCATGAGGGAATTTTAATACATTTGCATGCTGAGACACTGTCCTTTATCCAACAAAGGACACGGTCCTTTATTCAACCCCCTTGAGCCATCACCCTCAGGATCCAGCCCCACCTTCTCCTTTACGTATTTGCTGTGTAGTCCCTCTCTTCCCTTAATCTGACCTTGTTGCCTGTGTCATGATTTGACCATGCTTTTGACCATAATTTGATCGTGATCCCTATTGGTCTGATTAACAGAAGGGGATTGGGGCATAGATCCTGAGGGGAACCAGCAAGGTCTAAAAGGCGCCTGACTAATTTGAGGCCTCATGTGACACTCAGGCAAGGGAGGGTGTACTCACTTGTTTTCTATCACAGAGGATAGGCCATTTCTGCAGGTCCTGCAGGTTTAGGGGAAGCCGGGAGTTCAAAATTCTCAACTTCATCAACCCAGATAACCACATCCCAAGTGTCAGAGTCCCAATCCTTTTCTGTATGACCTTGATTTTGGTGTAGGAGACCTGCGAGCTGAGAATTCAACCTTCTCTGAAGCTCTGCTGCTCCCACATAATTAAGTCCTGAATTAAGTCCTTTGTGCTGACAGCCTTCTGCTGTAGGAGTTTCTTAAATGCTGCAAAGGAAATCCTGCTTTTACATTTTGCCTTGAATTGTCAACTAATTACCATGAGTCTAATTCATCTGTCTTTGGTGAGTGAATCAGTGGCATTCTGCAATAGCCACCGATTCCATTGTTGTTCTAGTTACTATTTCCCTTCATGCCTCTCCAGTGCCAGAGCTATTGCCCCAGCGCATCACCTTCCGTTAGTGTTCTATCACATTGAAGTTCGGTAGACATTTTGCAATTGCACTGCTACAGTACACCAGAACTGTCCATACTACACCAGCCACCACTGATGGGATCCACATGCCAGCTGCCTGGGAGTAATCACCTCCAAACTCCTGTTTTATAGTCCGCTTTCTAGGATCACTCCTGATACCAATCGGCTTAGATTGGGTTCAGAAACAGACTATGAAACATTAATTTCATCCAATGTTTATTAGGGAGTTGTCTTGGGGGAAACACCTGTCCAAAAAAAAGTGAAGAAGGCAAGATTGGTGATGAAGAAGAAGAAGAAAAGGATGAAGAAGAAGGGGGAGGGAGAGGAGAGGGAAAGAAGGAGGAAGAGGAGGAGAAGGAGGGGGAGGAGAAGAAGAAGAGGAAAAAGAGGAGGGGAAGGAGGAGAGATAGGAGGTACTGACCTCAGATGCAGTTTCCACTGAGGGTTCAGCCAATTCCATGGGGAGCTTTGAGCTAGGATGTCTTTTTGGTATTACCCCGGTTGAGGCAAATGTGCTGAGACTTTGGATTCCCATATCAGCTCACCATTGGCCACAGCTTGTCTCTTAAGAGAGGTGTAACCTTAGGAAGGCAATTCCTTGTGGCTGAAGGCAACTCCCAATGAGGGCCGCACCTATGAATTGTCTGTGAACAATGTTCTCAGCAGCTGGGGACGGGATGAATCAGCCCTGATGAGGGGATCCTAGGAGAACACTAAAGTGTCCACTGCAGGTACCCTGTGGTCAGGCTTCCCACTGAGCAACCAGGAAAGGACTGGATTTAGGGAAAGTGGAGGAGCAAAGATCATATATTGCTAGTGGCAACATTAATTTCACACCTGCCTAAGATTATAAAACATGATTCTGTTTGATCTTGGATGAAATTTTCAGCCTTTTTGTGCCTGAGTTTTTTCAACTATAGAATGAGATGACTAATTAGTAAAGAACTGAAATGGCACCCAGCATATTGCAAACACTCAAAAAAAAAAAAAAAGTTGTTGTTATTGGAATTGATTTTATCGTTGTCATTTTTCAGCAATCCAAACTTATTTTTCAGCTTCATTCTCCTTCCCACAAACCTGGCTCTTTACTGCTTTTCTCCAAAAACAAAACTTCCACTTCTATCTTGTAGATTTCTTCTCTTATTCCTGAAAGATGCCATGCAGCACACTTACACCATTTCCCTTCCTAGACTCTGCCTTCACTGACCTCCTATAAAGCTACCTAAATCCATCCTGTCCTTTGAAGGAGTGGAAAGAGCATGCACATTTATTCAAGATCCTCCACTTACTGCGTGACGTTGGGTAAGCCATTGATCACGTCTGAGGATCGATTTCCTCATGTATAGATTGGGGATTATAGCCACTGCTACACTAGCTCATCATGAGGATTAAATGTGATAACTAGGTTAAACTCCTAGCGTGGTGCCAGGTACACTTTAGTTGCTCAGTCAACAGTAGCTATTGGACCAAGTAGCAATGCCAATATTATCCAACCACAGAGTCATTCAGTGTAGAGTTATTCAAAGCTCATGATGTGCAGGTACCTGTAGGGGTCAAGGAGATGCAGGAGCTACAGCCCCTCCCTCAAGGAGAAGAGCTTCCCAGAAGTTTTCCCCAGCCTCGCCTGCTTGTGTCCATCTCCCCTCTCCACCTCTCCCTCCTCTTAGCACCCACAGCATGGACCCATTACGCATCTAAACACCAATCTCCTTGACACTGTACTTTACATTTTCCTGCATGCCTGTTACGGCTCTCCAAATAGATTGTGAGCTGCTGGAGGGGAGAAACTGCCATATTCCTCTTTATCCCCCATACAACACCTAACACAGAAATGCGCAATGCCCTACACTCTCTAGGTGTTTGTTCAATAAATAAATAAATGAGTATTTATGATTCTCAACAACATAGAGAAGTTTCCACTTTGCAGGTGGAGACCTTTTAGAATCATGACATTGATTTTGTAGGCTGTGACATAAAAATGCACCCGGCACGTGTAAGTAGCATTTGGTGAAACTTCTGTTTCAGTTTTGAATACATGTCATGGGCTGGACTGTGGTGTAAAAATATATTTCTTACTGGGAATCATGATAAGAAAAAAAGTTAGAAAAACACTGGCAGAATGCCTATCATGAGGTTCCTGGTGCAGGTGCTAACCCCCTCCTGGACAGAACCAAATAAGACACTGGGCGCCAGGACCTCTGTGCGGGCAAGGCAGCCACTGGGTTCAGAAAAGCTCTGCAGGGATTGGTGGGGATTAGAGAAGATGGCAGTCAAGGGAGGGGAGGAGCCCCAGCACAGTCACTCAAACCATTGCCTGGGCAAAAAACAGGCACCACAGGTGCACCTGAAAACCTCAAGTGCCTTTCCCTTTGAAAGACACAAAGCACTTAATACCCTGCAATTGCTCAAGGTTTTCCTTTGGGATCCGTTTTCTCTAGAGCTTTAAGATTGTAATAGAAACATGATTGCCTCCGTTCTCTCCCGACTTATTAACCTGAAAAGGTAGCCCAGAATTATTAACCTCTGGAGATTTGGTGATAATTTCTTGAAGCAAAATTTGTACACACAGCTTGACAATTATTGAGGGGAGGGGACCACAGGACAACCTCCTAGAAATTGAAATTACGCTGGGAATTCTAGGACATATGGCTTCTCTGTCTATAGGAGCTTTGAGATTGAATTCAAAGTGTCCTTGTCCCAGGCACCCTCAGGAATAGGAAGCATCGTGCCCATGGGAACGTGCAACCTTCCCGAGTCTGCAGTGATGGAGCTCGAGTTCTGTGCTTTATTCTGCACTAATCCTTCCCACCTTGCTTCCTGGAGTCTGCACCTAAAGCCTGTCTGTCTGCTATTTGTACTCTGAAAAGTGCTTTAATTGGGAAGGTAAAATACAATATCAAATGCCTTTTTTTGTGCTTTGTGAAAGGCCTCTAAAGCTTAGCTTAACTCAAAGAGCTTAAATCAATAGCACCAGCCCATTTTCTAATCACAGAGAATTTAATAATGATCAGGAAAGCCATTGTCAGTCTGATCTGTGGGACTGTTAGGACTTTAACTCTTGGAAAACAGCTTCCTGTCAAACTTACATACTGTTATCATATTAAATGCCACTCAGAAGGGTATTAAAATCCTTCTTTAGAGAGAAAGCTTTACAGGGGTTCTGTCAAATTAACTCTATATGCTGATGAGCGGGTTGCTTGGGGAGAGAGCTAAGACAAGCCTGGACATGGGAAGGACAGAATGTTTCTCTTACCAGAATAGACCAAAGTCAGGAAGGGAGGGGCTTGGTGTCTGTGTCTTTAATTCTGGAAGACCCTTGAGATGCCTTAGCTCAGAGGTTAGAAAGTTTACTCATATTCCGTGAAGCCTGGGAAACTCCTTGGGGTCCATGATGGGGGGAGCAGCTCCTGAAGTGCCAGTCAGGACACTCCTGGACCCCTAGAGAAGCCTAGGACCCACCGGCTCCAGCAACTTAACCCCATCCGTTATCAAAGAGATCCATGATGCCCTTAGGTCCCAGCCACACACATTTTGGAAATGCTGCTGAGGTTTCCAGCCCCGATGCCTAGGCAACAGTGGAGCCTTTCATGCATTGAACCCGACACTGTTGTTTTTAGGGATTAAATTTTCAGAGGGAACCATTTAACTGGGGCAGATGGTTAGCCTTTAACGAAACCCTAAAGGAAATGGGGAGGAGTGTGGACAACAGGGGATAAACGTAAATGGAGAAGAAGAAGTAATTGAAAAGCTGGAAGAAGAGGGGAGCAGGAGAGCCCAGGATGGCCGCCTGCCTCTCTGCACATGCGCTTCTTTCAGCAGCTAAACATCTGTAGAGAGAAGGAGAAATGAGTGTGTCTGGGCTCAGCAGAGCTTGTACCTCCTGTTGCTTCCTCACATCGGACCCGGTCCCCCCATCCCCAGCCAAGGGCTGCAGTCTCCAGGAGTCCAGGGTCTTTTCCAAGCCATGGCCACTAAGCCCAGCAAAGGTCCCGAAGTGAAGCAGCTGCATAGCCTGCATCCTGAGTCACCGGCTCTAGGGGCTGCATGCTCACTTGATACAAATGGAAAGCCCATCTCCACTTCGCTTGCTTTAGGAGTTAAGTCTTTTACAGTCACACTTCATAGGGGTTTAACCCCTTTGGGCTCTTTCAGAAGGTTTTAGCCTTCCAATAAACTTGTAACACATATACAGAAGTGGCCACACCACTGATGTTAGATATTTGGCAACTCAGAGATGGTAAATGAACCCTGCTGGTAAGTGGCAGCCTGTGGCCAGGATGCTGGCCTGGGGCCTCCTTGCAGCCTGTGTGCCCATCTGTACAACCTGCCTGGGCTTCTCTCTGTAAGGGAGCAAACTTTACCACCCCAAAATGCCTCTTTCGAACTAAAAGAATCAAGTCCCAAAAGACTCAGGAAAAAAAACTTTAAACTTCCCCCTTAGCTGCCTGAAGAATTTAGATAGAAGTCCTGTTCCTAGAGCAGAGCTATCAACAGGGTTATCTGCAAAGAATATGGGCTAGACAAGGATATATTGTACAGCACAGAGAAATATAGCCAGTATTTTGTAATAACTTTAAGTGGAGTACAATTTATAAAAATATTGAATCACTATGTTGTACACTTGAAACTACTATAATATTATAAATCAACTATACTTCAGAAAAAAAAAAAGAATATGGGCCAGGTGTGGTGGGGGAAACTTGGACAGGGCCTAGAGATCAGTCCACTCTGTGTCCCATTGTCTCTGCAGGGCCCAGAAAACACTAGCTGACCAAAAATTTGCTTTCCCATCCCCATGTAAATTGCCTTCCTTCCCTCAAAGGCTCAAACAACTACCCCCAACATCCTCCTTTGTCTTTTGCTGAAAATTGTATTTAAGGTGAGTGTTTTGGCCATTCTGGTGAGTTGTTGAGTTTTCCTGGATCTTTCCTATGTATGCATGTTATTAAATTTTTGTATGATTTTTCTCCTTTTATCAGTCTCATGTCAATTTAACTCTTAAACCAACCAGAAGAACCTAGAAGGAAGAGGAGAATTTCTTCCTCACTGACATCTCCATGTGTAAAGTGAAGACTCTGGTTCAAGTTTGGAGCCTACAAACTGAGCGACCAAAAGAAATGTCACGATCTCTCCGATCCTCCCTTTCTTATTCTGTAAAATGAGGATAATAACGTCTAATTTAAGGCTTAAATGTATGTAATGTTTCTAGCACGAGATCCGGCGCTTTTAAGTATTCAGTGAAGCTGTTGCTAGTATGCTTTCTGAAAAACTACAAGAAAAAATAGATCTGGAAAGAAAATTGGGAACACAGAGGAACGAGGAAATATTGAGGTAGGAGGCAGATGGGCCCCCAGGGCAAACAGTTTGAGTTTGTTCCCTGTGGACCGATACTCCAACATGGGACAGTTGAGAGAGGGGGCTGGGCCTTGCCCAGATTAGAAGATAAGAAACCACATATTCCTCATTCTTGAAGTCAGGAGACCTCCCCAACTACACATGCGCAGAAAGGCTCCTTGGAGGTCAAAAGGGGAGTGATGCCAACTTATGCTCACTACCCATAGGCCTCTTCGGTAGAATCCATCTTGGCGAAGAGATGCGCACACCCACGTGGGAAAATCCTGAGATACACCCAATATGGACTTTGAACCAGGCAAATCAAAATGATTGGCCAAAGGAAACCTGGAAGAAATGCTCCATAAAAGTGATTCAAACTGCCACGAGGGCGTGACTCTCTCTCTCTGAGCCCGCTCGTGTGTCTATCCACACGTACTATACTTCTTTTTTTCCTAATAAACACTTTACTTGTTTCACTACTTTCTGTCTTTGCGGCAAAGCCATAGGGCCAAGGCGTTGTCACTGACCACTGGTCTCGTGGCTATAGGATTTGGTGCTCTCACTGCTGCGACCCGACCTCAATCACTGCCTAGGAGCTGAAACCCTGCTTCAAGCTGCTGCAGGCCGAGGCCACCCAAGATCAATATGACCCAAGTTTGAATGCTGGACTCTGTTGAAGACAGCTGTCTGGGGGTATCAGGGCTATCATCCCTAGGGACTGGTCTTGAGCATGACAATGATATCTAGGTGGAAAGGCCAGTGATTGTGTTACAACACTTATTGTATATACAGAAAGGACCAACCTTAAGCAAAATCTGAGTTAGAGCTGCCCAAGATGGCCAAAGCCCTTCTCAGCCTCAAGGGCTATACACAGCCCTGAGATGGCAAATTATCAATGAAAGCAAAATGTCTGTATGCTACCATATCTTCTCAATTATCATTGAGAAGGAGCAGTGGTACTGATAATTCAAAATAACAACCAGCCAAAATGTCTTGTATACCGTCCACCTCCTCCACCAAATAAAAGATTGAGAGGGACCTTGTCTGTCCTCTTCCCTGCTGTAGCCCCATGTGTCACATGGTATATATAGAGTGAACTTTCGTTGAATGGACAAATGTTGAATGAATTCATGAAACAGATCAGGTAGGGCTAAAATCAATACTCAATTATTTGATATTGAATATGTTGACTAATATTGCAATTTTAGGATCTTAAAGACATGTGCATGTTTAGTCAGTTTTTGAATATTCCTGCTTTAGCCTGTACATGCTTCTAGATCATCACCTAGCATCTCTCTTACTGAAACCGTGCACCTCAGATTGGGACTTGAACCCACGATCTTTCAGTTAGAATCACCCACCTGGTGTCTGGACTTACTGGGGCTCAAGTTCTTTGTGTCTCAGCACAGAAGGAACTAAACGAGAGGCAAAGTGATAGGCAAGAAGTAGATTTATTAATATAGGACACTTGTGAGAGATGCAAGCTGGCAGGCGAGGATGCTTGGGCTTGAGGATTAAGTGGGCTACAATTTTATAATCAAAGGAAAGTGGGGGAGGGGAAAAGACTGCCTTCTTCGAGTAGACGTCAGGCTTACATCACTAGCTCATCCTTTGTATTGGGCAGGAGAGTCTGACCCTATGAGGTCAAACTAGGACTGTCATAGCACTTATTCAAATCAGTAGAAAGGTGGTAACATTTTTCTTTCACCTAATGTCCTGGGGCATATCTCGTGCTTTTATTTATGGCTTTATAGTTAAGCAAGCCTGCTTCGTTCCACGACGTTCCAATAGCTTTCTTGAGCGATCATTAACTTACAGTGGTCTCCCAAAATTTCCTAGGTTTCCCTCTCTATCTATAATCCCCTACTGGGATTTCTACAACTACCTGTATAACTATCCTATTCTATCCCTATCATTCCTGCTCATTTGCTGCCTGTTTTTTGCCTACTTTATTTGCAACCTAAAACCATGTCTAAGCAGAGACCAGTTAAAGCCAGGCAATGATATGAAAGTCTTCACTCTAGAACAAGCCTATATTTTGAGAAAGTTGGGATGATTGGGTAAATGGGGTTTAAGGTGGTCTGTATCTGGCCATCTATCTGTATTCCCTGGTCCTCACAGACATGTACAATTCAAGAGTGAGAGGCAACCCCTACTTGCTCAGAATCTTCCAAGAATTGAGAGCCCTGGCAATCTGTCTGGCACCACAACAATTGAAATTAATTGGATTTTAGAGATAATAACATTTATGCTAATGCAGGTATTGAGAGGAGACAATAGTCCTGGAGATAAGTACCTTGGAGAGGTGGGGTGGGAGAATTTGCAGTACCAGCAGGAGAGATTAGGAATCCTGGAGGGGGGAGCTGCCGTGGTGGGGATAGGTGGGATGAGGGACAGGAAGTTATAAAGAAACTGGGAGGCTTTAGAGAAGCAAGAGAGAGGAGCAAGGGGGAGAAGTAGAAGAACCTCTTTGGATAAGGATAATAGTCATAGAAATGTGCCAGATGCCCCTTATTAAGTGCTTTCTATGTACCAAGTGCTATGTGTTTTACAATGAAGTCATTTTATCCTCATAATCAGCTCCTGAGGTGGTACTATATTGTTTCCTTACTTTAAAGAAGAGGCGTGGAGGGGTTTAAATAACTTGTCCCAGGTTGCTTGGCGAATACATATGCAAAATAAGTACTCTACACTACCTCTCATTTGTCCAAAGCAGGAAACAAAGAGCAATGAGGACCAGAAGAGGTGAAGTTCTAGAACAGCTCTGAAGAGAGCGATTTTGACAAGGGCCTGGGGACTTCCCTGGCGGTCCAGTAGTTAAGACTCCACGCTTCCAATGCAGGGGGTGCGGGTTCGATCCCTGGTTGGAGAACTAAGATCCCACATGCCGCGTGGACAAAAAAAGTAAAAAAAAAAAAAAAAAAAAAAAAAAATTAAAACAAGGGCTTGAAGGAAAGACCTGGGACCTGAGAGAATAAAGATCTGATTACAGATAGTAAACCCTTCACAAGAAAGGACCCTGGCTTACAGGTTTGTCCCTGGCCCTTGCATCCCTGGTGGTCTGCCTGTGGGGCTCTCCGTGAGTCCTGTCAGGTGAGAGGTCCATGAACAGAAGGTAGACTACAAAGCTATGCAGTCAGCTGGACCTGCTAATGAAGCAAACATTACTCTGTGTGAGTGTGAAAAAACCCACCACTCCATCCTGGTCTGTATCCCAATAACTGGGGTAATTGACCTCTGCAGACCTAATCTACACCGGGGTTGTTAACGCAAGTTCGTGTGTGTTGCCAAGCAAATTGAAACGTAGGAGTTTGGAGCAGAGAAAGGTTTATTGCAAGGCCATGCAAGGAGATGAGGTGGCTTTTGCCCTGAAAAGCCTCGAACCCCCCAAAGGGTATCGGCAAAGCATTTTTAAAGGCCAGGTGAGGGGGGTGGGTCGCAGGTTATGTGATCAGCTTGTGCACAGTTCTCTGATTGGCTGATGGTGAGGCAGCAGGGTGGTGTCACAGGGGTTAACATTATCAGTCCTTAGGCTCCAGGAGGCCTGGGGCTATGGGCTCAAGGTCATCAAATAGTTCTTCCATTTGGTGGGGGGTTTTTACATCTGCAAAACAACTCAGGAAATTTACATCAAACCTAGGTACTTCAGAGAGGAGCTAAAGCAGAGGATCTGGGGGAAGACCCGTCCTGGGAAGGCCCCATAGTGTCCTGTTTGTTTACCGGGTTTTCACACTCTGAGAAAATACCTGCGAACTTTTATTAACTGTATTGAACTGGAAGGGGCATAGTGAAGAAGACAGAGAGAGATGGGCTGGAGAGAATGCAATCTTGGAAGAGAAACCCCAGATCACATGAGTGACCGTGAGAGAGGGAGGGAAACCTCACTGTGGGTGTTCTGCCTGGAGTATGAGTAAGCTATTCTGTCTAGGGTCTTTGAAGGTTAAGTAGTGGAATAATCAACCATTTTGGAGAGAGACATCTGGGCCCTCTGAGACATGTTGGCACTGCTTTGTGTGTAGTAGTGTGATGTGGCATGGAGAAATTTTGGAGATAGAGCTGGACTCAATTGCAAGCCTAAACATCTGCTTGCTGGGTGACCTTGGGTAAGTCACCTTGCCTCTCTTAAACTCTTAAGATGCTTAAGGGCCAAGTAGGATACTAATACCTAGCTCCCAAAGTTTTCCTGGAGTCTCCAAAGAGTGATTCAAACCCTTGACCCATTGGAGACACTCCATGAACAGTATGAATTTTATGGAGGTGTTTATACTCTGACCAGGTTGGGGGAGTGGAGAACAGAAAATTTAGGATTTCTCCTCTTTATCTCTGATTTTTAGTATTCTTTTCTGTATTATCAAATACGTCCCCTGAAATATGAACTTTGACCTCCCAACCCTGTTTCACTCAGATTTAAGTCAACATTGAACTTTGTATTTCCCAAACGGAAGGCTGTGTCATTATTAATCCATTTGGTCATTTTTTTCCTCTCATTTTGAGCCTTTTGCAGTTACTTATGCTTGAAAAGGTCTAAAATGTACCTTTAATCTCCTTGTCATACAGCAAACCGCCACTTCCAGCTTTCTTTTTATAATGCAAGTATTCTTCATGCAGTATAATGTTGTGCTATGGCTATATGCAAAACTTTTTTTTTTTTTTTTTTTGCTATCTGGGTCAAATCATGGGACTCTTCTTGCATATTTGAGAAAGATGACAAAATTAAAATGGGAGTGAGATTAACAAACAGACTCAACCTACCAGATCTGGTCCCAAACTGAATGATGTTTAAACTGATTCCAGTGCCATGGTATGTTTAAATTTCATGAAGTCTTCTTGGCTTGCCTTCCAAGTTATTAGGAAAGCCAGTCACCTCCCTACTAATCAATCTGAGAAGCCTGGAAATTCGAGCACAACTGCCTGCCATTCCCTCCATCCCAGGACCATGCCACTGCCCCGTTCTCCTATTTCTCTTGGTCTTTGTCTCTGGGAAAACTTACACAGGCCTTATATGTCTCACTTGGCCTTTCTGAAGCATAAACACAGCACCATAATGACAGTCAATTAAATAAAAAGGCTGTCTGTCCCGACACTGCCGTGCCCTGAAAACAGCGAAAACTGCTAGCCACTTAAAAGCAATGAAAAGCATCAAACCGGGTAGAAATTGCCGTGCTGCTCTTAAGTTCAATTTCCCTTGTAGCTCGATTTTCTAGCTTTGCACTTTCCTAGGTAAATCACATTAATAGGGGAGAAGGGGGGCATGGGGAGATTGGTGGTAGAGAGCCAGACAGTCCTTTGGAGTGAGAACATCTCATCCTGAGCCATCAGGGAATAGAAACAGGTACTCTTGACAAGCAGTATTCAGTGGTATGAGAAGTCATTTAAATAGGAAGCGGGAGCAGAGGTCTTCTGCTGGCAAGAGTATTCTTCATTTTTGCTGTCATGGTGCCTGTTAACGATCCCCATCTATCATTTGTTCAGTAACCTCTCAGTGAAATTAGCCAACTGCAATTACAGCACACAGCTCTGATGTGCCAATCTCCCTGGAAAGCATTAAGCTATCTTCTGTTTATTCATTCTCCCACCCTCTACACCTTTTAACTGCCCATTAACGAACTTTCATTTGCATCATGTAACAATGAAGTCCTTTGGCCTATTTGTGTGAATTACAGGTGCGCTGTAGGTGCCCTTTGTCACCTGTTTTGCCATCTTTGCTGAAGCAGTGGGCTGGAGTGGATTTATATTTCTAACATTACTTGACTTTCTGCCCATTTCTGGATGGAAGCAGTACACTTCTGGCTGGCCCAATGAGCCTCCGCCTTTGGCTTGAAAAACTGGCTTGTGCCCAACCTGGCTGAAAAACTATAAAGTCAGTCTTGACAGATGCCTTTAAGGGATCCTTTCAGCTCATAAACCATGAGGGGAACAGAACATCTCGGAGCATAACAAAGTTGCCCTTTCTATCCCGGGAGACTCTGCTGTAGAACGTCTTGAGATTACTTTTGGCATGCCTCCTCTGGGATCCTTCCCTTACCATAGAACTATTATTCCAATTGTTTTGATTCAGAAAAGAAGTTAGCTTGTACTTTTGAGCTATCTTCTAGGAACTGGCATATAAAAATAGGGGAAACCAACACTTATAGAACATTTATTATCAGCCAGGTGCAGTGCTACGTGCGTTTATGTTAATTCTCAAATCAGCCCTGCAAAATAGGTATGAAAACTGGTTTTAAAAATGTGAAAGCTGAAGCTTTGATAGGTTAAGAAAAGAATCCAAGATTGAAACTACAAAACTATTACTTTTCTACTGCACAAGGAGGCAGTGCTGAGCAAACTGAGAAAAATACACTCAGGTCTTGGCTCTGCCACTTGTTACCTGAGTTACCACTGGAAAACCATTTATCCTCTCTGTTCCCTCAATTTATCACCTGTATAATAAGGAGTGGAATACTGTTCAGCTCTAGGATTGTTATGAGATTAAATTAGACATCATTACAGCCTTGGGCACAAGGAAGGTACTCAATGATTGTTATGACATTTCTTTCCTTTTACATATGCTACTCAGGGAGACAGCTAAAAAAATCTCAAAAGAGAAGATAAGATATACTCACTCATGTGAAAAAAATGGGAGCATAAAAGCACTAAATTTCACAACACCATTTATTGATATTATATACATTTAAGTAGTATGGTATAGCACTTAGTAGAAAAGCTTATCATTAAGGTAATACATGGGTAGTGCAAACGCTAAAAGCAAGAAGAGTCAAATGAGGGAAAGATAACACAGAAGTCAAAGGAATGACAATCACCTTCTTCCTAAGACAGCTTTGATTTTTAAAAATTATCTTTATTTTTTTTAATAGGCAGTACATTTACATGGCTCAAATATCAAAAAGCTTGAAAGTTCTCAAGGGGAAGTTTTTCCCCATAGTTCTAACTTTTAGTCCCCCAGTATTCCTCCCCGGGGCAACCCAGTGTTGTCAGCTTTTTATCCTTGCAGAAATAGAGTCTGTGTTTATAAGCAAATACATATAAGTAATCTCTCTACGCCTTGTTATAGTCTTTCTGGACTATTACATACATGTTATTTCACTTAAAAGATATTTTAGAGATTACTGTATATCAGTATATAGAGAGCTTTATTTTATACCAGCAAAACATTCTATTGTATGCATGCATTATATGTATTAAATCCCCACTGATGGATATTCAATTTATTTCCAATCTTCTTCCACCAGTAAAATGCTGCATTGAATAATCTTATGCGTGTATCATTTCATATTTATGTGTGAGACTATCTATAAGATAATTCCTAGAACTGGGTTTCTGGGTCAAAGATTTCGTCCTTTTGTAAAGTTGATAGATATTGTCAAGTTATCCTCTGTAGAGGTTGTAATTACCCTCCGTTTACATCTTATGAGAGTACTTTGTGTTCCCTCATCTTTTCCATCTAATAGACAAAAATTCTAGATTTTATCAATCTGATAGGTGAAAATGGTATCTCAGTGTAATTTAAAAACATAAATTTTTCATTTATGAGGGAGATTGGAGCATGCTTAAGAGTTACTATATTTTCTTTTCTAGAAAATGCCTCTTGTAAAAACCGTTATCCTTTTTCTATTGTATTGGTTTATGTGTCTTTTTATAGGTGCTTCAATTATATTTCCCAGGTTGGTCATTTGTCTTTAACTTTGTATATTGGGTTGTTTTTTTTTTTTCCACCAGGCAGATGTTTTTGTTTTTAACATAGTTAATTTTAAATCTTTAAACATGGCTTTTAAAATTCATTGAATTGATGTAGAATTATTCTACTGTGATTTGGGTCCTTGGTTCCCTTCCATATTCCCTCCCACTCTGTATGGAAAGAAAGTCCTGAAATGATTTTCTTTCTGCTGTTCCATGACTCTGTTATAGAGCTAGAGGTAGGCCCATCCGCTCCTTTGTATGCAGGTTCTTAATACTGGGAGCTTAATAAATATTAAATGGATGAATGGAAGAGTGGATAAAAGGATGAAGGACTGCTGAACTGCTTGAATTCAGGCCCTGACTGTGATATGTGAGCCTACAAAGCACACAGACTAGATGTTTTTGGATTCAGTGCATTTATTCACTGGTGAGTGAGTTAACAATGCAGTATACAACATCGTTCACTTTGTGAGTGGCCATTAAATGTTAATAGTTACGTGCAACAGGTAGAATAAAAGGAGAAAAATAAAGGGGGTCAGGATAAAAACAATAAAAAAGCCTTCAGGACCTTGGACAGCAGCAGGGCAGGCAGCCCTAGGACGAATTATGAATAAAGGGATCAGTTTTGGGGCACTAGGACTTCCCCTTTGAGCCTGGGGTATAGTGCCACTTCTCTTCTATAGAGCTGGGTGCTGGGCTATTCAGTACCCCTTCCCCTTAAAAGTGGTTGATCTTGGCCTGTTCTTTGCAGATAGCTGTCCTTTTGCTGACCATTTTATGCAGAATACGGTTTGTCTCATCCTGAACACACAGGTCCTGTTCTTGGCTACTTAACACTGGGAAGTGATCTGCTAAACAAACCATGCTAGGATGGTAATGATTACCACTAATTTATAAATGTTACTCTTTAAGCCCAAAGAATATATCTCTTATAGGAAGGTTTTATAAGATAAGAAAGTTGACAATTGAAGCATTTTGAGCCTGAGGAATTTGGTTTACAAATTCCTAGTATATCTGGCTCTAGCAGGCAGCATTTTTACTTGCGGTAGTTGTTGTAGGTGGGTAAATTGTGCGTGGATCTTTAAATTGAAGAGAAAACAAAAGAAGAGGTACCATTATACTAATGTCCCTATGTAATTGTAGTGTCATGAGGAGTTTGGGAATGGGGACAGTGTGCCAGGAATCAGGGCTACCAGACCCCTGAAAAGGTCTCTCTGATACCCCCTGATAGCATCCCTGGAACTTCTGCATCCTCAATTCCTCTGAACAGCCAGCATAAATAGCTCATAGTCATGCTAATTCTGTGTTTTATTTAGTCTCATCCCTTTTCAGCACCCTTGACCACCCGTATACTTTTTTTTTTTTTTTTTCACCCGTATACTTTTTCTTTTACATTCTGGTCCCTCAGGCTGGGAAGAAGGATGTGACTCTGCCTCGCCAACACACCTCAGAGTATTTGATCATCCTCAATAGCCAGGTTAGATGTGTGTATTTAAGTTGCTAAATGCTCGTCCTCGTGGAAGCCATTGCCTTGATTCTGCCTGACAGCGTGCTGTTTACTCCTCCTCAATGCATGACACCAGTGGGAGGGGATGTCTGAGGACTTCACCAGAAAGTGAAAAGAACGTCCCCAGGGGAGCAAATGATCTTGATGCTGGCAAATAAGTACATAGGCATTTATATTTTTTTCTTAGATAATTCCAAGCTAGGGGGTGGAAAGTGAGAGAATGTCAGGGTGCCACATCCAGGCTGTCAGAAACGCTAAGGCAAAGTTTTTCATGGTGCTTTAATACTTCAAGTGACTTAACTGTTGAAAAAAAGACAGATGATTATAGAATCTTAAAAAAAAAAAAAAAAAAGACAAGGGGCAGGAGAGAGAGAGGACCCCCCCACCCGAAAAGGACCCAGAGGGTGGAAAGGAGAAGCTAACATCTATGCCATATGCCACATACTGTACTAGTTATTTTATATATATTAACATAAATAATTCTCACATATCATGATTAAAGCATTTTTAAAAACATATTATAGTTGAAGAAACTGAGGTTCTGGGAGATGAAGTAATTTTCGTGAAGTCTCAGTATTAATACACAGTAGAATAAATCAGTCTCATTCCAAAACTCATCTTGCTATTTCATCTCGTTCCTCCCCCAATTATACCCTCCTGTTTTAAAGGTGGGCAAACTTAGACCCAGGAAAATAAAGTGTCTTCCTCCCATTTCTCAGTCCAGAGCAGCAGGAAGCCAAAGAGGAGAAAAGGTGAATCCTTTCATCTCTTCCTTTTGTCCTTCATGTCTTTAATGATGTGTTTTGATCACCACAGAGATTTTGCTGTTAATGTAGTTTGAATCCCTTTCATGACAGGCTCCTTTAAGTGATATACACTTTATGAGTTGATAAAGGGGCTGCAGTTTGGAGCTCAGGCAGTGGCACAAGGTACAGAGGGCAAGCTTCTTCTAGTAACTCATTACTCAGCATGCTAGCCAATATGCAGGGACCTTGACAGGGACCCATGCATGCGTGCACGCGTGGGTGTGTGCCTATGTGTGAGTGTGTATGTGTGTGTGAATGTCCAGAGACCAAGCATGAGTAATTTTTTTTCTTTTTTTGTCTGTCAATTGATTCCTTCCAGCTAGACCACTCTGTACATCCTAGAAAGCTTAGGGAAGTTAGTGGTCCATAAATCATCCATGAAATCCTCCAATGAGGCTCTGTCTATTGGAAATGGTAACAGTAACTCTATCAAGAGTATATTAGGGTTGTGGCCTCATCATTGTTGTCATAACATCTTTCGAGTCACGTTCTTTGCACTTGCTGTCTAAAGCTGGTGTTTGGAGATAAGATTTTGCTATATGTCCTCAAGCCAGCAACTCCTAATGCAGAAGCAGACTTGTGTTTTCGGCATGACTAGCGTGAGAGTAACATGGAAACCTAGAGCTAAACTGCTTTGGTAGAGCCCAGGTCCCTCTTATGAAATCCAAAGGGTAAGATCTCGGTGGTCCAGGCATGCTTGGACTACGGTTGTCCAAAAGAAAAGAAAGGCTTCATGAGAAGTACTTCTCAGCAAAATCAGCAGTAATGATTAAAGGTGGTGTAGGAGAAATGATTTTGCACTCTTAGGCAGGAAACCGGCATCACAATCCTGGCTATAGTTGAGCCAGTGATGTACAATGTGGCCTTAGGAGAATGACTTAACTTGTCTGGACCTCCATTTTCCCATCTCTGAAATGGAAATAATGATATCTGTTTTACCTGTTTCATAAGATTACTTCAAGGAACAAAAGAGCTTATATGCATGAAATGGCTTTAAAATATTAACGGCCCTACGTGTCCACAAGATGTTCTAATTATCAGGGTCGGTGTCGCACTCCCCCCATTCAACCAGCAAAGTTCTGTTGATTCTTTATTCCTTATAAATTTCCCATTGGGGTCTGCAGAGTTATGATATGGCCCCTAAGTTTCCTGCTCCTAGTGCATTAGCGCTGTGTGATCCTCTTTCTTTCAGTGTGGGTAGAAATTGTGATTATGATGCGATAGTCATTACTATGATGATGTTAGCTTATATAACACTCCATCATAACAGTCTGGAATGGAAAGTCTCCTGCTGGCCTTGAAGACACAATCTCCATGAGTTCTACAGCTGCAAGGAAATTAATTCTATAAACAACCAAGTAAGCCTGGAAGAAGGCCTTAGTTCTCACACGAGACCCCAGCCCCAGCTGACACGTTCATTTCATCCTTGTGATAGTCTGAGCAGAAAACCCAGCTAAGTTCTGTCCAGGCTTCTGACTTACAGAACTGTGAAATAATAAATATGAGCTGTATTAAGCTGCTAAGTTTGTGGTCATTTGTTACACAGCAATAAAAAATGAATATACCCATTTATTCCTTTTTATTTCACTTCTATTGCTACCAAATAAATTCCAACAAGTGTCTTCTTTTGTTCTTCTTTTATCTGTACTATTTCCACAGTCTTCCTGGAGTCAGTCTTCTTTCTCTCTGGCATCTCTTCTCCTGGTAATCTATTCCATACAAAGACAGGTGACTTTTATATACTGTATATTGTTGATTCTATTGGTGAATCTCATTTTCACATTTCTGAAATAGGGCTCTGTGTCATGATGCATGTGTATATTTATTGTAGTGCTTGTTTTCTTCCCAAAAAGCTCTTATTAAATTGGTGATGTATCTTTCCAATTAATAGTGCCTAAGAATTGAGGAAATCTGGTAGTTCAGTCTTAAACATGACTGTGGAGCTCTAGATAACTTCTAGTGAGAGACTTCAGATGCCGTCTAGGAGGAGGAAAGTAGGTTCCCTTCTCACGAACCTGTTCAATGGCATCAGTAGTAAAATATGCTGATGACCAGCCCTTGCTCTATAAAGAAGCTGCTGCAGGCAACCGTGGGATTTGGTACATTTGCATTTATTTTCCACCTTCTCATTGCTCCAGGTTGGGGCCATCCTGGATTCCTTTGTCACTCCTCTTCCTCCTTGACCCCAATGACCTGCATCTCTGATACAGGTTATTCCCTGATTCCCAAAAAAATATCACAAATGGCGACACATTCATTTTGGTTCGCACATCTATTCTGGGTCTGGCCTATGAGAGTGACCATCTGAGATCTCTTCCCAGGGATCCTAGGCTATCCTGTTCCTTCCCTTACGTAAGCTCTGATTGGATTTATTTTAGGCAGGGAAAGAGAGAGAGCTCTGGCACATGGCCAGAAGGCTCAGATGTCATTCATTAGTTGTATGACCTTGGGAAAGTCACTCCTCCCTCTCCTGGTCTCAGTTTTCTCATCTGTACAATGGTGTTCTCTAAGATTCTTTCTTCTATTCTCTAAGCCCAGCCGATCTTTCACCTCTTTATTGCAAATCTCCCCAAAGCCGTAGCAGAGGGTGGGTACTGACAACATGGAGGGCTTACAGTATTCCTTGGCCTCCCGGGAGAGGGTGGGGAGAAGCCTGGGCCCCCTTATGCATCCCATTGTTCCCAGCAGGAGACAGAGCCATAATCCAGATTCCCCACAGCACATTTCCCTGCACAACCAGACTGACTGACGTCCTTCTGTCTTCAAGTTCATTCCTGCAGATGTCTCCAATCCTCATCACTTTATCATAATTGTTATGATAAGCATTTCTGCCAAAATGATAGCAAAAGCTCAATTTTCCTGAGCAAAATTAACAACAAAAAGTGTTCATGGCTGGTGCAACCTGGTTATTAAGCTGTAGCAGGAATTGACTGCAGCTGTGAAATAAGATATAATTAAAATCTGGGGCTCTTCACCATGTGTCTGGTTTGTGCACTTGCAGTGCTGTAGATAAATGAATTACTGAGGCTGACCAGCTTAAGCTGTCAACTGGGAACCTGTCCAGTGGAATTACATCCATCTGAATGTCAGAGAGAGAGAGTGAGAGTGGGCGGGGGGTGGGGGGGTGGGTGGGGTGGGGTGTGTGAGTACATCCATTCAGGAAAGTACAGCAATAACTTGGGTAAATAGGTAAGGCAGGAAGGTAGAGGGGAAAGATCCCCATCATGGACTCCGGGTTAGTTCTGCCACCAGCTGTGTGATCTTGAACGAGTCATTTATCTCTGGGATTCTTAGCATCCTCTGATGGTACCAGGAGAAGGCAGCATATATTATTCATAAGATGCTTTGCTCTAACATTACGGGCTGCTATTCTACTTGTTCCAGGTAGAAAGGACAGGTCTAACATGAATAACTTGGGGCCATAAGAGTAAAAAACATCACGGATTCATTAGCAAAAGACAAGACTGATGAATATGAAGCCAAAAATCATGAGCAGTGGATTCGGTTACTCTGGTTGGTCTCTTGTTTTTCAATTTATGTGGGCATTATTATCTCATTAACTCTTTTTTTTTTCTAAATGATCATGCTTTTATTAAACTCATGTACAAAACTCTTATCTACTGAAGCCCTTGGCTGGGCTATTCATTATAATGTTTTGCTTGTTATAAAATCAAAGGATTTTTTTGTGACTGACCTCTGTTTGGCCCCTCCACCCTATGGCCATCCCGAGACACAGCTGTACCTCCCAGTGTTTCACATTCATTTCAAATAAAAGGCATATGTGTGTTACGTGTATTATGGGTCTCAGGGCCTCAACAGACCTCTGTGGTTTTGACTTCATTTATACACTTCAGGTCTATTGGAACAAGCTGATGCTAAGTGAGAATAATCTTTATGCCTGATTATTCATGTGGTATTCTTACCTTGGATGGCTCTGAGGGCATGGAGAGTAGGTCATAGATGGGACTCTGCTTGGGAGCTGTGACGTAGGACAGAAATGTAGTGGTCAGCGGGGTACCTGGAACCCAAACATCTGTCACTTCAGTTAACCTGCTGGAGGAGGCTGTCCTTCACAAAGAGGGTTGAGTTGATGAATTATAGGCTCAGTCTGTCTCTCACAGTGGCTACTTCTGGCTACTCTCAGGAGTTTGGTCACACGTCCATTAGTTTATCTTCTAAAATCCCAGAGAGGCTTCGTCCTCCAACTCCCCACGTTGTCTCCTATGTCTCTCCACGGCGACCATGTTAAGACCCTCCAAAACCCTCTGTTGCTAAATGTCCATCGACAGAAGAATGGATAAAGAGATGTGGTACATATATATATAATGGAATATTACTCAGCCACTAAAAAGAATGAAATAGTGCCATTTGCAGCAACATGGATGGACCTAGAGATTGTCATACTGAGTGAGGTAAGTCAGACAGAGAAAGACATATATCATATAACATCACTTATATGAGGAATTAAAAAAAATAATATAAATGAACTTATTTACAAAACAGAAATAGACTCACAGACTTAGAGATTGAAATTATGGTTACCAAGGGGGAAGAGTGGGGTGGGGGGAGGAATAGTTAGGGAGTTTGCGATTGACACGTACACACTGCTATATTTAAACGTGCAGTTTTTTTTTGTTTTTTTGTTTTTTTTAAAATTTTATTTATTTATTTATTTATTTATGGCTGTGTTGGGCCTTCGTTTCTGTGTGAGGGCTTTCTCCAGTTGCGGCAAGCGGGGGCCACTCTTCATCGCGGTGCGCGGGCCTCTCACTATCGGGGCCTCTCTTGTTGCGGAGCACAGGCTCCAGACGCGCAGGCTCAGTAGTTGTGGCTCACGGGCCTTGTTGCTCCGCGGCATGTGGGATCTTCCCAGACCAGGGCTCGAACCCGTGTCCCCTGCATTGGCAGGCAGATTCTCAACCACTGCGCCACCAGGGAAGCCCCACACTGCTATATTTAAAAAGGATGACCAACAAGGAGCTACTGTATAACACAGGGAACTCTGCTCAATGTTATGTAACAACCTAAATGGGAAAAAAATTTGAAGAAGAATAGGTACATGTATATGTATAACTGAATCACTTTGCTGTACACCTGAAACTAACACAACATTGTTAATCAACTATACTCCAATTAACAAAAAGACCCCTCAAAACCTTCTGTTGCTATGACTTTCTTCAATGCCAAACAAGCTGTATGGAGCAAGGTGGGCTCTTGGTTCTCTCTGGGCTTTTGTTTCCCTAACTGATGAATGTATGAATGGACTAGATAATATCCAAGTTTTCTTCCTACCTTGGCCTGTCATGCTTCTTAGACAGGTGTAAACAGCTGTGGCTGGATTCGAACAGAATTGTGATAAAGATTCTTAGACCAGTTTTCTTCTTACAACCATTTAATACAGGTTTTCATGGATGGAAGTTAATTCCTACTCCAGCCCTTCAAGATAAAAGCAGGCAAATCTGAAAAGGGACAATGAAGGGAAAGGGCAAAGGGCCACTAAAATATATCCAACACCAGGGGCTTGGCCCTGTGCTGGGTTCTGCCCCCAATATTACATCATCTGCATCTGGTGGCACGTTAAGTACATAGGAGCCCAGGCTCTGGGTTCTGACTGCCTGTCATAGAATCCTGGCTCCAATACTAAGTATCCATATGGTGTTGGGTAAGTTACCTAACAACTCTGCACGTCAGTCATCTGATCTGTAAAATGGGTACTAGAACACCCTCACTACAAAGTTACTGTCAGAAGTTAAATGTGTTCGTACATGCAAAGGACATAGAAAAGAAATTGACACATAATACGTGCTAAATAAATGTTAGCTATTATTACTATTATTCAATCTTAACCACACAATACCCTTTACAAACATGGAAACTGAGGCTCAGAGAGGTAAGGCAGCTTGCTTGAACTCACCTAGCCATTTAGTGGTAGAGTAGAGTTGGGATTCAAACCCAAGTTTATCTGGCTTCAAAGCCCATATTCTCTTTTCTGCTCTAAAGGGCTTCAGAGACAAGGGTCTGGAAGAATTATCTCCCCCTCAATTTTGGCTTCTATAGCATCACCATGAGAACGTATTAAAGAAAACTGGGACTCACTGCTCATTTTTCACGTGGACTCTTGTTCAAGAAGGTGGCCATCATGCCGAGACTTCGATGCTTTTAGCATGTATCGAGGCTGAGCCCAGTCAGAAAGCCAGGCTGCAGCAGAAATGGTGCCACTTGGCTTCAGAAAGGCCCTTTCCACTGGCCGGTGGGGGAGAGGCAGAAAGCGTGCCTCCTTTGGAGTCAGACGTTCATCATGGAAATAGGCAACTTAGCCTCTGTAAGGCTTGGTTTTCGCATCTAGGAACAGGAGCCTGGGCCACCCTCCTTGCAGGTTTGTGGCCAGGGTGGCAGGGCACTGCCTCCGCTAGTTTCCTGGAACATTACGCAGCAAATCTCAGCTCATCTGCATTTTTCTTTCTACTTTCCTTTTTCTTTCTCCTGCTGCTCCTTGAGCTGAGAATTCTTCCCAACAATCTGAAATTGGGTATCTATGCTCTTCCAACCATTGCTGTGTTTTATATATATATAAATAAAAGCTTATTGAGGATTGTAATTGCGCAGGGATTTCCTTCCTTGAAGCCTCTTTGGGTAACCAGAGTCTCTCTGGCTCCTCTCACACTCTTTCTGAAGTTAACATTTTAATAACACATTCAGAGTGTTTTTGTTTTATGAAATCTAATATAGATGAAAGTTCTCCCCAAGAGATGTTTTTAAAGTAGGTGTTTTTAAGTGAATATCCACATGCCTATTTCTGTGACTAAAAGCCATTTTTTTCTTCCAGACATCAAATTGCTCTAGTTTTCAGGCAGCTCCAAGGTGGTCACCTGTCTTGTTTAACGTTTCTTTAGCTTTCTCTGAACTGCACGCTGAAAGCCCCATATGTGTGTGTGTATGTTTTGTATGAGTACATATGTATGCACATGTGTGTGTTGAACATTCAGAAAAGTTTGTCCACAGTTTAATGTCAACCTCTTCTCTCACAATGGTTCAAGAAAATAGCTGTAACATCTCTGAAAATATCTTTAAGTGAGAGTCTTACTAAGTAACAATCCATGTGCCTATTCTGTTGAACTTATCTTTTTCCTTCTGGTGGTGAATTGTAGGAACTGCCTGATCAAGGGGAAGCTTCTGGTCTTAACTCCGCGCAGTGGGCATGTGCCTTTGGCCCCAGGGCTTATAGAGCAGGGCACAATTGCTGGAACCACAGTGTTTACTGGAGAGAAGTGAAGCCGGAAGAGAGAGAACCACTGGGGTGAGGTGTGATCCTAACAGAATTTCCCAAACTGTTGTATCTAAGGGACCTTCCTGTAGGAGATGTTAATAGGGATCTCTCCAAAGTTAGGGTCACAAAATCTTGGGCCATACCACTCTTGCAGCTCCTTCTTGGGTGTCAGGATGTCTGTTTATAGATGAAGGGCTCTCAGGGTCCTGCAATTAGAAGTACTGCCTCTCTTGGGGTGGTGGGGAGGGATAAATTAGGAGTTTGGGGTTAATTTATATACACTACTATATATAAAATAGATAACTAACAAGGACCTACTGTATAGCACAGAGAACTATACTCAATATTTTGTAATAACCTATAAAGGAGAAGAATGTGAAAAAGAATGTTGTGTTAGTTTCAGGTGTACAGCAAGGTGACTGAATCACTTTGCTGTACCCCTGAAATTAACACAGCACTGTAAATCAACTACATTTTAATAATAAAAAAAGAAGTACTGCCTTTCTTTTTACCAGCATTTCCCAAAGTTATTTCAACAAGGAGCACTTTTCTAGCTGCACACGTAGTAACATGCTGTGGAATGCCATTCTGCAGGACATCAGTTGTGAAGTGTTGATAATCCTCTGGAGAGGATCCTGGAAACTAGGTTCATCCCTTTTGGAGAAGACTAGAAAGCAATGTACTTCTGATCTTTGAGACCACAGTGCCAGAAAGAATAGAACATCGGGGCTGGGAAAGAACCTGTACAGTCAGCCCACGCCATCCCAGCTTGCTCTCCTGGGGAAAGGAGCCTTGCTCAAGGCCCTTGAAGTAACAGTAGCAGAATGGTGATGACAAATTCCCTGTCTCCCGCCCCCTGTGTGAGGTGCTGCAAGATGCCAAGCTCACTACATCGTCCAGAAATGTGGAACAGGGGAAGGGACAGTGATTGAAAGCACAGAAGGAGAGATGCAGAATAGACAAAGGAAGGATTTTTGGATACTGATCCTTAGACTGGATGGCCAAGGGTGGCGGGGGAATGGCAAAGCAGGGATGCACGTCAAGTAGAGCAGATGTAACATGCTTCTGGAGAGAGTTATAAAAAGTATCAGAGTAGAGGAAACTGTGCCTTCCTTGGAAAAGGGCGTGGAGAGAAGGGGATGCAGCACCTGTGGAGAGCTCGCAGCACTCCTCAGAGAACGACTTCTGAAGCCATTTGGCAGAGATTAGGGAAAAGAAAAAGTGGTCATGCTCCAGTTACAAAGAAAAGACATATGGGGATTTAGATTATAAACAGGTAGAAGAGGAGGAATGAGGTATCCTTTTTTGAGATAAAGCTTCTCTGGAAGCAATGCTGAAATTGAAGCTGAATCCAGCCTCTGCACCCCGACAAGGAATTAAATCTCAGAGACAGAGTTTTGGGTGAAGCAGAAAAGAATAGCTTTATCCCTTTGCCAAGCAAAGAGGGACACAGCAGGCTCATGCCCTCAAAACTGTGTGTCCCAAGATGGGGGTGGGTGGTGGTGTGATGAGTCTTACAGTCAAGGGGTGGGGCTGCGGATAAGGATCATGGCGCGTGCAGGGCCTGCATTCCTTCAACCCAGAGATCATCTGGTGGGCAGACTGTGACCTTCTCTGGGATGGAGAGTGCTACATCAAGTGGTTAACATTTTCCATTTGGTGGGGTTTTTAGTTCTGCAGAAGAGCTCAGAGATATTGTTAAGTACAGCCCTTGAGGGGGAGCCAGGACCCTGTCCCCCAAGGCTGCTCCTCCCTTGTCTCCTCATTCCTTCCCTTCCCTGATTAGCAGCTGTTTGAACCTGCCCTTTGGAACTCAGGGAAGGGAACACAGAAAGGCTTCTGTGCCCAGGAGCCCCACAGGGTCCTGCTGGGTTTCAAAATGTGTAGGTTGACAGTAGTGATGGATCCCTTTCCTTTTTAGCACTTTACGGTTTACAAATTACTTTCACCTGTGCGGGGTCACATACCCTCAGCAGCTCAGCAATGTTCTTGCGTCATGGGAGCTGGGAGAAAAACCATGGGTAAATCTCACTACGTAAAGTGGAGGGCGGGATAGGAGGGAGGGAAAGAATGACTATTTGGGTTTCATCAGTTTATGGGAGAAACAGGGAGGAAGTGTACATAGGAGAGCAGTCAAAACCCACAGACTCTGGAAGCAAACTGCACGTGTTCAAATCCCAGCTCTTCCACCTAACAGCTGTGTGACCTCAGGCAAACTATTTAACCTCTCTGTACCTCAGGTTCCTTATAGGTAAAACGGGGACAATCGCAGTACTGACTTCTAGAAGTTTTATGATGACATATTTTTATACTGTGTAGAAAAGTGCCTAAAAAGAGCTAAGTAAACGCTTGAAAAAAAGTGGGAAAGCCCCCTTCAGAGAATAAATTTCTTTATGGCGGTTACTATGTATTTTTAAAATAGCATTTGTTAAGATGATAAATTTAGGGTTTAACCCTTTTGAGGGAAGGTGCTTTTGGAATTGCTAATATAAATGTATGTTCGTGCACAGTCCAGCAAAGAGAACTGTTAAACCAGGTCACTGAAGACTGAAAAGTGCCTTCATGATATCTCAAGACCCAGAAAATTAGCTGATGTTTCAGTCTCTGGGGAAAATGTGGACCCTGCTATGGGCACGTATTGCAGAACGTCACCTGCCTGCCCACGCCCTGTGATGCCAACAGTTTCAGAATATAAGCAGTGCCCACCTGGGCCGCAGGAGGGCTCTCTCACTGTGCCCCTGTGCATGGCCTCAGGGTGGAAGCTTAGCCTGGTGGTGGGGGTCCATGTCCAGACTGCAGCCCACTCTGTTCCTCCTCACCTTCCCCCCAGTCCACACTTGGTGGCTCACAGCTTCCCAAGTTCAAAGATAGCACTAGAGCATCCGCCAGCATATGTCAACCACCCTGCTCACCTTTTAAATTCCTGCAGGAGATACTGCGTGGTCTTAGCTTAGCCCAGGGTTTGGCATATGGAGAGGACTCAGGAAGTGGCAGATTTTATGATTTTGGCTTCTAGTGCCTTCTCTCCCAAAGGGCAGGGTAACGACTGCTGATTTAGACACTGGGAACAAAGGAGGGTGACGAGCATGCCCAAGGGCAACCCTTGGAACCCCCCCCCCCCGAGGTCTGGTGCAGCGAGAACATTCGGACAGCATCGCTTTCCTTCACTTTTGGCAGCGTGTCTTCAGGAGAGGCAAGCGACGAGGACGTCTGAGTGACAACAAGTCCTCAGAGCTCCTTGAGAAGGGCTAAGTACAGTAATTTGTTGCAATGACTCGAATTTAAAACAATAACCCAGAGGCATAATAGCACGGACCAAGAATACCTACTGCATGTGATGGGCTCTTAATGGGAAAAGAACAGTTTGATTTGGTGGTAGAAAATCTTCAGATGGCTTTCACTCTGGATGTGTACTCTGCAGTGTGGAGAGCTAAGTTTTCTATCAGGGTTAATTTGGACCACTTCCGCCTGCCGAGAGCCATTCTGCTGATGGAGGCCCCTTTCCTGCTCCACTTTCCCCACAACTTGAAGCAAATTTCTGAGGCTTCACTTGTGTGCCCGTTCTCTTTCTCTCTCTCCCCCTCTCTCTTTCTTCTTTCTTTTCTCCATCATCTCCCTTTCAGAGGAGCTGCTACTTCAGAGGCACTTTCCTAAGTGAGTAATGGGGAGTGAATACCCTGTAGCCATAGCACCTGCACCTGGCCACGTGGGAAGGTGTGAGACACAGTCTGGAAATCTGCCCAGATCTGGGAGAGACCTTGCCAACCAGGCCCAAGGCTCTTGTTTCACCGTTAGGAGGATGGTCCAGGGAGGCAAGTGACTCCTGTAAGGTCTCCCTGCTGCCAAGCAGAAGGGCTGGGACTGGAAGCCCTGCTTTGCCCCCTTCATCATCTCCCTGGAGGTCTTCCCACCTCTCTTTCGTGCCCACACCATCCCCACCTCTGACCACATTGGCTTAGGAGCCTGGTACAACTCAATCCCAGCACCAGCTCTTGGGAAGACTAGGGTTAGAGGGTCTCATGTTTGAAAGGAATTTTAGAATATCAAAAGTCACTGAGCCCAACCCTGCACCCAGGGAAATAGTTCTCCTCCTTCTTTCCTTCTTAAATCTCACTCCTCCTTCCTGGTGCTGCCTCCCAAGAAGCTACCACAGATCCTCTCTGACTTGCATCACCAGGGCAGCACTTCACACACCAGCGGGCTCTCTCTGCATTTCCTATCACTTTTTCCACCCTCTCAGTGCCCTTCACTCTGATGAATTCACGTTCGATGTGAGTGACAGTTAACATAATGGAGAGCTTCCTAGGAGATTGCCCAAGGAATTAATCTTTAAGGGTGGAATTCCACATTATGGCAGGCCACAAGGAACACACACACACACGCACACACAGATAAACCTACAGACACACACACAGATACACAGACCTGCACACAGATAAGGTTTTTGTGGGAGACTTTCACATCTCACCACTAAGAAGGCTGGCTCCACTCCTGTAGGGAAACAATTCCTTTGCAGACAATCAACATATTCAATTCAACTTAGCAAATCATCCCATAGTAAGTTGAATTGGCGATTGGGATTGACATGTATACATGATGTGTATAAAATTGATGACTAATAAGAACCTGCAGTATAAAAGAACAAACAAACAAACAAAAAACAACTAATACTAAACTTTCTTTGGGTTATTTTTATGGAAATATGTTAATATAAATGTTTCAGACATTAAAAAAAAAAAAAGATATGTTGAAGTGCTAACCCAACCTGCGAATGTCACTTTATTTAGAAATAAGGTCTTTGAGATGTAATCAAGTTAAGGTACGGTTATACTGGATTGGGGAGGACCCTAGCCAATGACTGGTGTCCTTACGAGAAGAAGAGAGGACACACAGAGATACACACAAGGAGAATGCCGTGTGACAATGGAGGCAGAGATTGGAGTGATGCATCTACGAGCCAAGGGACACCAAGGATTGCTGTAAGCTGGGACGAGGCAAGGAAGGGTGCTTCCCCAGAACCTTCAGAAGGAGCCCAGCCCTGCTGACACCTTGATTTCAAAGTTCTAGCCTCCAGAATTGAGAGAAAGAATGCATTTCTGTGTTAAGCCATTAGGTTTGTGATAATTTGTGATGGCAACCACAGGAAACTAATACAATCCCTAAGTGCTCATTAGTGCCAGGCTTTGTTCTGGAAACAGCAGTGGGTGAGGCGTATGTGGCCCTTGTGCTCAGGGAGCTTACTGAGGTCTCTTTGCAGGGGCTTGGGTCAGGGGCTAGTCTGTGGGTGGGGAGGGTTCCACTCTCGGGCTCCCTCAGCGCTTCCTGCATTGGTTTCACTTGGCTTCCCTTCAGTTCCACAGTGGACGGTGTGTCCCCCCATGTCCAGCATTGGGCTTAGAGCTGGTTGGATGGGGTGCAGTCCTGTCTTTAGATGCTGACCTCCTCAACTTTTTCCTCCACTCATGGAGTTTGGGGAAGTATTTGCCTTTGGTGTTAAGTAGACCTAGTTTTGAATCCTCACTCCATCACTTTTCAGTTAAAACTTCCATCTCCTTTTGTGTAAAGGGGAATATTTGGATGTTGTGAGGAATCTGGGAGGAAGATCCCAGGGTAAATCACAGAGTCAGACAGACAGATGGACCTGGGTCCTATCATCTCTGCTTCTACCCACCACTTGCTAAGGTTGTGATCTTGAGCAAGTTAATTAACTTCCTGGGCCAGCCTCAATTTCCTCATCTATAAAATAAGACCAGTAATAGCATTAATCCCATGGTGTGGCTGTGAGCATTGACTGAGTTAACAGCTGTAAGATGCTGGTAAGAATTCCTGGCAAATAGAAGGTGCTCAATAAGGAGAAGTTGATATTATTGCTTTACTTATGAGGAGTTGAGTCACAGAGAGGTGACATGATCTGTTCAAGGACAGTCAGAGGCTGAGCTGGTCCCCAGTACCTTTTCTCAGACTGATGGCTTCTCTGAATAACAACTGTTTCTATCATTGGAGGGACTGTGCTTGTTGAGAGTTCCAACCCTGGAATCAGATAAACATAAATGCAATTTTCTTTTCTTTTTTTTTTTTTTTTTTGCAGCACTGCACAGCTTGTGGGATCTTAGTTTCCCCACCAGGAATAGAACCCAGGCCCTCGGCAGTGAAAATGCAGAGTCCTAAACACTGGACCACCAGAGAATTCCCCATAATTAATTTTAAACCTAATTAATTACTAGCTGGGTGATCTTGGACTTGCTCCTTTACATCTGAGGGCCTCATTTTTTTCACCTATACAATACAGTTACAGATTGATCGGGGTGTCATGTGGGTGAGATTAGAATGAATATAAATACTTAACCACATTGTAAGCATTCATGAATGTTTCTGGCTATTATTTGTGTGAGCTAGAAGTCGTTCCAGTATATCTAACTAAATAATAGTGGCTTTAAAATCCTCTGGTTCATTTTTTCCTGTAAAAGGAGTATGGAGACAGCAGTCTAAGAATAACATGGTGGTGCCAAAAGGTCACTAGGGACCCAGGTTCTACCTCTCTTTCTGCCCTGACATCCTCAGTGTGTGGCTTCTATCCTCAAGGTTACATCATAATCCCATATCATGTCCATAATCTGAACAGCACAGGTGTGTATGTGAGGTGGGGTTGGCGGGTGGGGCGAAAGCACAAAAGACCACCTCTTAGCTGAGTCGGCTCCCTTTAAGGAGCCATTTCTTAAGTCGACACTTTGCTTGTATATTATTGGCTGGAAATTAATCACATGGTCACACCAGGCTGCAAGGGAGGCTGAGAAATGTAGTCTTATAGCTGTCTTCAGTAGAACCCAGGCTCTGCTGCAAATATAACAGGGAAATGGATATTGGGAAGGCAAATAACCGCCTCTGCCAGATTGTTATTGTTCTTATAGTTGTTATTACTATGTGCCAAGAACCTGCCCTCTAGGAATTTACAGGTTTTAATGCAGTGTTATAAATCTTGTGAAGGACGTGCACGGTGTTGTGGGAGTACTTAGGAAGGAGAGATGAACTCTGTCTGAAGGCATCGAATGGTTACATAGAAGAAGTGATGTTTGAGTGGTTTGCTAGGGCGACAGAGAAGGAAGGGACTTCCTGACATAGAGAACGCCACACACAAAGTCTGGTTGTTTTGTTAGCCTGCCCCTTGACTGCTAGGAATTGGCATTTTGGAAATCGTGCTGGGAGTGGGGGAGGAGGGGGGCAGTCTTCCAGAAGCTGTCCTGGGACTTCTTTCATCCATACAAACTCCAAGGCAGATGGTGAGGGGTGCTGAGCCCTGCTATTCACAAGGCTTTCCCAATTCTCCATTCTGATTTCACCAGACAGCAATCTATTTGTTAAATAAAACCAGCTGGTTATTGAAAGAAACATATTTATTGGGAATTAACTGCCATGTGCAAAATGGGTATTTACTACCTACTTGTCAAACATTAGGGAATTTGTGTTTAATGATCATTTTTTTTCAATTAACTCACAAAAAATACATCCCATTAATTCTAAATTAAATGCATATTTGCAAAACTCTAATTCACAACGTAATCAAATTATCTTTCCAGCCTGTTTCTGATGGTTACATGTTGGTGAAAGAATCTCAGTTGATGTCCTTAGAGACAATTTTCTTTTACCCACATGCAGTTGCAACTTGGACTAGAGGACAATTTTTTCATCCCCTTCCTCCCTTGTTTGTTTCCTCACTCATCTCCTTCTTGTACTACAGGCACCTAGAAAGTGCCTATGGCTAGAATATTTGCATGATCTAAGCTGATGGTTTAACCTTTACCTCTGTCTTTAATAATCCAGTGATAGAAGTTCTTGGAAAATCTGCCAAATAGATCTTCTCTCACTGTGTCACAGGGAAAGATTGCTTGACTTGGAGTCAAGGGACCTGGGTTTTAATCCCGAATTTTGTTGTGTGACCTTGGGCAAGTCATTTTCTTCCTTAGAGAATTTGTATCTGAATAAAGTTAAGCAGGTTTCTTCACTGCAGCATTTCTTAGAGATATTAGTATGTTAATGTGCGCAGAGAGTCTCCAACTGGAGAACGGATATAATTTCCTTTTTCCAAAACTCCTTTGACCACCGAACTCTTTTTTTTTTTTTTTTCCTTTTCATGAAGCATCTGGGTGGATTGATGATATGAGGAGAACATTCTGGCAAAGGCTAGGCAGGATGTTTTCCAGGGTTATCTGGCTCTAACCTTTCAGGCTTTTGTTTTTTAGTTCAGAAACCTGGACTGAGCTTCTGAAGGATGACTTGGCAATATGGACCTCCATCCACCAGACACCCCGACTTCTGCCCCCAGCTCTGGCCAGATCAGAAGCCACAAGCAGGCATTGCACACATCCTCAGAAGCCCTGCTTCTTGTGAATCTGCCAGACAAGGAAAACAATGGAGTGATCTTGTATCCAGCTGCACTTAGCATTCAGCCCCTGTTTTCACCAGCACAGCAATTACATGCTCAGCATGCACCTCGGAAATGTTTAAGTGGTAACAAATGCCCTGAGGGTTTATTATCATCTAGCAGTGCAGACGGCCCTTGCCCAGGGCATGGGGCACCTTATAGAAGGCAGTGATTCCTTTTCTCGTTTGCTGAGCCATGTGGCTAAACGTATGCTGTCATTGCAGGGAGAGAAGCCTGGATAGCCTACTCGCCTTGGCACCCTGCCTGGGCCGCGTGGCTGGGGGTTGAGCAGCCACAACCTGGCCAGAGAGGCAACTTCACAATGCAATTCATGATCGGTGTGGAAGAGTTCTGAAAGTGCGCAGGGGGGTGGGGGGGCTGTCAGATGTCCCTGGTCACCTCTCTTCCCTGTCTAGGATCGTTCAGTTCACTAAGATAGTGGTTCTAATGTCTCAGGACCCCTGTACATTCTTAGAAATGATTAGGGACCCAAAAGACTTTGCTTTATGCTGATTATATCTGTCAGTATTAATTACATTAGAAATTAAAAGAGTCAGAAAAATATTTATTAATGCATTGAAAAATAACAACAATAGACTGCTTGCATGTTAACATACATAGCACACATTTTTTTTTTTCATGAGAAATAACTGTATTTTCCAAAGCAAAGAACAAATGTGGTGAGAAAAGTGTCTTTGCTTCACATTTTTGCAAATCTCTGTTAATGTCTGGCTTAATAGAAGACAGCGGATTCTCATATCTACTTCCATAGGCATCTATTGTGGTTTGTTGTTCTGGCTGAAGTATTTGAGGAAGATCCAGCCTCACACAGGTATGTATTTGAGAAAAGGATGACCACGCAGGCCCCCCTGAAAGAGCCTAGGGGACGTTCAGGGGTCCCTGGGCCATACTTTCAGAACTACTGACCTAGTGTATATGCATGGGGAGGAGATGGGGTGGAGCAGTGTTGGATGTAGGTAGTCTACACAGCAGAGAAGTAGCCACTTCTCAGCTGAAATGTGCTTCGTTTGCCTGGCTATTGCTCTAGCCTTCTAGCTTGTCTCCTGCATTCTATTTTTGTTCCTCTCTAAGCATCCTCCGCACAGAAGCCAGAGTGAGCTTTTAGGGATAACTTTGATTGTATTACTCTCTTGACTCCAACCTTCTAATGGCTCCCCATCACACGCAGACTAAGATCCCAGCTCCTGGGCCTGTGTGCCCTGGTCCTTGCCCAAATCTCCTACCTCATTTTTTAGTTCTCTTTCCCTTGCTTACTTCACCCCAGCCTCACTGGCCCTTTTTGTCCCTGTGAACATATAAGAGTCCTGATTGAGGGTTCTTAGCTATCTGTTCCCTCTCCCTGGTGTACCCTTCCCTCAGATCTTGGCATGACTGGCTTGTCTTGCCATTTAGATTTCAGATCAGATGTCACCCACATTGACAAAAAAATGTTTTCTTCGTAGTGTTTATCACTATCTGCAATTGTTTTAATTATGTTGTTTACTTCTTTATGATATGTCTTCCCGCATGAGACTGTAAGTTCTATTGGAGCAAGGACTTTATCATATTCAATACTGTATTTTCAGTGCTGGTACATAGCAGATGTGCAGTAAATAGTTTTGAATGCATTAATGAAAGAATAGCGGCATAAAATAATATTTGAACTGGAAATCAGAACTGGTTTTGGTTTCCAGCTTCGTGGCTTACTAGCTCTGTGGCCTTGGACAAGTCTCTTGAGTTTTAGTTTTCTCACAAGTAAAATGATGATAACAATACCTAGCTCTCTTAGTCAGTTTGGGCTGCTACAACGAAAATGCCTGTAAAGAAAAAACTCGCTCTTCCTCCTGGGTTTCTCTTTCACTCTCACAACAGTTCTGACACCAGATGTGTGAGGGTTTTTTACCCACACCAAACAATTCTGCAACACCAGCTGGGTGTCTGACAATTTATCTCAATTCTGATATATCTATATGTGGAGATATTGTCAGATACCACAGGTTAAGGGCTCAATCCCATGAGAGTGTCCCTTACTTCAGATGTCAATCATGAGTAGCAGGTCCCCAGGTCATCCACAACTTCTGTCTGACTTGGCTACAAATCAGAGGTTCTCATGACCTCCTCTCCCTTGGATTTAATTATTTTCTAAACCAGCTCACAGAACTCAGGGAAACACTTAACTTATGTTTACCAGTTATTAAAGGGTATGATAAAGGATACAGATGAAACTCCAGATAGAGTGATGCATAGGGCAAGGTCTGGGAGGGTCCTGAGAGCAGGAGTTTTGTTCCTGTCGAGTTGGGGTATGTCACCGTCCCAGTACATGGATGTGTTCACTAACTTGGAAGCTCTCTGAACCCTGTGCTTTTGGAGTTCTTATGGAGGCCTCATCACATAGGCATAACCAATCATTAACTCCATTTCTAGCCCCTCTCTGCTCTCTGGAGAATGGGGGGGTGGGGCTGAATATTCCAAGCTTCTAATCATGGTTTGGTCTTTCTGGTGACCAGCCCCCAACCAAGAGCTCACTAAGAGTTACCTCATTAGAAATAAAAGCACTGATATCAACCAGGAAATTTCAAGGGATTCAGGAGCTCTGTCAGGAACAAGGAGGAGACAAAATATTAGAACAGAAGTTGTTGCTACTGCTTTCATTACTGAGGAAATTACAAGGGTTTTAAGAGCTCTATGCCAGGAACCAGGGGCACACACATATACATTATATATATAAATATAAATTTTTTCCCTATGATCTCACTATACCATAGACTGAGTGGCTTAAACAACAGAAATAGACTCACAGACATAGAAAATAAACTTATGGTTACCAAAGGGGAAAAGTGGGAGTTAGGGATAAATTAGGAGTTTGGGATTATATATACACACTACTATATATAAAATAGGTAATCAACAACAACCTACTGTGTAGCACAGGGAACTCTACTCAATATTTTGTAATAATCTATATGGGAAAAGAATCTGAAAAAGAATAGATATATGTATACGTATAACTGAATCACTTTGCCATACACCTGAAACTAACACAACATTGTAAATCAACTATACTCCAATACAAACCAAAAACCAAAAACCAAAAAACCATAAATTTATTTATCCAAGTTTGGAGGCTGGGAAATCCAAGATCAAGGCACCAGCAGATTCAGTGTCTGGTGAAGGCCCTCTTCCTAGTTTACAGATAGAGACCTTCTTGCTGCTGTGTCCTCACATAGTAGAGAGATAGAGACAGTGAGCGAGCATCTCTCTCATGTCTTTTCTTATTGGGGCACTAATCCCATTCATGGGGGCTCCACCTCACGACCTAATCACTTCCCAATGGTCCCATCTCCAAATACCATCACATTGAAAATGAGAGCTTCAACATATGAATTTTAGGGGAACACAAATATTCAATCCATAGCAATACTGTATAGGGTTGTCATGATATTAGAATGTAAAGTACTTGTTACATAAAATGAATGTAAAGCACTTGTTACATAAAATGAATGAATGTAAAGCACTTGTTACATAAACATCATTCTATAATTGGCTCCCCCTCCCTTCCCTCTCTCTGACCTGGCTTGCCAACAACAGCCCTGACTCCAGATATGATTTCTATGGCTGTCTGGAGGGGGATGCTGATGCCTAGACTCTGGTCCGATAAGACCTGGAAAAGACCTCAGGGACACTCAGCGCCATCAATGAATTTCACAGATAAGGAGACTAAGACCTTGAGCGGGAAGACAAACAGCTCACCTTGGGGCCCATCCTTCTGACATCCCACACTTCCTAGAGCCCCCTGCTGGTGGTGTGGCTGAATGGAGACTCATACTCCTAACAGCAGGCGTGCGCTCTTCACCGTCTACTTCTGAACACAGTAAAACTCCCATCTTGTGCTCCAAGCACTCAAGGGTGGGTCTTCAAACTGTGGCTCCTCGGACACGTGATCAGAATTAACTGGAATATTTATGAAAGTGCGGGTTTCTGACCTCACGCCAGACCTACTGAGTTAACTCACTGGGAGGCCAGGACCCAGAAAACAAGTTTTTCAGGAGATCCTGATGCAAGTCAAATTTTGAAGAAAACTGAAATGGGAAGCAAGGAGAAGTTGCAAAAAGTATTTTCTTTTATTCTTCCTTACACGGCCACCACTTTTTCTATGGTTTCTCAAATATTTATACAGTAGCCCAAACTGTTGAGAGAACAGTGGCTCTCAGACGGCCCTGCCAGGAGAGGGCGCTGCTCCAGGGGTGCAGGGCAGGGGGAAGCCCTCCTTGGGTATTGCTCGCAGCCCTGTCCTAGGCTCTCTTTCCCTGGACAAATGAGGTGCAACAGCGAGCTCAGACAATCCGTAGCAGTGAACATCGTGTGGAATCTCGTGGCAGTACATGAAAAATCTGTTTGAATAACAGCCCCAGCAGCTCTTGCCAACTTCTCGGGATCCACTAGAAAAACAGAACAGTCCTTTTCCAACATCCCATAAATCATCCCACTGAGAGCCATCAAAATGCAGCCCGAAAAGACGTTTTCACTAGTAGCTCAGCTAGAAGACATACACTCTGGCCCACTCAGCTCGTCTCCCCCGAGAAGCAAAAACAAGATCCTGGGAATAGGGGGTAAGCTTACTGGGAGCAAGGTGTCACTCTCCATCAAGCACAGGGCCTTGGATTCTAAATACACCTGTACCTGGCTTTCCTCAAGGGTGAATGGTTTCATCTGAGAGGCAAACATTCTTCTGGAACATCCCTTTTATGTCCAGCAGTTAGTGCTGTCTCCGGTCCTCTGATCGTGGAAGAAATTGTAGAGACAGATAGGACTGGGGTTGAATCCCAGGCCTCTGCTCATTAGCTTTTAGATCTTGGACAAGTCATTCGACAGCCTTGAGCTTCAGATGTTCAAAGATGATAAAATATAGCTCACAGCATAGTGAGTAGTAGATGGGACAGAACAGCTGGCGTCCCTGTATGTGCCCCATGCCCAGCATTAGCGGTTGCTTGATGGATACTAGCTCTTTTCATATTCTTGGCCAGTAGTGGAGGCCCTCACGTTGCTTAATGAGTAGCAGGAAATAGAAAAATTACATACGTTCCTCCTCCCCGTGTAGGAGGCAGTAGACCTGGTTGCAGGCTTAGAATCGCGGTGTGACTTTGGAGAAGCCACTCTTCCTTTCTGAACCTCAGCCTTCTCTCCTGGTAAGCGAAGGGGCTGCAGTAGCTAATGGTGAAAGTCTCCTCCACGCTAACCTCTGACTTTGGAATTTCAATATCGAACAGACCAGACCCAACACCGTGATTGGTTCTCCTGGGCAGTCTGGCCTGCTTGCTCTGTGAATATTTCCTAAGGAGGTCTGTGGGCTCATCTGCAAAATGGAAATAACAACATCCTTAGTGTTTTGCCCGGGGGGGTGGGGTGAAGCTTTAGTGGTTCAGAGACTTCAGGGCAGACTCTAGTTTTTTTTTTTTTTATACCAGCCACTAACTTTTTGACTTTATTGAGTTAATAAAGAATTGACCCCTTATTTTTCTTCATGTGAATTACATCCAAAAGCTATATCCAGTATGCAAAGAATTGGGTTTTTTTTAAAATTAATTTTTATTGGAGTATAGTTGATTTATAATGTTGTGTTAGTTTCAGGTATATAGCAAAGGGAATCAGTTATACATATACATATATTCACTATTTTTTAGGTTCTTTTCCCATATAGGGCAGACTCTTAAAAAGTAAGAAACACCATACAAAGGAAGTAGACTTTGTCCTTTTGTCTCTTGGGCCCCGGCTCTCCCTGCCTGGGGCTGGGCGCTGGGCAGGGTGATGGGGGCTGACAGGTAAGCCAGGGCTGAGGCATGAGCGTGGACCCTGGCCACTTTGGCCTTCCAGCCGTGGGTGGCTCGGCTCTGCTCCTCTCTGGGGGCCATTCCAGGGAACTTGTGAGGGGCAGGAGGAGGTAAGAGTAGAGGAGCCCGGAGCAGAGGTAGAAGAAGCCAAGTTACAGGAAAGGATTCGAATGGAGGAGGAAGGAAGGGAAGAGAGGAGAGGAAATAGTTCGCATTGTTCTCTCTTAATTTTGCTTGGGCCTCAGCACGACCATCACGAGCAATTCAGAACACCTCCCTCTGACCTCTTAGCTTGAGTTAAAAAATAATTCCAAGCCAAACTGCGGTGCCTAAATCTATCGCAAATGTCAGCAGCCGGGCCTGAAGCCAGAGCTGTGATCTTCCTCATGTCAATAAATCCTTGAAGTTCCCTCTCCCTTGGAAGCCTGGGTTTCTTCTGACGCTGCTGCTTTCTACCCCAGGCTGCCCTTTCATGAGTAATTTCTTTTAACCCAAGGATCACAGCTGTGAGCCATAATGAAAAGATTTCTACTGGCCTGAGACTGCAAAGAAGCCGCTGCACCAGCAGAAAAAAAAGCTGGGAAAAACCACAATTAAAGCCACTGCCCCAGTAAGGATGGTAGAGACAGCACAGTGAGAAGGCAGAGGCCTGGCCGTGTGTGCACCATCACCCCCACACCGAGAACCAAGGAGTCTTCAGGTGGCTCTTGTCCTGTGGATCCTGCAAAGATGGCGGGGAGAAGAGGGGCTGCCGTGGACACAAGAGGTGACAATAGAATGAGAAGGGGAACCGTGCACTCAGGCGTCTGCCCCAGACTTTATCCACGACCTTGGGCTGCAGGAGGAGGGAGGGCTCTCTGCCGCCCCTCCCCCTCCTGCCCACACTCAGCTCAGGGACGGGCAACAGAGGCAGGATTTGCACGAGAGCTTTTGACACTCTCTGTCTCATCTTTCCCTGGAGAGACATAGCTTCCTGGCCACCATGGATCTCCAGCATCGTTTCTTGTTTTGACAAAGTGTGTCCCACATGGGGTGGGAGAGAGGGACGGGAATGTAATTCAGTTGGGAATGAACATTCCACTTTGGGTGCTGGGGCCACACTCCTGCCTCCACACATGGGGCTCAAGCTTATCTCGTACCTGCTTCTTGGAGTACGTGCCTTCTGGCTCCAAAGGGAGGGAATAATACTGGAATTTATCTGAGTTATTTACAAGTGATATTTCTATTTTTTAAATAAGAATCCATCAATTCAGATTGGGTTAATACCCTTTGGATATGTTTTGGGCCACTTTTTACCAACATAGATGAAAATTCACTTTGGTTCTACAATTGAACTTACCCCAGGGATGCCATTTGAGCATTATTTAGGCAGCTCTGTACTCCCCCATGTAATAACATGTTCTTGAAAAGTTGTAGAAAATTTGAATTTTGGTAAATAGGATCATATTTTAATGTAATGGAAGTGTTTGTCGCTTAAGGGAATTCCGCGGTGAATCATTTTATAAAGTCCAGAGTCCTTTTATAACACAAATAGCCATTCCCAAGTTATCCTTTTCTTCTTCCATGTGGTTTTCATAAATCAGATTTGCTTGAATAGAGCCATTCCTGTACATGTCAACAGCCAGCCTCCCCCAGTTCCTAAATGGCTAAGGCGGAAAGGTGGGGATTTAGTCACTGGCTTGGGGGTGACCTGTCCCAGGTGTGCGTTCTCTTAGAGAGAGCTCTGGACAGGGATTTTGGGCACCTTGGTGCTAGGTTCTGAGTCTCTCTTTTTTTAATTAATTAATTAATTAATTTATTTATTTTTGGCTGTGTTGGGTCTTCGTTGCTGTGCGAGGGCTTTCTCCAGTTGCGGCGAGCAGGGGCCACTCTTCATCGTGGTGCGCGGGCCTCTCACTATCGCGGCCTCTCGTTGCGGAGCACAGGCTCCAGACGCGCAGGCTCAGTAGTTGTGGCTCACGGGCCTAGTTGCTCCGCGGTATGTGGGATCTCCCCAGACCAGGGCTCGAACCCGTGTCCCCTGCATTGGCAGGCAGATTCTCAACCACTGCGCCACCAGGGAAGCCCCTGAGTCTCTTTTTTTTATAACTGTCAGGAATTAACAGTGCGGCCCTGAAAATGTTGCTAGCTAGAGTCCAGATTTCTGAATCAAAAGCTCATGGTTAGAATGTGTATCAAATGAAAAGTATCTTGGATATCATTTTTAAAACTCTGAATATCATGTGTTTTCTTCCTTCTGCAGGTTGTGGAATCCAAAGCATCAAGACAGGAGAAACGCTCCACAACAGAACTCTGAGGGGAGCGCTTCTTTATAGCCTCTCTTTCCTGTCGCAGTATGAGTAGACATTAATGGGCTGCAGTGTCAGCGATCAGGGACGGTCCCCTCTCACTTGGGAGCTCCGGCCGGTTTGGGGAGGCATGAGCTTCCTGCCGGCACCGGGCTTTGTGAGGCGTAGGTGTGTGTGCGTGCGCGTGTGTGCTCAGGAACTCATCATTCCCACTAGAGCGACATTTAATTATACCAAAACTTCCTTAGCAGAAGCTAGAATCCCGGTCAAAGGTCCTCTTTACAGTCATCCTCTTAATGCAGATTTACCCTTAAACTGGATCACCCCTAAGCTAACAAAATCTAATGGAATCTGTAGTGACAAAACAGAGGTGGTGGGGAGTGAGAGAGGGTGACAGGGAACAACAAACACTTTATTCTACCCAGAGGTTCAGCCTTATAAAGGGATGCTGGCTGTAAAGGGGGTTTAGCACCTGGCATTTATTTGAAGCATTTTGAATTTATTGAGTGTTTGCAGTAAATAAGAAGAAAAGGCCCAACCGTCCTTGTGAAACGAGCGAGACGGAGAGAAGTGAAGGCTTTCCAGCCAGAGCGAGTGGCAAAGAGCCATGAAGATGACAGAAGAAGGTGGAAAGGCCTGGAGGGGAGCAGCTTCGACAGGATATGGGAAGCGAACGGGATCCTCAGAGCCAGGGAAGGAGGGAGGGGATGCGGGCCAGATGGAAGTGAGGAGGGACTGGGGCAGCGATTGGATGGATCACAGGTTAAAGGGAAATAGAACATTACAGAAACGTGGGGAACTGAGAGGGAGGATTTCAGAGATGAACTGAAGGAAGAGGCCTGGCCCATCTCCTGAGTCACAAGCGGCTGAGGTGGTCACAAGGAGAGAAAAAGGCGACCAGTCCAAGAGGACAGGATGTTTTCTTTATTTCTCAATGATGCCCACGAGACAAGACTTCGTTGGTACAGGTGTAGGAACTAGTCACTCCCTTCCTGGGCTTTCTCCAGGCAGTCTCCCCTGGTGAGGCCAGGCTCCTGAGGTTAGGACTGTTTCGGTTGTGTCTGGGTGTCACCATCTGTAGACACGGGTTCACAAGTGACTGTCCCACTTGTACCCGTAACCGCAGGTCCTGGAAAGACTGCTGTTGGGAGCAAAGTGACTCATTGTCCTTCCCTGGTCCGTGTCACCCATAGAACTTTTGTTTTGTCTGAAGGAGGTGGGGAGAGTTTTTGATCTCTTTGTGAGAGGGGAGAGGGAAAAGAAGGGATAGCATCATGCTTGTTTCCTGCGCCACTTGTTGGAAATAGTGAAAGGCCCCTAGGAAGAAAAGGCGTAGGGCAAGAAGCAAAAAGATACTTTTGGGAGAAAACAGGGACAAGTGAAGCACGGAGTCAATGAGAGGGAAGCTCTCAGCTGCAGTGGTGATGAGGTTATTCAGTGGTTTCCTGAGAGACTTCATCCCTTGAAGAGAAGGAACATGGTGGATGCGCTTTGTTGACTCCCTGCCCCCCCCCACCCCCATCTCCTGCTCCAGGTCTCTGAGTAAAGGAAAATCTCCCTTTGGGGTCTAGAAATTCTTCGGGATGAGTTGATAGGGGAGGGATCTTTGAACTTCCTGTAGGAGAGCAGAAACTCCGAGTTATTGATTTTTTGTGACTTTATTTCTAGCTGCAAGTTGATGAGACCTTGGTGACATTTGAATGACACATTCACCCGCAAGACTATTAAAATGTCACAAGTTGTGACTTTTGCTTTGCAAGATTGCTTTTCTTTCCAAGGTTAGTTTTTCACGAAGGAAGGGTTTATACCTCTGTTATGGGCCCTTAGCCCCTGAATGATCTTTGTGTTTCCTGCAGGTGTTGAGGTGTCCACATCCTACACATCACCCCAGAAAGCCCTGAGATCTCTGATAAAGGCCAAAGATCTTAATTAACAGATTATCTCAACTAACAGACAATGAGAAGAAAATGTACACCAAAGCATCATTAATGAATGGGTGGATTCTCCCCAGCCGGGGACATTAGGCAGTTAATGTTGGAAGTTTAACCACATGAGTAGTCATAAATGTGAATGCATACATTTATACATATTTACTAAGCATTTACAGTATCCAATGCTCTGTGAGGCTCTACAGAAAAGCAGACAAGATATGAAATACTGTCCCTGACCTCAAACTATGCTAATGCCACTTCATTTTGTTAAGGGAGAGCTTAAAAAATCCCTATTTATGGGCATGAAGAACACTGACACCTACTATGTAATTTATGTATATACACATATATACATATATATATATTTTTCTCATGGGAGTGATATAGTATCAACAAACTCTAATTTTAGTTTCTTTATTGTCCTATTTTCTCAAACTGTTCTCCTTAAGATCCATGGAGCTCTTCCCCAAGTATACACATATCTATACATATGTATGTATAAATACATATCTATCTATCTATCTATCTATTTTCCAGCACTGATATAGAGATTTTATTTAAATTGCATTATGTTTTTACAGCACACTGCATGTTTGTCACAAGGCAACTGCACAGTTTGAATTTTTGGCCGCATTATGTCACTGATACCCACGACAGCTCTGAAAGGAGTACTTGATGAATACATCTGAGCTGAGAGCCCAACGTCTCTCTCTAAGGCCACGTAGTATGCTCACTGATGGGACAGTCCGTCACAAGATACAGTTTCCTCAAATATTAACAATCTTACTCCACCTGAAAAGGGCAGAGCAAACTGCAAAAAAGTCAAGTTAATTCAAAAGCAACTCACAACCGCCAGTAAATTTTAATGATTGAGAAAATGTTGGAAGAATTTTACGTATCTGAGACAGGCATAGTTTGTTACTTTTTCAATAATCTCAGGAAATTCCCAGACACAAAATCTCCATCATTCAAAGCCATTTAAGCAAATATATGTATAAATGAAACGAGGAGAAAGGACTTGAAAGATTTGCAAATTTCCCGAGAGAAGTTCTTCTCTGTCCAGATTATTCTTACTTCTTTTTTTAGTGTTTCTATTGGAGAATAGAGACCATTTTACGTCTCAAACAGGGTAAGAGAGTTCGTGGTTGGTCATTACCTTTGGTCCATAGTTTTTGTCCAGAGGAGATAAGAATGGGACTACAGACACCCCTCCCCTTGAAACTGTTGACCTTTCATGCCAAGGGAACTTGGTTTTGGAGTGTAAGTTTCTTTGAAATACATCAACTTCAGATGACACGATTTAAAAAGTATAGTAGTCCCCCCACCCCTTATTTAAGGGGATGCATTCCAAGACCCGCAGCAGATGTCTGAAACCCTGGATAGTACCGAATCCTACATATACTATGTTTTTTCCTATGCACACATACCTATGATTAAGTTTAATTAATAAATTAGGCACAGTAAGAGATTAACAACTACAATAATAAAATAGAACAATTATAACAATACACTGTAATAAAAGTTATGTGAATGTAGTCTCTCCTCTTTTCTCTCTCAAAATACCTTTTTTTAATTTATTTTTTTATTGAAGTGTAGTTGATTTACAATGTTGTGTTAATTTCTGCTGTACAGCAAAGTGGCTCATTTTCAAAATATCTTATTGCACAAATTTAATGCCTTTTCTATTGTAACTAAGCACTTATCATGCACTCTGGTGGTAACTTTTGCAGTTTGAGGTGCGACAGAAAAACTAGCATGGATTTCTTTTTTCTTCTTCGCTATTTTAATATAAGATTAATTCTTACCTTAGATCTTAGCAACCTCAGTATATCATTCTTTTCCTTATTAAGTTGAGAACTTTCACCTTTTCACTTAAAGGAAGCAATTTATAGCTTCTCTTTTGCATACCCATATTTCCAGCCTCTCTACTCTTGCACTTTGAGGCCATTATTAAGTAAAATGAGGGTTACTTAATCACAAGCACAGTGATACCGTGAGAACTGGTGTGATAACTGAGATGGCTACTAAGTGCCTGTGAGGCAGGATACACTGGACTAAGGGATGATTCACGTCCTGGGTGGGACAAAGTGGGACAGCACGAGATTTCATCACGCTACTCAGAACAGTGCACAATTTAAAACTTATGAATTGTTTATTTCTGGAATTTTCCATTTAGTGTTTCCGGACCGTGGTTGATCGTGGGTAACTGAAACCATGGAAAGCAAAACCGCGGATAAGGGGGACTACTGTAATCTCAGTTTCAGCAAGGGCTAGGAGCAGTGCAGATATTATTATTATTATTTTTTTCAAATGGGAATGAAGGGACAGTTAAATCACTTTGACTACTCTTTGTATCCCAAGTTCTAAAACTGCCTGAGAACTATAACAGAATCAAAGTAAGTTCTGTGTGGTGATGTGCTGGGGTGGAGGCAGAGTCCTTCCAAATTTGGCAGATCCTAGTACATTACATCTATAAGATGTGGGTTTGAATGAGAGGTGATTGAACCCACAAAACTTTCCCCACCCTTACCACTAATGGTTAGAATACTGGGGATCCTGTTTATATTTACAATATCATCTGACATTGATTTTTTTCACCAATACCACATTGTCTTGCTTGTTGTTGCTTTATAGTAAGCTTGAAATACAATAGTTTAAGGCTTCCAACTTTTTATTTTTTTATGCAAATTGTTTTACTATTCTAGGTCCCTTGGAACTTGTTAATTTCTACCAAAAGGCTTCTTAGATTTTAAATGACGTTGCAATGAATATATAGATCAGTTTAGGGGAGAATTAACTTCTTAACAATGAGCCTCCCAAACCATGAACATAGTATACTACTCCATTTATTTGTCACCCTTAATTTTTCTCACTAATGGTCTGTTTTCAGTGTACATATTTTATTAAACTTATCCCTATGCATCCCATTGTTTTTGAAACTACTGTAAACGGTATTAAAAATTGTGTTCTAATTGTTCATTGCTGATATTTAGAAAAACAGTTGACTTTTGAACTTTGATCTTGATATGGCACCCTTGCTCAATTTACTTATTAGTTCAAGCAGCTTTTCTTGTGGAGCTATATATATCATAGTTAAGTATTTTGACTTTACTTTGAATTAGATGAGAAGCAATTAGATGAAGTTAGAGCCAGCAGAATCTGCTGATAGATCATATGTGGGGTATGAGAGAACAAATTTTGGGAGTTTAACATGTTAGAGGTAGATATTTAAGGCTGTTAGATGAATCTGGAGGTCAGAGAGAGGTCACTGAGGAACATATGCATTTGGAATCACTAGCTTATTAGTGATGGTTAAGCCATGGAATTGATTCAGATGATCAATATTTAGAGGCTGAAGTGATGATGAAAAATCAGCAAACAAATCTGAAGAGGGACAATCAGAGAGGTGTGAGGAAAACCAGGTGTGTGGAAGCCAGGAGAAGCTAAGAGAAGAAAGTGTTCCAGTTAGAGGGATTTATTGTGTCAAATATTGCTTATAAACCCAGTAAAATTAAGACTGAGATTGACCATGCAGTAAGCGGTCCCTGGTGACCCTGACAAGCAGTTTTGGTGGAACATTGGGAGTAAAAGCCTGCTTGGTGAGCATTGGGAAGAGAAATTAGAGGCAGTGAGTACAGAGAACTCTTTCAGGGAATTCTACTCAGAGGGGGGAAAGGAAGTGCAAATTGGAGGTAAATGGAGTCAGGAGAGGTTTGTTTGTTTTGTTTTCCAAAGGGAGAAAAAAATGGCATATATTTAAGCTGCTTTGACTGATCTAGTATGATGCAATGAGATAGAGGAGAGAGGGGTGACTTGAATGACTGTGAAAAGGTAAGAGGGGAAGGGATCTAGTGCACAAGGGAAAGAAACTGCCTTAGCTGGAAGCACAGATGGCCCATCCATAGTGACAGGAAAGAAGGCAGAGAGGGCATATGCAGGTGAATGTGTAGGTGTCCAGTGGGAACTCATGGACATTCTCTTCTTACTGCTTTAATTTTCTCATTGAATTAAGTTTGGTTAATTCAGTTAATTGTTGTAAAACATTTAGAGTAGTGCCTGGCATGCAGTAAATGCTACGTAACCCTTTGTTAAATAGGTGCCTTTTCTTGGTTTCCCAGAATCTGATCATGGAATTAATGGTGATTGAATACAAACTTTCACATTTGTCGTCTGAGCGCACAGGCATCGAGCTAGAACTGGCACCTGAGGTTGGGCTATTTCTTTGCGTTACCTGGGAGAAGATGTGATCTTTTTGGGTAATTGCTACATGAGGATCCTTGTAGTTTCTACTCTATATATTACTAGAATGATGAAAACACTTCCTTTTTGCTAAGTGACAAATGTTTTTGAGGCATTGGCCTACTGTTGTTGTCTAAATAGATGGGCAGGATTTTTGGTAATATAAATAAATAATAAAAGCTAATACAGATACTCAACATTTACTATGTAAAGGGTATTGTATTAAGTGCTTCATATTTGTTATTTTACTTAGTACACCCAACAACCTCATATGCAAGACCATATCATGCACATTTTACATATGTGGAAACAAAGCTCAGTGAGCACCAAATCACTTGATGAAATTAAGATTCCAGGACTTCTTATGCCAATTGTCATGCTCTTTTGCTACACCTGTTTCTTTTATAAGTAAGTTATCATTGAGTGATGGGCAAGAGCCCTGGGCTGTGTATCAGGCAACCCAAGTATTACTCCAGCTTAACCAATAGCTGGCGGATCGAACTTGGGAAGTTGCCTCGTTGGGGATTTTTCATCTGTATTCTGTGAACTCAGATGATCTCTAGCATTCCTTCTATCTCTAACATGATGAGATTTTAATATTTCTATGATTGTTTTCTTGTACTACCCCCAGTTTTTAAAGTATCTAGGTCAGGGCCTCCCTAGGTGAGAAGGAGATTACAGATTTAATCAGGGCAGAGCTGGACGCAGCTGTGGATTGGAGGAAGCTGTGCCCTATTGCTTCTCTCTCCGTGGCTTTCCAGTGGGTGACCAGCAGGGTTAAACAGCGGAAGCTGCCCCAGCCTCAGATCTAGGGTGAGAAGTGAGAAAACCTTGCTAGGTCCAAGCTGCAGCCTCCCAGAACACTTGTCCAAGGGCCTGACGGGCTAGTTTTAGTGCTTGGTATTTATTATCTTTGCAGAACCTCGGCCTGGAGCCTGGAGCCTGAGCTTGTAGAGTGAGTGATTAGACATGGGGCTCTCATGCATCTAACTTTAAAAAATCTCAATTACATCGGAAAGAGGGTTCAAGGTAACAGATGGGGTCCTGGGGACGATAGTGTAAATAACAAACAAGTGCACTTACCATGTTGCATCACTGGTCCCGGGGTGCTCATGGAGACTGCATCTGGACAGGCTCTCCAGCTGGAGTGCCCAGAGACAGAAAATCCAGGAGGTGGCAGCACTCACAAACAGTACAGCCCTGAGAACCCGTGTGCACCTCTGGGCCTCCTCTCAGAGGGCTGACTGGCTTGTGAGCCTGGGAGTGTTCTGGCATCGCACAGGGGCTGGCCAGAGAAGTATTTCATGAAGCAGGTTGGTAGAGTCAAGAAATGAGTGCACATTCAGATTCTTAGAGATGCAGGGACGGAGTGGAGGAGGTACTGGACAGAACAGTTGAAGGCATGGAGCCACTGGAAGCATAAGTCAATAACAGAGGGTATCTTTTAATTGAAAGGGGGGTCTAAGGGATCTTTAATTCAACCACCCTATTTTCAGATTAAGAACTGTGGCCTGGCTTCCCTGGTGGGACAGTGGTTGAGAATCTGCCTACCAATGCAGGGGACACGGGTTCGAGCCCTGGTCTGGGAGGATCCCACATGCCGCGGAGCAACTAGGCCCGTGAGCCACGACTACTGAGCCTGCGCGTCTGGAGCCTGTGCTCTGCAACAAGAGAGGCCGCGATAGTGAGAGGCCCGTGCACCGCGATGAAGAGTGGCCCCCGCTCGCCACAACTAGAGAAAGCCCTCGCACAGAAACGAAGACCCAACACAGCCAAAAATAAATAAATAAATAAATTAAAAAAAAAAAAGAAACTGTGGCCCTGGAAGGGGGGAGACACAACTGTCTAAGGTCATCCAGCTGGTGGGTGGCAGGCCCAGAATTGGATTTCTCAGTGTCCTGGTTCCCAGACCCCTTCTCCATTTCTGTTGCACTTGACTCAAGACAGCTTCCCATAGTGACCTGCCAGGTTTGTAAACAAGAAGATGACCCCTCATCTTTGCAGCTGCCGCTGTGATTTCATAACCTGACAAGCAATGTAGGTCAAGTTCCGTGTATTCAACAGCATTATTCACTGGGGGTGATGATGAGAAAGCAGGAAGGGAGTGAGAGGGGAGCTAGCTATGTGTGTGCACATGGGTGCATGTGAAACAAGGAGAGAATGGTTCTCTGGAGAGGGCTGCAGGACAGGCGCGGAAGACTGGAGCAATGTGCCTAGGACGTCCAGCGGAGCGAGGAGCCATGAGGTCCTGTTTAAGGACGTGGCTCCTAGAATCAAAGGACCAAGGCTGGAGTCTCAGCTCTGCCACTTCTGAACGCATGACCTAGAGCGAGACACCCAACTTCTCCAAGGCTCTTTTGTAGAATGGAGCTAGAATTTGGAAACAACCTAATGGAATCTTAAATATGAAGAGGCTGTACATTAACCCCTAAGAACAATGCAAATAAGAAACATTTTGATTTTAATGGAGTGAGGGAAAGTTGTTATTGGCTGGACTTAGAGGTGGAAAAGTGTGTGAAAATTCTCTCTTGCTGGGCCTCAGAATGGAGGGGTTTGGGGGAAAGGGGAGATAACGAGTCAGGAATAAATTGTAGGCTCTGCACTCAACACGGTGTGGGGAGGAACCAAGAGGAGACCAGCTTGCTGGGAGTGATAGGAGCCAGAGATGGATGGGGAGAAAGCTTTTTGTCAGCAGGCACCCCAAGAGTGGGTAGGAGGAGTTTAGATTTTATTTGCAAAATAGGGAGTCACTTGGATCCTCTCGAGTGGATTAATATGATAAACACAGCCTTTCAGAGGATCCATTTGCTGATAGCTAAAAGAATAGATTCATTTATTCATTCAAAGTTATTTACTGGGTATCCAGCCCTGTGCTAGATGCTGGGGACACAATAGTCAGTAAACCCAGATGAGGTCCCTGATTCATGGTGCCTCGAGTCTACTGATGAACCAAGGAGGCAGGAGGTGGCAAGTCAATGGTGACTGGGAGATTTCCAGGGCCCTGCAGTATTGAAGTGTGAGGTTCTGTTTACACTCAAGCTTAATCACCAAGAAAAGAGTAGTGGGCATCTTGTAGTAGGAATTTTCCAAGAAGATGAATATCCCAGTCAAGATTATTAAAGAGACTATTCCTGATATCAGAGCAGACCCCCATCTAGTTGTGAAGCCCAAGATTTCCATGGAAAGCCCATGATGACAGAATTCAAAGCAAGGCAGACCTCAAATGGATGGTTTGCAGTTCGTTTCATTTTTGAGTGGGTTACATCTTTGTGTCTCAAGATACTGGATGTGGATTTCACCCCTAGAAGTCACCTTTTTGGGGACCATTGGCCTTACCTCTTTATTTCTCTTAATAATTAATTTCGGTTCATACCAATGTACAGCTTTTAAGCATCTTCTCTGTACCAGGTGAAAGCTCTTTTTCTCAGCTCCTGGTCACTGGATATGGCTGAGTCTGCTGTTTATTTACCAAATATTCAATCTTCACTCCTAAATAGCAGGACCCTGGTTTTTAGCTAGACACATTTCTAGGAGGAAATAGCTAGAAAGCACAAAGACTGCAGTTCTCAGCCTCCTGGCAGCCAGGTGTGGTGATGTGACTAAGTTCTGGCCAAAGGGTTGGAAATTGATGTCTTGTGTGGAACTTCTCAAAAGGTGCCTTCCTTCTCTCTCCATCCTTCTGCTGGTGACATAATGCTCAGGTGGGTCCACAGCTAGGGATGGTGAGCAAAGAGCCAGGAGAAACCTGGGTGCCTGATGATCACAGTATCTGTGTGAGACCAGACTACCTATGTCAGCAGGTCTTTTCCTGGAAGAAAGGCATACATTTCTATCCCATTTATAGTGCTATTTTCCAGGTCTCCCATTGCTGCTGAACTAAACTTTAACTGATGGATTGGGATAAAACATTTTTTCCCCCTTTGGGTTCAAAATTCATCCTCTGATCCCAGGTTGAACATCTCTGAACCTAGTCTTGGCAGGTTCCTGGGTCCATAACTCTTCTTTTCCTCCTCTGGGCACAAATCCTGTGAGGTACCTGAAGTATTTTTGCTCTAAAAGTCTTTTTGTTGAGTTTAGAGATGAAGAAACTTAGCACAAAACGTACATGACAGTGATTAGCACAGGGTTTGTCGCATAATAGCTGCTGAATAAATGTTACTTGAGACTAATTTGAAGAAATCTTCCTGCTTTCAGCTGACACAATTCATCTCTTCCCATTGTAAATGTCCCCCTTTCTTTTGAATCAATGACTTCTCAAAAAGGTGCACATTTCTTTACAGTTTCATCTCTATAGCTTTACTTCTGGGGAAATATATATATATATATATATATATAAATATATATAAATGTTGTCTAAAACCACAATGTTCTAGGCTAGCTCTCTTCTAAAACACAGACCCTCTGTTGTCTCAGTACAAACATAGGCCATATATAACCATAGTTAGAAAATTACTATGATTGCTCTGTTCTGACAGGTTGATTCTTAAGTCACATATGATTTTGTGCAAGGGTTGTGCAGCCAAAATTCTGCCGTCTTCTTTTCCAGTAATATGACATGGAAATCCATGCTGGTTCATGGGAGTTTGCCTCTTCACAGCCTCCTGGTGCCATGTGCATTTTCGTGGAGGCCCAGTGGGAATGGTGATTTCACACAATGGAGGGCACTCTGGCCGCAGCTGCAGGCTGGTGGAGGAGTTGTTTGCGGGCATGGGCTACTTGGCACTTCCTAAATCATACAGCCCCGGGGCAGGCACACTCAGCCCAGGACAAGGCCTCCCCACAATTCCAATTAGTAACAACTGGGTGCTTTCTGTGCCGGTATTGACTTTCCACAACAATATCTGATTTCAGAAGTGATATTGAAAAGGAAAATGAGCTCAAGAGTGCACTTCAGGCACATAAATCACAGAAATGGAAAGGCTTCAGTCCTCTATTTTTTTTAAAAAGCATACAACATACGAACGCTTTTTTTTTTTTTTTTGGCAAAAAGAAAACCTCAGACACTAGAGCCAAAATGAAATCATGACTTCACAAGCACTCCCCACACCCCACCCAAAGGAAATTATGGTTGGAATTTTAGTGTGTATTCTTTGGAGTTTTTCTGTAAGTGTGCATGTGTATGTTTGCATCTATGCATCCTAAATGGGGTCCCACTGCTGCATGTACTGTTCTACGCCTTGTTTTTCTCACCTAGTAACATTCCTTTCCTTGTTGTTACATTCACATCTGCTTTAGTCTCTTACTTGTTCAGATACAATGAACTGTGATTTGAGGGGGTCTTAAGGATTCATCAGATGGTCAGGGACTCTGCAAGGGGAAGGAAGGAAAAGAAACAACACTTGGGGCCTCAGACCCCACAAGTGATATTAACCAGGGAAATTTCAGTTGTACTGTTTTGCATATTGGGCTTCCACAGAATTTTGTTTGGTAATAAGAATTGTGGGATTGAGTATCCTCTTTAAGCCAGTGATACAGTTGAATGCTCTCATATTATTCTTTCTGAAATGCAGGCTCAGAAAGTTAAAGTGACTTCCCCAGGATCATAGAGAGAGTCCAGGAGAGAACAGGCTTGAATCCAGGTCCTTAGGCTGTATTTCAGTAACTTTGACGCTCTACCCTCAGGCTCATCCTCTTTTCTTCCAAGATCTGGACACACCAGGCACCCATTAAAAGGAATTATCCTGTCTTGACCCTGAAATGAGGCAGAAGTTTTGTGATAATCAACACATACATCAGCTATCATGTGTGTGGCCTACTTCGAGTCACAGGGTCTAGTTAGAGGTGAGGGGCGGAGCCATCGTGGAGTGTGCTGTGGCCAAGGACCAAGCCCAGGACCTCCATCTAGTTAGGAAGGGGGTCCCACTTGCGTATAGCTTATGTCCAGACTGCTGTTTCTTTCATTTCATTCATTTAGCACCTGCTTTGTTAAGGGTACCATGTTTTCATACACATCTTTCTATTAACATCATAAATTCCTCATGAGATATGGATTGTTCTTACTTCAGCAATGCAGAAATTGAAGGCAAGATGACTAGTGAGAGGTGCAGTGAAAGTTGGAACCCACGGTCATCTCTAAGACCAATCCCCTTTTTGCCCAGCAAAGAGCTTCCTCTTAGGCTTGGTCTAAACAGTGCACATCAGGTACATGTGCGCCTGCATTCTGCTCCACAGGCCAGTGCACTGCAGGATGAGCATCCCTGGTGTATGCATTAAGAAGGAATTCTGTAATTGGGTGTTGGTGCCAACACCTTGCTTTACTATCACCCTTATCACTGGCCTCCAGGCCATACCAGCTGCTGTACCAGGGCTGCCAAGAGCTGCCTTTCTTTTCTCTGGCTTCTCTCTTATTTTATTTTAGAGCCCACTGGGCAGGACTAATATGCAGTAAAACTGATTTGTGTACTTTCCAGTCCTAGCTGAGAACAACAGCCGTGTGCTTTAGTTGGGAGGTATTTAATGGATGATTTATAAGATATTGAAGATAAAACTTGAAAGATACATGGGCAGTGCTGAGGTGCAACATTCTTGAGGAACAGAAAACATTAAATGTTGATTGGCTGAGATGATTTAGAGGGCAGCCCAGGGTGGCCGTCCAGCCATCCTGACACTGTTCTGGCAGATTCTCTCCCGACATCCGCAGCCCCTGATGCGGGTCTGGGCAAGAGATGGGCTGGGCAGCGGATTTCAAAGGAAACTTCTGCTTCACCTGTGACCAAGGTCTGAGGGCTTCCTTACCCACAACCCTCTTGGGGATGCAGCTTGCATTTCTAGAACAGAGTACAGTGTGCTGAAGGTGAAATATTTCCTGGGGAATGGCCTCTGCTAAGTAAATTGATCTTGTTCTTTCCTAGAGTAGTTCAGTTCAACAGTTCAGTGCAGTTCAAAAAAGCCAGCTGGGTGTCTACTATGTTCTGGGCACAGAGTTAGGTCTGGGGGAGTAGAGATGAGCAAGGTTGACAAGATCTCTGAATGCAGAAAACTCATAGCCTTCCCTCTGATATTTTCCAAACAAAAAAAAAAAAGCCAGTGTGGTCTAATAGAAAATATGAATTCAGGGCTTCCCTGGTGGCACAGTGGTTGAGAATCTGCCTGCTAATGCAGGGGACACGGGTTCCAGCCCTGGTCTGGGAAGATCCCACATGCCGCAGAGCAGCTAGGTCCGTGAGCCACAATTACTGAGCCTGCGCGTCTGGAGCCTGTGCTCCGCAACAAGAGAGGCCACGGTAGTGAGAGGCCCGCGCACCGCGATGAAGAGTGGCCCCCACTTGCCGCAGCTAGAGAAAGCCCTCACACAGAAACGAAGACCCAACACAGCCATAAATAAATAAATAAATAAATAAATAAATAAATAAATAAATAAATAAATAAAAGAAAATATGAATTCAGAACTATCTAGAAAAATTTGGCTGATTACTGACTCCTAACACAGTAAAGAGATCGAGAAATCATTGGTCTGAAAAGTTTTGTTCTTCCCAAATTCACTTTGAATACACACAATCCCTCTTTTTCTATTTTTTTTGGCTGCACCACATGTGGCATGTGGGATCTTAGTTCTCCGACCAGGGATCAAACCCGTGCCCCCTGCAGTGGAAGCATGGAGTCTTAACCACTGGACCACCAGGGAAATCCCTATATGATCCCTCTTGACTCACTCACTTAGGGTCCCACCAGGGCCCACCTTACCTTCTAGGCTTGCTTACTCTTGGCAGAACTATAAAATGGGTAAGTGGTCCCATGCCTCTTCCCTCTCAGAAGTCCTTGCTTTCTTTTCTACTCTTGCACCACCCTCCTCCTCCAAACAAAAAAATTCATCAACTCTGCTCTGTCCAGGGTCCATCTCAAAGCTCCCGGACCCGCACCATTTCCAGGGCTCAGTGGTTTGCATTCAGATTCTCAAGGACAAAATAGCTTTGAGACTCAGAAGTATGGCTTCCCTGGTGGTAGAATTTCGGTTGGTGACAGCGACAGATGCTTGGAGAGAAAAAGAGGAGAGGATCCTCCCCGGCTCGTTGAATCGTACTGCACGTCTGGACACCGGTTAGTGTTCTGATAACCAGGCAGAGCCGTCCTATTTTCTGCCCCTCCCAGACCACTGGAGTGGGTTCAGCTCCGGAACCATGAACGTCTGCTTTCAGGACGCAACTCACAGCCTTTTGGGCCTACAGTTCTGGACCCATCCCAACCCTTGATTCTGGGAATCCAATCATAAAGGAGAAGTTACTAGCCTTACTTTAAGAAACCTGGCTATTGCAAGTGGAAATCTAAACTTACCCAAAAGGTGAAATGGGGAAAAGCTTTGTTTATTATAGAAAAGCAAAGACATGTGACACACTTGCAAGGGTTCAGGAGAGAAGGCCAGGCCACATGTGGGCTCATCTATATGCTCACAACCACCGTACAGGTGAGAATTTTGAGGACCAGAGAGGTTAAATGACTAGATAATTGTAGCTGGCTCGTCAGTGTCAGGGTCCAGATTTGTACCCAAGTTGATTGTCATTCAAGCTAAGCCAGGTCAGCCAAACTTCTCTGAATGTCTGGAGTAAGGCATCATCTGTGCGGAGGAAGGTGCTGCCTGGCCCACCTCCTGGGACCACATTGTGGCTTCCTGGCTGCCTGCCTTCGCTTCCCACCATGGTGGCCACTTGTTCATTCTGCACAGCTCTGGTCAGTGAAAGAAAGATGCAAGCTAATTAGCCACATTCCTTTTTTATGAAGGGAGAGAGAGAGACCCAATAATAACCTCATCTTTTTGAATAATGGCCACACTCTGGCCTCTCCGCACCCAGTAGTTCCAAGGTCAGAATACATTACAGACAGCATCAATATCTCCAGCAAACAGTAACTGACCACAGCCAAGGCACTGTGATAGGCCGCAGAGAGAGGAGAATATCGGAAGCTCTTGAGAGGTTAATTTAAAACAATTTAACTACAGTATGCTGAGGTCGACATGTGCTAGGTATTACAATGGATGATAAAAAGATTAAGATACAAGCTAGATCAAAAGGTCTTATTGTCTAGTTTCAGATGTAGGATATATTAATGAAAACTATATTAAAATATAAGATAGCAGATAAGTAGGGATTGAAACATTAAAAAGTCAAACATTGGACTTGTCCTCAGGAGGCCTGGGTTCAACTCTTAACACTGCTACTGGCTGTGCAGTCTTAAGCAAGTCACTGAAACTTTCTGAGCCTCATGTTCCTATATTATAGAGATGATAATTCTAACCTCACACGGTTATTTTGGGAAAAAAATGAAAAATATGATAACTGTAAAATTAAATTTTATATCTGCTATGTAGATATAGATAAAAATTTAGATATATAGCTATATTAAGGGCTGAACGTGCTGGTTAATTTTCAAAAACAGCCTAAAGCAACCATCTATTTGGCTTACACTCTCGTGAGGTGGTAATTTGGGCCAGAATCAAAAGTATACTTCTTCCGTTGGTCTTGGTTGATCTCTGCTGGGATCTCTGTGCATATCTGTGGTCAGCTGGCAGGCTGGCTAGCGGCTGGATGCTCTAGGATGACCTCACTCACATGTCTGGTGGTTAGCAGGCTGTTGACAGGGGTGACCTGGAAGAGTGAGTCATGTTTCTTTCATCATCCAGCAGACCAGCTCAAGCTTCTTTACACCCTTAGGTGAGTTTGAATCTAACAGGTTGAAAAAGCAAGAAAGCCCCAGCTAAACTGGCACAAGGGTCTCTGAGGAGGGGACAGAAAATAACTCATCAGCTTGTATATTTCCTCGCTACAGATATGGGAGACATCCATGTGAGCCTGGGAAGATGAACAACATTATATTATGTTGGTTCTATACTATGAGCTAAACTATTCAGTGTATTCAGATTTCACCAGTTTTTCTTCTAATGTCCTCATACTATTTCAGGATCTGATTTGGGATACCACCTTGTGTTTAGTCATCATGTCTTCTTGTTCTTTCCTGATCGGTGACAGTTTCTCATTCTATCTTCATTTTCAGAAATGTCAAGGTCATGAAAGAGTATTGGACTTTTGTAGAATGTCCTTCAATTTGAGTGTGTCTGATGTTTCCTCGTGATTAAACTGGGATTATGGATTTGGGTGAAGAATACCACCGAGGTGAAGTGCCCTCTTCATCACTCATAGCAAGGGGTATGTGATCAACAAGACTTTGTTGATAATGTTGACGATGATCATCAGTTTAAGGTGGTGTCTTCACTGTAACGTTACTATTTTTTCTTTTCCATACTTTATTCTTTGGAAGAAGGCCACTAAGTCCAGCCCACAGTAAAGGGGAAAGAAATTATTCTGGGATGGATAGAGCTTTTTAAAAAAACTTTTTGTTTTGAGATAACTGTGGATGTGCATGTGGTTGTAAGAATAATACAGAGCAATCCTGGGTACCCTTCACCCAGTTTCCCCCAGTGATAACATCTTGCATTACTATAGTACAATTTCATCACCAGGAGAGTGACATTGATATAATTCAACTACCTTATTCAGATTTCACCATTTTATATGGACTCATTTGTGTGTGTGTGTGTGTGTGTGTGTCTGTGTGTATGTGTTTAGTTCAATGCAGTTTTATAGATTCATTGATGGGTAGATTTGTGTCATCAACACCATAATTAAGAGATAGAAAAGTTCCATCATGTCAAGGATCCCTCGTGTTGTTTTCTTATAGCTACAACAGCCTCCCTCTGCCTCCCTCCCCAGCCCTTGGTAATTACTAATTGATAATATCTCCATTTGTAAGATTTTGTCATCTCAAGAATGTTATATAAATGGAATCATACAGTATATAACCTTTTGGGACTGGTTTTCTTTTCACTCAGCATCATTCCCTTGAGATCCATCCAAGATGTTGCCTGTGTCAATATGTATCCCTGTTGATTGCTACATAGTATTCCATGGTGCAGATGGACCACAGACTGTTTAATCACTCACACATTGAAGGACATTTGTGTTGTTTCCATTTTTTGACTATTATGAATAAAGCTGGTACAAATATTCACATACAGGTTTTTGTGTGAACAAAAATAGTTATTTCTCTGGCATAAATGCCTATGGCAGATTGATTTTGAATAGAATCCAGGGTATTAGTGATTTTGCTTTGTTCCTCTCGATGCCTAGATTGGGCTATTGTCTGTCTATAGTACCTCCACTGGTCCTTACCAAGGATGCTGAGCAAGCAGATGAGGTGGTGCTGCTGCCTTTCAAATTGAAGGGAAGGGGCTCTATTCTTTCCCTCTTAATGGTCTTCAGTGATGACTGTTCTTGGCTGCCCAGAAGGAAGCAGGCACGCTGATTCTGCAGTGGAGCAAAATCAGGACTTCTATCAAGCAAGCCCTCCTGGGATCCCTCTGCCTCTTGGCTTGCTTGTGGCAACAGTAGAGGAAACTTACCCTCTGGCAAGTCAGGCCACAAGTCAGGCCATTTAGGTCAGGTGACTTTTCACATGACCTAAATGTTCACTAATATCTCATTTGTATGTGGTGCAGTGAACTGAGAAACTTCCATCCCTCTTTCACTGGAGTAGAGATTTCAGTGTCAGATATTCTAACTGGGCCTGTCACCACTGGATGGCTAAAATAAAATTTCACAGCTGTTGAGGTGACCTTTAAAGTGGGAAGAAGTCAACTGCTGCATGTCACAATAATATTAGGGTTATAGTTTTACAAGGAACAGGTCAGAGCCTCATTAATTGAAACAATACATTTATCTTGTATGAGATTGGACTATGTTATTGCCATTTAAAAGAAGTGCCTGTTTTGGTGAGCTGTCTTTGTTTTGTGGTAATTGGTGAGAAAATTAGGCACTGCTCTTGCTGGTAGTGAGCCTGAGCAGAACTGGGGCACCCACCACCTTCCTTTTACTTGAGACCAGAGTCTTCTCTTTTATGTTAGTACTTTTTAAATTGAGGTATATTTGATGTGCAATATTATGTAAGTTTCAGGTATATGAGTGACTCACAGTTTTTAAGGATTATGCTCCATTTGTAGTTATTGTAAAATATTAGATATATTCCTTGTACTCTATAATATATGTTTGTAGATTATTTATTTTACACATAGTAGTTTGTACCTCTAATCCCCTACCCCCATCTTACCCCTCTCCCTTTCTTCTCCCCACTGGTAAACCACTAGTTTGTTCTCTATATCTGTGAGTCTGTTTCTTTTTTGTTATATACACTAGTTTGTTGTATTTTTTACATTTCACATATAAGTGATATCATTTCATTCTCTTTTCTGACTTATTTCAATAAGCATAATGCTCTCCATCCATGTTGCTGCAAATGGCAAAATTTCATTCTTTTTTATGGCTGAGTAGTATTCCATTGTGTGTGTACACACACACACACATATCTTTATCCATTCATCTGTTAATGGACACTTATGTTGCTTCCATATCTTGGCTATTGTAAACAATGCTGCTATGAACATTGGGGTGCATACATCTTTTTGAATTAGTGTTTTCATTTTCTTTAGATATGTACCCAGGAGTAGAATTGCTGGATGATATGGTAGTTCTATTCTTAGTTTTTTGAGTAACCTCCATACTGTTTTCCACAGTGGCTGCACCATTTTATAATCTCACGAACAGTGTACTAGGATTCCCTGTTCTCCACATCTTTGCCAACATTTGTTATTTGTAGACTTTTGATGATAGCCATTCTGAAAGGTATGAGGTGACATCTCCTTTGGTTTTGATTTGCATTTCTCTGATGATTAATGTTGTTGAGGATCTTTTAATGTGTCTGTTGGCAAACTGTATATCTTCTTTGGGAAAATGTCTATCCAGGCCTTCTGCCCATTTTTTGATTGGGTTGTTTGTATTTTTTTGATGTTGAGTTGTATGAGCTGTTTATATATTTTGGATATTAACCCCTTATCAGTCATATCATTTGCAAATGTTTTCTCCCATTCAGTAGGCTGTCTTTTGGTTTGTTGTTGGTTTCCTTTGAGTCCAAAAGCTTGTAAGTTTAATTAGGTCCCATTTATTTATTTTTGCTTTTGCTTCTTTTGCCTTAGAAGACAGATCCAAACAATATTGCTGCAATTTATGTCAAAGAGAGTTCTGCATATGTTTTCTTCTAGGATTTTTATGGTTTCCAGTCTTACATTTAGGTCTTTAATCCATTTTGAGTTTATTTTTGTATGTGGTGTTGGAAATATTTTAATTTAATCCTTTTACATGTAGCTGTCCAGTTTTCCCAGCACCATTTATTGAGAGACTGTTTTGTCTCTATTGTATATTCTTGCCTACTTTGTCAAAAATTAATTGACCATAAGTGTGTGGGTTTATTTCTTGGCTTTCTATCCTGTTCCCTTGATCTATATGTCTGTTTTTGTGCCAGTACCATACTGTTTTGATTACCGTAGCTTTGTAGTATAGTCTGAAGTCAGGGCGTGTGATACCTCCAGCTCTGTTCTTCTTTCTCAGGATTGTTTTGGCTATTCACAGTCTTTTGTGTTTCCACACAAATTTTAAAGTTATTTGTTCTGGTTCTGTGAAAAATACCATGTACATCTTTTCATCTGTTTGTATCGTGTTCAATTTCTTTCATGCATCATCTTCAATTTCTTTCGTCAGTGTTTTATAGTTTTCTGAGTACAGGTCTTTTGCCTCCTTAAGTAGGTTTATTCCTAGGTATTTTATTCTTTTTCTTGCGATTGTAAATGTGATTGTTTCCTTAATTTCTCTTTCTGATAGTTTGTTGTTACTGTATAGAAATGCAACAGATTTCCGCATATTAATTTTGTATCCTTCGACTGTACTGAATTCACTGATGAGCATCTAGTAGATGGTGGCATCTTTAGGATTTCTATGCATAGTATCATGTCATCTGAAAACACTGACAGTTTTACCTCTTCCTTTCCAATTTGGATTCCCTTTACTTCATTTTCTTATCTATCTTTCTTATCTAATCTTATCTTATCTAATTTCTTATCTTAGCTAATTCTATCTAAGCATAGTATCATGTCATCTGAAAACACTGACAGTTTTACCTCTTCCTTTCCAATTTGGATTCCCTTTACTTCATTTTCTTATCTAATTCCTGTCCAATACAATGTTGAATAAAAATGGTGAGAATGAACATCCTTGTCTTGTTCCTGATCTTAGAGAAAATGCTTTCAGCTTTTCACCATTGAGTATTATGCCAGCTGTGGGCTTTTCATAAGTAGCCTTTATTATATTGAGGCATGTTCACTCTATATGTACTTTCTGGAGAATTTTTTTTGTTGCTTTAAATCATAAATGGATGTTGAATTTTGTCAAAAGCTTTCTCAGCATCTATTGAGATGATCATATAGTTTTTATTTTTCAATTTGTTAATGTGGTATATCACGTTAACAAATTGTGGATATTGTACCATCCTTGCATTCCTGGAATAAATCCCACTTGATCATGGTGTATGTATTGTTGGATTCTTCTGGTAATATTTTGTTGAAGAGTTTTGCATCTATGTTCATCAGTGATATAGGCCTATAATTTTCTTTTTTTGTGATGTCTTTGTCTGGTTTTGGTGTCAGGGTGATGCTGGCCTCATAGAATGAGTTTGGAAGCACTCCTTTCTCTGCAATTTTTTGGAATAGTTTGAGAAAGACGGGTATTAACTCTTCTCTAAATGTTTTTGGTAGAATTCACCTGTGAAGACATCTGGTCCTGGCCTTTGGTTTGCTGGGAGTTTTTAAAATTACTGCTTCAATCTCATTACTGGTAATTGGTCTGTCCATATTTTCATATTTCTATAATGGAGGGGTCTGGGGCTCAGACTGGAGGATGTGGGAGGAATTCAGGGGATTGTTGAAAGAGAAGGAGAGGCAGGGGACCAAGTTAGTGGGATACCAGGGCCAGCCTTGACTTCTTCCACATCCACAGTTCTTAACTTCAACATGCCCATCATCACTGATTTCAGTGTGTTTGTGGTGTGGGGAAAACTGAAGCTTTGGGAAAGGCTTCCTGACGGCCTTATGGGGTCCCTAGGAAAGACTGTGCTCAAGCGGCACTGCCCCTCTTCTCTGTCCCTGGCACAGGGTCCATTTTAAGAGTAAATCCTCTCCTCCCCCTGCCCCTGTGCACTTCCCCATAGCTTAGCTGGGGACACTCTGAGATAGAAGCCCTGCCAAGTTACATTTAAAATGAGGGATTACATCAGTATGGCCCCCAATCTTGCCTGGTCATCAAGATATTGACAGCTTTTGAAAATTTCAAATTCTAGTCCCTACCTTAAAGGTACTAAATGAGAATTTTCAGAGGGGAGACAGGAATCTATATTTTACCAACTCCCCAAATGATTTGATGAGCAGCGAGATCTGAGAATGGTATACTGGATGATGTCTACTATTATCGCTCAAGGATGGAGGATGAGGAAAAACAGAGGTAGAACAGTGACTTTATTTTTATACCCAGTATCTTTATCCCATGAAATTCTGAAGCTTTCTGTATGCTCTTGTTCTCATAATCTCCCCATCCAGGCAAGGTAGTAAGAGAAATGCCACACAATTTGCAATCCTTTTGGGAGATGATGAAATACAATTGGAATATTTCCTCTAAATTTCTTCCTTTTCAGAAATATTTAGAAATTATTCATCTGACAAAAAGGCCCGTTGGAAAAATGAAAACTTTTGGATTCCAGAGGAGAGGCAAACTATGGCCATTCTATTCTTTCATGGCCACATTTTTGAAAGAGCCTTCTCTGCTCACCATCTCTACTTACCTCCCATTCTCTCCTTAATCTGCCTGAGTCTACGTCCCCTCCTACCACTGCCCTCAGATAGCTCACACAAGCTAGCATTTATTGAGGCTTACCATGTTCCAGGTGTTTAAAATACATATTTAGTCATCACATCAGCCCTATGGGATAGCAACACTGGGCATGATTGTCCCTATTTGATAGAAGAGGACACTGAGGCACAGAAAGTTTAATTCTCCTAAGTGTCGCAGCTTATAAATGTAAAGATCAGGTCTGAGACTCCAGCAGTCTGATTCCAACCCCCATTTCTCTATACTAGAGCTGAAAGTAGACCCTTTCCTGAGCAAGATTAGATGGGTGGGGAGGATCTGGGGGCTGTAGGTAAGGTGCAAAAGTCAAGAGGGGAGGTTGGGACTCAGAGGCAAAGGATCTCCCCCTTGATATTGGATTGGGATGGACCCAGCAATTCAGCTGCAGTTCCCTTAACTCAGCCTGGAGAATGTAAGAGAATAATAGAGAGAGAGATTGTCCTGACATGTCATGATGGTTTGACAGCTCCAGTCTCCACCATCACCTCCGTTAAATCACTGAGTTCGAGAAAGGGAAGGAAGAGGAGGAAAATAACTCTAGGTTTGAGGAATATTTTCTTTAAAGCATGTAGTCAAATGGCCCCACCACCAGACAAGCAGATCACATACAGATGATTTAGCTTCAATATTGTCGAGTTCACGGAGTGAAGAATTCCCATTCCCATCTCTGAGAAGACTGGAACTAAATAAAGTTGAACTGACTTTTGACAGTGCAGTGCTTGAAAATCTATCTGAGCTCCTATTTAAAGGCACATAACCTTATTTTAAATTAGTTTCTCAGGGTTTGGCTATGACACTCCAAGGTTTAAAAATATATATTTCCTTCTACTGTGAAAGCCTACTTTGCTTCGAAATTTTCCAGATATCTCTGTAACAGGCTTTTAAAAAATCTATTGGGAACCCTAAGACTCTCTGCACAAGCTACGGTTGGTAATAACAACAACAAACAACAACAACAACTATTTTTTTATGCTAAGTATTTTCCTGTATTATCTCATGGAAATCTTCACAAAAACCTTATGGGGCAGGTAATGTTATTCCCAGCTTGCAAGTGAGAAGTCTGAAGCTCAGAGAGATTAGGCCACTTGCTTAAAGTCACACAGCCACTGAGTGGAGATAAATGAGTGTACTTGCGTTCTGGCCAATCTATAAATAATCCTAACCCAGGATGCCCAAATTCCAAACTTGGGGACTTAAGGGAACCCTCTGCTCATGGGTTCTCTTAGGCTAGGCTCCAATTTGGGCTGGAAGGTTTTGTTTCTGGGTGAAGTATTTGGTTGGGGGATATCTCTGCTTAGTGAACTTGGAGTCGTTCACATCCAGCCCTTGACTTAGTTTTTCTGTCTGTGGTAAGGATGGAAAGTGTCACACACTAGGTGCTGATATGTCTAGGGGGCCCACATCTTATGTGTGTTTAAGGAATCTCACTGTAAGTGTAAACAGGTGGACAGGCCCAGCGAGGGCATTGGCTAGTGTAGTACTTGGAGGAGGGCTGATTGGCTGAGCCAGGGTCCTGCCTCCACAGCCTGGTCCTGGGGACTCCTGGCCCTCAACTCCTACCTCCCAGCCCAGTGTCCAGGTTGGGGGGCAGCAGAGTACTCCGGTCCTGTGCTTATTCCCTTTACACTCCTGGCCTGGCCAGACTTCCTTCCCAACCTGGAGTCTTAACCACAGGGAGCAATTACACAAGAACAGAACAACAAATTGGGATCAATACAGAGAGTTGACTGTCTACTGGAAGAAACACAATTTATGACTTGGCTGGATTATGCTTACCAGCCAAGAATAGCAATAATTCCAAGCAACCCCACTGACCAGGATCAATCATGGCATTTTATTACTTTGCTAAACCCTGCTTGCTCCCTACTCCCCAACCTCCATCTTATTAGAACCCAATCTCCAAGGAAAATATTGGACTTGTTATCAAATTTTAGAAAGAGAATTTATGGCAAAGGCAGATTGATTTAAAGACTTCTTCTAAAACAGGAGCGGAGGGCAGTGAAAAGGTAAATTTGGCTGCGTCTTTTAGATTGGTTCTTTTGCTTATCTCTCCATTTTATGACATAATCTGTTGTAGCATTACCCAGGGTCCTCTGGGCTGAAGCTTCTTGCCCAGCGTTAGATAAGGGGGAGATATTGTCTGGGTATAAAGTTTAAAGCCCATGGTAAGGGCTCATTTTTCTCATTTCAGGCAAGGGAGAAAGGATATAAAATGGAAAGCAAGCAATCAATAAAGAAGAAAGATAGAGATCTTCTCAAAAAAGGAAAAAAAAAAAAAAAAGAAATCCTCACCTCACTGACTGCTCTTCTAACTAAGACTTTAACAGGCAGATAATGAGCTCACACATCCTCTGCTCAGGGCAGGGACTGGAGAGCGATCCCCCATCACCAGCATAATCCACTTGCAGCCTGTATAATGGGGTGCAACTCCCATTAGGAGCTTTTGGATTTTTTGCATACAACCTGGCCTTCCTCATGCCCGTTAGTCAATCTTTAAAATAAGAGCAGAAAAGTTAATTACTTATCTGGCAATGGGGGTGGGGAATTGTGGTGGTTTGTTCAAATCAGATAATAAATGCTGTGATCCTATCCTGCTTAAGTGTACAGAGCTACACCCAATTACTCAGGAGACAATAAAGGAAAAGGTGAAAAGTACTCTTTGGTTAATCCTGGAGTTTATGATAGTCTAGTTGGATTTAATGGTCCTACAGTCACTCTGTTGTTAGAAAATCAATATTTTCCTAAGAAAGAGTATGGACTGCCATAAATACACTCCCAGTTATATGAACCTTGGCCACAGAACTTACATACTGCAGAGGCCATAATGAGTGGCAAGGAAACAGCCTTCAGAGGCAGCAAGGGAACTAGGTACCCCATAAAGAAGCCCACACACCTGTTTAGGGACTCAGCCCATCAGAGACTAAAAGCAGCTCTTCTGTGGCTGTCAGGGAGCTAGGGGTGCTCTGTCACTGGTTTTCTACCTGTGGGGTTCCTCCGTGTCTGTGTCACCCATGCTGGAGCAATGGGGGCATAGCAGACAAGAATGTACCATCAGGGCCAGGTAGGATGTTTGCAAGAGTGATAAAGGTGAGAGACTCCCAAAGCAAAGGCAGCAGGGTGTCATGGCATGGACACAGGGCTAGCGATCAGGAGACTGAATTTGACCCCTCTCCCACTTTCCTGTGTACGCTGAAGCCAGTCATGCAGCCCCATTTTACAGAAGAGGAAACTGAGGCTTTGACGGATTTACAACAGCTAACACGCTGAATGGTTCTGAGTTTAAAAGAAGGTATGTGTTGGACATTTGCCATTTATTTCGGCTGTCTAGCTCCTAATATCCCTTCCTATTGTCAAGAAATTCTGCATCTTATTGAATCTTGGTAGAAGTTAGAGCCCCCTTTCTGCCATAGAATTAAAAAATGCCACATAATTGTTTTTTCCAAACTTCTTTGCAGTTAGGGCTCCTCTATGCGATGCAGATGTGGTCAGAGAAAGACATGTGCTGCAGATTTGAATCAGGATTAGTGAGGTAAAGAATCAGGGACAGTAGGTCATCCCCTGACGATGGTAGAGGTGATGGAAGTGTCCTGATTCCGGATGTAATGGTTATAATGACTGTCCAACGCCAGCAGTGCCAGAAACGGCCATGCCAGCTATGGAGTCGGGGGTTTCATGGAGACAATTGTTATCCTTATCAAACCATCCTGTGGAGGGATTCTGAATGCCATTTCTGGCTGTGTAGGCTCAGAGCCCATTTCCTCAAGGGTCCTGTGTACATTGTCATATCTCTTTTATTATAAAGTGTATCCTTTGGTCTGAGGGAATGATAGGGGGGTTTGCTACAAAACGTCAGATGTTCTGCAAGGTCTCAGATGGCGGAGCTGGCAAATGCACTGTGGGTGGAAAGGCAATGCAATACCCAAAATATGTATGAAGTATATCTATCTGGAATCCCTGCCTCCTCCAGGCAAAAGGAATCCAGTGCGATCCATTTATCACCAAGTGGCTATTTGATCTCCTTGAGGGATGGCACCATACGTGGGGCTTAGCATCAGTCTTTGTTGCTGACAAGTCAGGCATCTGGAAATACAGTGACTCTCAGGCTTGGTGAGAAGGAGCCCTTGCTGTTGGGCCCATGGGTAGCTTCTACCTCTGCTGCATGATTGCTCCATTCATGAGCCCACTGTGCAAGCAATGCGATGACGGGGCTGTTGGACTTCTGCTGGTTGAGTCTTCCCATCTGTCTGCTTGTTGAGTGCTTCCCCTGATGCAAATATTCTCTTCTCCACACACTCCATGCTCACTCTTGTGGGTCCACACACACGCTGCTTTCTCATGCTTCTGTCTGTGACCTTTCAAAATGACTCCCTCCAGACCCCCAAGCAACCATTTAATCCCTTCACCACTGCCTAAGAGCATATGCATATGCCTAACTCAGGCTGCTTCACCTTCCATACACAAATTTACTGCTCAAAATTCTGCCCACTGGAGGGATTTCCACTCACCACTATCTTTCAAGACTGTTCCTGGACGGGGGTGGTATTTTATGGCAACAGTCCCTTTTATGCCCAGAGCTAAATAGCAAGCTGACCTTTTTATGAACCAAGCCTGGGTGTTTTTCTCTCCATTCAGCTGAAGAGGCCAGAGGTATAAGCTGCATGAGACGTTTGATGCAACGGCAGTAGTTGGCATTTGGGGGTCTAGGCCACCCTCCATGTGCAGTGATTGCTGCTGTGCCCATTCAACCTTATAACTTAGTGGGTCTGAAAATATCCAGCTCACTTTTGGCACCTACAGTAACATGGTCATTGATATTCCACAGTCAAGTGGCTTAGTAGCATGCCAGGCACTGTTTTTTAAATGCTGAGTAATAGTTGTTGTAATGCTTTTCTGTAGCTACTTTGTTCTTGCTCCAGGGCCCTATGATCTGCACCTCAACTCAGCAATTTTGGCTTTTAGAAATGCCATAGAGCAACCTTACCTACCATGGATATCTCTAAAAGCCATCAGAGCTGATGAATCATATGGGCCAAGCATTAGGGCCACTTTTACAAGTTTTGCAGAGCCCTCTTTTGCTCTGGGCACTACTCAAAAACTGACAACCTTCTGAGTCACTGGGTAAATGTGCCACAGCAGTATTCTTTTTTTTTTTTTTTTTTTTTTTTGACTTTCCCAATTACCTTTTTATTCATGACTGTGGTTGCTAAAAACACATCTGGTTTTAAAATGAACACATCAGATCTTTTTGATAATGTATGAATTTATTAGATAAGGTGGTTTAATCAGTGGAGACTTCCATGTATACTTTGTACATATCACAAAAACTCCTTTAGAGATGTCTTTTTTTAAAAAGAGCATTAACTTCTTAGAAATACCACATTATCTGTCTTATAGGCTAACTCAAATCTGGTCTGGCAAATTGCATTTTTGTGGTATCATTTACTTAGTTTCTCTATTCATCATATTTCCTATAAAATGGCAAATATAACTAGAGGTTTGATTAGAGTTATTATCCACTTTGGGGGATAAGAATAATCATGATTCTTTGTACTTCCTATTGTGTTAAATTATGAAGCATAAAATGTCGGTCGTTCCATGTTTATTTATTTATTTATTTTTTTCATGTAATGTCTGAAACACTTATATTAACTTATTTCCATACATATTTCCATACAAATACAAATATAGGATTTTTAGAAATTTCATGTAATGTCTGAAACATTTATATTAACATATTTCCATACAAATAACCCAATGAAAGTTTAGTATTAGTTGTTTTGTTTGTTTTTTTATACTGCAGGTTCTTATTAGGCATCAATTTTATACACATCAGTGTATACATGTCAATCCCAATCGCCCAATTCAGCACACCACCATCCCCATCTCACCGCAGTTTTCCCCCCTTGGTGTCCATATGTCCATTCTCTACATCTGTGTCTCAACTTCTGCCCTGCAAACTGGCTCATCTGTACCATTTTTCTAGGTTCCACACACATGCATTAATATACGATATTTGTTTTTCTCTTTCTGACTTACTTCACTCTGTATGACAGTCTCTAGATCCATCCACGTCTCAACAAATGACTCAATTTCGTTCCTTTTTATGGCTGAGTAATATTCCACTGTATATATGTACCACATCTTCTTTATCCATTCGTCTGTTGATGGGCATTTAGGTTGCTTCCATGACCTGGCTATTGTAAATAGTGCTGCAATGAACATTCGGGTGCATGTGTCTTTTTGAATTACGGTTTTCTCTGGGTATATGCCCAGTAGTGGGATTGCTGGGTCATATGGTAATTCTATTTTTAGTTTTTTAAGGAACCTCCATATTGTTCTCCATAGTGGCTGTATCAATTTACATTCCCACCAACAGTGCAAGAGGTTTCCCTTTTCTCCACACCCTCTCCAGCATTTGTTGTTTGTAGATTTTCTGATGATGCCCATTCTAACAGGATTGAGGTGATACCTCATTGTAGTTTTGATTTGCATTTCTCTAATAATTAGTGATGTTGAGCATCTTTTCCTGTGCTTCGTGGCCATCTGTATGTCTTCTTTGGAGAAATGTCTATTTAGGTCTTCTGTCCATTTTTGGATTGGGGTGTTTGTTTCTTTGATATTGAGCTGAATGAGCTGTTTATATATTTTGGAGATTAATCCTTTGTCCGTTGATTCATTTGCAAATATTTTCTCCCATTCTGAGGGTTGTCTTTTCGTCTTCTTTATGGTTTCCTTTGCTGTGCAAAAACTTTGAAGTTTCATTAGGTCCCACTTGTTTATTTTTGTTTTTATTTCCATTACTCTTAAGAGGTGGATCAAAAAAGATCTTGCTGTGATTTATGTCAAAGAGTGTTCTTCCTATGTTTTCCTCTAAGAGTTTTATAGTGTCCAGTCTTATATTTAGGTCTCTAATCCATTTTGAGTTTATTTTTGTGTATGGTGTTAGGGAGTATTCTAATTTCATTCTTTTACATGTACCTGTCCAGTTTTCCCAGCACCACTTATTGAAGAGACTGTCTTTTCTCCATTGTATATCTTTGCCTCCTTTGTCATAGATAAGTTGACCATAGGTGCGTGGGTTAATCTCTGGGCTTTCTATCTTGTTCCATTGATCTATGTTTCTGTTTTTGTGCCAGTACCATATTGTCTTGATTACTGTAGCTTTGTAGTATAGTCTGAAGTCAGGGAGTCTGATTCCTCCAGCTCCATTTTTTTGCCTCAAGACTGCTTTGGCTATTCGGGGTCTTTTGTGTCCATACAAATTTTAAGATGATTTGTTCTAGCTCCGTAAAAAATGCCATTGGAAAAAAAAAAAATGCCATTGGTAATTTGATAGGGATTGCATTGAATCTGTAGATTGCTTTGGGTAGTATACTCATTTTCACAATGTTGATTCTTCCAATCCAAGAACATGGTATATCTCTCCATCTGTTGGTATCATCTTTAATTTCTTTCATCAGGTTCTTATAGTTTTCTGCATACAGGTCTTTTGTCTCCCTAGGTAGGTTTATTCCTAGGTATTTTATTCTTTTTGTTGCAATGGTAAATGGGAGTGTTTCCATAATTTCTCTTTCAGATTTTTCATCATTAGTGTATAGGAATGCAAGAGATTTCTGTGCATTAATTTTGTATCCTGCAACTTTACCATATTCATTAATTAGCTCTAGCAGTTTTCTGGTGGCAGTTTTAGGATTCTCTATGTATAGTATCATGTCATCCGCAAACAGTGACAGTTTTACTTCTTCTTTTCCAATTTGTATTCCTTTTATTTCTTTTTCTTCTCTGATTGCCGTGGCTAGGACTTCCAGAACTATGTTGAATAATAGTGGTGAGAGTGGACATCCTTGTCTCGTTCCTGATCTTAGAGGAAATGCTTTCAGTTTTTCACCATTGAGAATGATGTTTGCTGTGGGTTTGTCATATATGGCCTTTATTATGTTGAGGTAGGTTCCCTCTATGCCCACTTTCTGGAGAGTTTTTATCAGAAATGGGTGTTGAATTTTGTCAAAAGCTTTTTCTGCATCTATTGAGATGATCATATGGTTTTTATTCTTCAATTTGTTAATATGGTGTATCACATTGATTGATTTGCGTACATTGAAGAATCCTTGCATCCCTGGGATAAATCCCACTTGATCGTGGTGTATGATCCTTTTAATGTGTTGTTGGATTCTGTTTGCTAGTATTTTGTTGAGGATTTTTGCATCTATATTCATCAGTGATATTGGTCTGTAATTTTCTTTTTTTGTAGTGTCTTTGTCTGGTTTTGGTATCAGGATGATGGTGGCCTCATAGAATGAGTTTGGGAGTGTTCCTTCCTCTGCAATTTTTTGGAAGAGTTTGAGAAGGATGGGTGTTAGCTCTTCTCTAAATGTTTGATAGAATTCACCTGTGAAGCCATCTGGTCCTGGACTTTTGTTTGTTGGAAGATTTTTAATCACAGTTTCAATTTCATTACTTGTGATTGGTCTGTTCATATTTTCTGTTTCTTCCTGGTTCAGTCTTGGAAGGTTATACCTTTCTAAGAATTTGTCCATTTCTTCCAGGTTGTCCATTTTATTGGCATAAAGTTGCTTGTAGTAGTCTCTTACGATGTTTTGTATTTCTGCGGTGTCTGTTGTAACTTCTCCTTTTTCATTTCTGATTTTATTGATTTGAGTCCTCTCCCTCTTTTTCTTGATGAGTCTGGCTAATGGCTTATCAATTTTGTTTATCTTCTCAAAGAACCAGCTTTTAGTTGTATTGATCTTTGCTATTGTTTTCTTTGTTTCTATTTCATTTATTTCTGCTCTGATCTTTATGATTTCTTTCCTTCTGCTAACTTTGGGTTTTGTTTGTTCTTCTTTCTCTAGTTTCTTTAGGTATAAGGTTAGATTGTTTACTTGAGATTTTTCTTGTTTCTTGAGGTAGGCTTGTATAGCTATAAACTTCCCTCTTAGAACTGCTTTTGCTGCATCCCGTAGGTTTTGGGTCGTCGTGTTTTCATTGTCATTTGTCTCTAGGTATTTTTTGATTTCCTCTTTGATTTCTTCAGTGATCTCTTGGTTATTTAGTAACGTATTGTTTAGCCTCCATGTGTTTGTCTGTTTTACGTTTTTTTCCCTATAATTCATTTCTAATCTCATAGCGTTGTGGTCAGAAAAGATGCTTGATATGATTTCAGTTTTCTTAAATTTACTGAGGCTTGATTTGTGACCCAAGATGTGATCTATCCTGGAGAATGTTCCATGCACACTTGAGAAGAACGTGTAATCTGCTGTTTTTGGATGGAATGTCCTATATATATCAATTAAATCTATCTGGTCTGTTGTGTCATTTAAAGCTTCTGTTTCCTTATTTATTTTCATTTTGGATGATCTGTCCATTGGTGTAAGTGAGGTGTTAAAGTCCCCCACTATTATTGTGTTACTGTCGATTTCCTCTTTTATAGCTGTTAGCAGTTGCCTTATGTATTGAGGTGCTCCTTTGTTGGGTGCATATATATTTATAATTGTTATATCTTCTTCTTGGATTGATCCCTTGATCATTATGTAGTGTCCTTCCTTGTGTCTTGTAACATTCTTTATTTTGAAGTCTATTTTATCTGATATGAGTATAGCTACTCCAGCTTTCTTTTGATTTCCATTTGCATGGAATATCTTTTTCCATCCCCTCACTTTCAGTCTGTATGTGTCCCTAGGTCTGAAGTGGGTCTCTTGTAGACAGCATATATATGGGTCTTGTTGTTGTATCCATTCAGCCAGTCTATGTCTTTTGGTTGGGGCATTTAATCCATTCACGTTTAAGGTAATTATCGATATGTATGTTCCTATGACCATGTTCTTAATTGTTTTGGGTTTGTTTTTGTAGGTCCTTTTCTTCTCTTGTGTTTCCCACTTAGAGAAGTTCCTTTAGCATTTGTTGTAGAGCTGGTTTGGTGGTGCTGAATTCTCTTAGCTTTTGCTTGTCCACAGCAGTATTCTTAAGAGTTGTGTATGCTCTCATCAAAAATCCAAAGAAGGACTTCCCTGGTGGCGCAGTGGTTAAGAATCCGCCTGCCAATGCAGGGGACACAGGTTCGAGCCCTGGTCTGGGAAGACCTCACATGCCGCGGAGCAGCTAAGCCTGTGCTCCACAACTACTGAGCCTGCGCTCTAGAGCCAGCGAGCCACAACTAGAGAAAGCCCATGCGCAGCAACAAAGACCCAACACAGCCAAAAATTAAAAAAACAAACAAACAAACAAAAAAAACCCCCCAAAAAATCCAAAGAAGCCTACCAAGTGCTGGGCCTTTTTCTAAATGGTAGGAAATGCAGGTACAATAACTTGAGCTTCACGTTGGTAAGGATGATTTGACAGGCTGCAGACCACTAGCCCCCTAACATTTTCACTGATGTAATAGGCTCCTTACTCTTTGTAGGTTGACCTTCCAATAACCAGTGCACATCATATATCTTTCCAGAGTATCCAGAGTTCTTTCTACTTTTGGCTCATCAGGTCTGGTTAATACGATTTTCAAGTGCATCTGCCAGGATATCCTGATTCCAGGTCTCGGAATACCGTGCCTTTTCTAATGTTAGCATAGGAAATTTGCCAAGCCTGTGAATTCAGCCACGTTTAGAATTTTGCGACATTTGAAAATCAGATTGTGGGCCTAATTTTCAGCCGTCTTCCTTCCATCTGCAGAAGATCAGGACTTTCATATGGCTTTGCATTTTATACAACCATAATGTGTCTTATTTCACCCCATTTATTACCGGTAATGGGATCCTTGTCATCTGGCCAGCAAGGGATCTAACTTCAGAATCCCATTCTTAGAATATCCTTTTTGATACTGTTTCCGGTGCCAACTGACTTCATATGGATTATCCAAGGAGACCCTGAGACAAAGGTACAAGTGCAAGTATGTTATTTGAAGGAGATGCTAGTAACACTGGTAGACAAATGAAAAGTAGACAGTTAAGGAAGAATGCCAATTAAGATTGTGTTCTCAGGCAAATTTCCACTGTGGGCAAATACAGCATGATTTTGCTGGGCAATTCTAGAAGCCAGCGTGGAATGTGCAGCTCAAAATTATCCTGCCTGAGAGGTGGGGGAGGAGGGATATTTATCTATCAACTTCCGTTAGTCATTGGTTGAGGGCTGCCCTAGTGGGGCAGTTCCTTGACACTTTCAGCTAGAGTGAACTTCAGCAGCCAGAGAATTCAGTTACCAATGGCTGGAATTTGCCCCAAAGTATACGGAAATGGTGAGCCACTAGTAGGACTTGCTCCACCATTGGTCAGTTATCTCTGAGCAGGACCAGGCCAATAGGGGTGAGGAGATGTGGAGATGGCAGTGCCAGGTGTAGAGCCTGGGGCTGATAGCACTGCACCCAACTCTGAGGGGAATATATGTCACATAGAACACTTAGGGTGGCCTTGCACATAGTAGGTGTTCAGTAAATGAATACTTATTATTTGATGTCTGAGGGACACAAGGGAAGCACGGGGCTAGGAGGGATGTAGTAGACAGACATCATTAAAAGCTGGCCTTCGCTGCCCCAAGTGCTGGGGTAAAGGGTGGTCCATGTGCCCTAAGTCATGGTGGGCATCTTTGTAGCCAGAGCACTGCTGCTCAGAGACCCTTTTAGGAAGGAAGGACTCCATTCTCTCTTTTCTGTCCAGTGGCCTGAGGCAGGTAGTTGGTCCAGAGTGGCTCCTTAGTCAGCAAATCTGGTTGAATTGTGTGGCCCAGGGGGGCTCATTACCTCCTCCAGTCGCTTGCCCAGAGGCTCCTGGATCTGCTCCTGGGAAACAACCCTAGGAAATAGGAAGAGAGAAAGTGGCTGGGGAAAGAATGAGCAATTACAAATGACAAGCGCCAGCCCCAAACATTCAATTACTTTTCAAACAGGCTATCTACAACCCATCAGGTAGAGCCTGAAGGGAGCGGGTAGTGTACAATGTGGGAAAGGTCAGAGCTCAAGGAAGCAGGACCAGGAGCCTCAGGACTGGCTCTGAGCTGTTTGAGGCTGAGGGACACAGGCACGGCAGAGCAGGAGATCAGGAGAGAACAGCAAAGGGCAGGCAAGACCCCTCCCTGATCGTCCCTCTTGCCCCTGAGGTCTCTCCTCCAGGAGCCCAGCTCCTCCCCATCCTGGTCGTTCCCACCGTGTCCAGCACCTTCCCAAGCCCACACCTTCATCATCCTGCTCCTCTCTTACCTTCCTCCTGGTCCTCAGCTCAATATTCACCACCCTGCACAGAACTTCCCTGATGACCCAGCCCACCCTGATCACGTGCTTTCTGAAAATTTGGAACCTTTACCCTTTTTGCCATTCACTTTTCACAGAATTTTTTGTCAGTGTCTTCGCTCGAGTTCAAGATCATTGACTTCTTATTTTTCATCCGTGCCTCCTCTCCTGATCTTACCCCTGTGAGTAACACATAGACGATGTCTCTGCTTAATTACCATAGCCTCAGTTTCCTGTTTACAAAATGAAACTCAAAATAGTACTTTCTTCTTAGGATTGCAGTAGGGACTGTGGCATCACTACTAGTTAAGTGCTCAGTGCTGCGGCTACTACGCAGTGAGAACTCAACAGTAATGTGATCGGTCATTGCTTGTTGAGCTGCTCATAGTTGCCAGGGCTCAGAGAAAACCACGGTGGTCAGGCCACCCTTTTATTTCTTCCACATTTTGACTCATTTAAGTTAGGACAGGAAGAATTAATTTGATTACAAGATGCATTTTAGAATAATTTCTTGCAAACCTTTTGGCATGGAACTATGTAAATTAGTTCTATATCATCAAGATGTAGAAGTCATCTCTTGTGTTCATTAGCGTGGAATTTGAGAACTGCTATCTATGTCTGATTCAGGTATCTCGGTCAGCCTCATTTTCTAAAGAGATATTGTTCACCAGAGCCATTTGTGATCATTAGGGTGAGTGAAATCTTCAAAGGCATGTCTGCATTAGGAGAAGCAGCTGGGGCATTATTGCCAAGCTGGACTGACCATGCGGGAGATGAGAACACTTGATGATGCCCGTTAGTGATGGCCTTGACAGACACGGCACCTGCTCCTATTTTAGGATTGGCTTTGGTTAGCTGGATACAGGGTTGGGGCAGCTGTCCCCTCTGAACCCCTCTAGAAAAAACACTGCAGTACTAGAATCAGACCAGTGTTTGAATCTTAGCTGAGACTTGATACTGTATTTTTTTCTATTTGTGCTCCAGACTCTTTCTCCACCCTTCTCCCTGCTCTGTGTCCAGAACGCCTATCTCTATGAACTGCATCAGTGTGTCCTCTTGCCCTCTGGCTTCCACTTGGGTTTAGTCAATGGGAGGCACTAACAGTAGGTCAGAGAGTGACGTCAGGGTACTTATTCCTTTGATTCTCTCCTTCCTGGCATGAGGATTGGCAGACTGATTTCTTTATCCAAGTCCACAGTTCCCACAAGGTGCCCTCTTCTACAGCTTACCCCAGGTTCCAGTTACCATTCACTCCTTTTCCCCTAGGGCTGAAAAGTGGGGACATCTGTGGTTGTCCCAGGATATTTCATAATCCCTTGCTAGATTCCCTTAATCTTGCTCATAACTTTGTAAATGATCCTTGCATTAAACTCTCCTAAATCATTCAGTCATCCCTCTGACACCTATGAGGCAGCACAGTACAGTGGTTAAGAGTGTAGGGTCTGCAGTCAGATTATCTGGGTTCATATCTTGACTTGACTTTCAGTAGCTGTGTGATCTTGGAAAGTTGCTTAACCTTTAAGTGTCATGGTTTCCTGTAATATGGGACTAATCAGGGTACTTCTCTAATTGGTTTATCATGAGAAAGAGAAATAGAGAAGGATAGTCTAGAAAGAAGCAACAGCATAAACGGAGGCCCAGGGGCAGGCAGGAGGAAGATATGTGCAGAGGTGAGACTCATCTAAGGAAAAATTTCCAGAGAATAAGATCATCAAACAGTAGCTAAGGGGACGGGAGGGTGCTGGGTAGTGGGAAGAACACAGTGAGTACTCATCTTTGAGTATGGTTATTTGAAGAGTGTAGGCAGCACCTTTAGCCGATGTCATATTCTCCCAAAGTGCTGGAAGGCTGGAATTCCATTAAAACTCTGGAATCAGAGGTGAATTCTATTCTAGACTAAAGGTTCTCATCCCCCATTACCAACTAATTATATATTATTATAATATATAATTATAATTCTGATATTATAATATCTCTTATATTGGCACCCGTACCCTCTTGACTCATCGTTTTCTGTTTTTTTTTTTTTTTTTAGTTAATAAACTTTATTTTTTAGAGCAGTTTTCAGTCTGCAGCAAAACTGAGTAGAAATAGAGAATTTCTATCTAGTCCCATCTTCACCAGCCCCACTCCAGCCTCCCTCACTAAGGACACCTGCACCACAGTGCTACGCTTGTTACCATCAGTGAACTGAGAAATCATTATCACCTGAAGTCCATACTTTACACTGGGGTTCATTCTTGCTGTTGTACATTCTATAGGTTTGGAAAAATGTATAATATGTATTCATCAAGATAGATCACATGTAATAGTTTCACTGTCCTAAAAATCCTCTGATATTTTTTTTTTTGTTTTTTTTTCCTATCTCCATAGTTTTGCCTTTTCCAGAATGTCACATGGTTAGACTCATACAATGTGTAGCCTTTTCAGATTGGCTTCTTTCACTTAGTAATATGTTTTTAAGGTTATTCCATGTCTTTTCAGGGCTTGATAAATCATCCCTTTTCAGCACTGAATAGTATTCCATTGTTTGACTGCATCACAGTTTATTTATCCATTCACCTACTGAAGGACATCTTTGTTGCTTCCAAGTTTTGGAAATTATGAATAAAGTTGCTATAAACATCCGTGTACAGATATTTGTGTGGCCTTAGTTTCCAACTCATTTGGGCAAATAGCAAGGAACATGATTGCTAGATTTTATGGTAAGAGTATGTTTAGTTTTGTAAGAAACCACCAAACTGTCTTCCAAAGTGGCTATACTATTTTACATTTCCACCAGCAATGAGTGAGAGTCTTTGTTGCTTCACATCATTGCCAGTATTTGGTGTCAGTGTTCTGGATTTTGGCCATTCTAATAAACGTGTAGGGATGTCTCATTGTTGTTTAACTTCGCAATTCCCTAATGACATATGATGTTGAGCCCCTTTTCATATGCTTACTTGCCATCTGTATATCTTCTTTGATGAGATGTCTGTTCAACATTTTGCCCATTTTAAATCAAATTCTTCATTTTTCTTATTGTTGAGTTTTAAGAATTCTTTATTTTGGATAACTATAAAATTTATTTGGATAAATATCAGATTTATCATTTGCAAATACCTACTCCCAGTCTATGGCTTGTCTTATTCTCCTGACAATGTCTTTCACTGAGCAGAAGTTGTTAATTTTAATCAAGTCCATTGACTCACCTTTTGGTGTTGGCAATTGCTGTGGCAATAGGTTGCAGGCACAGGTAGCCTGACCAGAGTCTACCTAGGCTGCACAGCTTATCTCTTACTCTCTTCTCTTGGGGTTCTTTTTCTCTACCTTGGAAGACACTATAGAATCGTGTTCAACTGTGCTGACTTATATGCCAATTTCTAAGAGAAAGGGAGTTAAACATCCCTTGGGGCAATTATTTGCCAGTGGGGTCAGGAGCCAGTACATGAATATCTTCTCTCCAGATCTTGTGTAAACAATTGTGAAGCACCCTGTACACAACTCTTCAGAGATCCCTAGTGGGCTGAGTCCCAGTTGTTCACACTTATTGAGTCTACTCAGCAATGCACCCTTGGATTGACTTTTTCCCTTTTCCCTTTTTACTCTCCATTCCCTTCATCCTATTCTTTAGGATCACTTCTCAAAATAAACTACCTTCTGGCAAGCTTTTATCAAAAGCTCCATTTTTCAGGGGGGAACCCAAGCTAAGACATTATTCTATTTGGTTTTCTGTTATTAAGTGCATTTTCCTGTTGCATTTTACGCTACTTTAATGAACATAGCTCATGTCTCCTAATAGTACACAAATAGCTGGAAGGGAGCCCTTCATAAATAAAACCACAGTTTTAATGATGCGTCTAAATAGCCATCGTCTTCAGTGAGTTAACGCCTTCCAGCAAGTTGGGCGTATGCTGAAGCAGGATGGTTCAGTCGAAAGAGCAATAAAGTGGAAGTCAGGAGTGGTGGCTCTCTTGATTCCACCCTCCCACCATATAATTGTATGATTAAACACACTTTTTATAAAAGCTTTATTGAGATATAATTTCTATGCCATAAAGTCCATCCATTTAAAGTATATAATTCAATGTTCTTTTAGTATATTTATAGAGTTGTACAACCATCACCATAATCTAACTTCACAACGTCTTTGTCAGAGTCCCCAATAAACCTTGTACCCATTAACAGTCACTCCTCATTCTCTCTCCCCCTCTCCACTCTTCCCTTTCTTTCCCAGGCTCAGGCAGCCACTGAACTACTTTCTGTTTCTATAGATTTGCCTATTATGGACATTTTATATAAACAGGATCATGCAATCTGCTGTCTTTTGTGACTGACTTCTTTCACTTAGCAGAATGTTTTCGATGTTCATCAATATTGTGGTATTAGTTGTGTGATTCTGAGTAACCACTAACCTCTTTGGTCCTGCTTCCTCCTCTGCACATCAGAAGAGAAGGTCTCCAAGGTCCTCTCCAGCCCTAGGAGTCCCAAGGGAAGTAGATGTAAGTAGCAGAGAAACTCAGAGGAAAGGTGGCTCCAGCTTTTAAGATTTCAGCTTTGAATTGAAAGAAGCTGAAAGAAGAGCTGCATTTTTTACTGCTGAGCTCCTATTCGACAGTTGGTGCCCATCTGTGTGCAGAAACCAATTACCTACAAGGAGTAATTGAAATCATTAATAGCCACAAACAAATGTGTCTGTGCTGCAAGTAATTTGCAGTAACATTTAGTAATTGACAGTAATTTTTAGTAATTAAACTCTTAAGTAATTCATTTACCAAGCCACGCAGCCATTTTATGGGGTTCCTCCGTGTTCCCACAGCAAATCTTAATTACTTAACCCAAGCACCGGGAATATTTCTGTCATTTCTAAAAAAATATAGTGAGTGTGCTATTCTTAGTAAGCTCCAATAGAGAGAAAGCCAAAGAGAGGAGTTATTTTCCTGAGTGGCAGTAATTAAAAGACTGGGGGTAGCTTTTGGGCCAATAATAAGGTTGCTGAGTGAAGCCCTTTAGACATGATTTTTATCTACGCTGCATGGAAAGTCAAAGTGAAATCTGGATTAGAACAACTTATTTTTGTCTCATCTTCCTCCTCAATATTTTGGCTCAGTTTTTTCCAGGTTTGTTCAGGCTATTACAAACTCATGCATGAGCTGCTTATGACAGAGAACAGTCAGAGGGACCCACTTCTATCTTCAAGATACCATCTGAATATCTGAGCTTGATATTCACTGTTCCCTGAAACCTGGCTCCATTACACCTTTCCTAGGGATTTATGACCTGTAGGGGACAGTGTTAATTGCTAACTCAGCATCTAGCCCTGCTTTCTCCTTTCTAGTATCTGTGATTTTATTCAGATAACCACCCCTTCTCCGTGCAGCCTATGTGAATGGGGGAAGCTGAGTCCTGGGGTGGATATTGATTAATCTAAGCCAGTCACAGTAATCCCACTGTAATCCCGCTCTTGTTAGAGACTAGTTCAAGAGTTACTATTGGTCCAGGAGTGATCATGTGATCTTAGCTGGCTCAATCAGCATGAAGGAAAAGGCTTTCATTCCAGGTGTAGGGGAGATAATTTTTTCCCTTTATCTTGCTGCATGTGAAAAATCTCTGATGCTGCTGGCAGTCACCCAGATACCATGTGGGAAACTAGCCTGAAAACAAAGTCTACACAGAGATGGGCAGAGGCAAGAGAAACTGTAGAGAAACTGAACTTGAGTCCTACTGTTCCTGGACTCAAGTTCTGCTTCTGGACTTCTTGTTATGTGAGATAATACATTTTTCCTAGGTTTAATCCAGTTAGAGTTTGGTTTTCTGTCTTTCAAAGCCCCAAACATCCTACCTCATTTACCACCACTTCCCATCTTCCACTGCAATCTAACTGCTCCATTCCTGAAACAGTCTGCACACCTTGGCTCACACGATATTGTCACAGCTTAGAATGCCCTATGCCACTTCTCTCTAACTAGGGAAAATTCTGCACATGCAAAATCATGAATGTCCATGCTCAGGGCCAACACTACCTCCTTTGTAAAGCCTTCACTGAGCACCCCAGCCCTGTATGAAATTATCTAGCATGTTGTCTGAGCACCATACTTGGTGTTTCTCACTTAGAGGTGCACATGCACACATCTTTTCAACTAGTTTCTGGACAACAGAGAACGTATCAGCATGGCACTGACCTGACAGTCTGACAGGGAGAGTGAGCTAGATGCCCGTGGAAACTAACACCAAGAGGGTGTGTAGAGAGACGTTTGTCAAATACTGCAGACATTCAGAGGAGAGGGAGATCATTTGGGGCAAGGCTGGCTAGGAAGATATGGAACTTCCTTGAAGAAATGGAACCAAAACTGGGATCTTTAAAGATGTGCAGTTTTTTGATAAAGGCTATATGTGAATTTATTTTAAAAAATTCATTCTGTTATTTTTTCCAACTTTAGTGGGATGTAATTGACATATAACATTGCATAACTTTAAGGTGTATGATATGTTGATTTGATACACTTGTGTATTCCAATATAATTACTGACACAGTGTTAGCTAATACCTCCATGATGTCACACAGTTACCATTTCTTTTTTGTGTTGAGAATATTTAAGATCTACTCTCTTAGTAACTCTCAAGTATATAGTACAGAATTATCTATAATCACCATGCTGTACAGTAGATCCCCAGAACTTATTCACCTTATAACTGGAAGTTTGTACCTTTGACCATCATCTCCCCATTTCCCCCAGCCCCCAGCCCCTGGTAACCATCATTCTACTCTCTGTTTCTACGAGTTCAGCTTTTGCAGATTCCACATGTAAGTGATATCATACAGTATATGTCTTTCTTGTCTGACTTATTTCACTTAGCATAATGTCCTTAAGAACCATTCATGTTGTCATAAATGACAGGATTTCCTTCTTTCTCATGGCTGTATAATATTCCATCATACATAAATACCACATATTCTTTATGCATTCAGCCATAATAGGCACTTAGGTTGTTTCCAGATTTTGACTATTGTGAATAATGCTACCTGTCATTATTTATTGAGTATCTATCTACTCTACACTAATCACTGTGCCAAGTTTTTTCCCTCCCATATATCTCATCTCATTTAAATTTCAAAACAACATTCATGGAATATATATTGTTTATTTCCATTATACAAATGCTCAGAGATGAATATGATTTTTTTCCCCAGAGTTGGAGATAGGCTTCAAAAACAGATCTCCTAACCCTGGGTCCAGAGAAATTTCCATACCTCACAGCTACTGTCCAACGCTCACCCCAGCTGTTCTCATTCACTTTAGGGCAAGGGGCATCATACGTTTTCTGTAAAGAGACAGAGAGTAAATATTTTAGGCTTTATGAGCCATACTGTCTCTGTCGAAACTCTTCCACTCTGCTATTATAGCACAGAAGAAGTCATAGATAATGTGTCAGTAATATGTGTTCTGATAAAACTTTGTGGCACTGAAATTTGAATTTTACATAAATTTCACATGTTATGTCATATTATTTCTTCTTTTTGTTCTATTCCCCCCACCCCCAACTATTAAAATATGTAAAAACAGGCTGCAGGCTGAATTTGGCCTATGGGCTATATTTGGCTGGCCCCTCTTTCTCCAGCTGTGCAGGGAGATGAAGGGACAGTTTACTCCTCCCAAGCCCCCTCTCCTCCATCCCTCTCCTCACCACTTCCTAAAGCTCACTGTGACAGTAAAAACATCCCCAGCATCCCTGGCCTTGACCTCCCAGTCGCTGTGCTCCATTGCTTGGCTCCAACCTGTTTATCAGCACAAGACATTCTTTTAGTTTAGCAATCTGCAAAGGTCTCGGATGAAAAGCCTTCACCTGCCCTTTTTCTCAAGCCTGACATAATTAGCTGCATCTCAGCCCCACCTTCTATTCTCTCCTTTAATGAGCAGTGCCAGTCCTGAATCACTTTAAAGGAGCAAGCAGCCCCTTGGTATCAATTAAAAGAGAAACACTTTCCAATGCATAAACTGTAACAAGCCGTGAACAGGTACAAAGAAAAATCTGGAGGTTCTGGCACTGTTAACAGAGCAGAGCGCTTTGCAAGGTTTGTCTCTCACTCTTTTGGAGGCAAAAAGAAAACAGGGCCAGCCTCCTAGGTAATATGTTACTCTTAGTGGAAGAGGCTGCACCCTGGAATCCTCAAGCCAGAGACTGGGGAGCTGTCCAGTCGGCATGTGCTGAAATCTTTCAGCTCCATCTTCTTGTGTTCTCGGATGGAGAAGCCCTGTGCGGCCCCAGTGAGCTGCGTCCAGAGGAGATGATTTAAGATGAGTGTTTTAGCTCTGTATGAAGTTACATCTCTCTCATTTTTCTCCCCTGAAGTGAACAATCAAACAAGCCTTTTTTTCAGATAGGGGGTGATGGGGAGGTAGTACGTAGTTTCATTAATCTCCAGGTTCTCCAGAAAAGCCAATTTGATTATTGTGAAATATCAAGCACTCTGAGAGTATAGTTACTTGTTAGCTTGGTTGTATGCCCTCCAGAAACTCCACGCTGGGGAGACTGGTCCACGTGCCAGGGCTGGATGGGAGAGGAAGGGCCGGGAGTGGGAGCGATGCACTCTTGATCTACTCAAAGGATACACGCACAGAACCTTGGGTGGATCAGGTGGACACCTGATAACAGAGTCGCCTGCACAAAACTGGAAGGCTGGCAAAGTTATTTTTTGAGTCCTCCAGCTGTCCCTTTGAAGTCTTGTCATCTCTTTGTATTGTCTTCTTAATCTTCCGAGACATTGAGAACATTTATACTTTAGTGCCAATGCCTTTCAACACCAAGAGGTCTGTGTTTCTCTCTTACTCCTGGAAATAAATTTCCTATCAGAAAATAGTTAGGCATATACTGTGAAAGTTAGAAGTGCCTTTTCCTGTCATCTGAAGTGACATAAGCAACAGCCTAATTCAGGGATCAGGCTGGTTCTGACGATTGATCATTGCAGATTCAATGTTGCCCACCCAGAAGGGATTGCACAGAGATGCTGGATGGGCCATGCTTTCCCATCTGAAGTACTTGGTGGAGAAAGAGATGCTGCTCTAAGTCCAGGCCCTCAAGAGTTACCACCTCCCCCACCCCCATATCAGGAAGAAGCATTCATCTTCAGTTGCTAGAGTGCTTTTCAGTTTGCAAAATGCTTTTTTTTTATATTATATTTTGTTGATCTCCTGCCCACCCTACAACCTTGAGAGGTTAGAAGAACCAGGATAATAATAAGCTACACCATATATATATATACTTATCATTATTAATTATTATCATTATGAATGAAACTGCACCTTTGCAGAGAAACAGGCTGATAAAACTTGGTAAATAATAATAATGGTTGCTATGTTCCTGGCCCTGCCCTGTAGGTTCTGTTTGTGAAGCTCTCATCAATCCTCTTGTCTTACATAAGGAAATAGCAGGATTAAATAACATGCCCAGTATCCCACAGGTAGGAGGTGGAAGAATGGATACTGGAATCTGTACCTAACTGACTCCAGCATCAGAAGTGGTGGAACAGAGTAGATGACATTAAAATTATGCCCTGGCGTCACACACAGAAACAGGGAATCACTAAGATCGGATTGTGAAAGGACACACACTTCAGTGGTAGAGAAGCTAGATTTTCTGAACCATAGCTCAGAACTCTTCCTACTGGACCAAATTTGTGAAAGAGCTCATAACTGGTTTCTCCAGGAAACCCAGCATCACCATTCCTCGGCCAACATGCAGCAGCAGCCGAATGGTAGCTGCATATTGATCGTGTCATTGGTAATTAATGACAGCCATAAATTAATAACTGCATGCACAAATTGATTTTCAGAGATGTAATAATTAGATTTAATGCTTGCCACACCATGTATTTATGTGTTTAATTGTCAGCTTCATTATTAATTTTAATGAACTTTCATTGGCTCACGATATTCACATCCCATTAGGTATGTGACTTCTTTCCCATTTATGGGTGAATTTTATTCTCTAGGGTGCTAGAGTTGACTTTCTTAGGTAAAAAACACTTAATTTTCTAAATTCTATTTCTGTTTCTCCTTTTAGTCTCACATGGACAGGTAAGGTGCTTTGGCAAAGAGATGAGTTCTTCCAGGTCAGTCAGAGAGAAGGAGGCAGAGAAAGAAGTGATACTAGCAGCCCCAAGTGTCCACCTTATTGCTAGAGTAACTTGCTGTGTGATCTCAGGGAAGTTACCTCACCTCTCTGGGCCTCAGTTTTCTCATCTGTAAAGAAATGGGAAGAGAGGGAATGAAGAGAGGGAGTTTGTAATGCCTGAAATGGATGTCTCAGACTCAGCTTCCTGCAGACCTAAATGAGGATTCTTTCCAGAAGCGAGAAAAGTGAGACAAGGGATTTGGGCAACGTTTCCTCAGGCTTGCCCTGCTTTAAACACGGACTCTGCCTTGGCAGAGACTCGGCTGCTTTGGCAGGGTGCGCAGCTGCATGTTTTGCTGTGGGGCTGGCTGTTATGATGGCAACAGCACTGGAGCTCTAGTGGGATTACTACCATCACGTTCACTCGTAATTTGGAGCCTGGGCCACCAGGAAATTGCAGACAATTTGGATGAAAATGGTTGGAAAATTGCAGTGTTTAGGCCTCTCCTACCAGTTCCTTTACTTTTTTTTTCCTATTTTCTTTTTTATTTCTTCCCCTCCCCCCCATCACAAAATTACTTTAGAAGCAGAGGAACAACAGGCTAGACCAGCGAGATTTTTTTCCCAGTCTATGGTGTATTTTGTAAACAAACATGTAAATTGATACAGAATTTAACCACCCTCAGACAAAGTGGCTAAAAGACTAGAGGGCGGAGAAAGGCTCTATTTGAAAACTTGGATTCACTGAAATGTTGGGGGGAATGTTTGTCCTGGTTAATTGAATTTCTGATTGGATGTGGGTTAACCTGGAAACCTTCCTCTTTTTTTCAAATTGTTCTAAAATGAGTCCACTCACCTGTCTTTGTATTCAATTAATTATTCAAAAAATTTCAGCCTCTGCCTCATTCAAAAAGAATTTGAGGAAGCCACCTTATTAAATAGTAAATTAATGCTATCATTTTATTGATAATTGAGATTCATGGTCATGGTGCTGAAAATATTTATCACTGTTCAGCACAGTAAATGGAAATGCATGAAGTGTGGGAGATAAATTGTACAGACTGTCAGGATTGCAATAGGCATCAAATGGTACAATCAACTTGCTCACTTAATATCTGTCTTCTATATGTCCAACTGATTTCTAGCCTTTACTTAAATACCTCCACCTGAGGTGGTCCATTCTATTTTTGGACAGATCTAGTTATTATAAGTTTTTTCCCATTCCACTGAGGCAAAATTTGTTTCCCTATATTCAATTCATCATTGGTTCTAATTCTATCCCTTGGGTCAACATAGAATAAGCTTTCTTTTTCCACTCCCGCATGTCAGTGCTTAATGCATTTGAAGAACGTTTCCTTCTTTCCTCCAGAAGGATATCCCTTTATTCTTCTAGAAATGGTATAGTGGAGTTGGTAAGAGTTCAGACTCAGGGGCCAGCCTGTCTGTGTTAACCTCCGACCCCCACTTATTAACTGTGTGTGTGTGTATGACCCTGAGGGAACTTAGTCCCTCTTTGCCTCAACTCTCTCACACAAGAGAAGGGGATTGTAACAGTAAAACTGAAAGGATTGTTCTGAGGATTAATCAGGGCAATATAAGTAAAGTGCTTAGAAGTACCTGACTGACAGTAAGTATTGTTGAAGTGTTCTTTAGTATCATGGCATTGTTTAAGACCCTTTTTCTCTGTGGCCTCTCTCTTCTGAACAGACTCCAATTTATTTCCATTATTTTAAAAAAGTGACATTCATTAATTCATCAACTTTTTATTGAGCATCTACTATATAATAGACATGGGGATATGCAGGTAAAATAAGTACTGCTGTCATGGAGTTTTTAGTCTCCTAAGAAAGACACACATAAACAGATAATTCTTTAGCATGGTTATTATATGTGCAATAAAATGGAATTATAGGATGCCATAAAAGCAAAATGCAAAGGCACTTAATTGAGGGCGGGAGAGTGAGACATTTAAGCTGAGACTGGAAGGATAGGTAGAAATGAAGCAGCTGCAGTAAGAATGGAATAGAGAGAATTAGAATCACAGAGAAGGCTCCCTGAGGCTAGAAATTGGAATGTTTGAGGAAATAAGAAAGCAGTGTTTCTGGAAAACAATGACTTGGGGATAGGGGACGGGATGAGACTGGAGCTGCAGGAAAGGGGTCTTAGATCTTGTAGGAGTTCGTACATCATAGTAAGGATATTGGTTTTTGAAAAGTTTTAAGCCAAAGGAGCAATGACTTTATGTGTGTATATATGTGTGTATGTATGTGTGTGTGTGTGTGTGTATACAATATATATAGATAGATAGATTGCTCTGGGGAGGGGGTAGATATAGAAGACAAATAAGGGGGCTATGACATGAGTCCAAGTGAAGAAATATGATCAAGATGTACTAGAATTGTAGCAGGGAGATAGAGTAGTTTTTTTTTTTTTAAAGAATTTCACTTATTTATTATTATTATTATTATTATTTTGGCTGTGTTGGGTCTTCGTTTCTGTGCGAGGGCTTTCTCTAGCTGTGGCGAGCGGGGGCCACTCTTCATCGCGATGCGCGGGCCTCTCACTATTGCGGCCTCTCTTGTTGCGGAGCACAGGCTCCAGACGCGCAGGCTCAGTAATTGTGGCTCACGGGCCCAGCCGCTCTGTAGCACGCGGGATCTTCCCAGACCAGGGCTTCAACCCGTGTCCCCTGCATTGGCAGGCAGATTCTCAACCACTGCGCCACCAGGGAAGCCCTAGAGTAGTTTTAAGAGAAACTTAGAAGGAACAACTGAACTTGGTTATGGATCAGATATGAAGCATGAGGTTGACATCTGAAGGATGTTTCTTGAGTTTCTATCATGATTGGCTGGGAGGATTGGAAAGTGATGCTTTCTTGAGATGGGGCCCACCAGAGCAGAATCTTGAGTTTGAGATGTTTGTGCTGAACAGTGTTCAGGCAGCACATTCCAAGCCAGCCTTGGACATATAGTCCCCAGGCTCTGGAGCTTAGAGATCCAAAGTGGTGTAGAGATGGTAATTGGGGCCATAAGGGGAAAGGAATCACCTAGGGAGTGAGCAGAAAGAAGAGGAAATGCGGCATGGGAGAGCCTAAGAGAGCCAACAGGTAAAGGTTGAGTAGAGTTAGAAGGCTGGAATGGAGTTGAGAAGAAGGTGACCAGAAAGGTAGGAAGAAAATCAGGAGAATTTTCTGTGGTGCCAAAGAAGCCACAAGACAAGAGTGTTTCAATAAGGAGGGAGAGAGTGGTCAACTGGGTTGTTGAAAGATACTAAGAGGTCAAGTGAGAGGAAAACTGAAAAATGTCCAGTGGATTTAGTGGTATGAAAGTTGTTGGTGACTTTACTGAGAGCTGTTTCGGTGTTGAGATGGGGGCAAAAGTCAGACTGGGGTGTGAATGGGAAGTGGATAAGTGGAGACACAAAGTAGAAACAATTTTTTTTTTCTTGAGTTGTTTGGCTGTGAAAAAAAGAACTATAGAGCTAACAAGAGGATGATGTAAGAGCTAGACATTTAAAAAAATTTATTATTACTATTATTAACGAGAGAGATTAGAGCATGTTCAAACGCCTATGGGATTGATTAGGGGGGTGGAGAATTTAAAGCCTCAGGGGACAGAGGCAGGGTGATTGATAAGATTAAGACTACGTAGAAGGGGGTGGGCTGGGTCTAGAAAGCACTTAGAGGAACTGGCCTTTCCTATGAGGAAGGGGACCCTCTCCCTGGTGACAGGGGGTGCAGGACCAGATAAAGATGGGCTTGTCCATTTGGGGGTGGGAAGTTGACGGATATCCCACTAGATGTCGGGGTAGACCCAATGAAGTAGGGATCTGGGTTCATTGCCGAGGGTGAGGGGGGTGGTGCAGAGGATGGAGGGTGCGGCTGGCCCAGTGTAGAGTGGGGCTGTCTCCTCCTGTTGATGGGAGAAGATCTTGCCTTCTAGTATTCACTGGTCATGGAGGGCAGCCTTTCACTGTTGTACCGTGTTGAGCTCAGTGTCCTGATTACCCTCAATTTTCCCCCAGTTCTGCCAAGCCAAACTTCACCATCCTGACCATTTATAATTGGAATTTCTGATTCAAAGATATTCATGTGTGTGTGTGTGTGTGTGTGTGTGTGTGTTTTCTTTGAGCCAAATCTTCTCCTGAAGGCAGTGGCTTGCTTTAGAAGGAAAAAAAAAAGACAATAGAACAACATGTTGCTGGCTAGCCTGGGACAGATCCCAGTGCAAATATTAACTACTAATGGAGCCCTCTTTCGCTCCTGAAAGTATCCTGGTTAGTGTTGTAAATAATATGGTCACGCAGCATTTTAGGGCTGTTGTCAGAGGATAGCAGATATCATTTCTGTTCCCTGAGCATCACGTTCATTGGGTCTCAGTGAATCCCACGTAGAGGATATCCCCAAAGCCCTGGCCTTCTTCACCCTCTACTCCCAAAGGTTGAGCCCTTGCTCAGACCAGATGGGCAGGTATATCTCCACTGTTTCCCCATCCTCATCCTAACAGTGACTACCTGCCCTACCAATGCACACAGGTATGACATACCCTTAAAGGACTGAGAACTGAAAACGTTTGAATTTGCCACGCAGTGTTGAATGCGGGTGGGGTGAGGGAAGCAGGTCATTCTCACTCCCCAGAGTTCATTCCTGGCCCTACAGTGGCCCCCGTGACGGATTGGGCAGTGTTCCCTGAGAATTAATGTGCTCTTGGTACCCTTGCCTTATTGATCGCTCTCTTCTTTTCGGACACCACACATCCGAGAGCACTTTGGTACAATAAAACAGCCACAGGCACAGTCCATCGATCTATAAAAGCCTCTTGAAACAGAAAGGGTTTTCTGGCTGGGTTCAAGAAACCTCAGCAGAGAGAATTATATCCTACTGCCTAAGACACACCCAGGGATGTTTCCTGAGGGAAGGAGCAGATGCCCCTGGTGATCTTCCATTCCAGGGCCCTTTTCAGAAGATGCCACTCCTGATGGAGGCTGTGTGAGTGGGTGGGGCGGGGTGGGGCGGGGGAAGGGCTGTGTTGGGGGCAGGAGTAGAGTGAAATTGGAAGGTGTTTGTTTTATAATGGTGGGCAGACTCTTTTTTTTAAAGGCAAAATGAATAAAAAGCAAGTAACAAGGCATGAATGAGCTAAGTCTGGAAAAAGGCAGTGAGCCCTGACCCCTCCGTGGCCTTCGGGTACCTATGATGGGCTGAGTGGGAGGCAGTGTGCAGGTAACTCGGGGAGAACAGAACAGTTATTCAGTTGTGGTGTTACATCAAAACGAGGCTCTGGGTGTATTTCAGTTAAGCAAACCTCTCTTGTACGGGAGTAACAAAGCCTTGGAAATAGCTTGAGGCCATATCCTAGCTCAGGGCAAAGCAGTAGCCAGGACCTCTTTCAAGTACAACATTTCATCTCCTAGTGGGAGGGGTGGTACCAAGGGAGGCAAGGGAAGGTCTTCTCAGGTGGCCTTTCATATCCCAGGAGGCACCCGCCCCCTCACCCCCCCCAACCCCCGCCCACTACATCCGCCCCAGGGCTTCAGAAGAACAAAGAGCCCCCGGTGTGCAGTGGACCTGGCAATCTGTGCAAAACAGCAGCCTAAGGCACCCAGAAGCCACAAGTAGCCAAGCGTGGAAAAGAACAGGATGCTGTCCTGTGACAGGTGGGAGAGGCGAGTGGTCAGGGAGGTCGCCTCTCACCTGAAAGGTCCGCTGCAGCCCAGCTGCCTCCAAAAGCAGCATTCTGATAGAAGCAGAATTGAGGTGGAAAAAATGTCAAGGTGACAGAACAGAAGTCACCCAAATCTGTTATAAGCTACATTCTGGGACCAGTTCAAGGGAACCTCTGTGAGGAAGAGCCGGGGACACCTGTGAGACACCTCCATCTTGAAGGTATTTCTTAGGTCGACTGTGGGGTGGCAGGCACGGGCAGTGTCTAGCCCAGCTCCAGCACTTTCTTGCTGGGCAAACTTAGAAGAATCACTCAGCCTCTCTGATCCTCTGATTCTCCTCTGCAAACTGGGAATTATAATCCCTTCCCTCCCTACCTGACAAAAATGCCAAAACAGAGCTAAGAGAGCTGAGCAGGTGGGGACGCTATTAATAAGATGGGATGATTCCCTCCCTAGAAGGCTAGTACCAGAAGGGTGTGGAGGCAGAACTGGGATTCCAAAACCAGGTTTTCTCCACGTGGCTTAAGCTTATCCTCTCAATGTGGTCACGACCTTCTTCACAGCAGGGCTGTGATCACAGGTTTTTTGGTTTTTGTTGTTTTAATTTTCAAATCATTCAGAGCCCACCAACCACCTTGTTCTGCGTGGTGCAGTTGGGGCTTAATGAGACCTTTTGGCTTCGCTCAGCATCAGGGCTCCGAGGGGCCAGTTAGGGTGTGTGTGTATGTGTGTGTGTGTGTGTGTATGTAGCCATTTCTCACTCGAAACTCAAAGGGTTAATCCCAGCCAGACCCTGACCCTGGCCCCCTTTGTTTTTGCTGGTGGAGACCCTCATCCCTAACCGCTTGGTGACCAACTATTTGCTTTCCTTCCCTCCGAAACAAAGCCTCCATTTGGGTTCTGGGGAGGATTAAAGGGATGCAGGGAAGCAGGCAGCTACGGCTGGTTTGTTAACGAGCCGCTCTGTTCTAAGGCCTCTCACGCCCAGGGAAGGGATGCTGGGCTGGGATGCCCACGACTGGCTTGGGGAAGTAAGTGGACTTAACCTGTGGTGGCCGGGCTGCCGTCGCTCACATTCTGCGTCCTTCTGCAAACAAAATGAGGATAATATGGATCCGGAGAAGAGAAAACACCTGGACGGACTCACAGTGGCGCTTTCCAGAGCCTTGAGTGGGGGAATGCGGTTTCATTTAACGTCACCATCGATTTTCATCCCACCACTGCCAACCGTTTACCTGTGAGAACTGGGGCTGCAGACTCCCAAGTTTGAGCCCAGGCTAGGACACAGGCTTAGGGGAGGGGACAGCTCCCAGCTGGGGGTTGGGGGGAGGGGCTTCCCATCCCCGGGAGCGCCAGGCGGCTGTGGGCGTGACTCCTGCAGTTTCTTCTTCGGGGACAAAAGTTTCCTGTGCTTTCCTTGCCCCGCACGCTCATGTGGCTACAAACAGCAGCATCGGAGTGTTCCTTCGGTGAGTGAGACGCACACTGGATGGGATGTATTAATAAAGCTCGGGTTGGATGCAGCCGGAGGGGGCGGTCAGCTGAGGCTCCAGTGCTCAGAACAGCAGACGGGGAGGAAGGTCGGCACAAGGGTGTGGCCTGCACGTGTGTGCGCGCGTGTGCGTGTCTCTGTATGTGCGTGAGTGTGCATGGCCGTGTGCCTGTGCCTGTGTGGTGGTCTGATGCAGAAGGGCAAAGGGGCTCACAAGTAGCAGAAGGTGAGATGAAGGGGGGTGGGGCACAGCAGCACCAGCCGAGCCGCAGTCTTCCCAGGGCCTGGAGCAAACAGGTGTTTCAAGGTGAGAGCAGCCGGGCCCAGACGCTTCTGTCCAAGGACCATATCTGTTCACAGACCTGCGGCTTCTGCTCCCAAGTATCACAGAAGAAAAACCCACCAGACCAATCACTTTGTGCTGCACTGACAGCGCCGCCCTGCGCCGCCCTGCGCTGCCCTGCGCTGCCCTGCCTTTCCTCCAGTCCAGACCCTGCAGTCTTTTCCTGCTGCTATTTCCCAGCAGAGGGTATGGGCTCAGAACAGGTTAGTAAAGTGTGACGTCAGCCTCCTCCAGGGTCGCTGTCCTGTGGGCCACCCTGACCCTCCTCAGGCATTTCCATCCCCCAGCAGTTTGCTTCTTTGAGCTCTGCTGCTGGTGTTTGCAGCCTCTTAGCAAAGCTGGCAAAAGGGTGAGGGCCCTGGAGTCTAGTCGGCTTTGAATCCCACTAGCTTAGGCATTTTTAGCCAGGCTTCCTTGAGCCGCGTCTCCCACATCTGTAAAATGGGCTGATGCTAATACGACAGTTAATATGAGGATGAAATCAGATAATGCTCCATAATGTGTTTTATTAGATCTTTGTGAGGATTAAATGAGCCCCTTGCATATGGAACCTTCTACACCACCCAAAGGGAGGTGAGGTTGGAACTCCACAAACGTTTGCTGCATCCTAATCCCAGGTGGGCCTTGATGACCTCTAGGGCATCTTCCAGATTCTAAGGTCTCTCAGGCCTCAGTTTCCTGTCCTATCTGCTTGACCCCTTCTCATCTTCCTGTGGGGTTCCTGCCTCATAGGCCAGGCCCTGCTGCTCAGGTTCAATCCCGACTAAGACAGCACATTAAAGACCTTTGAGGGGAAGATCAACTGTTTATCAAATTAGCCCGAATTCTGGAAGCCTCGCTAACACAGGAGGAATCAGATGCTAATTAATGAACAGCCAATGCAGCCCCACTGCCGATGTGCATAAATATGCATTGTCAAACTGTTAGGTAAACAAAAGCAGGATAAAGTGCTGGGGAGCCAGATTCATTATGCCTGCGCTCCTGGTGAGCCTTTGCAATAGGGATTATAGCCTCTGCAATTTTAGCTTTTTAAAAGACTTAAAACAAATTTTTCCCTACACCCTCCCCCACTCCCCACTCTCTAGTTAGAATTTCGCTCCTTTCCATTATCAACTGCCAAACCCAACACGACACAAACCAAGGCAGGGCTGGTCCTCACATCAGCAACAAGGGTCCTCTCTTACAAGGCCTGGGTCTCCTCTCAGATCTGTTTTAAAGAGAGAGGGAGAGAGACCCAGAGGGAGAGAATAACGCGAGGGTGCCATTGTCCCCCCAGCCCACACTGGCCCCACCCATCTTAAATGAAGATGTAGAAACCATAGGGTCTATCTGTAAAACTTGCCTGATGGATGGTTTTAATCCTTTCTAATTACAGCTAATTGGAGCTGTCAATCGTTTAAAACCCTGAAACTGATGCAGGGAGGTCAGGCGATTCAAACTTACCCAACTGTACAGATGATAATTAGATGCACTGAAGTTAATAAGCATCAGGAGGGAAGCTCTTGCTTTTCCTGCACATAAGGGGACCTCGGAAGATGCAGCGGAGCCACTGCCAGCCTCTTTGTGGGGAGGAAGATCTGGCAGCTTGGATGTTCTATGCTCGAAGCTCGCTCCTGGGTCCCAGAGACTCAGCGGAAGCAGCACTGCTGGTACGTGTCAGTTCATTTCAGCAAACATTTATGGAGTGTCTCGGCCGTGCTGGGCACTGCAGGAAGCTCTGGGGAGGCAGAGAGGCAAGTTCTGGCCATGGGGGAGTTCACTGTTTTGCCGGGGAGACCAACACAACCAAAGATCTAACTGAGGCTCTGGGTGGCGGGGCTGGAGTGGGGAGCGGGGGTGGAGGGGCTAATGATGTCGTGGGGAGCTTACTTTTGCAGTCCCGAGTCTCTCTCAGCTAATTGACTGATGAGAGGGTACACTGGAAGTGACTCTGGTTTCTGGGGAGATTCTTCCCTTCAAGGGCTGACTGCTCTCTGGTTTGCAGGTCTGCGTCCATAGACTTACCTGGACAGACTCGTCTGGCCCCTGTAAAGGAGAAAAATGCTACTCTCTTCACTGAGTCCCAGTGGGGAAGGGCCAGGAGAGCTCCTTCTCTGGAGGAGAAGGTCTGGGTCCTTGGAAATGTGGGCCAGGTGGCAGACTCGCGGTGGTTGCCCATGTACTGTGTCTCAAACTCTCCTTTAGGGGTCTTTGTGCCTCCAAATAGCTCCTAGCCCATCCACCTGCATGCCGCCAAAATTGTCACTCCTTCGGGGGGAAAAGGAGGGACATTCACCTTGATGCAAAAATATTGGCTCTCTGTACACTGATGCCAAAATGAGATACAGAGTCAGAGTTTTGGAGGAGAAGGAAGGGGTGGCTTTATTCTTTGCCAGGCAAAGAGGGAACACAGCAGGCTCGTGCCTCAAGAACTGTGACCCCCTCCCTAGAGAGTAGGGAGAGGTCTTATAGTCGGGTCTCGTGGTCAGGGGGTATGTGATAAGGATCAAGGCAGTAACAGTCTTGCAGTTTTCTTTCTTCTGCAAAGTTTCAAAAACCGGCCACAACACTGGGTCTGGTCATCTCCAAGGGTGGGTTTGCTGACAAGATTAGGGTGTTTGCAGGGTCTCCTAATCTTGATGAGCTTTAATCTTGCCTCAGGTGGTTTCGTGGCTGCTCTTCCCTTGATTAGCAACTGTTCAAATGCCCTCTGGAACTCAGGGAAGGTCATGGCGGCTGGAGTCTTGCTTACAAGAAATGGGGGGCCAAAAGGTCTCTGTGCCCTCTGAGCCCCACAGGTCCCTGCTCGGTTTCAACCTCTGTGAATGTCTGCTCTCCTAGGCAATTTATATCTCTTCTGACCTTCATAAAATCGTGTGAGGTCGGTACCAATGTACCCACTTTACAGATGAGGAAACTGTGATTCAGAGAGGCCACATGACTCACCCAAGATACTATTGCAATGCCAGAGTCAGGATCTACATTCAGCTTGGTCTGAGTCCAGAGGCTGCCGTCTTAACTTAGTTTAAGGTAAGACCCTTCCCTGACAACAATAATAGCAATAGTAACGCTGACCCCAGTTTTCATCGGTTGGGCCCTTACTGTCCTCCACTTAAGCTTCATAGAAACTGAGGTAGGAGATAGATGGGCCCCAGGTTGAGCAGCAGGAGGGAGGAGAAGCTGATCCCTGCACAGATAAGAGGTAAAAAACTACATATTTCTCATTCTCGTGGTCAAGGAGACCTTCCTTACTGTACATGCACAGAAAGGCTCCTCGGAGGTCAAAAGGGAGGGGGCGTCACCTCATAGTAAGTGATGTCAACTACCTATAGGCCTCTTCACTAGAATCCATCTTGGCTAAGAGATGCGTGTGCACACATGGGAGGACCCTGAGATATACCAAATACGGACTCAGAACCAGGCAAATCAAAATGATTGGTCAAAGGAAACCTGGAAGAAATGCCCCATAAAAGTGAATCAGACTACCAGGAAGGCATGGCTCTCTCTGAGTCAGCCCAGGTGTCTATCCACACGTACTCTTTTTCCTCCTGATAAACACTTTACTTGTTTCACTACTTTCTGTCTCTATGTGGAAATTCATTTCTACACAGCTGACGGGCCAGGGACTTGTCACTGGCCCTGGTCCCTGGTGGTCTAGTGGCTGGGATTCAGCGCTCTCACTGCCGCAACCTGACTTCAATCTCTGGCCAGGAACTGAAACCCTACTTCAAGCTACTGCAGGCCAAGACCACCAGAGATCAAAACCACAGGAAGCTTTCTTCTCAGCGATGTTCCTGGTGGAAAGATCTGGGAGGCCATGGCACTTGGTGGAAATGGCATGATTGTAAGCCCTGCTTCCACAAGGCCTGGAAACAATGACCATGGGGTTCAACCAGCCAGCTAGGAAATCTACAGACACGAGGCCAGAACCACAGAACTGCCTTCACCCTGCACAAGGACCTACCAGGTCAGTGGTAAGAAGCCTGCTGTCACGCATCAACATGCTGTCACTTCATCATGGTGAAGTTCAGGCTGGCAGAGAGTTTGGCTTGGAAGAATTAAAGGCAGATGACCCTAAGAAAATAGGGGTGGATTATGGGTATCTCTGACTCTATCCAGCTCATGTGTAGCATCTAAAGGAAGTCCAGGGATTTCCCTGGCAGTCCAGCAGTTAAGACTCCATGCTTCCACTGAAGGGGGTGTGGGTTTGATCCCTGGTTGGGGAACTCAGATCCCACATGCCGCATGGTGTGGCCAAAAAGTTAAATAAATAAATGAATGAATGAATGAATGAATGAAATCCAGGCATGTCCTCTTCCCCAGGAAGCCCTCTACACTGGAAGGGAAACGGTTCTATAGAAGAACTCAAGTTGGCTCCCAGCTGGCAGGACCAGTTATGTCCCCACCAAAATGTATACAAGAAGGAAAAAGCCGTGTGATAAAAGAGGAAGGGGAGAGCATTAGGAATTTGCCAGTCTTCACATGGCCCATGTCAGTGCCTGGCCCATTAGTTAGTCATCTATGCAAAAAGACCCAGGAAGCCACAGAAAAGGATGTGGAAGAGAAGTAGCAAAAAGCTTTTGAGAACTTTCAATAAAACACAGAGTAAAGTTTTCTAACATGTGTGCACACACATGAAGCTCGTGTCTCCATTTTAACATTGAAGAAACTGAGTCCCAGAGAAGTGGAAAATTACAGCACCATCACGCTAAGGACTGACAGGAGGGGCATGGAAGGCATATCTAAAGTACAGGAGACTAGAAAAATGCAGAGAAGGAATACCGAGCCCAAGGAGGCCTTAGAACATGCAGGACTGACACGGAACATGGAACTGAAAATAGAGGATTTGAGTAAAAGCGTCTATTCACATAGAGTTCAATCAATCTTAGAGGGAGCAAAACGGAGAAAGAACAAAACCGATCAGGTGTCTGGTGGAAGCTTCTGGGCAGAGTGTCTGCCTGGGCCCTAGGAGTCTGATTTCTTCCCCGTCCCAGCTCTGTGACTTTAGGGTCGCTTAGCTCTTGGAGCCTTAGTTATCTCACTTGTGATGGCCTATGTGGAGTGTCGGTCTGGTTCATTCCCATCAGTCTCCTTTTGGAAACTGGCTGTGAGCACCTCTAGCCAGTATGGGCTTGGGTGCCCCTGGGTTAGTGGAACCTCACAGTAGGAGACCATGAGTCAGGTGGAGATCTGAGTGCTAGCGCAGAGGTGCGCTCCTGGGCCGCAGGCAGTCGGATGGGACCTAACAAAGCTTTTGGGAGCCAGAGCCAGAGGCAGTGCCTCAGGACAGGGGACCTTTGGGCTGGCCTTTGGCTTTTCCTGCTATCCACCCCACCCCTGCCCCTAGAGCAGAGCCAAAGTGTCTCTAGCCATGCCCAGAGCCATCCTGGGAGCTTGGCCAGCTGCCAGCAGCAACAGGCCTCTCCCAGAAGCTGGTCCCCAAGAACTGAGCTCCTCCTGTCTAGGCAAAGGTGATGCAACTGCTAGAAGCTGTCACCCAGAAGCAGATATCAGAGATCAAAGAGAAGACCTGAGGAGAGGCTCCAGGGCCTTTTAGACTCAGAGTTCTGCAAAGATAGTGAAGCTGAGGGCCGGCAGGCAGTGTGGAGGTCTGAAGACTTCGGACGCTGACTCGTGTCAAGAGCTTTGGTCATAGTGCATCTGTGTGCGGTTGCTGTGTCCTGTGATGCAGAGGCGGGGCCCGCAGGGCTGCAGCAGGGCAACCTCTAACCCAACTTGGTAGTTGGAAATGAAGAGTCATCCCGGAAAAAAAAACAGCAGTGTGTGAAAGCATGTTAAGAATGTTAATTCCCAGAGTTCCCGCAGAGTTGCAAATACATCTTGTCTCTTCAACGGAAAAGAACTCTGACGTATGGGCAGTCCTTCACCAGTGGCTCATACCAGTGTCTCCCTTCTCTTCCTCCTGCCATCTTTGTAGTTAGAGCCTCACAACCCATTTCTTTCTTTAAAATTAATTAATTAATTAATTTATGGCTGTGTTGGGTCTTCGTTTCTGTGCGAGGGCTTTCTCTAGTTGCGGCACGTGGGGGCCACTCTTCATCACGGTGCGCGGGCCTCTCACTATCGTGGCCTCTCTTGTTGCGGAGCACAGGCTCCAGACGCGCAGGCTCAGTAGTTGTGGCTCACGGGCCTAGTTGCTCCGCGGCATGTGGGATCTTCCCAGACCAGGGCTTGAACCCATGTCCCCTGCACTGGCAGGCAGATTCTCAACCACTGCGCCACCAGGGAAGCCCCACAACCCATTTCTTGATCACATGTTCTCTTGTATTCTTCACACTTCTTTCCATGCCAGCAAGATCTCACTTTCCTAACCAGACAATTCGTTCCCTGAGGGTAAATTCTATGACTGGTAGTAACACAGTACTTGTCTGTACAGCAGTTCACATTGTTTCAAAGCCATTTTCCACCCATTTAATTCACTTTCCATGAATTCAAACATTGGCAGGGCAAAGATAACCACACCCAGGCAACAGATATGGATACTGACGCACGGAGAAAGGGAGGGGCTTGGCTGGTCTCACCCTACTATTTGGAACCAGCCACGAGACCCCAAATTACTGGTTGAACTTCTGCTACAGACTGACTCCCACCAGCTTTATGTATATTTCCTAGAACCACACCCTACAAACAGGAAAGACTCAAGAAATATTTGATGATTTAATTTTTAAATAACTCTCTATGTTTTAAACCTTCCAAACCCCAGTGTGGTCAATTAAAGATGGCTATAGAACTACCATATGACCCAGCAATCCCACTACTGGGCATATACCCTAAGAAAACCATAATTCAAAAAGAGTCATGTACCACAATGTTCATTGCAGCTCTACTACAATAGCCAGGACATGGAAGCAACCTAAGTGTCCATCGACAGATGTGGCACATATATACAATGGAATATTACTCAGCCATAAAAAGAAATGAAATTGAATTATTTGTAGTGAGGTGGATGGACCTAGAGTCTGTCATACAGAGTGAGGTAAGTCAGAAAAAGAAAAACAAATACCGTATGCTAACACATATATATGGAATCTAAAAAAAAAAAGAAAAAATGGTTCTGATGAACCTAGGGGCAGGACAGGAATAAAGACGCAGACGTAGAGAATGGACTTGAGGACACGGGGAAGGGTAAGCTGGGACAAAGTGAGAGAGTAGCATTGACATATATACACTACCAAATGTAAAATTGATAGCTAGTGGGAAGCAGCTGCATAGCACAGGGAGATCAGTTCAGTGCTTTGTGACCACCTAGAGGGGTGGGATAGGGAGGGTGGGAGGGAGATGCAAGAGAGGGGCTATGGGGATGTATGTATACATATAATGGATTCACTATGTTATACAGCAGAAACTAACACAACATTGTAAGGCCATTATACTCCAATAAAGACGTTAAAAAAAAAAAAAAAGAGATGGGATCTAATTACCATTTCCTTGAATCCATGCTTTGGAGACTAATTCCTAAGTGTAGGGGGGAATTAGGGATGGTTCAGAACCAAAAAGTTCACCTCTCCCCACTATCGGCCTTATCCAGATGCAGCTCTAAAGTGGCAGATGCAGGAGATGGTTTTCCTCCTGAATTCTGGGCCCCAGAATTACAGATCAAATGAAACACATTTGGACGAGAGTTGTGATACTTGGGGATTTTTATCTGAATTTAAATCTAGTCTTCTCTCTGCTTGTGCCTTAGATTCCCTGGAAAACTGCCTCTTCATGAATGGTTTTGGGTTGAGGCAACGGCATGGCAGTTGTTCTCCAGATGAAATAAAAAGTTGGATTCAAATTTTGACAATGCCCTACCAAGGGTCATTCATGTGGAGGCTTCACCACTGATGGGACCTTGTGAGGGTTTGTGTTAGCTATGCCGGCAGCCAGAGCCAAGTGTGTCTAGCAAGGGCTGCAGTGCATAGTTTATGGAAGCAATTACTGAGCCAGATTCTTACGTAGCCATGAGTTCAGTTATGGACAAAGTTGGGGGGCGGTTCAACAGAATAAGTGTTTGCATTTTCAGGGCCCTGGAAATCCATAAAGATAACTGGAGTATATTATTTCACTCTTACTCTGCCTTCTTAGCCCTCTTATCTGATTTAAAACAGTCTCAGGGTGTAAAATTAAACACACATGACCAAGCTGATACTAGCACAACAAAATAAAAGGGGAAAAAGAAAACCTTTAAGATATAACATAATTGCGAGGGACTTCCCTGTCGGCCCAGTGGTTAAGATTTCACCTTCCAATGCAGGGGGTGAGGGTTCGATCCCTGGTTGGGGAGCTAAGATCCCACATGCCTCATGGCCAAAAAGCCAAAACATAAAAAAAGAAGTAATATTGTAACAAATTCAATAAAAATGTTAAAAATAGTCCACATCAAAAAAATCTTAAAAAAAAAAATATATATATATATATAACGTAATTGTGGAAGGCAGGGCCCACCACTCTTTCCCATGAATAGAATTTACAATTCTGGCTGTAGAATTATTTTCAGTATACAGTTTTTAAAAAAAATGTTCAGATGATCTCATATGTACAGGAAATTTGCAAGTACAATTAAAATAACTTGTTTTAGCTGAACCATTTAAGAGTAAGTTGTCGACCTTGTGTCCTATCACCCCTAAATTCTTTATTAAGGGTAGTATCTTAAGAAACCACAAACAGCCACCAAAATCAGGAAACTAGCATTGGTACTTGATTATGATTTTTCCAGACTTATTGAGATATAACTGACTTATAACATTGCATAAGTAAGTTTAAGGTGTACAATGTGATGATTTGATATACATATGTTGTGAAATGATTACTACAATGTTAGTTAACACCTCTGTCACTTCACATAATTAGCTTTTTCTGTGCATGGTGAGAACATTTAAGATCTACTCTCTTACCAACTTTCAAGCGTACAATCCAGTATTGTTGACTATAGTCACCATGTTGTACATTAGATCCCCAAAACTTGTTTATCTCATTAACGTGATTACCGTTTAGTCCTCAGACCCCATTCAGGTTTCTGAGCTGCCCCATTATGTCCCTCCCAGCAAGAGGATCCAGCCCAGAATCATGTCCTGCATTTACACACACCACTTTAGTCTCTTTCTATCTAGAACACTTTCAGTCTTTCCTCGACTTCCATGACCTTTACTCTTTTGAAGTTTAGAGTCCAGTTATAATGTAGAATATCCTTCAATTTGAGTTTGTTGAATGCTTCAAGATTAGATTCAGGAGTATCTCAGACAGGAGGCTGTGGTCTTCTTGTATCCTATCATGTGGCTCATGATTTCAATTTGTACCATTTTTTTAAAAAAATTATTTAATTAATTTATTTTTGGCTGTGTTGGGTCTTTGTTGCTGTTCGCAGGCTTTCTCTAGTTGTGGCCAGCAGGGGCTGCTCTGCGTTGTGGTGCACGGGCTTCTCATTGCAGTGGCTTCTCTTGTTGCGGAGCACGGGCTCTAGGCGCGCAGGCCTCAGTAGTTGTGGCACGTGGGCTCTAGAGCGCAAGCTCAGTAGTTGTGGAGCATGAGCTCAGTTGCTCCGCGGCATGTGGGATGTTCTTGGACCAGGGTTCAAACCCATGTCCCCTGCATTGGCAGGTGGATTCTTAACCACTGCGCCACCAGGGAAGCCCCTGTACCATTTTTGGTAAAGTAAATTTGATCACGTGATTCAGACGGTGTCTGCCATCTGAATGTACTAGACTGTAATGTTACACTTTCCCTCTTTATAATTAATGCATATTTTGTGCGGAGTTACTTAGAAAATCTGTAAATGTCCTGTTTCTAATCAGACATTCCATTTATTTATTTATCTATTTATTTATTGGTTTTCTGTTTTATTCAATGGGTTATAACCCCATTTATATTCTGATGCTCAAATTCTCCCAGTTTTGTCCAGTAGAATTCCTTCAAGCTGACTTGTATGTGCTTGTAACATGTCACAGTCATCCTGTATTTCCTTGCTTTGTGGGTCAACCAGATATTCTAACTCATCTTGTATTTTGTCATCTTGGCCCTGGAATCAGCCATTTCTCCAAGGAACTTTGGTCCCTTTTAGTGACAAATGGTATTTAGAAGTCAAGAAATGGGCATTAGATGTGTGCACTGCTTTGGGGGTGTCGCTGCCCCTTCAGAACCTCTCCGTGGACAGAGCTAGGAACAAATACACACAAACACACCCCAACAAGATGATTAACGTTTATATCTAAACACAGTGTGATATTGCTAATTCCACACTGATATTTCTAATTCCAAACCAGCACCACAGGGTTCATTCTAATTTTTCTTCTTTCCATATTGTAACCCCCTTCGTTCTCTAGTGAGGAATATGGCTTTTACTGTCGTTAATATATTTGTGTATTTGTTCATTCACCTTGTATATGACCAACCTCCCATCACTGCTGCAGTCTCCTCTGTTGTGAAGCCCATCCTACAAACTTTGGCTCCAGTATCTCGTGCTGGGTCATGCTCTTTCAGCCTACTCAGGTTCAACACTTTGCATTAGGCTGTCCCAAACAGGGGCACCTTCCTTAACCCACTTGAGTCTAACACCCCACGCTGGCCACCCCCAGTGTGGATTCCCTTCTCATTCTGCTTAGTCTCTGACCCCACACACCAGGCTACTCCTTGCTAAAACGGCTTCCTCACCTGCTCAGGCTGAGTCCTCATCCTGGCCACCCCACCCAGACCCCCGCCTCATGTGACTTGTGCTCTCATACCCACACTGGTTCACCCCATGAGTTGACGTTCTCCTCAACCTGCTTGGGCTCACAAAACCCACACTGGCCAGCCTTCATCTCTTAGCTTGTTTCTGCTCTAGGACTGACGTGTTCAAGAAGAAGTGTAACTGGAACCACAGTCTGAGGGTCAAGGTGATAAAATTTGCTGGATTCCTTCATTTCTGCTTCTCTTTCTTTCTTGAGGGGAGTGGTGATAAGGAAGTGGAGACCCTGCACGTGCTCACAGTAGGAATGCTCTGGAACAAAAGTGCTGCTGAGCCCAGACAGAGCAAGGAAGCCCCCTCTGTGTGGCCCAGCTTTCTTCTGTCACTTGGTCCTCTCCATGGGGTCCTTTCCATTAGAAGGGAGAGGATCCAAATAAGATTTATGAATTGCTACTACGTGGCACCTGTTGTGTAAATTACTCTTAACCACAGCCCTTGAGTAGGTGTTATTTTTATAACTTTTCAGGTGAGAAAAATATGGCTTAGAAAATTTACCTGGTTTATTCATGTCTACCAAGGGAGCAGAGCCAGGATTTGGAATCAGGACAGTGTGCCTCCAAATCTCAGTCTACCTCCTGGTCTCTTGTGATGAAAGAGATTGTAAGACATCTCACAGGGCCAGACAGATAGGATGTGCTTAATAATGTCTGTGAAAGGAATGCCCAAGCAGTATTAAGGTCTGTGTGAAGAAAAACTTGAAGTGTGAAGTTGGGGGGCTTTTGTGAGTTTAGGAGACTTTCGACTCAAACCCTCTCAGGGTATTTTCTCTACTTTTCTTCCTGAGATGTGAAGTTAGGATTTATATTAGGAGAAGAACCTGTTTGTGTTGCAAAGCTGAGAAGTATTTTCTTTTTTTTTTTTTTCTTAATTAATTAATTAATTTTTGGCTGTGTTGGGTCTTCGTTTCTGTGCGAGGGCTTTCTCTAGTTGTGGTGAGCAGGGGCCACTCTTCATCACGGTGCGCGGGCCTCTCATTATCGCGGCCTCTCTTGTTTCGGAGCACAGGCTCCAGACGCACAGGCTCAGTAGTTGTGGCTCACGGGCCCAGTTGCTCCGCGGCATGTGGGATCTTCCCGGACCAGGGCTCGAACCCGTGTCCCCTGCATTGGCAGGCAGATTCTCAACCACTGCGCCACCAGGGAAACCCGAGAAGTATTTTCTTGTACACCTTCATGGGATTAGTGGTTTTATCAAGAATAAGAAAGTGATATTTATTGGGCTTTTGTTACATATCTGATCCCATTCTAGTGCTTTTCACTTATGACTTTATTCAATGGTCACTATGAGGTGGGGGTTATTATTCTCCTCTGTTTGTAAGCAGGACCCTAAGGCAGAGATCCTTAATGTAGTGTGTGAGGTTATAGAATGGAAAAGAAGTAGAAGTAGTATCTGAATCCAGGCTGATTGGTTCTTGCACCTGGTCCTTGACCATAGTTTCCACTAACGTATTAACTTTACAGCAACTGGTTCTATTATTTAGCTGAATGTATTTTTTCATAAAGCTGTTGTGACAATTAACTCAAAGGACATAAAAACAGTTTGCAAAACACAAAAGTCATATAATTCTATGTTTATATTATTATTTATTGAGTTTGTATTATATCAAGTGTTTTTCCCTCTTTAGCTGTTTTTGAGAAAGGCATTATAACATTACATTAGAAATTGTTAAGTCAGAGGTAAGTGGATCTAGGTATTCATTGAATGCTATGGGCCAGGCACAGTAATCAAAAACATGTCTTTAAAGAGTTAACAATCCAGAAGGGGAGATGGACAAGTGAACTAACTATTACAACACCTTATAACAATTACTGTGATGGCTGTAAGAAGAGGATGCTACAGAAGAAAAAAAGGAAGTGTACATAAAAGATGCTCAAGAGGGAAAATATGAGGTCAGGATTCTGGCAGGATATCAGCTTCACTCTATATGGTTCAACTGAGTGAACTCTCTGGAAGGGACTTTTAGAGAGGCATGGGCAGGGTTAAGGAGGCCGAAAACAGAGGTTGAGGCACCAGGAGTCCAGCAATCATGGGAAGACCTTAACACCTTAGGCTGAAAGGTCAAAGAAAAGCCCATTTACCAGAGCCCATGAGAGCTAGAACTATGGAGGAGTGGCTGCCATTGAGGTGAGCAGCTTTGGAGGATGCAGTTATTGATAGATATCAGATGTTAGACTCTAAAACGGGGTGGGGAGCAAGGCAGAAATACTCCAACCTCTTTCTCCTTCTACCTTGCAATCTCCTGCTGGAATCTCTCATCAGCAAAACCCAGATGAAAGTCAACTGTCAAAGGAGCCTACATAATGCACTCTCTAGGGGTCAGCCACTCAGGCACAGAGCAGGACCGAAGGTTAGAAAATGGATCTGGGGTGAAGACAAGTGGAGAAAAATCTGGAAGGCTTCCTAGAAGTGGTGATCCCTTAATCAGACTTGAAGTATAAAGAAGAGTTTTCTAGGTAAAGATGGAGGGGGAAGGAAGGGAAGATATGCCAGGCAGAGTTTATCCTGTTTAAAGGCATGATTCAGTCAGGAAACTGTAATATCTTCATGATGAATGCAGTGGGAGGGAGGTTGCAATCTTCACATGGCCTGGACCAGTATAACCTCCTGGCCATTCTCTTTCTTTCTACTCTACCCACTCTCCATTCATTCTAAACCTAGAACACTGATTATCATCCCTGAGTATTTTCTTTCTGCCACTTGCCTTCTTAGAATCCTTAATGACTCTCAATTACCTCTAACAATTCTAAGTGCATTGCATATATTAATCATTTAATCATCACAACAACCCTTTAAGAAAAGATACTTTCATTATCCCTATTATGCAGATAAGGAAATCAAGGCATCGACTTTATATCACACACCTAGGAAGTGTAGAGCTAAGGTCCAATGTCAGGCAGTCCAGAATGCACGCCCTTCACTCTCAGCAACTGTGCTGTACTTCCTCTCCACGGGGAGGCCCTTCACAAGCTGATCTGCTTTTTTGACTTCCCAAATTTCCCTCTCTCGTAGGATGGTGCTTTTCTTCAATATTCTTTCGGAATCACTGAGCACTCCTTCTTGTTTGGGATGCCTTACCTTTATTTCCTTTAATATTACATCTTGTTGTCTCTACTTTCTCAAGCTCAGATTAAGCCCTAAGTCTCCCCTTATTGTTTCCAACTCTGACTCCATTATAAGTCTTCCCACAGCCCTGATTCTGGCCGTTACCACTGGCACATGATTTTCTTAATGGTTTGCTGGGCTGGGTGCCTTTATTTGAGTCCATTGTTTAGGACTCTCAAACCGGAAGTTCTATTCCTAATTCAAGAGGATGTAACACCAGAGGTAAAATGGTCTGGGACACCCCTGGTACCAAGTCCAGGTCACCATGCTCCTTCCCCACTTTCTACTTCAACTGACTGTATGGTCAATGAATTAGGTAGCCAACATCCTGGTTTTCCTGGAACAGCTCTGGTTCATGCTTGTTGTTTTGTTGTAATAATGAGAGGTGTCTTTTTGTTCTCTCTCAAAAGTTCCTAGTTTGGAAGATAAATTATGTGGTGGTGGGGTTAGGGAAATTTCTCCCTCTACCCATCTTGAGTTTTTGTTTTTTGTTTTACCATCTTGAGTTCTTGTGGCTGGACTAATAATGAAATTGACACCAGACTGATTCACAGGAGAAAAAGAAACATTTTAATTCATGCATGGCCCAAACAGGCCACTATACTTTTTAGACAAAGAAACGATAAATTTGTAAGGAATTAACAGGACAACGAAACTTAGGTTTTGGGTGCCCATTAGTGAAGAATCTAAACAGAGTTTAGGCTTTGGGTAGCAAATTAAAGAAGCAACAGGGTTTGTTTATATTGGCTTCTAGGTCAGTCCTAAGTTCCCTATCTTTGGCAATAAGGGTGTCCTTCTACCTCCAGATGCAGGGAGTGAACCTTTCACGTGAGAGATATATTTTCTGCTTTCTAGGAGACAGAAAGGAGAGTCAGAGTGTCCCCTTTAAGTTGGCTGTTTCTTTAAGTAACTTTAATTCAAAATAATCTATTTACCATTGAGGCACATTTGGGGGTGGCCTACCTTGGGCCCCAACAGTAGTCATTCTGTGTAATCGTACCTCTGTTTGAAATAAACAAGTCCTCTGTGACGGACATGGGAGGGTCTGAGGTCTTTGATAAGAATTACAAATGGAATGTCAGGCAGTACGTATGGGCAACAATTGCTCGGCTGTCCTTAAAACATAGATTAGAGGCTACATCTCACACTTCTCTTTTTAAAACCAGACCCAGGAAGTATGATTAACAACTCAGCCAACTAATAATGTCATAGCATGGGATCTAGTTGTGTATAGATCTATTTAGAGTAGTAGACCGACCAGACACATCTGGTGATGAAAAAGCCTTCCCTTGGTCACCCATCAGAGGATGAATAATGGACACAGCTGTGGAATCTGTGCTGTCACTGACCCTTTATGCTTTCTGCATGGGGAAGACCAGTGCAAAGCTTACCTGGAGGGTCCGTGGTACAGCTGTATTGGGCCTGGATGATGAAGGGCTCCAGGATGAAACTCACAAGAAATGCCGCCATTGTTTCACCAGGGTCATTCACATGTGTCATTTCGCCTGACAGCTACTGGTTGATTCCTAGGTCTCTCTCTTCCACTTGGAGGCTCACCCTTTGGCCTGCCCGTCTATCTGGGACAAAGCTCTGGAGAGCAGGGCCAGAAAAGAGAACCAGGGAGGTCCTGCTGGGTGAAATGCCATAAAAATGCATTTCAGAGAGCAGCCCTTCCAGGTCTTTTCTTTTTTTTTTTTTTTTTTTGACCTTTCCTCCAGTGTCTACTAAAAAATTAATTCTTGAGATTGAATTGACTGAAAGGACAGTGAATAAAAACTGGGAGCTGTACATCACTAAATCTCTGGGAAGAAAATAAAAATAGAGACTCTGTCTCAAAAGCGATTTTAAAGGCTAGATAGCCTGAACATGTTGACTTTGTCCCTGATGATTAGAATTACAACAATTTTTTTCTAAGGGACAACTTTTTTTTTCCCTAAGGGGCAAAAACAATAAGTCCCCCTTTTTTTTAAGACAAAAGGAATGCTGTCCAAGGTTTAGAGAGGGAATGAAGGAATGGAAGAAAAATGGAAAAGTTGGTATAAGGTGACCTGAAGGAGAGAGAACTAGAAGCAGGTCATTGGGACACACAGGTGTGCAGGCAGAGGAGGTGGAAGAAGGTGAGTGCACCTGGGCTGTGCCTATTTCCAGAGGGAGAGTCCAGAACACCTTGCATGGGGGCAAGCGTAGTGACTGGGCCAGGGTGGGATAAAAGGGGTAACTAGTGACCCAAATCATTGCCTGTAAGTCTCTAGCCTGGCCAAAGTGCCCAGATTACTTGGCTGCTTTGGCTATGGTATCAAAAGTCTCTGTTAAAATAGAAATTCCATTGATAACTATGAATAGTGTAATATGAAGTAATGTACCAAATGGCTTTAGTCTCCTTTTTGTAGCCTGAAGAACATTTTGGGAAGGGGAGACCAGGGTGTCAAAGAAGTGCAGGGATGGGACATTGTCTGAATGTGTTTGAAGACTCTGGGAGCCTGGAGTAGAAGGGGGCCTTGGACCTCTAGGGACAGGAATTCTGAGAATAAATTTTACCTACTTCATTGTTTTATCTAGGGTCAGATTAGAATAGGCTGCCTTTTGTTTATATACTTAGTTCATTTATTCATTATGTGCCCACCAAGAACTTCATGGCAGGCTTACATGTGCTTTGGTGGTTGAGGCAGTGTATGAATCCAGCAATGGCTACCGAGAAAGGTCAGAAACACTTCTGAGAAGGGCAGAGAACAAATTAGAGCAAGTGCATTTGTTGCTCGTTTGTGGGTGAGCAAAGGAATAAAGTGGGCAGTGTCCCAGCTGCATGGTGAAGGGTCTGTTGGCACAGTCAGCATTGACCAGAGGCAGTGGGGTTGATGGTGGTTTAAACCAAAACCAGGTATAGTGGGTTGAATAATGTCTCCCTGTCCCTAAATTCATGTCCATCTGGAACCACAGAATGGGACCTTATTTGGAAAGAGGGTCTTTACAGTTATAATTAGTTAAAATGAGATTATACTAGATTGGGGTGAGTTCTAAATCCAATAACTGGTATCTTTATGAGAGAAAGGAGAGGAAGATTCAGACACAGTGGCACAGAGGGGACAGGGAATAAGGCTACCTGACAACAGGGGCAGAGATTGGAGTGATGCATCTCAAAACCAAGGAATGTGAAGAGCTGCTGGCAACCACCAGAAGCTAGGAGAGCGGACAGTTTCTCCCTCAGAGCCTCCAGAAGGAACCAAATCTGCTGACACCTTGATCTTGGAGTTCCAGCCTCCAGAACTGTGAGAGAATAAATGTCTTGTTTTAAGCAGCCCCTCTTGTGGTACTTTGCTACGGCAGCCCTAGGAAACTAATGCATCAGGTTCTGGGGATACTCTTCCTTCCCCATGATTGTTTCAGGGAGAGCAAGGAGACAGACAGCGCAGGGCTGGATGTAAGCTCAAGACCAAGAGAATAACAGAGATCAGGGAGGGCCCGCGGTAAGTGTGGGTGGAGTAGATGTACTGGCTCCCACAACGTTCTTTGGCAGTGGAGAAACTGCCTGTGAAGGTGCTGTCTACCTGCGGGTACTTCAGCAAGTCTTAAGGGCATTGGGCTCTTGGACCAATTGCACACATGATTCAACTGATTTTTTGCTATCCTCCTTCTTTAAAAACTCTCTTTCTTCTTCTTTAAAAAAGTCTCTCTTTCCAGGATCTCTGCAGTCAGACACCTTCAGGTGCATTGTGTCTTGGTGAGAAACATGACAATAAGCTAGCTAATGGCCCAGAACTTTCCCCAGGGTGGGGTCAGTTTCAGGCCTCCTAGGAGGGCAGAATTGGGAGAGCTACCAGTTGAGCTTAACTTCTTTGTCTGCAAAGGAAAATCACAGGAATATGAATCTATTGTTTGCCTAAGGTGAAGTAAGCTACAGAATAGATCTTTCTTACTCTTAGAAACTCCTCAGGAGTCCTAGGTTTAGGATGTTTCAGAGGTAGAGATGGCTGCCAAGGGAAAAAGTCTGGTCACCAGGTCGATGATGAGTGATTTAAAGCCCCATGGAGACCGCTTTAGATTTTTTTGAGAAGCTTCTTTCTAAGGAGAACATGAGCTTCTTTGCATTTGCGTCTAAGCCAACCTATACTAGAGCAGTGAGCTCTCAGAAAGGCACAGGCGTAGCAGATACGAAACGTTTAAGCCATCAAAGGGCACTGGAAAAGCCTATTCAGACTTAAGTGACTTCGAATGTGATACCCTGATTATCTACTAGACGGAATTATAAGACATAAATGGTGAGGCATATAGGGGAGTTTGGAATGGGGAATTGTCAGAAAGCCCCATTAAGCCTGAGAGGGCTTATTAGAAATGCTACTCAATGTTTGGATTCAAAGATACATTTAACTAGGCTTCTTTGGCTCTTCTTTCTGAGTCTTTACTTGAACCCTGGAGGTGGGGAGTATTTCACAGCAGGATAGAGTTGTATTTGCTAATTCTTGAGGATTAGTAGAAAGAGTGTTAATGAGATCTCGATCAGGGTCTGCTGTGGTTATGGGGACCCGATTTGGGTTTTATTGCCTTTTACAGTATTTCTTAAGACTCAGGATTCTATTCAGTTTGAAAAATATTATTTATATTCAGTGTCTACTCTAGGGCAAGCAATAGGTTTACTATGTTACACTCAAGACACAGTTTGGGGAGGCAAAAGTTAAATGCAGAAAGTGCTGCTGAGACACAACCACCCTCAGACCTGGGCAAGCAGGACTGTTGCCTAAGATCTGTACCTCAGGGGACTTTGCAGTACTTTCCCTGACACTTTCTAAGTCCCTCTCTGTTGCCTGGGAAAAGCTGGGTCTGGCAGTGCAGTCCAAGCAGAGAACTCAGAGCCCAGACAGGGGCCCCACATGACCGTGGTTCCCATTTCTACCCTTTGTAGCACCCTCTGGTCCTCCACATCCCTCCTCCAAAATGAATGCATGTGAGTAAACACACACACACACACACACACACACACACACACACACACACAGGCTCCACTGACCCAGGTCTGAGAGCAGTTTTATCTGAGCAGAGCTTTCTGCATTTACATTTTACCTCTCCAAACTGTGTCCTAAGTGTACATATACATATATATATATATATATATATATATATATATACACACACACACATAAATACACACACAGATATATATATATATATATAATTTTTTTTTCAAACTATGTTCTTGGGTTGACAGGATGTACCAAGGAACACCTGTAATTGTTCCAGAGCCCTGTGTCTGGCCCCGAGTTTCAGGCAGGAAGTCTGTGCCTAGATTGGTCCTGCTGGCTGGTGGAGTATTTCTTTCACAGAATCTGAAGAAATTGGGCTGCCAGAATGGTGCTGATCTTGGGTGACCTTCATTCATGTCAGACACAAGATAAGTTCAGTGCTCTGCCGACAGTCCACAACCAATCCTTTGTTGAGCCGTGTGTATGGTTCTATGCGTTGACTCTCACTCATTCATGTTCCATCCATAGTGACACCTCAAGACTACAGGACCCGAGGGCAGTGGAATGTGATGACAGTGGAGAATGCCTACATTTTCCTTAAGCCTGAGCTAGAAGACATGACTAGAGACACTTTTCTTACATTTTCTGATCCTAAGAGAATGTGTCCAGACCTAGAGGTAAGTGAGAAAATGGGAGCTTGGCTGCAGTCATGAGTAGGCATGATTCCTGTAGGGGATGTTTGTTCTGGCAGGTGATGTACAGAAGATGAAGTTATAAGACACAGCTTTGAACCAATCAGGCAAGTTAGGTTTTGGAACCTTGAGGGCAAGGACTAGGGCCACCAGATATAGTGCTAAGTTCCAAGGGAAGAAGCATGGTCTTTGGGAAGATGGGGAAATCAAAGTAGTACCCTCAACTTGGGAGAGTGTGAATTTTTTGTAGGTCATCACAAGCAGAAATTCAAAAACATGTAGTAAAAGTAGGGGAAAGAGATATTGGGACTGGGGTGCTTGGTGCATTTTCTTGAATTAATCTCTTTGACAAAGTCATGGCCAAACTAGACATGAAGATGGCTTTTGCTGAACTGCAGTCCTGGGACTCTCCAGGAGTAGAGCTGTGGAAACATTTGGAGGCTATTTCAGTTATTGGAATAGAGAATGATGGATGGGAACAGCAATGTCTGTGTGGTGGCCAAAGTGAGAATGTTTTGGACACATAGGTGCTTTTGCCACTAGTGATACAGCCTTCAGGCAAGTCCACTTCATCATGACTTGTACCATGCTCAAGTACACCCAGGGAAAGAGCATGAGCTTTGGAACCAGTCCGATCTGGGGGCACCTTAAGTCCTTAGACAATCTGTCTGAACCTTAGTTTACTACTCTAATAAGATGAGGAGAATACATGGTTGTAATTCTAGAATGAACTGACGTATAAAGAAGTGCTTTGTGATCTGTATGTATTCCTTTCACATGCAAAGGAATACATACACATGCAAGTCCTTGTCCTTAGTTCTTCTCTAAATCCCTCTTCTTCCTTTTTTTTTTTTTTTAAATTAATTAATTAATTTATTTATTTTTGGCTGTGTTGGGTCTTCGTTTCTGTGCGAGGGCTTTCTCTAGTTGTGGCAAGCGGGGTCCACTCTTCATCGCGATGCGCGGGCCTCTCACTATCGCGGCCTCTTGTTGCGGAGCACAGGCTCCAGACGCGCAGGCTCAGTAGTTGTGGCTCACGGGCCCAGCCGCTCCGCGGCATGTGGGATTCTCCCAGAACCAGGGCTCAAACCCAGAACCAGGGCTCGAACCCTTGTCCCCTGCATTGGCAGGCAGATTCTCAACCACTGCGCCACCAGGGAAGCCCCCCTCTTCTTCCTTCTGAGGTCATGTTTCAGCTGAGGGATCTGTGGAGCCTTCCCCCCAGAACCCTCTCCCTTCAGCATGGGTATATTCCTTCCCCCCTTCAGTTAGACAGATCAGTGGAGTACTTGGCCCTGAGCAGTAGCTCAGATGTGAGCCCTTTGATTTCCTCTTTCCTTTAACATTTTCGAAGATCAGGAAGATTTCCTCCCCCTTGTGAATGCAGCTCAGCTGCTAGCAGAGAACACAAAAGCAAGTAGAAACCAGGACCAATTATAGCCCAGGCTGACCTGAAGACCGAGTTCTACAAGGTGACCTGAGGAATCTCCTACAAGTTAGAGATCTAGGGCTGCTGAGAGGGCTGCACAGGAAATTCCTTGGGAATGTGGACTGAGATGAATGGCTAGTTGGGATAAGTCAGAAGCCAGCCATCAGCATCTGATGCCCCCAGATAAACACTCCCAGGTCCTCCTGCCCTGTGTCAACCCTTGGACACTTTATCACCAAATCCCCCTGCCTCCTCTGAGTGGCAACAGAGAAGAGACACTGCTCATGAGAGCTTGCAGAGCACTTTGAGCTGGGTGAAAGGTCAGCCTTGGCACCCTGGAGTAAGATAGATATTGGCTGGCAGCTTCAGGGGGAGGCTCTTGCTCCTTTGGGAGCTTGTGTATTATCCCCTCCCCCATGCGAGAGATATGTGATTCTATGTGACCAAACAGTCGGGATCGAGGTTAGATTTTGCACTCTTTGCAGTGCATGGTTTCTAAAGAGCTTGGATCTCCAAGGGCTTCCCTTAGCTTCTGGCACGTGGCAAAACCGCTGTGTTGAACCTGAACTTGGACTTGTGATGAGAGTTCTTTTGACTTATGCATCCACAGATAAAATATATTATTACTCTGTGAAATAATCGTATATAGTTAGAATTATATAATAATAATAATAAAATACATACATTTTTTCTGCAGTCTCTTCATTTCTTATCCTTTGAAAGTAGCAGTGTCTTCTTTCAATTGAAAATGTCATATGATAAAGAAATAAATATACATGGTACTGTAAGCCATTTCAATGTATTATCTGTACACTAAATATATAGTAGAGACAGGGATCAAATTACAAATGTGTATATCCATGGTATGATTTGGGTACATATTTACACCCCTCAGTTTTCAAACCATGTGCAAAGTAGAAGCACTCCTCTGTTCTCTTTCCCTCTCCCAGCAGGTATATAAAATTAAGCTGAGCCCCAGCTAGAGGACCTAGGGTAGATTCTGACCTTGTGATGCCTTTCTTGTTCTCTCGCATGGACTCTGGTGTAGGTTCATGGGGCGGTCCGTGCCCCACGTGTAGGCAGATTGGGTTGGTTCTCCGGAGTCTCATTTCCCAGTACTTAGTGCTGAGAATCATTCTGGAGAGCTGTAGAGGTCAAGGAGAGTGCAGTGCTTGGGGGAAAGTGGATGAGAAGCACAGATGTTGGTGGAGAGGGGAACCTATGGCAGGCTTACCGCTCTTTCCAACTATTTCCTGCAGAGCTTTCCTAAAACAAAGTGGGTAGAGGAAGAGGAGCAGGGGGTCATAGAAGTTACCACTTACTCGTCAGCCCATATGATTAGAAATGCAAGGCGTCCCCATCCCCTCAAATTGCACTCATTCTTCCTGACAAATTACTACTGCTTTTTTCCACTGATGTTTTGTCTAGGTGATTCTTCATTTGCTTTGTGACAGTAAAGAAAAAAATCTTTAGAAAAGTTCAGTAACTTCATATATTCCTAGCTATAAAGAAAGCAATATATGAAAAGGCTTTCAAATTGTGCTTGTAAAATATTTCTCTGCTTTGTTACTTATCCATTTCACTTTGTGGTCCCAGAAATGCATCATCAGCAATTGTTTTCTGGGTTTGGACATTTTCCACTCTCTACTAGAGAAGATTCTGTACATGTTTTCATTATATACATAAGGTTCTTTGTTCTTTACTGGAAATATGTAATTTTTTTGAAAATAGAGAGAATCACTCTAATGCATTGTATGTGGAAGTGGAAATTGGCACATACCTTCTTGTAAAGCAGTTTAACTGAATGTATCAAGAGCCTTAAAATGTTGATCAGTACCCTTTAAACTAACAATTCCACTTCTTAGCATTTACAGTAAAGAAATACTCTAAAACATTAAAAAATGCACACAAAGATGTTCATTACAGTGTTTCATATATATTTTAAAACTGTAAACATCCTAAATGTTCAAAAAGTAAAGAATGTTTCTATAAACTGGAAAACCAGTTGAACAGAATGTTATGTAGCCGTTAAAATGGTATTTATGAAGACTAGAACAGAAAAACATGAAAACATGTGACATAATTTAAATGACAAGAGAAATATACAGTTACATGTCTCATATGTATATGACTGTACAAAAATGCATATTAAAAAGAGATGGGAAGAGACCAAATAACTTGGTAATTAGGTTTAGATACTGGTATAATAGATGGTTTCTATATTTTTCATTCTTTCTGTTTTTATATTTTCTTTCCCCCAAAGCTTTTTAATGAGCATGGCTATTTTCAATTGAAAACAAACAAACAAATGAACAAAAAGAAACATATGGTGTTCATGTGTGGTGCTAGATCTTCACAGGCAAGCACACAGTTTTGTAGTGTACACCTAGATAAGCAATTGTGTTTATATGAGAAAGTGCTATGGCATGCTGGAAAGAGCACTGGTTTGAAATTAAAGAGATGGACCCAAGTCCTGGCTTTATAACCGGTGTTGTGACATTGAACTAGTCACTTATTAACTCTGATCTGCCATGTACTATTTATAAAATGAAAACGTTGCTCTAGAAGTCTCTAGGGTTCCCAGGAGCACTTCTTTTGAGATGTGAAAACTAAACATGTAGAGATTTGAGATCGAAATTATAGCAGAACTAAACTGAATGGATCTTTTTCAAATCCAGTGATTTGGGTACTACTTGATGTAAAGAATGCCATGCTTTTTATTCTGAACTTACCTTGGCATCTGATGACATATTTTTCATGGCAATTAAAAACTCACTCTTGCATATAAACTAAAAAAAAGGAAGACTGGAAAGTTGCAAAAATTTCAGTCTGAGCTATGCTGACACGTTGACTTTAGCTCCCAAACTGGATATTAGATACCAAACAGACATTAGATAACAGTATTTTACAGATAAGGAAACAGTCTCAGAGAAAGGAAGTGATTTGACTCAGTCACATGGGTAGGGAGGAAACGAGATAGGTCTCAAACCTTGGTATCCTGTCTCTCAGGTCAGTGTGTTCTCTTCTGTGGTTATGGTTGTTTACAACAAAATCAGATTAAATTAAATTCATGACTATTAAAAATACGAGTAATTAGAACCGTGCTACTTCACAAATGTATGGAGCTTTAAAGTTTCCAAAGTACACAGAACGAAGCTAGTTATCAAGGATATGAAATTTGAATTTTATATGACAAAACTCATTTCACATATTTGGTTCTGCAAAGGCCTTTGAATATTCCCAAATACTATTATTTAAACAGTATTCTCCACTCAAACCTTGAAATATAGAGCCAAATTCCTTTGCCATTCATTCACTTAACAAATATTTGCTTTATTTATTTAAATTGAGGTATACTTCTTTTACAATGTTGTGTTGGTTTCAGGTATACAGCAAAGTGATTCAAAATATTGAGTATATTACAAAATGATGAGTATAGTTCCTTGTGCTATACAGTAGGTCCTTGTTGGTTACCTATTTTATATATAGTAGTGTGTATCTGTTAATCCCAAACTCCTAATTTATCCCTCCCCGACCTTTTCCCATTGATAACCATAAGTTTGTTTTCTATGTCAGTAGGTCTATTTCTGTTTTGTGAGTAAGTTCATTTGTATCATTTTTTTGATATCACTTGTATGTGGAATCTAAACAAGTATTTCTTGAGCACAGCTCAGGCCGGGGGATACCAGATGAGCCTGGTCCATATACTCAAGGAGCTTATGTTGTCAACTAAACGTGCTCCTGGACCTTACCCAGGGAAGTAAAAGTTACATGCATGAAGCAAAAAGAGTACAGTAAACAAGGACCCACCATCACGTGCTGCATGGTGTTTATAACTCCATATGCTACATGATTCCAAAGAAAGCAAGGCCAAAATAGGCTGAAACAATTCAAATCTAGGTTGAGCCCAGGAGGAAGGAAGGAAGCAGAGTGTCCCATGAAAACACGTGCAAATCAGAGCTGAACTTCCAATGAGAACCAGAGAAAGGAAGAGACATTAACGTTTGTTAAACACTGACTATATGCATAAATCTTACTGTGCAATTGTTTTCTGGAATTAGGTATTATTATCCTCATTTTGCAGACAAGGAATCCAAAACTCAGCAGGAGTGTATGGATACTGAAAAAAACAAACAAACCTGATATATCCTTTCCCTCGTTTTTTATCAATTTATTTATTTATTTATTTATTTATGGCTGCATTGGGTCTTCATTGTTGAGTGTGGCTAGCGGGGATGACTCTTCGTTGTGGTGCTGGAGCTTCTCATTGCGGTGGCTTCACTTGTTGTGGAGTACGGGCTCTAGGTGCGCAGGCTTCAGTAGTTGTGGTGCAGGGGCTTAGTTGCTCTGCGGCATGTGGGATCTTCCCAGACCAGGGATCGAACCCGTGTCCCCTGCATTGGCAGGCGGATTTTTAACCACTGCGCCACCAGGGAAGTCCCTATCCTCTCCCTCTTTAACAGGCCAGTTCAGGTTTAGCCGTGAGACCATTGGGTAAATGCCCTATCGCTATGGGCAATGGGCAGAGGGAAGCATGGCACAGAGGGAGGGTGTGGGCAAGGTACCAGAAAAAGGACCTACTCTCAGTGTCCTCGTGCTACGGACTCCAGCAGTCTCTCAATCCTACAAACACCAGACTTTCACTGTCTCACTCCACCTCCAAAATATATGTTTTATGTTGTCTTTAATAGAGGACTCATGTCTTATTGATTCCAGTCAGCCTGCTAGCCCTGAAGCATGCAGACTCAGATGAGAGAGAGAAAAAATTAGTTCAGATCCCAGGGTGCAGTGCTGTTTCCAAGTTTACAGGATTATCTTTTTTCTCCCTCTCTTCTAAACTGTGAAAGGGCTACCATGTGTCCTAACTTTGAACAAGGGCCATGTGGCCATAGCAGCACTTCCTGCAGTAGGAAGCTATGTTGGTCAACAAAGAAATCAGGTGCAACTCCTCTCGTAGGTCAGATGGCTTAGGGAGTGCACAGTCAGATGCACCCAGTGCAGTCATGTTGGAGGCCAGGAGGTAGTAATTGACGCTGATGATCTACCTTCTGTATAAACTCTCTTCTGCTTTGACTACTTCTTCCAAACTCCACAGCCTCTATATCCAAGTATCAATATTTCCTGCCATAACCAATTCAGAACGAATTCTTTGAGCCCTCGGTTTTTATCACTGCACACAATTCAATATACAGAGTTATAAGACAAGGCTCTAGCTTTCAAGGAGTCACATATGAAATAATTAGAACTTATTCTAAGACTTTCATACATTGTCCTATGCAAAATAGTGTGGTATCATGAACTTTTCTAAGATATCAGGAAATAAATAGATCAGTAAGAGATGGAACAGAGAATAGGCCAGTTGAACTTGCGTTAACAGATGGGTTGCTTTTGGGAAGAGACGGGAAGAAGCGGTGTGTCAGTACCAGATTTCCAATTCAGCTTCAATGCCCTTTACTCGTTACATACACTGTAGAGTTATGTTCAGACATTTATTGAGCACCTGCTGTGTGTCAGGGACTGTAAGTCACACCACAGATACAGAAATGAATGACACAATCTCTGATCTAAGGAGATGCTGTACCATCATCTAAAGGGGAAACCATTCCTTGTGCTGAGTTGTGTCTAAGTGTAATAATTGGTGAATATATAAAGTAAAATGGGAACACAAATGAGTGACTATTTCTGTAGAAGGAGAGATGAATCAGCAAAAATTATAGAAAAGAGGTGACGTTTGAACTTGCACTGGAAAGATGCATAAGCATTCACGTGTGGAAAAAAACGTTCCTAGCAGAGGAACCAGACCTACCAAAAGAGCAGAAGTGTGAAAGCACTTTGTAGGATATTGGAGATGGAGACAGGTAGGCAGATTAAGATCATATTCAGGACATAAATCAGTGATTTTTAAAGATGAATTTGTTATGAGAGTCATTGTATTTGCTGTTGGTACCTTATCCAGATTCCCTTTACCTGCTGGCAGGTGTATCCATCCCCCAGCTGCTGTAAATGTTGGTTGCTAATCCCTTACAGCGACCCTTTTCTGTGGAGCAGTGACTGTTGGAACAAGAGGTATCTCATCTAGGAGATTATACAACCCTCTCCCCATTGGTAGCTTGTGACCTGTGACTGACTGACATGAGGATACAGAAGGTTGGCCTCCTGGCCTTGAGGTGGGTCAGCATCTTGGTGCCCTCTGTGTTCCAGAGCTCGTTGTAGGACCAGGATGAATGAACCTGGTCTCCAGTTGAGACCATGTCCTTGCTTAGCTTCTTCCCCTGTCCCATCCTGTTTCTTTCACTCTCCTTCTCTTGATAGTACTCTCTCAGAGTCACTACAAAAGACCTCCCTCTCAGGCTCTCTTTCTAGGAAACCCAACCTCAGACAGGATAGGGTAAGAAAAGGAGGGGAGTCAGTATGATTCCCAGGTTTCATTTTGGGTAAGTGTGTAGCTGGAGTTGCAAAGCTGAGTGAAGGAGCATTCGAGGAGGATCAAGCTGGTGAGAGGATATAAGTTCAGTTTTGTTCATGTGAGAAGGAAGTGAAATACCCAGGAGGCAGTTGGATAGCTGTGGGTCTGCAGCCCGAGAGAGAGTTCTAGGCATTGTCACCACACTTGACTACATGGCAGTTGAAACTATGAGGTTACCTAGGAAGAAGGTGAGGAGAGAGAAAGAAAAGAGGGCATAGGATGAACTCTGAGGACTGTGGATATTGTACATTAACAACAAAAAGTGGGAGGTTACAAAGGAGGTTTAGTCTTTTCTTTTTCTTTATTACTTCAATCTCCAGTGAAGTTCTGTTTATATATCCTGTTGTTAGTCCACTAGTATAGAAGCTTTCAAATTGTGACTTGTGTGTGTGTGTAGGTATATAATGAAAAATGTTCAATGAAATAAAGTTTATCCTCACTATTAATTACATATGATGTGCTCTGAGTTTTTAAAGCATATTTATTGAGGTAGAAGTGATACACAAAGAACTGAATATATTTAATGTGTACAATTTAATGAGTTTGGACATGTGCAAACACCTGTGATACATCACCACAATCAAGGTAATAGATGAAACATCGTCTAGTTTCCTTGTGCCCTTTTGTTTTCTTTGTTGTTGTTGTTTTGTGGTATAAGAACATATAACATGTGATCTACCCTCAACAAATTTGGAAGTGCACAATACTATATATATATATATATATTTTTTTTTTTTTAGAGGCACTATGGCTTTTTAAAAAAAATCTATTTATTTATTTATTTTTGGCTGCATTGGGTCTTTGTTGCTGTGTGCGGTTTTTCTCTAGTTGTGGCGAGCAGGGGCTACTCTTCGTTGTGGTGTGCGGGCTTCTCATTGTGGTGGCTACTCTTGTTGCGGAGCTCGGGGTCTAGGTCCGCGGGCTTCAGCAGTTGTGGCTCGCAGGCTCTAGAGCGCAGGCACACGGGCTTAGTTGCTCCATGGCATGTGGAATCTTCCCAGACCAGGGATCGAACCTGTGTTCCCTGCATTGGCAGGCGGATTCTTAACCACTGCACCATCAGGGAAGTCCACAGTATTGTTCACTACAGCCCCTATGTTGTACAGCAGATCTCTAGAACTTATTCATCTAGCATAACTAAAACTTTATACCCATTGAATAACAACTCCCTGTTTCTCCTGCCCCCTAGTCCCTGGTGACCACTATCATATTCTCTGCTTCTATGAGCACATACTGGAATCATGCAGTATTTGCCCTTCTGTGTGATTGTCTCATTTCACTTAACATAATATCTTCCAGGTTCATCCATGTTGTTGCAAATGGCAGGATTTTCTTAATATTTAAGGCTCAATAATACTCTATTATATGTACTGCTATTCTATTCTATTGAGAAAATTGTTTTGTTTTTAAGCTATTGATTGGTCACAAACTCCAGTTAAAAAATATTTCAAATGGTACCTGTAAGTCAAAAAAACAACACATTCGGTCTTTTCTCCCTAGTTGTTAATGTAAAAAATGTAACAATGTCTCTTGACTCCTGACTTAGAAATTAATACATTTAACTTCTATTTTCTATTTCCCCATTTTGTTATCATAGTCTGATATTTTATTCTTGGATTATTATGTTAAATTTATATTTCTGAATTTTATGTATGCTATTAAAATTATCTTTGATAGTTTCAATAAATATTGGGATGGCCAAAAAGTTCCTTTGGGTTTTTCAAAATAACTTTTTGGCCAACCCAATATAATAGTATATTAACAACATACCCAATTGTGTAATATATATGTGTATGTACATATACATGTATGTTAGCATGTATGTACACAAAAGACCACAAAGCTATATGTTAAGGATTTATGTTAATTATCTCAGAGTACTTGTATTTCAGGTTTTAAATTTTTCTTTGTGCTTTTCTATAATTTTTATTTGTTGAATGAAGAACCAGTGATAATTCTAACCAGTAATAAAGTCATAACAAAACCTTAAAATTAAGAAAATTTGCTGATAATATTGTTGATTTAAACAATTAAAAAAATTATAGTCATGACTACATTTTATCTTATATGTTTCATATCTTTAAATTTAGAAAGTTCTTTTATTTCTAGGAATTAGATAATATCCCCATTTTTATGGGTTTTAGTTAAATTTTAAGTTTTCATATTTTATTTTTTTATTATTATGAACTTTATTTTTGTCTGTGTTATGCACATCCCATCTCCAACAACAGAGTCAGGGCTTCCTAGGAGAGCCTATGACAATGACTGTAGCAGTGTTTTCCATAGGGTGACCTCTCAGGCACCTGCAAATTCATGGGCCTGACTCCAGGTCTGTGGATTCAGTTTTGGGGTGTTATGCCCAGAAATCTGCATCTTTTACCAGCCCTTCCCCTTTGCCAACACCCCTGTGACTAATACTTATTTTAGACGTTGCAACATACCATACTAAAGGTAAAAGAAACAAAGAGAAATCATTGATTTATAAATGACAAGACCCCCACTGAAGGCTCAGTTTGACCAATGGCTAATTACAGATGGGGCAAGCTGCATTGCCACTTTTGATGAGAATTTTCTCAACTATGTAATGATGGATTTAGATTAAATAATATGTTAGATTTTTTCAGTTCTAAAAGATTTTTTGGCTCTCAGTTCATTTTTCTAAAATGTAAATAATACATTTGCTCTGCCTATGTAACCAGCATATGAGGTTATGAAGGTCAAATGAGTTAATGATCATTAAAGCATTATTATATTATTACTATTGCTATCGTTGCTAATGTTTGAAAAATTCATTAGCTCTTCATCCCCTAGAGTGAATAAACATATTTATTGGACTCTTGGCCTAGTCAGTCTTCCTTTTAATAATCTAGATGCTCTTTTCAAAGTGTAAGATAATTGTTCCTACTGCCTCCTGGGGGTAGAGACTAGGCAAGTTTTTATCAAATGATCACTAGGCAAACAGCTAGAAGATCTCTCCCAGCCTTCATTGCCATTGGGTATGGCCATGTGACTGAATTCCGGCTAATGAAATGTGATGAAATGCTTGGCCCTTAAAATATCTTCCATGCTTTCTCTTCTCTCTCTGCCAGATAAGTGACAGTGTCCAAAATTACTTTGGGTCACCCTGACCCCAGTTGCCTCTAGCCTTGGTTTGGACCTTAAATAAAACTTTGTTTTGCCTCAAGGGACTTCCTTGGTGGTGCAGTGGTTAAGAATCCGCCTGCCAATACAGGGGACACGGGTTTGATCCATGGTCCAGGAAGATCTCACGTGCCACAGAGCAACTAAACCTATGCTCCACAACTACTGAGACTGTGCTCTAGAGCTCGCGTGACACAACTACTGAAGCCCATGCGCCTAGAACCCATGCTCCACAACAAGAGAAGCCACTGCAATGAGAAGTCCGCACACCACAACGAAGAGTAGGCCCAGCTCACAGCAACTAGAGAAAGCCCATCCACAGCAAAGAAAACCCAACGCAGCCAAAGGTTAATTAATTAATAAAAAAAACCTTTTTTGCCTCAAATCACTGAAATCTCGGGATTTATCTGTTACCTAACCAGATTTCACTTTAACAAACATACTCTAACATACTTTAGCAAACATACTTTAACAAACATACTTTAACAAACAAACATACTCTCCCCATTAGGCACAGGGAATTTTGTGTTCATTTGTAGGATAAAAGAAGGTGATCAGATGACAATATTTTTCAGGAATATAGATAACATACATCTGCTTTCAATTCCTAATGGTTGTCATTGGTGTAAGCTTTCTGTCTCAGCTCAAATGTCACCTCCTTAGAAAGGCCTCCCTGGCCTCTCTGTTCAAAGTATTCCATACCTCCTACCTCCAGGTAATTTTATCTCATTGCAGGTAATTTTTTAATGGAATCTATTAGTTTCTAGAATGTATTATATTTTATACTGACTTGTTTGTTATCTGTTTCTCCCATGAGGAGGAAAGCTCCATGATGGCAAGATTCTTCTCTGTCTTGGTCACAGATACATTCTCAGAGCCTAGGACATGTGCTGACTCTGAGTCAGCATTCATTTGTTTTAATAAGTCTTTCCAACATTAGTTCAATACATTTCTTCCACATTAAGCTCCAAATATGACCTCTTGGTCATCTCACATCAATATTGTTGCCTTGTAGTTTTTATCAAAGTCCATGTGCCATCAGCTTATTTCATAATTTTGCCTGTGCAATTGAGAGATCCTTTGAGTTAGGAAACTAAACTGGGACCAAAGTTGGGGGGAGAGAGAGAAGGAAAAGAAGGATAAAGAGGACCCCTGAGAGAGACACTAAAAAAAGGATCCTGAAGTGAGTGTATGACTTCAAGGAAAGTGAGAATACATGTCTGTGTATGCCTGTGCATGCACATGTGTCTCTGTGTAAGCGAGAGATAAACATAATATATTATTCTCTGGAAATTTTCTCAATTAATTATTATAAAAGCATTGCCAATGCTGTTTTGCCCATGAATATTTTTTACCATATACTTATACTCTCCATACTATAATAGAAAGCTATCATCTAAACGAGGTTCTGTCTGAGTTTGGCTGCTAAATTCTCATTTCATTTCCCTCCAAGATAATTTCTGGAAAAGCCTTCACATTTGGGTAAAACTGGACCTTTAGGAGTCCCCCTCCTATTTTCCTCACTTAGTGTTTTTTTAGCAGCTGTAGCATTGCAAAACTTGTCACCCCAAAATATCTCTTTGGCATGAGGATTATTTCGAGCTAAAAAAAAGATCAAAGCCCATAAAACTCAGGAAGAAACATTGACCTTTCCCCTAACTGACTAAAAAAAATTAGATGGAGGAACTGTTCCCAGAGTAGAGCTATCACCAGAGATATCTGCAAAGAATATGGGCTAGGGCCTAGAGATCAGGGTCCATTGGCTCTGCATGGCTTAGCAAATATTTGTTTACCAAACCTTTGCTTTCCCTTCTCCCTGTGAACAGCTTTCCTCCCTTCTGAAGTCCCAAACAATTACTCTTAACATATTCTTTTGTCTTTAGTTGAAGATGGTATTCAGTGCTAGGATTTTAGCCATTTTGGTGAGTTACTTAGTTTTTCTGGGTCTCTCCCATGTATACATGTTATTAAACTTCTGTTTGATTTTCTCCTATTAATCTGTCTCATGTCACATTTCTACAACTTAGAGGATAACTTATATGCTCTTAAGCTGGGAGACTCCAATGCCTTTACCGTGTGATAATTTTAGGCATCATGACAGCCTCAATAGGGCTGAAGGCCCTTCTCATGGTGATGAAGTCCAATCCCTGAAATAACTGCAAAGAGATTGAAGATCAACTTACATATAGGCACTGAGCTAGGGAGGGTCTTTCCCCTCCTCCATTATCTCCCCAAGTCCCAATTCAGACCATTGTTGCTGCTCACATTGTCCTGAGATGCAGACCTTGGGTGCCAAATGTGATGCCACCCAGGCCAAGTGCTACGCTGATTAACAGGGGATAGTGTGTCTCCCATTTCATACTCCATTAAGGAAGGATGAAGCAGGCTGAGCTTGCAAATGATGACAATAACGAGGTTCCGGTTATCTACCTGGCCCTTCTCTCCCCTACTCCCCACATGCTTTGCTGTCTCTCGCAGGTGAGGGCCGTGTCAGTAAATCCAAGCAGATTCTGACATGTTGGACATGCTTCAGCCAATATGAGAGGGCTGGGGTAAAGCCATTTCCCTTGCAAACCCAGGGGACAGGCTGTGTGACGGCTCTAATTCTTCCTTTGGGAGGTGAGGCTCTGAATCCCTCTGTCTGTATTCCTTAATGAGGCAGCCATGCTGAGGGAGTGATCTGTGTGTGGATTGCTGAAGCATAAAAAATACCAGTGCGTGGTTTGAGAAGAAAATGAAAGGTTGTTTTTTTGTGTGTGTGTGCTCTGGCAGCTAATGAAATCAGGAAAAGAAATGGAACTCACCCAATGTTGAGAAAATGGGAAAAAAATACCCAGATTAACTTAAAAAAAAAATCAGAGCAGCTCACTGGAATGTCAAAATATCTTTTCATACAGGTTAAACAAAGGGAAGATATAATGTGGTTTCAGTTGTGTTTGTTGGCCAAAAATCTCTAAGCTATGTTCCTCCTATCTATAATTTTTATGGCAATTTTGCCATTCAAATTGACTATGAAAACTCACATCTGTGTAAGATATTAACATGAGTTATAACTGAATGTAGAAATAAGCTTATGAAGTAGAGCACAAGCTTGGCATGTACAGAGCTATGTCCATGAGATATGTGTAATGCAGCCGTAAGAATATGGCACACCTGGGCTTCCCTGGTGGCGCAGTGGTTGAGAATCTGCCTGCGAATGCAGGGGACATGGGTTCGAGCCCTGGTCCGGGAAGATCCCACATGCCGCGGAGCGACTAGGCCCGTGAGCCACAACTACTGAGCCTGCGCGTCTGGAGCCTGTGCTCCGCAGCAAAAGAGGCCGCGATAGTGAGAGGCCCGCGCACCGCAATGAAGAGTGGCCCCCACTTGCCACAACTAGAGAAAGCCCCCTCGCACAGAAACGAAGACCCAACACAGCCAATAAATAAATAAATAAAAAAAAAAAAAAAAAAAAAAAGAATATGGCACACCAATGATCAAATACAAGTTGCTTCTCACAGCAAGAACAGACACTTAGCAAATGTATGAATTATCTCTCTGTCTCAACTCAACACAGACGGAGAAAGAGTCATTTCAGAAATTAGGCAACAAGTTCCACACTTGGAAAGTTCATGAGCTTCCAGGTATAAAACAATTTATGACAGATTTCCATTTGAAAGTGTGAATTGAAGCTGTTTCTATTTATTCCCTCATCCTGGCCTTTTTTTGGGCTTTGGCCAAGATGAAATTTCCTAAGTTCACTCATTTGCTGTTCTCCTCTTTGGCTTACTTCTTCTTGAACTTCTGGCCTTTATCTAAACTCTTTCTGCTGTTCCTTCTGGAAACTTGCTCCATTATAAATAAATTTTAAAATATTTTAATCTCTCCTAAAATAAAGTTTGGCCTTGTCCTTGGTGATACCGCTGTGCTTGCACACTCTCAGATAGAACTTGTTCAGCTTTTTGAGACCACAATCACAAAGTAGGAGGCATTGTTAGCCTTCCAATCATTTATCCTTACTGCTACAAAGGTTTATTCCTGGACCTACTTCTTAAACCCATCTTCAGAGGTGCATGCTTTCAGTTACAATCTGTCCCATTTTTTTCACTACTCCATCAATCTTCATGTTTAATCCTTTACATTCTTCAAGGTCGAAGACAGCTGTCCAAGAATATTTCTCTCCATCCCCTTCTGCTTTCATTTTGAATGACTGCAGTGCCCATGTTGGTAATTTCCTCACCTCCCTAATTCAGTGATTGACACCCCAATTCCCCCTTCACAACCCCCTCCCATGATCACATGCTGATACGTTCTACCTCAGCAATATGAAACTGTAATACCCCAATTTCCACCCACAGCTTCCTCTTCCACTTCACTCAAGCGTCAATCTGATTGGTTTTATCACATTATCCTGTGAGCCCTTGACTTTCTCTAAATGTAAGACCCCCGAAAGCATTCTGACAAGATCCCCTCGACCTCCTTCCTAACTGCCAAATCCTCCTCTTTCTTCATCCTTTCTTATGTCTTATTTGAACGTGTAGTTTGCACTTCCTATAATGAAAATGCCTTCTCCTTTGGCTTTTGTGTTGTACTTCACATATTCTTTTTCGTCTCCCTCTTCCTGTCAGGTGGCTTGAATGTCTCCTCCTTCTGTACAAAGGAAGCTTTCTGAGTCATTTTCTGGCTTTCCTTGTTTCTTAATCTACATATTCACTGAGAAATTTTACTTATTTTTTTGACTGTAACTATCTTTTGAAAGACCTTTCCCTTGAGCTCTGGTTCAACACATCCAGTAGCCTGTTACATGGCCCAAAACATCCCAAATAAAAATGTTTAGTACTGAACACCAAAACTGCTTCTCTTCTAGTGTATGTTTTTCTTTTTCTTTTTTTATACAACAGGTTCTTCTTATCCATTTTACACATATTAGTGTATATATGTCAATCCCAATCACCTAGTTCATCACACCACCACCCCTACCCCACCACTCTCCCTCTTGGTGTCCATAAGTTTGTTCTCTACATCCGTGTCTCTATTTCTGCCCTGCAAACCAGTTCAACTGTACCGTTTTTCTAGGTTCCACATATATGCGTTAACATACCATATTTGTTTTTCTCTTTCTGACTTACTTCACTCTGTATGACAGTCTCTAGATCCATCCACGTCTCAACAAATGACCCAATTTCATTTCTTTTTATGGCTGAGTAATATTCCATTGTATATATGTACCACATCTTCTTTATCCATTCGTCTGTTGATGGACGTTTGGATTGCTTCCATGACCTGGCTATGGTAAATAGTGCCGCAATGAACATTGGGGTGCATGTGTCTTTTTGAATTATGGTTTTCTCTGGGTATATACACAGTAGTGGGATTGCTGGGTCATGTGGTAATTCCATTTTTAGTTTTTTAAGGAAACTCCATACTGTTCTCCATAATGGCTGTATCAATTTACATTCCTACCAACAGTGCAAGAGGGTTCCCTTTTCTCCACACCCTCTCCAGCATTTGTTGTTTGTAGATTTTCTGATGATGCCCGTTGTAACTGGTGTGAGGTGATACCTCATTGTAGCTTTGATTTGCATTTCTCTAATAATTAGTGATGTTGAGCAGCTTTTCATGTGCTTCTTGACCATCTGTATGTCTTCTTTGGAGAAATGTCTATTTAGGTCTTCTGCCCATGTTTGGATAGGGTTGTTTGTTTTTTTAATATTGAGCTGCATGAGCTTGTTATATATTTGGAGATTAATCCTTTGTCTGATGATTCATTTTCAAATATTTTCTCCCATTCTGAGGGTTGTCTTTTCATCTTGTTTATGGTTTCCTTTGCTGTGCAAAAGCTTTTAAGTTTCATTAGGTCCCATTTGTTTATTTTTGTTTTTATTTCCATTACTCTAGGAGGTGGATCAAAAAAGATCTTGCTGTGATTTATGTCAAAGAGTGTTCTTCCTATGTTTTCGTCTGAGTTTTATAGTGCCGGGTCTTACATTTAGGTCTCTAATCCATTTAGAGTTTATTTTTGTGTATGGTGTTAGGGAGTGTTCTAATTTCATTCTTTTACATGTAGCTATCCAGTTTTCCCAACACCACTTATTGAAGAGACTGTCTTTTCTCCATTGTGTATCCCTGCCTCCTTTGTCATAGATTAGTTGACCATAGGTGTGTGGGTTTATCTCTGGGCTTTCTATCCTGTTCCATTCATCTATATTTCTGCTTTTTGCCAGTACCATATTTTCTTCATTACTGTAGCTTTGTAGCATAGTCTGAAGTCCAGGAGCCTGATTCCTCCAGCTCCGTTTTTTTCCCTCAAGACTGCTTTTGCTATTCAGGGTCTTTTGTGTCTCCATACAAATTTTAAAATATTTTTGTTTTAGTTCTGTAAAAAATGCCATTGGTAATTTGATAGGGATTGCATTGAATCTGTAGATTGCTTTGGGTAGTATAGTCATTTTCACAATCTTGCTTCTTCCAGTCCAACCAAGAACATGGTATATCTCTCCATCTGTTGGTATCATCTTTAATTTCTTTCATCAGTGTCTTACAGTTTTCGGCATAAGGGTTTCTTGTCTCCCTAGGTAGGTTTATTCCTAGGTATTTTATTATTTTTGTTGAAATGGTAAATAGGAGAGTTTCCTTAATTTCTCTTTCAGGTTTTTCATCATTAGTGTATAGGAATGCAAGAGATTTCTGTGCATTAATTTTGTATCCTGCAACTTTACCAAATTCATTGATTAGCTCTAGTAGTTTTCTGCTGGCATCTTTAGGATTCTTTGTGTATTGTATCATGTCATCTGCAAACAGTGACAGTTTTACCTCTTCTTTTCCAAATTGTATTCCGTTTATTTCTTTTTCTTCTCTGATTGCTGTGGCTAGGATTTCCAAAACTATGTTGAATAATAGTGGTGAGAGTGGGCATCCTTGTCTTGTTCCTGATCTTAGAGGAAATGCTTTCAGTTTTTCACCATTGAGAATGATGTTTGCTGTGGGTTTGTCATATATAGCCTTTATTATGTTGAGGTAGGTTCCCTCTATGCCAACTTTCTGGAGAGTTTTTATCATAAATGGGTGCTGAATTTTGTCAAAAGCCTTTTCTGCATCTATTGAGATGATCATATGGTTTTTTTTCTTCAATTTGTTAATATGGTGTATTACATTGATTGATTTGCATACATTGAAGGATCCTTGCATCCCTGGGATAAATCCAACTTGATGATGGTGTATGATCCTTTTAATGTATTGTTGGGTTCTGTTTGCTAGTACTGTGTTGAGGATTTTTGGATCTATATTCATCAGTTGTGTTGGTTGGTAATTTTCTTTTTTTGTAGTATCTTTGTCTGGTTTTGGTATCAGGGTGATGGTGGCCTCATAGAGTGAGTTTGGGAGTGTTCCTTCCTCTGCAATTTTTTGGAAGTGTGTGAGAAGGATGGGTGTTAGCTCTTCTCTAAATGTTTGATAGAATTCACCTGTGAAGCCATCTGGTCCTGGACTTTTGTTTGTTGAAACATTTTTAATCTCAGTTTCAATTTCATTACTTGTGTTTGGTCTGTTCATATTTTCTATTTCTTCCTGGTTAAGTCTTGGAAGGTTATAACTTTCTAAGTATTTGTCCATTTCTTCCAGGTTGTCCATTTTATTGGCATAGAGTTGATTGCAGTAGTCTCTTAGGATGCTTTGTATTTCTGTGGTTTCTCTTGTAACTTCTCCTTTTTCATTTCTAATTTTATTGATTTGAGTCCTCTCCCTCTTTTTCTTGATGAGTCTAGTTAATGGTTTATCAATTTTGTTTATCCTCTCAAAGAACCAGCTTTTAGTTTTATTGATCTTTATTATTGTTTTCTTTGTCTCTATTTCATTTATTTCTGCTCTGATCTTTGAGATTTCTTTCCTTCTACTAACTTTGGGTTTTCTTTGTTCTTGTTTCTCTAGTTCCTTTAGGTATATGGTTAGATTGTTTATTTGAGATTTTTCTTGTTTCTTTTGGTAGGCTTGTATTGTTATAAAATTCTCTCTAAGAACTGCTTTTGCTGCATCCTGTAGGTTTTGGATCCTCGTGTTTTCATTGTCATTTGTCTCTAGGTACTTTTTGATTTCCTCTTTGATATCTTCAGTGATCTCTTGGTTATTTAGTAACGTATTGTTTAGCCTCTATGTGTTTGTGTTTTTTATGTTTTTTTCCCGTGTAATTGATTTCTAATCTCATAGCATTGTGGTCAGAAAAGATGCTTGATGTGATTTCAATTTTCTTATATTTACTGAGTCTGGATTTGTGACCCAAGATGTGTTCTATCCTGGAGAATTTTCCATGTGCACTTGATAAGAGAGTGTAATCTGCTCTTTTGGGATTGAATGTCCTATAAATATCAATTAAATCTATCTGGTCTACTGTGTCATTTAAAGCTTGTGTTTCCTTATTAATTTTCTGTTTGAATGATCTGTCCATTGGTGTAAGTGAGGTGTTAAAGTCCCCCAGTATTATTGTATTATTGTCGATTTCCTCTTTTATAGCTCTTAGCAGTTGCCTTATGTATTGAGGTGCTCCTATGTTGGGTGCATATATATTTATAATTGTTATATCTTCTTCTAGGATTGATCCCTTGATCGTTATGTAGCGTCCTTCCTTGTCTCTTGTAACATCCTTTATTTTAAAGTCTATTTTATCTGATATGAGTATTGCTACTCCAGCTTTCTTTTGATTTCCGTTTGCATGGAATATATTTTTCCATCCCCTGACTTTCAGTCTGTATGTGTTCCTAGGTCCGAAGTGGGTCTTTTGTAGACAGCATATATATAGGTCGTGTTTTTGTATACATTCAGCGAGCCTGAGTCTTTTGGTTGGAGCATTTAATCCATTCATGTTTAAGGTAATTTTCGATATGTATGTTCCTATTACCATGTTCCTAACTGTTATGGGTTTGTTTTTGTAGGTCCTTTTCTTCTCTTGTGTTTCCCACTTAGAGAAGGACCTTTAGCATTTGTTGTAGAGCTGGTTTGGTGGTGCTGAATTCTCTTAGCTTTTGCTTCTCTGTAAAGCTTTTGATTTCTCCATCGAATCTGAATGAGATCCTTGCTGGGTAGAATAATCTTGATTGTAGTTTCTTCCCTTTCATCACTTTAAATATATCATTGCATTCCCTTCTGGCTTGTAGAGTGTCTACTGAGAAATCAGCTATTAACCTTATGAGAGTTCCCTTGTATATTATTTGTCATTTTTCCCTTGTTGCTTTCAATAATTTTTCTTTGTCTTTAATTTTTGTCAGTATGATTACTATGTGTCTTGGTGTGTTTCTCCTTGGGTTTATCCTGCCTGTGACTCTCTGAGCCTCCTGGATTTGGGTGGTTATTTCCTTTCCCATGTTAGGGAGGTTTTTGACTATAATTTCTTCAAATATTTTCTTGGTGCCTTTCTCTCTCTCTTTTCCTTCTGGGACCCCTATAATGCGAATGTTGTTGTGTTTAATGTTGTCCCAGAAGTCTCTTAGGCTGTCTTCATTTCTTTTCATTCCTTTTTCTGTATTCTGTTCTGTGGCAGTGAATTCCACCATTCTGTCTTCCAGATCACTTATCCGTTCTGCCTCAGTTATTCTGCTATTGATTCCTTCTAGTGTATTTTTTATTTCAGTTATTTTATTGTTCATCTCTGTTTGTTTGTTCTTTAATTCTTCTAGGTCTCTGTTAAACATTTCTTGCATCTTCTTGATCTTTGCCTCCCTTCTTTTTCCAAGGTCCTGGATCATCTTCACTGTCATTATTCTGAATTCTTTTTCTGGAAGGTTGCATATCTCCAGTTCGTTTAATTGTTTTTCTGGGTTTTATCTTGCTCCTTCATCTGGTACATAGCCCTCTGCCTTTTCATCTTGTCTATCTTTCTGTGAATGTGGTTTTTGTTCCACAGGCTGCAGGATTGTAGTTCTTCTTGCTTCTGCTGTCTCCAGTGTATGTTTTTCTGATGAACAGTCACAGCACAAACTCAATCATTCAAGCCTGGATCCTGAGCTTCCTTCTTGTTTTCTCATTTCATCCCTTCTAACCAAAGAATGAATCATTAATTTATGCAAACTTAAGTTCTTAAAGAGTTCTCAAATTTTTTCTTTACCTTCATCTGCACTGATAGCACTAACACTTCAGCCTTTACCATCTTTTCCTAGATATTGTAGCAGAATTTTAACAGTTTTTAAATCTATCTACTGTCACTAGAGTCAATTTTTTAAAGCATAAATTCATTTATAAATTTTCCTTAATTGAAGCTCTTCAATACCTCTTCCCATACCACTACAAAGTGAAATTTTAAATCCTATCTATCAAGATGCTTTATGATCTGATATCTGCCTACTTATTTAGCTCCATCCTTTCCCACTGCATTAGATTCCAGTGAATGCTAAACACCTGTTATTACCAAAACATGGCTACCAAAACACATCTTTGTAAATGCAGCTCTATTTCACCCTGAATTATTCTTTTACTTTGTCATACCAACACTCTATTTTTCATTCAAGATCTAGTTCAAGTATTACCTCTATCCTCAGCTTACCTCTTTAGTATCATCTAACAATACTTTCCACCTCTTGATCCCCATCTCCATTCATGATGGATTTCCTATATTTCCCCCAAACATATCATGCTCTCAGGATTTTACTGTTTCCTTCACTTTTACTATCTTTTTTCTCCTGGTTAATCTCCTACTCAAGCTTAGATATCATTTCCTTTGAGAGGACTTTCTGGTCCAAATCCCCAGTATAAGTTAAATCCTCTTGTTTTATGGTTCCATTGTAGCCTATATCTCCTCTTTGGTAATAAAACACTTTTAGAGGCTCTTTTAGTGTTTGACTTCCACAAAGACTATTATATCCAGAGAACAGGAGCCTAGTCTATATTTTTATTATTTTTACATCATCAGAGCTTAACACATTGCCTGGCACATATTAGATGCTCAATAAATATGTGCTGGATTCTGATGGAATTAAGCTTATTAATGATGTCTGCATACAGTTGATCACAAACTTTTCCAACTCCACTCCCACCCCTGCCCCACAATTGTACTTTCATCCATCAGTGTACTAATCTCACATGCCATGTCTGAATTCCCCTCAACAGCTGGGGCTCATGGCATAGCTCCCAGTTCAATTCATATTGGAACTGAAAAATAATCCGTCTTAATCATCAGTCTGAAGGGGGGCAGCAGTCAGAGGAATGGAGACCAGAGACATGAGAATTGGCCAAGAAACTTGGCCAGATAGGTTGGTGTGATCCCTTGAGACCCAGGGCAGATACAGGAACTCTTATAGGTCACATGTAAGATTCCAAAAGGTGCTGAACAGTCTGAGACACATTACTTTTATTTATTTATTTATTTATTTATCTATCTATTTTTGGCTGCATTTGTTCTTCGTTGCTGGACGCGGGCTTTCTCTAGTTGTGGTGAGCGGGGGCTAGTCTTCGTTTCGGTGCATAGGCTTCTCATTGCAGTAGCTTCTCTTGTTGTAGAGCATGGGCTGTAGGTGCACGGGCTCAGTAGTTGTGGCTTGCGGACTCTAGAGCACTGGCTGAGTAGTTGTGACGCATGGGCTTAGTTGCTCTGCGACATGTGGGATATTCCCAGACCAGGGCTCGAACCCATGTCCCCTGCATTGGCAGGTGGATTCTTAACCACTGCACCACCAGGGAAGCCCCACATTATGGTTTTGTTAAAGTGGTTGTAATAGGGGTTGTTGATATATCTTTACATACCAACCTCCTCTTCTAGACTTTGAACATTGTGAAACCAAGAGATTTATTTTAATCAATTTAAATCTCAAGCCCTCAGTACATTGTACCCTTAATAAAAATCTGTAGAAAAAATGTGTGTAAAGTTATTCTTCTCATAGAAAAGCTGATTGTTTACTGTTTTATTTATAAATAAAAGCTTATTCCCTGTGCCTTGATTAGAAAGGTTAGTGTAAGAATGCACTGAACTTTACATATTGTTTTGAAATGCAAGCTTCGTGAAATTCAATTTATAAAATCCAAACACAATTTCAGCCTATTAGGGGCTCGTAATTAAGAAATAACCTGCTAGTTAAATAAACCATTAGCTTTGGAAATCAAAGTATAAACAGATGAACTTGCTATGTGTGCTTTCCTGCTGTGGCTATTAGCCCAGGAATTAGCCAGGAAAGGATGCACTCTGTTGAATGAATTGACAGAATTTCAAGTGGAAGGAACTCCTGAGGTTAGTGGAGTGCTCTGTTGTTGAAAGGTTACAAGGTGTAACTGAAATGTGTTGCATGGCGGGAGTGGCTATTGGTTCTAAATTATTCCTCTTCTGCATCATCTAATTGATTTTCCCTTGAGTGTTAGACCAGGAGATTGTGGAGGCAGTGGCAGTGGTCTGCCCTGGGTATAGGCAATAATGGTGTATTTTGTCTGTAGAGAATAAAAAAAAATAGCAACACTGACTAAAAGTTGTTCACCATTCTGTTATCACCATGCACTGGCAATTCTAATCAATATCAGTGACAATATAATCTTCCCTCCAATAATTCTTTTGTCCATCTACATTCTAAATAATTGCTGTAGTTACTATTGAGTTTTAATAATACACATGTGAGCTTCAAATTGGCACATTTTTATTACTTTTCTTTTAGCAAACATTGCCTTCCATATGGAAATTAATTTGTAGAACACCTATTTGTACAGACTTCTGACACATGTGGCCTAAATACAACTGTTTATTTCCAGAGTGATTATATAAGTTATGAATCATTCAGACTTGTTCCCAGTACATAGTTTTGTCTTTAAACAGTAAATAAAAATTCTTGCCAAATCCAATGTCATAAAGCTTTCTCTATATGTTTTTTTCTAAGTGTTTTATAGTTTTAGCTTTTAACCTTTGATACATTTTGAGTTAATTTTTGTACATGGTATGAAGCAAGGACTTAACTTCATTGTTTTGCAGGTAGATATCCAGTTTTTCCAGCATCATTTGTTGAAAAGACAGTCTTTTACCCATTGAATAGTCTTGGCAGCCCTGTTAAATGTCATTTGACCATATATGTGAGGGTTTATTTCTGAGCTTTCAATTCTATTCCATTGCTCTATATATCTGCCTTTATGCCAGTACCACACTGTTTTGATTACAGTAGCTTTGCAGTAAGTTTTAAAATTGGGAAATGTGAGAGCTTTAACTTTGTTTCTTTCAAGATTATTTTGGCTATTTGTGGTTCCTTGAGAGTCTATATGAATTTAGCATGAATTTTTCTATTTCTGCAAAAGAAGTCATTAGAAGTTTTATAGAGATTACATTGAATCTGTAGATTTGCTTTGGGTAGTATTAACATCTTAATAATATTAAGTGTTCCAGTCCCTGAACATGGAATACTTTTCCATTTATTGGTGTCTTCTTAATTTCTTTCAGCAATTTTGTAGTTTCCAGTGTACAAGACTTTTGCCTCCTTTGTAAAATTGATTTCTAAGTATTTTATTCTCTTTAATGCTATAGTAAATGGAATTGTTTTCTTAATTTCCTTTTTGGACTGTTCATTGTTAGTGTACAGAAATGCAACTGATTTTGTGCATTAATTTGTTTTCAATTCTGCAAATATGCTGATTTTGTTTATTAGTTCTATGTGCGTGTGTGTGTGTTTGTGTGTGTGTGTAAGATTTTCTACATGTAAGGTGGTCATGTTGCCTGTGAATAGAGAAAATGTTCCTTCTTTCTTTCCAATTTGGATGTTTTTTAAATTTAATTTTCATGCTTAATTGCCCTGGCTAGAACTTCCAGGACCATTTTGAATACAGGAATACCTCGTTTTATTGTGCTTTGCTACATTATGCTTCACACACATTGTGTTTTTTGCAAATTGAAGCTTTGTGGCAACCCTGAGTCAAGCAAGTCTATTGATGCCATTTTTCCAACAGAATTTGCTTACTTTGTGTCCCTCATTATTATTATTATTATATTTGCTATAGTGCTCTGTGATCTGCGATCTTTGATGTTACTACTACAACTTGCTAAGGCTCAGATGATGGTTAGCATTTTTTAGCAATAAAGTATTTTTAAAATTAAGGTATGTACATTATTTTTTTTTTAGACATAATGCTATTGCACACTTAACAGACTACAACATAGTATAAACACAACTTTTGTATGCACTGGGAAACCAAAACAATCTGTGTGACTCACTTTATTGTGATATTTGCTTTATTGCTGTGGTCTGGGACTAAACTTGCAATACCTTCAAGATATGCCTGTGCAAATAATGGAAGTGGGCATCCTTGTTTTGTTTCTGATTCTAGAGGAAAAACTTTCAGTCTTTCATCACTGAATATGCTGTTAGCTGTGGGGATAGTTGTTTTACAATAGGGAGATCTTTGAAGGCTCGCATTTGTATGACTCACATTTATTGAGCATTTTCTAAATGCCCTGATGTAGGTTGCCCTTTTCTCATTTAAACTTCATAAAAACTCTGTGAGGGAGTTTTCTCCACTTAACAAATATGGAAATCAAGATTCATAGAAATCAAGTAACTTGACAAAGTTTACATAATTAGTAAATGACATATATGGGCTTTGAATTCTGTTTTATCTCACTTAAAAGTCCAGATTCTTTCCACTTTACCAAATAGCTTCTGAAAAAGGAACCAGGTCTCTCTAGACTTACATTTCATTTTCTCTTCCATAGTATCAAGCCGAGCTGGACCCATTCAAATGCTCAATATCTTGTGGATGGATCCACTGCCAACATAAAAACCCATTTCTAGATGCCCTGAGAGCTTTCTTGTCCCAGTAGAAAAGTGAAGCTGGATCTCTCAGGCAGTCAAATACACTTTCCTCTTGGCAAGCACAATGCCTAATTTGGGGTACAGGCTCTCTCGCTGGGCCACTAAGCCTGGCTTCCAAAGCCATTCATCCTCCAGCCTACATCCACAACTCTCTGTCTCCAGTATTTGCAGCCATTTACACTTGGGATCCTACTGCCTGATTCAGAGCAGCAGCAGTGCCTCTGCTGCTTTTTTCTCTTTGTTTGTGCCTGGGATCATCCCAGCCCCACCACCAGTGGCACGTTGCTCTAGAGAAACAAGGGAACCTCTTGAAAAGCCATTCCTCTCCTAAGACTACCCTCCTTCTTTGGCCAGAGTGGAGGGAAACAAAGCATGGCAGGCACATTGATTACAATGTCAAAAGGAAGGGCTAAAAGTGATTTCTCAGACTAGATCCCAGTTCCCAGAACAGACATCTCTCAAGTGTTTACAGCCTTGGCCCATAAGTATTCTAGGAAAGAGACAGCCCTGCTCTTGTATCCTTCTTGGATTCTGAACTATGCAGAGGGGCAGAGCAAAGCCACAGATAAAAACAAAAACAAAAACCTCCCCCCATTAGGATAACTCCACAAACCCACATTTTCTGGGACCTCTTGATCACAAACAATTCTATTCATGTGCCGTAAGACAGAATGACTACCATATGACGAACCATTTTGTTTTGATTTTTGCTTCAGGAAAAATGATCACCATAACAGGAAAAGTAAACAAAAAAGTCAAGAGTACAACTCTTGTTTCAATACTCTGTGGGAAAGCATGTAGGTACGTGTGTACGCGTGTGTGTTTTACAACCACATCTCCAGATGCTGATTGCAATTTAAGCTCATAGAGAACAATAATTTTCAACCTCCACCAGTTTCCCCTAAAGCCACACATATTTTGGGTAGAATTGTTTGGCAGCTCTTAAAAGATCAAGAATGAGCCCATGGCCTAGAGACAGAACTTTCTTTGAGACTCCCTGCATGTGGAATGGGAGACAGGAAGGGAGAGGGGTATGGTCCAGCCTCCGTCTGGGAAAAGCCAAACTCCCTGTGACAGTCCAGAGAGCTAGCTTCAGCCATGGCAAGTCTGGTTATGCCTCTTGATACCTGAACCTCCTACTCCAGCTTCTCCGTGGAGGGAGCTCTGGGGTTGGACTGTATGCAACCACAGACATGGGAGTATGAGCAAAGACCTTGGGCTGTGTGATGTAGAGGAAAGAGCCTCGACTTTGGAGTACTGCCTAGCCACTTCACACTTGTGTGACCTTGGCCAAGTTACTTAACTTCCTGATGCTCACACCCTCACTTGCACAGTGGAGGTAGTGCTTCTCAGGGTCCTTGGGATAATTAGGAAGAACATATGTAAAGTGGTTGGCACATTGTCTGAGCACAAGCAATGGTAGTTACTAGTATTAACAGAGTTGATCTACTCAACAAACTTGTGTAGCTGAGAATATTAGAGTTCAGAGAAGTGAAATAACTCATCACTGTCACGCAGCCAGTTGATAACAGCCAGTACTGGAAACTAGTGATTCTTTTTCTAAATCACTTTGCCTCCTAAGATCTGCAGCAGTGGGAGATATTAGAACTAAAACACACTCTTGCTACTCTTGAGGACTCTGTAATTTAATGAAAGACAGATATATGAAAAAAATCCACAAGGGTGCTTAAGTAAGAAATGGAGAAATAAATGCTTGCATGTATGGTGTATTTGCTCAAATACATAGAGTGGGAGAAAGCCTGTGCAGTTAGCTAGACAATTGAAGAGAAGCACAACACTGTATTTGTATCCTGCTTATAGGTAAGTGAAGTGGCTTATTTTTCTGTTTCAATTTTCTTGCGGTTTATAAAGCCTGTAATTGTAGAAGTCATTTTGCCTCACTTTCTATGTGACTTTGTTTCCTTTTTTTAAAAAATAAAGTATTTTCCCAGTGGATTCTCAAGGCAGGTTGTATGGAATGTAACAGGGCTCCCCAGACACACGCCATCTGTGCCCACCATGGAGAGGACCTGACGCCCATTGTCCTGTAGGTGACTAGGACTCTCCCACCAAGGGTAAGTTAGCAGACAGATGGGGCAAGCATCTCTTCTGTGTGCCAGCATGTCTCCCATAACATGATGCCTGGCACATTGTAGGTGCTTAATAAATGTTGTTTCAACAAATTACATATGGATTGGGTTCCCTTGCATTCCTAGTTCACTTCCCTGCTGCAGCAAGAAAGACCAGCACAGGAAATGTTTCTCCATCATTTGTTCAGGTAAGACATGAAAAGCTCTTACCAGGGATGGCCATACTGAAAAATCACTCTCTCCAGCGTAGCTAGTTTCATCGGGACACTGGAACCTCCTTTAAATTTTCCCAACTTCAAAGAGCTCCTCCCAGCCTCATCAGTCAGCATGACTTTACAGAATCCAGATGAAGTCCAGCCTTCTTCACAAACCTCCTCTGACCACCCAGGGTCTTACTTGTTTCCCTTTCCTGAGCAATTTGTACGCTTAGCATATAACTATGTGGCATCTCTTGTAGTATGCTTACACTCATCCCTGTGTGTAAGTGTGTTTTCTCCGCACGAGCCATATTAGTACCTTGAGAGCAGGGACTGTTGTCCTCTATCTTCTGGATCTTTTGTGGGTCCTCACACAGGTACATGTGGTTTGTAATAAGTGCTCTACAAGCTTGATTCAGGAGTCCTCTAGTTCTTGGAGGGTATGGCTACTAACATCTTAAACTAAGCATGTTGTAAGTGACCTTATTTCCATGTATGCTTTTGCTTTAAGGACACTTAGAGCCCAGTGTATAGTCTATGTCTAGCAGCTGCCCATGACTGCATAGTTTTTATTTATATAACAGCAGCCTTGCTTCTTTTTAAATCTGCTACACTTATTTTCTTTTTTTTAAATTTATTTATTTATTTATTTTATGGCTGTGTTGGGTCTTCGTTTCTGTGCGAGGGCTTTCTCTAGTTGTGGCAAGCGGGGGCCACTCTTCATCACGGTAAGGGGGCCTCTCACCATCGCGGCCTCTCTTGTTGCGGAGCAGAGGCTCCAGACGCGCAGGCTCAGTAATTGTGGCTCACGGCCCCAGTTGCTCCGCGGCACGTGGGATCTTCCCAGACTAGGGCTCGAACCCGTGTCCCCTGCATTGGCAGGCAGATTCTCAACCACTGCGCCACCAGGGAAGCCCTACTTATATTCTTTTCACGTATTCTTCTCTCTCTTTCTCTCTTGTACATAAGCTTATACAAAGTGGTTGTAAATGAAGAAATATGAAATGTAAAGTTCTCCATTTGAAGGTGTCAGTGGTTTAAAATGACCTACCCACCTTAGGTTGGCCATTTGGCACTGAAATAAGAAACACAAGGCATAGTTGAAAACATTATATCTCCAACAGTGGAAGTTCAGGTAACATGGTAGTTGAATTGGTCCCTTGGCATCCTTCTGGTTTCCCACAAGTTTTATACGTGATACTGGGGTTGCTGATGCTTAGAGTAGAAAAGAAGTTACAAATGAAACTTGATCTTTTTTTTATTTGCTCATATCCTTACAATTTGCTTATATCCTTTATTTGCTTATATCAGCCTTTTAGCCCCTTGAGAGCAGTGCCCAGGTTGAGGGTTTAAGACCGCCCACAAAGCTGTTCACATTTGTTTTCCCTGAGACCACGCAGTGGGGGAAGAGGAACTCTTTAGTGGAAGAAATTAGTCACAAGGTTTGTTTTTCTCAATTTTCTTCCAGTCTCAGGAGCTCAAACAGGGGAAGCAAAGAGGTAATTGAACAAGGAAAAAAGAAAATGCAAATGGGGAAATGATTTCATGACAATAGAATCCCAAAGAATCATAACGGACGCTCTCATTTTATAGATGAGTAAAACTGAGGCTTAGAGTGGGGAGATAACTGACCCGATATCACAGAGCAGGCTGGTAATCACCTCTTCTGAAGACTGAGGAGACTTTTCTAGCTCTATAGCTTCTCCTGCCTTAGAATTCCAGTTCAGAACAGACTCTTCATCCTGCTCTTGTATGTACAGGAGATGTCATACGCCGGAGATGCCCCCGGTCTTCAACCTCTCTGTCCACTTGAGGCCCAGACCCAACTCTCTGCTACCTTATCAAGGATGCTATGAGTAAATGCCTTCTTCTCTGCTGGAAGGCAGAATTTCTCCAAGAGTGATCCCTGCACCACCAGCATCTGAATCCCTTGGGTGACTCTTTTTTTTTTTTTTTTTAATTTTTATTGGAGTATAGTTGATTCACAATGTTGTGTTAGTTTCAGTTATACAGCAAAGTGAATCAGTTATACATATACAAATATCCGCTCTTTTTTAGATTCTTTCCGTATTGGACATTACAGAGTATTCAGTCGAGCTCTCTGTGCCATACAGTAGGTTTTTATTAGTTATCTATTTTATATATAGTAGTGTGTATATGTCAATCCCAATCTCCCAGTTTATCCCTCCCCCCATTACCCCCTGGTAACCATAAGTTTGTTTTCTAATCTGTGATTCTATTTCAGTTTTGTAAGTAAGTTCATTTGTACCTTTTTTTTTTCTAGATTCCACATATAAGCAATATCATATGATATTTGTCTTTCTCTGAGTTACTTCACTTAGTACGACAATCGCTAGGTCCATCCATGTTGCTGCATATGCCATTATTTTGCTCTTTGTTATGGCTGAGTAATATTCCATTGTATATATGTCCCACATCTTCTTTATCCATTCCTCTGATGATGGGCATAGGTTGCTTCCATGTGCTGGCTATTGTAAATAGTGCTGCAATGAACATTGAGGTGTATGTATCTTTTCAAATTATGGTTTCCTCTGGGTATATGCCCAGGAGTGGAATTGCTGAGTCATATGGTAGTTCTATTTTTAGTTTTTTTAAGGAACTTCCATACTGTTCTCCATAGTGGCTGTACCAATTTACATTCCCACCAACAGTGTAGGAACGTTCCCTTTTCTCCACACCCTCTCCAGCATTTATTGTTTGTAGATTTTAACACTCATTTATGATAAAAACTCTCCAGAAAGCAGGCATAGAGGGAAACTACCTCAACATAATAAAGGCCATATATGACAAACCCACAGCAAACATCATTCTCAATGGTGAAAAACGGGAAGCATTTCCTCTAAGTCTGGGAACAAAACAAGGATGTCCACTCTTGCCCCTTTTATTCAACATAGTTTTGGAAGTCCTAACCATGACAATCAGAGAAGAAAAGAAATAAAAGGAATCCAAATAGGAAAAGAAGAAGTAAAACTGTCACTGTTTGCAGATGACATGATAATATACATAGAAAATCCTAAAGATGCTACCAGAAAACTACTAGAGATCATCAATGAATTTGGTGAAGTTGCAAGATACAAAATTAATACACAGAAATCTGTTGGATTCCTATACACTGAAAACAAAAGATCAGAAAGAGAAATTATGGAAACAATACCATTTACCTTCACATAAGAAAAAACCCCCCAAAAACCTAGGAATAAACCTACCTAAGGAGGCAAAAGACCTGTACTCAGAAAATTATAAGATGCTGATGAAAGAAATCAAAGACAACACAAACAGAGGAGAGATATACTGTGCTCTTGGATTGGAAGAAGCAATATTGTGAAAATGACTATACTATCCAAAGCAATCTATAGATTCAATGCAACCCCTATCAAATTACCAATGGCATTTTTCAAAGAATTAGAACAAAAAATTTTACAATTTGTATGGAAACACAAAAGACCCTGAATAGCTAAAGCAATCTTGAGAAAGAAAAACAGAGCTGGAGGTATCACACTCTCTGATTTCAGACTATACTACAAAGCTACAGTAATGAAGACAGTATGGTACTGGCACAAAAACAGACTTATAAGTCAATGGAATAGGATAGAAACTCCAGAGATAAACCCACACACCTATGGTCACCTAATCTATGGCAAAGGAAGCAAGTATATACAATGGAGAAAAGGCAGTCTCTTCGATAAGTGGTGCTGGGAAGACTGGACAGCTATATGTAAAAGAATGAAATTAGAACACTCCCTAATGCCATACACAGAAATAAACTCAAAATAGATTAAAGACCTAAGTGTGAGGATAGATACTATAAAAGTCTTAGAGGAAAACATAGGCAGAACACTCTTTGACATAAACCACAGAAAGATCTTTTTTGACCCACCTCCTAGAGTAATGGAAATAAAAACAAAAATAAACAAATGGGAGCTAATTAAACTTAAAGCTTTTGCACAGCAAAGGAAACCATAAGCAAAACAAAAAGACAACCCTGAGAATGGGAGAAAATATTTGCAAATGAAGCAACCGAGAAGGGATTACTCTCCAAAGTATACAAGCAGCTCATGCAGCTCAATATCAAAAAAAAAAAACAACAAACAACCCAATCAGAAAATGGGAAGAAGATCTAAACAGACATTTTTCCAAAGAAGACATACAGATGGCCAAAAATCACGTGAAAAAATGCTTAACACCACTAATTATTAGAGAAATGCAAATCAAAACTACAATGAGGTATCACCTCACACCAGTCAGAATGACCATCGAAAAATCTACCAAAAAACCCTGGGCGACTCTTAATGCCTTCTGAGACCTACTGAGTCAGTTGCTGGAAGTGGGTCAGGGAATTTGCATTTTAACAGGAGCCCTAGGGCTGGCTGGGCACATTAAATCTCAGAACTGCAGGCCAAGGGGAAGTGCCAGTGGCAGCCAGCTACGTGCCCTTCCTCTCCCTTCTCCCAGCAGCCCAGTGGCCCTTTCAGCAGCAGTTGGGGAAGGACTGTCAAGACAGGGACTCCCCCTAGCACCAGAGGGATTTTGCAAACAAAACTTTCTCTGCAACCCTATGTGCTGGGAAACACCAGTTTCATCTCTTTAGGGTTGGTTTTAACCAAGATCAGTTTGTCTGTGAGCTAACAAAACTGCTATTCCTCTTTCCCTCATCTCTGCCCTCCCCCTCCTCCTCCCCCAACCTCAAGACTCCCTTTTACACATTTCTAACCTTATACGACTTTGAGCCCTTGTTTACCTTCCTCTTAATGACCACTCAGATGGCCAGGGGCCTTCGCATTTCCTCCCACAGATAATACAAAAACAGCCACAACAGTGACAATAGGGTGGTGATGCCCCAACACTGGTTCCAATGAAGCCTTGCAGAGTCAACCAGGGCACACCTATCTTCACTTGCCCAACTTGCTTCAGATGATGATGTCAGATTTTTTTCCTCCTTTCTTCAAATCAATTGTCCTTCTCACCCAGAGGGTGTCCATGACAAGGTCTGGCTTGTTGATGGTACGTGCATATCTAGCTCAATGATACGGCAGCCCCACACCTGCCCATGTAGGTGTGGTCTGTAAGTGGTAGCATCTGTGGGAGATAACAAGGAAGAGATGAGCACAATGGAGAGAGAAGTGATGTGTAGAAGAGAGGAGAAGCCTCAGTTTCCCTTGTGAGGCTAATTAGATGATGTGAGAGAGGAAGAACTCTTGTGAGGGGGGAGACAGGTGCACAGTGAGTTTGAGAGCCAGAGGGCCCCTGTTTCCCTTGGACATTGCCTGGTGAAGGATGGAGAGGTTTGTTTTGTTGTGATTAAGGAAGGAGATCAGCTCAGTGCTGGCAGCAGGGGAGAGATTACCCAGTGATGGCACCGGAGCTATTTTGTTCTCAGGCACAGATGTAATGATTTCTCTAATAGCGACCTTGATAAGCCCATGTAAAAGTTCATTTGGGTTTTTCCATAAGATGTTACGAAAAACCGGAACAAAGTTTTTGGCCAACCCAATAGATAAGTACATATTGTGCAAGTCCTCTTTATCAGGTGGGTTGAAGGATTCAGCCTACACAGGTAGATATATGCATGGAAACATTTTTTTTTCAAATTTATTTATTTTTGGTTGCATTGGGTCTTCACTGCTGCGTGGTGTGCGGGCTTCTCACTGCGGTGGCTTCTAGTTGTGGCATGTGAGCTCAGTAGTTGTGGCGCACAGGCTTAGTTGCTCCGTGGCATGTGGGATCTTCCCGGATCAGGGCTCGAACCCGTGTGCCCTGCATTGGCAAGCGGATTCTTAACCACTGCACCACCAGGGAAGCCCCTCATGGAAACATTTATGCATGCCTGTGTGCACACCTACGTAAGTACACACATATACCCCCCACACATTGGCACAAGAACACACACACGTTGTCACACAAACATAAAGATATGTATACACAGATTTAAATACTCACATGTACAACTGTCCACATATGTGCACGTGCCTCCATGCAGTCATGCTAAAACTTGGTCATCTAGATCAGTCCTATACACAGCTGTGCATAAGTACATATACAAATAAGAATAAAACAGAAAACGTGCCTATGATATGGTGGCCATGTGACTTGCTGGAGGCCACAATGAGCCAAGGATGTGGCCGTAAGTAACAGGAGGGCAGTGGTCAAGCCTTCTGGTCCTCAGAGCACTCAAGTGCTGGGTACAGAGTGGGTACAAACTATGGTCTTATGAATTGATGGACGCCATGGCTTACCTTGCTGACTTCTGCCTTGACTTGATCATGACAACCATGGAAAAACTTTCTCCCCTTCTGTCCTTTGGTGTGAGTGCTTGGAGTGTCTTGGAGCTTTCTCCTTGGCTAAGATTGCGCTTATGAAGCCCTTCCTTTCTCCCCTGACCCTCCACTCCCAGAACCCCACCTCACAATCAAGTGAAAACCTCATTTCCATTTCTTTTCAAAAGAAAAAGACAAATCCACACCAGTCCACGTGACCTGGGCTTCTTTGGAAAATAGAGCATGGCCCTGGCACAGGGGAGGCCAAATATGCCATCTGTGAGCTTCTTGGGTTTGGGGGTGATGCCCAGGGTTCTCTGTGACACACCTAGTATCTCAGACAGACCTTGCTGAAGGGGGTCCTTGTCTCCCTCACAGCAGGAAGGAAGCCTGAGGTGTCATGATAGGTGCCAGGCAATGATTGCTGACATACCTATGGTTTATTAACAAAGGTTATATCATCATCATCATCATCATTAAATACCACCGTTAAAAAGAGTGCACATTCTTGGTCAAGCTGTACTTGTTTGCTTGGTCAAGTTGAAGCAAAATAAAACAGCACATATGTTCTCTGGCTCACTGGAGGAAGGCGGCTCCAGCCCCCCATGCTTCAGGAGTTAGCATCACCTCTTAAGCAGCAAGAGGCCTGGAGTCCCAGATTCAAGAGCCTAGAAACAGTTCCCTCTCCCTGTGGAGTTCTTGATTGTAATGAACCTCATCTTCAGTCTTCATTTCCTTTGCACTTGTTACTGATTCCAGTATATACTACTTAGTGTCTGAACAGGAGAGAGAGGAATTGGGATGTTAATTTTGAACTTTTAATTCCATCCTTTTGTTTTTTCTCCTCCGAGAGCTTTCTCTGCTTTTTTCTTCTCTTATTTTTTCTCCTTTCTCTTTCACTGCATCCCAAAGACCAAGGGGATAACTAGAGAGCTTTTGCCTCTGCAGCCACACCCTAAAGACTTAGAGTTCCTAAGACTATGGCCTCCCATTTCCTTGATCCCTCTCTTCAGCATAAACCACCTTTCAGCCCATCGTCTGAAGAGTCAGGGTGAGCTTGTGACATCAGGGGCTCTAAGCTTGTGACATCAGGGGCTCTAAGCTTTTAGTTCCAGGGGTGACTGTACTGATGGTTTTAAGAGAACTAATGTCCAGATCCTCAACTTCCATAGTTTCCTGGTATCAGGTAGTTCCTCTCTGTTGTCCCTACCCACTGCCCCTTTCAGAAAAGCCCTTTTCCCATTTTACAAAACCAAGGCATGCATCCTTCCCCAATTTTACTCTGGTTCCTTGTTCTATGGTATAAACACCTCCTGGAAGCCAGACGTCCTTTACTAATGAAAGCCCTAGAAACTCATGGGACAGCTTCCTCTTCTTACTGATTTTATCCATTTTTCTGATAAGGATGAAGCGTGGTGATAGAAATGGAGTATGTTAGCCCCTTTGGGGAGGGTGGAGACAATGGGAGTGATGGCAGTTCTGTTTAATGACCTCACCTCTCCCAAGCCTGACTTTTGTCAAATAATGCTTTGCTGTTGTGGGAGAAAATGGTGAGAGCAAAGCAGAGAGAAAATTGGTAAGAAATATTGAATGCTAAAAATGTCTCTTTTTTCACAAATTTAATCACAAGCAATTATGTTCAGTATTCTCAGTACTCATCCTTGGGAAGTGTCATTATCTGGAAAGAAAAGCACCTTGGAACAGCTGAAACAGTAGAGGTTAGTGACATGGATTCTATTAAATGTAATGGGAATGTTTTCCAGGGCTACCAAATGATAGAACCTGTGGAAAAAGCTTTACCTGTTTTCTTTTAAATTCAGTGTATGTCAGTCAGTAAGTTAGTTAAAATCTATTTTATCAAATTGTATCATGAAATATTTATTCCATTTAGTCAGTTCTAAGTTTATTTTTTTCTTATGGAAATGCTTACTATTTTCTATCTCTGATTAATAAAATAAAATGATATTCTAGCTGCTGCACCATTTTGTTGTTACCAGTGTATATGTTTCTCTTTCATGAAATATATGGGAAAAGTCTTGATCACATCTCATGATATTAATGGCATTATTTCTAAAGTTATATACATAATTCTTATTTAATGATTTTCAAAAGCTGAAAGACAGATTCAATGCATGCAAACACACACATTTACCAAAGGACTACGAGGAGTTTTATTCTTCTTGCTTCATAAATAACACATTTTTTTTGGCTACAAATTACATGGCATTATTTCAAACTAAGTAGTGAGAAATAGCATGTAGATTTATTATTATTTTCATAAATTATAAAAATAGACTATATTAGCTTTCTATCAGTTTAATCTTGATTTGACTGCTTTTAGTAATCTATCTTTTAAAAAACCTCAAATTCCACTATATATTACTCAGTGATTTTTAATAATATTCCTGAAATGTATATTAATCTATTTGTTTGAATTGAAAAATGAAGTCAGACATTTTATGACAGAAAGTGAGTCTGATTAGGCTGATGGTTTGACAGTGATGACTGACATTTCCAATTAGGTTATGAGGCAGACATTTCCCCCTAAACAGAGCAAGTGAAATCTAAATTTAAAGGATGTGATGAGATAAAAGCAGTTTATAGAAAAATATTGTATTGTCAGAGATGTATTGAAATTAGCAACATTTTTAATTTTTCCACTTCTTTCTGAGTATATCATGCTAAATAATATGTCTGTTAGTGGGAAAAAAAGAATGGGTACAATTACGGGTCATTTAATAAATTTTGGCAGTCTTTTTGGTATTCTTCCCAGAAACTGAGAAAGTGAATGATTCTAATAAATTAAGAAATAAAAAGTAAATGAATAAAAATTCACACACACACACACACACACACACACACACACACACACACACACATACACATACACATACACCTATTCCTTTTCAGGCCAGGTAGTTTCCAATTCTTTGCTTTCAGCAAAAGTGCAGAAGAGCCTAATCAAACCGCCAATAAACAGTGTCAGTCAACTGATCACTACAAAAATAATTTTTTAATAATAGATCATCAAGTGATGTTTAGCCTATAAGAATTCAAAAAAACAGTTTGATGTTCTCCCAACAATCTAACCTCTTTCAAGTGAATAAATCTTCTAGCGCTAACATTTATGAAAATGTAAGGCACAAATTGAAAATGTAAAACATGGAAAGAAATCTTTTAGTGTGTGAGCCCTGATGGGTGTGAAAGGACTGTCTCAGCTCTGACAACCTGTGAAGGTCATTCTGCATCTGGTGTCACTGTGAGAAGCCTCAGTTCACTTAAAAATTATTGTGGAAAAAAATACATTATTATAATTCTTATAACCATCCTCACATATATTTGCAACTGTCTTCCCCCTCATATTAACGATTATCCCTTTTAGGAGAATCAAGACCCTAAACAAACTCATCGTTACTTATGCACCTAAACCTATGTGGCCAACCCTAAATAGTGAGAAACATACAACCATGCTGATAGTCTTACCGTCAATTTATGGCCACAAACCTTAAGTTGAACCACAAGGCTCCCTGACATTCATATTATATTTTACATAATTTGCCTCTCTCTTAAAACCCTCAACACCTATTCTTTCATCATCATTCTCAGCTGACAACATTGCTTCCACTTCACTGATAAAACTGAAGCAATCAGAAGGGAATGTCCATGTGCTCCCATCACCACATCGACACACCTATCAGCATCTACACCCACAAACCTTGCCTTCCCAAGTGTTTAATGAAAAAGAACTGTTCTTGTTTCTCTCTAAGGCCACTTGTGCAACAAACTTCATCCCTGTCATCTACTGAAAGATATTGTGTCAGTAATTCTCTCCTTCGTCTCTTGTGTCATCCATACTCCCCTCTCTAATGGGTTATTACCATTATCATACCATGAAGTACCTATTTCTCCAATCTTAAAAAAATGTTTTGATCTCCCTGCCTCTCTGCTCCCCCCTTATATCAAAACTCCTAGAAATATTTGTCTCTACCCACTGTCTTCAATTCTTGTACTTCTGTTTTCCTTAATCCCATGCCCAGCAAGATTTTGCCCTCAACTACTCCAACAAAATGACTCTTGTTTGTATAAGGTCACAGTGACTTCAATGTTGCTAAATCCATAATCAGTTCTTAAAGCTAATGGTATTTGACATTTTAGTAAGCATTTCACTGCTATTCATTCCTATTCCTGAAAAAACCTTTGTCTTTTGCCTTCCTAAACACTGCACACTCTTAGTTTTACTCTGAATTTACTGGTCATATTTCAATCTACTTTTCTATTTCCTCCTCTTCTCCCTTATCTCTCATTATTGGAGTGCCTCAGGGTTTAATTCTTAGACCTTGTTTCTTCTCTATTATGCTGCCTTCCTAGGTGATCTCATCCTGTCCTTGGTTTCACATTCCATCTCTGTGCTGATGACTTATATCTCCAGCACAGACTATGCCCCTTAACTCCTGACTCCAAATGCCTATTCACTAGTGATGCCTAATAAAAATAGCAGGCTTATCATGTCCAAATAATTTTAACTTCCCAAAACCTTCTTCACATGTTTCTCCATCAAAGCTCAGAACAAGGTCATCCTTCCATTTGGACAGAGTAAGAACCTGGGTGTCATTCTTGACTCCTTTCTCTCCCACTCCGCATCCCACATGTCATGAAATCATGTTGCTCTTCCTTTACAATACATCCAGCATCTAAACCCTTCTCACCAACTCTTCTGCCACCATCCTGATCTTGCCTGGATTTTTGTGATAGAATCCTAATGGCCCTTTGCTCACAGTCTTGCCTACCCACCTATAGTCTCTTCTCAATACTGCAGCCAGAGTGAGCCATTCTTATGATCAAAGGCTCAAAACCCTCCAATGGTTCCCCAGCTCACTCCAGGTGAGAGCCAGTGTGCTTACAATAGCCCGCAGAGGCTAAAACTCTGATCTCATTACCTCTCTGAATTTACCTCCTATGACTCTCCTCTCATTCTTCTCTAGCCCCGCTGGCCTATTCATAGTTGCGCCTCAAATAGTCCAGGCATCTGGGCATTTGTAGTGGCTGTTTGCTATACCTAGAGTATTCCTCCTCCAGGTATCTATCTGCAAGGCCCATTCCCTCTTTGCTTTCAAATGTTTGTTCAAGGATCAATCTCTCATTAAGATCTACTCTACCAATTTAAAATTGCACACCCCTTACCCTGCTTATTTTCTCTATAGCAATTATTATGTTTATTCTAGTCATTGTCTCTCTCCCTCCCTAGAATGTACGCTCAATGAGATAAGGGTTTTTATGGTTTGTTTTTGTTCATTGCTATAACCTCAGGGCCTACAAGATTGCCTGGAAGTAAGAAGTACTCAGTGAATATAGTTGACCCACGTAACTCATGAGTTCTGAATTTGCAAATTTACCTACTTGATAAAATGTATTTATAACCCCCAAATCCATGTTCATGGCACAATTGCAGTCATTCGCAGACAATGCACTGAGCAGTGAAAAAAAAATTTTTTTTAACATCTTTATTGGAGTATAATTGCTTTACAATGATGTGTTAGTTTCTGCTTTACAACAAAGTGAATCAGTTATACATATACATATATCCTCATATGTCCTCCCTCTTGCATCTCCCTCCCACCCTCCATATCCCACCCCTCTAGGTGGTCACAAAGTGCTGAGCTGATCTCCCTGTGCTATGCGGCTGCTTCCTACTAGCTATCTATTTTACATTTGGTAGTATATATAAGTCCATGCCACTCTCTCACGTCATCCCAGATTAACCTTCCCCTTCCCTGTGTCCTCTGGTCTGTGTCGCTATTCTGTCCTGCACCCTAGGTTCTACAGAACCAATTTTTTTTTTCTCTTTAGATTCCATATATATGTGTTAGCATACGGTATTTTTTTTTTCTCTTTCTGACATACATCACTCTGAATGACAGTCTCTAGGTCCATCCACCTCACTACAGATAACTCAGTTTTGTTTCTTTTTATGGCTGAGTAATATTCCATTGTATATATGTGCCACATCTTCTTTATCCATTCATCTGTTGATGGACACTTAGGTTGCTTCCATGTCCTGGCTATTGTAAATAGAACTGCAATGAACATTATGGTACATGACTCTTTTTGAATTATGGTTTTCTCAGGGTATATGCCCAGTAGTGTGATTGCTGGGTCATATGGTAGTTATATTTTTAGTTTTTTAAGGAACCTCCATACAGTTCTCCATAGTGGCTGTATCAATTTACATTCCCACCAACAGTGCAAGAGGGTTCCCTTTTCTCCACACCCTCTCCAGCATTTACTGTTTGTAGATTTTTTGATGATGACCATTCTGACTGGTGAGAGGTGATACCTCATTGTAGTTTTGATTTGCATTTCTCTAATGATTAGTGATGTTGAGCATCCTTTCATGTGTTTGTTGGCAATCTGTATATCTTCTTTGGAGAAATGTCTATTTAGTTCTTTTACCCATTTTTGGATTGGGTTGTTTGTTTTTTTGATATTGAGCTGCATGAGCTGCTTGTAAATTTTGGAGATTAGTCCTTTGTCAGTTGCTTCATTTGCAAATATTTTCTCCCATTCTGAGGGTTGTCTTTTCATCTTGTTTATGGTTTCCTTTGCTGTGCAAAAGCTTTTAAGTTTCATTAGGTCCCATTTGTTTATTTTTGTTTTTATTTCCATTTCTCTAGGAGGTGGGTCAAAAAGGATCTTGCTGTGATTTATCTCATAGATTGTTCTGCCTATAGTTTCCTCTAAGGATTTTATAGTCTCTGGTCTTACCTTTAGGGCTTTAATCCATTTTGATTTTATTTTTGTGTATGGTGTTAGGGAGTGTTCTAACTTCACCCTTTTACATGTAGCTGTCCAGTTTTCCCAGCACCACTTATTGAAGAGGCTATCTTTTCTCAATTGAATATTCTTGCCTCCTCTATCAAAAATAAGGTGGCCATATGTGCCTGGGTTTATCTCTGGGCTTTCTATCCTGTTCCATTCATCTATATTTCTGTTTTTGTGCCAGTACCATAGTGTCTTGATTACTGTACCTTTGTAGTATAATCTGAAGTCTGGGAGCCTGATTCCTCCAGCTCTGTTTTTCTTTCTCAAGATTATTTTGGCTATTTGGGGTCTTTTGTGTTTCCATACAAATTGTAAAATTTTTGTTCTAGTTCTGTGAAAAATGCCAATGGTAGTTTGATAGAGATTGCATTGAATCTGTAGATTGCTTTGGGTAGTATAGTCATTTTCAGAATGTTGATTCTTCCAATCAAAAATATGGAATGGTTCAAGAATTTGTATGTCATCATTGCACAGGGGCCATTCTAATCTTCTCTGTATCATTCCAATTTTAGTATATTTGCTGCTGAAGCAAGAACTGAGCAGTGAAAAATTTGAGTCACCTGCTGTGCACTTTCCCAGCTGAGGTTGAGCAAGGTAACTCACTTCCTTCTTGTTTCACCTCTCATACTGTAAATAAGTGTCCTTTTTGTGGTCTATTTTGTGCCATGCTTTTTCCTTTTTTTGGTGTGGTTGGTGATTTCACTGTTGAAAATGGAATTATCCCTTTATTTTCTGGCACTGCATATTGCTCTGGAGGCAGCTGTCTGAAGGCAGCCTGGATTTTCTTCCTTCATTTAAGGAAATTTAGCTTTAAAAATATCTTGGAATAATTTTTGTCTGCAGATTTTGGGTTCTTTATTTCAGGAATACTTTTCATCCATATGTTGTATCATTTCTGCCTGCCCTTGATGTCTATTACTTTATCTGTACTCATTTTACCTTTCACTTTCTTTCCCTTTGCTTTCTCTCTGGAAGGACTTTCATTTCAAGACTTTATATTTTCAGCCATGTCTATTATGTTTGGGCTTTCTAATTATTAGTTCTGTAATGATACTGTTTGGGTGCTCTGTTGCCATAGTTCTGCAATCCCTCTTTTAATCTCATTCTGTTCTTTTGACATTTTGTCTTTAATACCTTTGTAAAAAATAGAATTCAAGTTATTATCAAGTCATTCCATAGCCTGAGGCCCTTGAAGAGAATCTTCTTCTGTTCTTGGGTTATGTTTTCTGTCACCTGAATTATTTTTCTGCACTCTGTAGGCACACTTCCTTTATCGGTTTTTGCGTGATAGGTTTCCACAGTCACAATGACATGCCCACTTTGTCCCCTTGCTCACACTAAGTGTGAGCAACTTTGACTGCCATGGGGAGGTCTAGGTAAATTCCTCTTAACATTTTCCCCATCTTACTGAGATATTTTTGGCTTCCAATCTGAGCCAAATTTGAGAGGTATCATGTTCTTACTGCTTTTCAGTACCCTGGTGGCTCAGTCAGTCAAAAAGTTCAGCCAGAGTGGGTGAAGTTTTGCTGGAAAACTAGAGGTCAAGTCTTTCTTCTGAGATTAAAAAAGATACCCTATGTTAGAGAACACCACATATGATCAAGGGTATATCCTACTCTTGTGGGGAAATACCCTGTGTTTTCAATCATTCTCCTGATTTAGAGTGGAATTCTGAAAAATGGTGAATCCAAGTACTTTTCTTTTAAACATTTATTATTTATTTAATTATTTACTTATTTTTGGCTGTGTTGGGTCTTGGTTGAGGCATGCAGGATCTTTCATTGCAGCACGCAGGCTTTTCATTGTCGTGTGTGGGCTTCTCTGTAGTTGTGGTGTGTGGGCTCAGTAGTTGTGGCATACAGGCTCAGTAATTGCTGCACGTAGGCTAAGTTGCTCCATAACATGTGGGATCTTAGTTCCCCGACCAGGGATCAAACCTGCATCCTCTGCATTGGAAGGTGGATTCTTTTTTTTGTTTTGTTTTTCTTTAATTAATAGTAATCTTTTATTTATTTATTTATTTTTATATTTATTTTTGGCTGTGTTGGGTCTTCGTTTCTGTGTGAGGGCTTTCTCCAGTTGCAGCAAGTGGGGGCCACTCTTCATCGCGCTGTGCGGGCCTCTTCACTATTGCAGCCTCTCTTGTTGCGGAGCACAGGCTCCAGACGCGCAGGCTCAGTAGTTGTGGCTCATGGGCTTAGTTGCTCCACGGCATGTGGGATCTTCCCAGACCAGGGCTCAAACCCGTGTCCCCTGCATTAGCAGGCAGATTCTCAACCACTGTGCCACCAGGGAAGCCCAGGAAGGTGGATTCTTAATCATTGGACCACCAGGGCAGTCCTATCCAAGTACTTTTTCTGCCTCTGTTGAGATGGTATAATAGTTAGGATCAACTTGCCCTGATTTCCTTATGTAAACCATGTAGCTAATAACACCATGGGGTTTTTATGAGTCTTAAATAGAATGTTGCATATAATGGCTTATCATCATGCTACAGATACCCAACATATGTTAGGTGTGATTATTTTATTGCAGTGAAACATGAAGATGCTCTTCTGAGGGCCTCGCTTTACTTTTGCCCTGGGCTGCATACTCACCCACTCACTCTTTAATTCCACTTCTTCCCAAATGAGGTTGCATTCTTGGGGTTTTACAAACTTACTACATTTGCCTCATATCACTTATTGAGGGTATGTATGGAGGAGGATGAGGTATATAGGATGAGCACAATGAATTATTTCCTTTACTGATTTTCTTGGGAACTACCTTTAAAAGTGTATGACATGAGGTCATATCCTATTTTTTTGGGTTGCTGATGGTGATAATTTTGTTGTTGATGTTAGTGTCAATAGGTTATAGGGTGGGATATTGTTTATCTTCCTCCATTCATCATGTCTACCTAGAAGTTCAAACAGGATTAGAGACATAGGGGAGAGAGGCAGGCCCTCAAGCAGGTGTCTGAGTGAGGGAAGGAGCAGAGGTAGAAATGGGTAAGAGGAGGTGGTGAAGGGCAGAGGCTGGTTAGCAATGAAGGGAATAGTGGGTGATGAACCATGGTAGGTAAGAGACTTAAGGCTGGTTGGGGATTTTGGAGCCCAGGAGGAAGAACTGAAATTAGTGGTAGATCTAAGCTACTGATCTTCTATAAGACCTGGCTCTCCTGCCAGGTCACCTGTTGACACGATGTCTTTCCCAAGTGAACCTATAGGCTGCCACAGCCACATGACCCAAAGGTTCTGACTGGGGTGGACATGCACCTCTTGCTCTTTAGTAAAACAGAGACCACCAAGCAGGAAGACAGATGCAGAAGATACCAAAGTTCTGTCTGCTAGGGATAGACATGGCTGAGACTTCACCTGGTCCTATTAGTCTTAAGTTTTATCTACCTCTGAAATTTGGGAACCAAACAGCTTCAGGAGCCACTTCTAATGATATACTCATAACCTGGGGCTCTAACATTGGTTTGGGCATCGGAGAGAAAGACAATTAATTCATGACTCCATTAGCACCATGACTTTGTTCACTAAGTCGAGTTAACTTTGCTCCTGAATCGAGAGCTTCCAAAGTCATTGCTGATCCATGTGTATCCAGAGCCAGTGCTGAAGCCTCACACAATAGATGTTCCTTAATTAAATGAAGAAAAGATATATCAGTTTCACAGCACTCCAGAAGTTGGAGAATATCCTTTGGTTCCCTTCCCTCCCTCCCACCCTATCGCCCTCTCTAATTTAGCACCAACTTCTTCTCAAGGAGCTTGAATCTGCCAGCGGCATGAGGAATCATCTAGCAAGCATGTTATTTTAAATCTTTAATAGACATATTACCTTACATTATCGCTTCATCATCCACCCCTCAGTGTGAACACCAAGAGAACATCCATCACAATTAGTGTAACATCCCGAACACATAAAAAAGATGAAAATGTGCAGCTAAGTTGGGGGTAAGGGAGCCTAGACTCTCTGACTGGCTTTCTATTAGACTGTGGGCACATAGCCTGGCCTGGATGTGGCTTTCCCATGGGCCAGAAAGGGGAGTAGGGTGTGCTCTGAGCCCAGAGTGCTGTTCCTGTTCATCCTTCTCCAGAAAGACAGAGCCTTCCAGCACTCAGCTGAAGCTGTAGCTGTCATTTACAAAGTTCTAGTCTCACTCCTATTACTGGCCAACCTGAGGCCACTGGCCAAAACTTGGAGTCCCAGGTCCAGAGCTATCAGATAGGAACAATTTATTTACTGAGCCAAATCCTGCATTAGGCTCTTTTCACTTTTGTTAGCTCATGGAAGCCCTATGATCACCATATGAAGTAGATATTATTATTCATATTTTTATGAAGGAGAAAACTGAGGTTCAAAAATCTTCTGAGACTCATACTCTGGGAAATCTATTTCCAAAGGTTATTTTCTTAGAATGTGGTCACTGGACAAGACAAGTGTGTGGAGTATTGAAGCGAGGAGGAGGTGAGGAGACGCTGTTCCAAGCTTGGAGGCGAGAGGGACTTGCCACTCAGGTGTGAGTGGCACCTTCACTTGCATGTAATCCTTCAGAATGCCCAACGAACCACTGCGTGCCTCTTTTATTGTTTGCATGTACATGTATGTGTGTAATTACTTATCTCTCTTTTGGGCTCATGCAAAGTTGAGTTAGTCCTGCATTTCAGCTCTCAGCACTGTCTACATCATTCAGCACAAGGCCCCTCTTGCATTTATTTCCCCTTATTCAGTCCCTGATCCTCACTTCCATCCCCCTCACCTGCCTAGATGCCTAACTCTGTTGTACTGGATATGTATCCTTTTAATATTGTGTACAAGTTTTTGGTTTATGTAATGGTATTTTGTTATAGACCTCACTTTGTTTTTTTATTTTTTTTCCCGTACTTTTAGGCTTTTAGATATAACCACATTTGCTCTGTGAGCATCAGACTCACTCGATGTTAACTCCTGTGTGCTGGGAAGGTATGTGTCCACACATTTTGCTCATCCTCAGCCCTGGAGATAGACACTATAGCTCACCTTCAACTCCTGGCAACTGCACACAATACAATGACTCAATAAACACAGCACTCTTGGCCCCTAGGGATTTGCACCAAACTTTATTGGCCATTCTCCATTGTTTGCCTTCCTACCATCATTTCACTCGTTGAACTCCTCATCATCTGTTGTCTGGGTCTCTGCCTCCCACCTCTTTTTTTTTTTTTATTAAAAAAAATTTTTTTTGGAGTATAGTTGCTTTACAATGTTGTGTTAGTTTCTGTTGTACAGCAAAGTGAATCAGTTATACATTTACATATATCCACTCTTTTTCAGGTTCTTTTTCCATATAGGCCATTACAGAGTATTGAGTAGAGTTCCCTGTGCTATACAGTAGGTCCTTATTAGTTATCTATTTTTTAAATAGATCTTTATTGGAGTATAATTGCTTCACAAAACTGTGTTAGTTTCTCTTGCACAACAAAGCGAATCAGCCATATGCATACGTATGTCCCCATATCCCCTCCCTCTTGAGCCTCCCTCCCATCCTCCCTATACCACCCCTCTAGGTCATTGCAAAGCACGGAGCCGATCTCCCTGTGCTATGCTGCTGCTTCCCACCAGCCAACTATTTCACATTCGGTAGTGTATATATGTTGATGCTACTCTCACTTTGCCCCAGCTTTGCTCTCCCACCCCATGTCCTCAAGTCCATTTTCTATATCTACCTCTTTATTCCTGCCCTGCAACTAGGTTCATCAGTACCATTTTTTTCTTTTTTTTTTAGATTCCATATATATGCGTTACCATATGGTATTAGTTTTTCTCTTTCTGACTTACATCACTCTGTATGACAGACTATAGGTCCATCCACCTCACTACAAATAACTCAATTTCGTTTCTTTTTATGGCTGAGTAATATTCCATTGTATATATGTGCCACATCTTCTTTATCCATTCATCTGTCGATGGACATTTAGGGTGGTTCCATGTCCTGGCTATTGTAAATAGTGCTGCAATGAACATTGTGGCACATGTCTCTTTGTGAATTATGGTTTTCTCAGGGTATATGCCCAGTAGTGGGATTGCTGGGTCATATGGTAGTTCTATTTCTAGTTTTTTAAGGAACTTCCATACTGTTCTCCATAGTGGCTGTATCAATTTACATTCCCACCAACAGTGCAGGAGGGCTCCCTTTTCACCACACCCTCTCCAGCATTTGTTGTTTCTAGCTTTCTGATAATGGCCCTTCTGACTGGTGTGAGGTGATACCTCATTGTAGTTTTGATTTGCATTTCTCTAATAATTAGTAATGTTGAGCATCTTTTCTTGTGCCTCTTGGCCATCTGTATGTCTTCCTTGGTGAAATGTCTATTTAGGTCTTCCACCCGTTTTTTAACTGGATTGTTTGTTTTTTTGATACTGAGCTCCATGAGCTGTTTGTATATTTTGGAGATTAATCCTTTGTCTGTTGTTTCATTTGCAAATATTTTCTCCCATTCTGAGGGTTGTTTGTTTTTTTTTTTTGTCTTATTTATGGTTTCCTTTGCTATGCAAAAGCTTTTAAGTTTAATTAAGTCCCATTTGTTTATTTTTGTTTCTATTTTCATTACTCTAGGAGGAGGGTCAAAAAAGACCTTGCCGTGGTTTATGTCAAAGAGTGTTTTTCCTATGTTTTCCTCTAAGAATTTTATAGTGTCTGGTCTTACATTAAGGTCTTTAATACATTTGGAGTTTGTTTTTGTGTATGGTGTTAGGGAATATTCTAATTTCATTCTTTTACATATAGCTGTCCAGTTTTCCCAGAACCACTTATTGAAGAGGCTGTCTTTTCTCCATTGTATGTTCTCGCCTCCTTTGTTGCAAATTAGGTGCCCATATGTGCATGGGTTTATCTCTGGGCATTCTATCTTGTACCATCTATACTTCTGTTTTTGTGCCAGTACCATACTGTCTTGATTACTGTAGCTTTGTGGTATTGTTTGAAGTTGGGGAGCCTGATTCCTCCAGCTCTATTTTTCTTTCTCAAGATTATTTTGGCTATTTGGGGTCTTTTGTGTTTCCATATGATTCGTAAAATTTTTTGTTCTAATTCTGTGAAGAATGCCGATGGTAGTTTGATAGGGATTGCATTGAATCTGTAGATTGCTTTGGGTAGTATAGTCATTTTCATAATATTGATTCTTCCAATCCAAGAATATGGTATATTTCTCCAACTGTTTATGTCAACTTTGATTTCTTTCATCAGTGTTTTACAGTTTTCTGAGAACAAGTCTTTTGCCTTCTTAGGCAGGTTTATTCCTAGGTATTTTATTCTTTTTGTTGCAGTGGTAAATGGGAGTGTTTCCTCAATTTCTCTTTCTGATTTTTTGTTGTTGGTGTATAGGAGTGCCAGAGATTTCTGTCCACTAATTTTGTATCCTGCAACCTTACCAGAGTCAATGATTAGTTCTAGTAGTTTTCTGGTGGTATTTTTAGAATTTTCTATTTATAGTATCATGTCATTGGCAAGCAGTGACAGCTTTACTTCTTCTTTTCCAATTTGTATTCCTTTTATTTCTTTTTCTTTTCTGGTTGCTGTTGCTAAGACTTCCAAATCTATGTTGAATAAGAGTGGCTAGAGTGGACATCCATGTCTTTTTCCTGATCTCAGTGGAAATGCTTTCAGTTTTTCACCATTGAGTATGATGCTTGCTGTTGGTTTGTCATATATGGCCTTTATTATGTTGAGGTAGGTTCCTTCTGTGCCCCTTTTCTTGAGAGTTTTTATCATAAATGGGTGTTGAATTTTGTCAAAAGCTTTTTCTGCATCTATTGAGATGATCATACTGTTTTTATTCCTTAATTTGTTAATGTGGTGTATCACACTGATTGATTTGTGGGTATTGAAGGATCCTTGCATCCCTGGGATAAATCCCACTTGATCATGGTGTGTGATCCTTTTAATGTGCTGTTGGATTCTGTTTGCTAGTATTTTGTTCAGGAATTTTGCATCTACATTCCTCGGTGATATTGGTCTATAATTTTCTCTTTGTGATATCATTTTCTGGTTTTGGTATCAGGGTGATGGTGGCTTTGTAGAATGAATTTGGGAGTGTTTCTCCCTCTGCAATTTTTTGGAAGACTCTGAGGATGATAGGTGTTAGCTCTTCTCTAAATGTTTGATAGAATTCGCTTGTGAAGCCATCTGGTCCTGGACTTCCTTTTTTGGAAGATTTTTAATTGCGGTTTTAATTTCATTACTTGTGATAGGTCTGTTTATAATTTCTAATTCTTCCTGGTTCAGTCTTGGAAGGTTATACCTTTCTAAGAATTTGTCCATTTCTTCGTGGTTGTCCATTTTATTAGCATATAGTTGTTTGTAGTAGTCTCTTATGATCCTTTGTATTTCTGCAGTGTCAGTTGTGATTTCTCCTTTTTCATTTCTAATTTTATTGATTTGCATCCTCTCCCTTTTTTTCTTGATGAGTCTGGTTAAGGGTTTATCAATTTTTTTATCTTTTCCAAGAACCAGCTTTTAGTTTTATTGATCTTTGCTATTGTTTTCTTCGTTTCTATTTCATTTATTTCTGCTCTGATCTTTATGATTTCTTTCCTTCTACTCACTTTGGGTTTTCTTTGTTCTTCTTTCTCTAGTTATTTTAAGTGTAGGGTTAGATTGTTTATTTGAGATTTTTCTTGTTTCTTGAGGTGAGAATGTGTTGCTATAAACTTCCCTCTTAGAACTGTTTTTACTGTGTCCCATAGGTTTTGGGTCATTGTGTTTTCATTGTCATTTGTTTCTATTTATTTTTTAATTTCTTCTTTGATTTCTTCGGTGATCTATTGGTTATTTAGTAGTGCACTGTTTCACCTCCATGTACTCGTGTTTTTCTACAGTTTTAGTCCTGTAACTGATTTCCAGTCTCACAGGGTTGTGGTTAGAAAAGATGCTTGATATGATTTCAAAGTTCTTAAATTTTCCGAGGTTTGATTTGTGACCCAGGATGTGATCTATCCTGGAGAATGTTCCATGTGCACTTGAGAGGAAAGTGTATTCTGCCACTTTTGGCTGGAAAATTCTATAAATATCAATTAGATCTGTCTGGTCTACTGTGTCATTGAAAGCTTGTGTTTCCTTATTTATTTTCTGTTTGGATGATCTGTCAATTGGTGTAAGTGGGGTGTTAAAGTCCCCTACTATTATTGTGTTATTGTCGATTTCTCCTTTCATGGTTGTTAACATTTGCCTTATGTAATGAGGTGCTCCTATGTTGGGTGCATAAACATTTATAATTGTTATTCTTCTTCTTGGAATGATCCATTGATCACTCTGTAGTGTCCCTCCTTATCTCTTATAACAGTCTTTATTTTAAAGTCAATTTTATCTGATATGAGTATTGCTACTCCAGCTTTCTTTTAATTTCCATTTGCATGGAATATCTTTTTCCATCCCTTCTCCTTCAGTGTGTATGTGTCCCTAGGTCTGAAGTGGGTCTCTTGCAGACAGCATATATATGGGTCTTGTTTTTGTATCCATTCAGCCAGTCTGTGTCTTTTGGTTGGGGCATTTAATCCATTTACATTCAAAGTTATTATCAATATATATGTTCCTATGACCATTTTCTTAATTGTTTTGGGCTTGTTTTTGTGGGTCTTTTTCTTCTCTTGTGTTTCCCGCTTAGAGAAGTTTCTTTAGCATTTGTTATAAAGCTATTTTGGTGGTGCTGAATTCTCTTAGCTTTCGCTTGTCTGCAAAGCTTTTGATTTCTCCATCGAATTTGAATGAGATCCTTGCCGGGTACAGTTATCTTGGTTGTAGGTTCTTCCCTTTCATCACTTTAAGTATATCATGCCACTCCCTTCTGGCTTGTAGAGTTTCTGCTGAGAAATCAGCTGTTAACCTATGGGAGTTCCTTTGTATGTTATTTGTCATTTTTCCCTTGCTGCTTTCAATAATTTTTCTTTGTCTTTAAGTTTTGCCAATTTGATTACTATGTGTCTTGGCATGTTTCTCCTTGGGTTTATCCTGTATGGGACTCTTTGCACTTCCTGGACTTGGGTGTCTATTTCCTTTCCCATGTTAGGGAAGTTTTCGACTATAATCTCCTCAAATATTTTCTCTGGTACTTTCTCTCTCTCTTCTCCTTCTGGGATCCCTATAATGTGAATGTTGTTGTATTTAATGTTGTCCCAGAGGTCTCTTAGGCTGTCTTCATTTCTTTTCATTCTTTATTCTTTATTCTGTTCCACAGCAGTGAGTTCCACCATTCTGTTTTCCAGGTCACTTATCCGTTCTTCTGCCTCATTTATTCTGCTATTGATTCCTTCTAGTGTAGTTTTCATTTCAGTTATTGTATTGGTCATCTCTGTTTGTTTGTTCTTTAATTCTTCTAGGTCTTTGTTAAACATTTCTTGCATCTTCTCAATCTTTGCCTCCATTCTTTTTCCGAGGTCCTGGATCATCTTCACTCTCATTATTCTGAATTCTTTTTCTGGAAGGTTGCCTATCTCCACTTCATTTAGTTGCTTTTCTGAGGTTTTATCTTGTTCCTTCATCTGGTACATAGCCTTCTGCCTTTTCATCTTGTCTATCTTTCTGTGAATGTGGTTTTTCTTCCACAGGCTGCAGGATTGTAGTTCTTCTTGCTTCTGCTATCTGCCCTCTAGTGGATGAGTTTATCTAAGAGGCTTGTGCAAATTTCCTGATAGGAGGGACTGGTGGTGGGTAGAGCTGACTGTTTCTCTGGTGGGCAGAGCTCAATAAAACTTTAATACACTTGACTTCTGATGGGTGGGGCTGGGTTCCCTCCCTGTTGGTTGTTTGGCCTGAGGCGAATCAACACTGGAGCCTACCTGGGCTCTTTGTTGGGGCTAATGGCAGACTCTGGGAGGGCTCACGCCAAGGAGTACTTCACAGGAATTCTGCTGCCAGTATCCTTTTCCCCACGGTGAGCCACAGCCACCCCTCACCCCCACCCCGGCTCTGCAGGAGACCCTCCAACACTAGCAGGTAGGTCTGGTTCAGTCTCCCCCAGGGTCACTGCTCCTTCCCCTGGGTCCCAGTGCTCACACTACTTTGTGTGTGCCCTCCAAGTGTGGAGTCTCTTTTTGCCCCAGTCCTGTCGAAGTCCTGCAATCAAATCTCACTAGCCTTTAAAGTCGGATTCTCTAGGAATTCCTCCTCCTGTTGCCAGACCCCAGGGTCAGAAGCCTGATGTGGGGCTCAGAACCTTCACTCCAGTGTGTGGACTTCTGTGGTATAAGTGTTCTTTAGTCTCTGAGTCACCCACCTAGCAGTTATGGGATTTGATTTTACTCTGATTGTGCCCTCCTACGGTTTCATTGTGGCATCTCCTTTGCCTTTGGATGTGGGGTATCTTTTTTGGTGAGTTCCAGTGTCTTCTTGTCAATGATTGTCCAGCAGCTAGTTGTGATTCTGGTGTTCTCACAAGAGGGAGTGAGAGCACGTCCTTCTACTCCGCCATCTTGGTTCAGGCCCCAAAACATATTTTCTTGGTGACTATGTTTGCTCTAATGTTCGGGGATCTCAAAAAGACAAAGTGTTATCTGAGACTCCTTCCTGAGATGTGCAGCAATTTGGTTGAATGGCAGAAGCTCAAGACCAGAAATCTTAAGTTATGAATATAATTCCTGTTTTTCCCCTAAGTAGTTGAGCAACCTTTTCAAGTAAAATAAAGGAATTAGACAAAATCTGTAATATCTCTTTCCAATATGAACTTCTATGATTTTATGACTTGAAGTCTGAAAACCAGGTTAGAGATCTCCTTTAGCCCCTTATTAAATAAGTTTGCATAAGTTGTTAACTCCTAGCCTTAGTATCTTATTTTTAAATGTAGACGAAGAAACTTTTCCAGGGCAATTTCACAAATAAGCTGTAAGAACCAAGTAGAATAGCAGTAGTGAAAGTGTTATGTACAACATAGCTATAGACGGATGTACATCGTGGTTTGTATTCTTTTCAGTTTTTATTTCATCTTAATTTCTTCACTTCTACTTTTATTAATGGGGCAAGAATTGGCTTTTCTCTTACATCAGTGTTTCAATCTCTGGGCCCATATTTGTGTAACTTCTTCAATTGCACCTACTCACACCTCCTTTTCTGTCCACTACAGAAGAGGTTTTGCTAGCAGATTCCTAAATCTATTGTGATACTGTGATACTGAATCAAGAGAAAAGTAGAGGGAGACTTGGTCTGAAAGGAGAGAAAAAAAGGGTCGGGTGTAACAGAGAGGCTAAACTGACCGATATGATAAGCTGTCCTGAGAGGGTTGGAGAAGCAGCTCATCTGGCGGATTTGGAGAGAGTGCTGGAGATTTCATGTAAAGGCCTTGGAGTGGCTGTGGGATGTGAGAGAATTGGAAGTAGACAAAGGGCTTTAAAAAGAGTTATGTCAGCTTATGAATTAGATCCTCTTTCACATTCTTTAAGAGGCATAATTAATGCTTGTGATTCCTTTTTAATTACTATTTGGTGGCAGGATTTGTCTCTGAAGATGAGTCCCTCCAGAGACTGTGTAATATAGCAGGTCATTTACCACATCATGATGGATTGAAAGTTGTTTAGTTTTTTGTGGACCACCTGCAAAGGGAAGATGTGTGGTATTTGGGGATGGGTAGTAAGGAGGGCAGGGCCCTCGGTCCTTCTTGCTTGGGTCCCTGTGCTGGCTGCATGCTGCACCCAAGAACCAGCCACTTGTGCTCCAGGTCTGGGCCAGTTTGTGGGGTTCAGCTGAGGGTCTGCTGATAATCATTAGTATTTCCAAGGCCACACATTGAACAGCAAGGCTGAAGCCTTGCAAACTAAATGGTACCTGGATGTTGTAACCATGAGACTCAGAAAGGCTCAGCAAGCAAGTGATTTGGGAGGTAGTAGCTTTGTGGGGTGATGACCCAAAGTCTTAATTCTTATTCTACTGCTGTGCTGTGGTGAGAGGGGCACAGATGATGTCCAGGAACATCAATGAAGGGGAAACTGGTGAGTGAATGATGATGACATTCCAATGTAGTCTGGTGATATTGGATCTTTATCAGTTGTCAGAACAGGAGGCCAGTTCTTGAGCTGATGCTCTTGTCTATGTACCAGGGGTGGGGTGGCCATCTCTGAACATTGCAGGCAGTATTTGGGTGTCTTCTACCCTGGGGAAACCTGGCTTCTTTAGGGTGAGTACCCTCCCTATCATACTGTTTTCCTACAGTCATCCTCCAATCCCAAGGTTTGATGGCGATCTTAACCAGAAGCTAATTGAAGTAAATATCAGAAGTAATATATGTGACCACTATAGCATTTTTCAAATATAGGCAGGAGGTAGATCTGACATGGTTTGGAATTGTTTTGACTAAGCCCTTGCATCCTTTCACCTGGCCCTCTGCCTTCATACCTTCCCATACCAGATGTCAGTAACACTTGAAAGGTCCTTTGAGGTGGTCCTCGGTCTAGTCTGTGCTGTGTTCAGGGCATGTAATAAATGTTTGCTTTAATTCATAGTATAACATAATAGTTAGGAAAAGGGATTTGGGAACCAACCTGCTTGACTTCAAGTCCCAGCTCTGCTACTTACTAACTGTGTGATATTGAGCAAGTTACTTAAGTTCTCTGGGCCTGTAAAATTGGGCTAATGAGAGTATTAAACTGATAGTGTTTGTTGTGATGATTGAGTTGATATTTGTAGAAATAGAAGAGACTTAGTACCTAGATAGTTTTGAGAAATTATCATTGGTGTAGCTAAATATAGAACAGTGCTCCTCAAAGGATGGTCCCAGGACCACCCACATGAGAGTCACAGTAGATCCAGGAGGTGAGAGAGGAGCCTGTTAAGTGAGATGATGCTTGACCAGGGGAACCAGAATCTGTAGGGATAGGACCAAGCATTGCCTCTGTCAACAAGCACTGCTGGGGATTCTTAATTAAAGATAAAGAACCCCTGTGGTAGGCAGGATTCTCCTGATGCCCTGCCCCAAACACACACACAACTGCTGTGCCATGGTTATTCAAACACTAATCTAGGTGCTGCTGTGAATGGATTTTGCAGATAGAATTAAAATCCCTAGTCAGTTGAACATAAAATATGGAGATTGTCTGGGTGGACCTGATCTATCACAGGAGCCCTTTAAAAAGCAGAAGGCTTCAGAAAGATTTAACAGAAGGGGTTATCCTAACCATTGCTGGTTTACAGTAGAGGGGGGCATGTGGGAAGGAATGAAGGCAGCCTTGGCTTCTCTCAGGGACCTCAGTCTTACAACCTCAAGGAACTGTGTTCTGCCAATCAAGTGAATGAGCTTGGAAGAAGTTTCTTCACTCAGAGATTCCAGAAAAGAGTATATCCCTGCTGACATCTTGATGCCAGCCTTGTGAGATCCTGAGCAAAGGACCCAGCTGAGCCTGCCAGGACTTCTGACCTATTGAACTGTGAGATAATAAATGGGTGCTGCTTTAAGCAGCTGAGTTTTGGTCGATTTGTATTGCAGCATTAGATTGTAACTAGTACAACCACAGACAGAGTGGGAAGGGCACTGGACTTGGAATATCTTACTAGATGCATATCCTCTGACAAGTTATGAACCTTCCTTTTCTTCATCTGTAAAACAGTAACAATAAATAATACATACTTCACAGAACTGTGGTGAGAATTAAGTGAAATGAGATATACAAAACAGCTTTTACCATATAAAACATCCTTTTAACAAAGTAGGGATTCCTGATTTTTTCTTTTCCAAGCATATTCTCTCCATTGGAGCTTATTCAAAACACAAGCAAACAAGCGTCTTTGTAAACCAAGTGTGTCCCCAACAACACTCTGTGGTTCTGAGACTGAATAGATTACTGTCCCCACTTTATATGTGCCTACACACTGCCTAGGGCCCTTGTGCTGTTTCTGCCCAGAGGATCTTGGTCCCTGAGAAGTTGCTGCTGTGCCTTCTGGAAGGTCTCATCCTCATTTTGGGGGCATCCTCTTCACATCCCAGAGCTTCAGCAAACGCTCTTGAAGCAGATGCGCCTTGCATCTCTGGTGGGTATGAGTGAGCCATATGGAAACTTTTTTCTTAGTTGCTGTGTACTACCACCAGCAGCAGCTCCACACCCTCCTTCAAGGAAAGTGTGAATACTTTGATAAGCCCCTTGGGTGGGAGGACACCCTAAGGACATGTGAGAACCACGGAGGGCTCTCCCTGAGCAAATGAGTGAGCTTTTTAATTAGTAGAGTTTGAAGGTAAAGTCCAAAGCAGTTGGGATCATATAATAAAAGTGGTTTTAGAAGTTCCCATAAAGGGGAGAAGACATGAGACCATTGTCAGTAGGAAAGGAATTTTAGGGGATTCTTTGCCTCAAGAGGCAAAGCTGGGAGGCCATGCACTACACATCTCCACGGTGTGTCATTCACATAGATTGTGCTATGCAGCCTTCCCAGAAATGTCTGATGGAAAATTTCATTATAGTTCTGCTATTTTGTGTGCCATGTAAAACCTCCTCCTCTCTCTGCATGAAATCTAAGTGAAATCTGCATGACTTTCTAATGCAATGTTTTGGAGGATATGGTCAAGTACTTTACACAGACTCAAGCTGGGTGTGACAAAAGAGTCAAAGCCCAGCATGATGAAACGAGAAATCCAGGGCAATTCTTGGGTACCCACTATGGATCTGGCACTGTGCTGGGGTAGATACATACGTAAATGTATTCATACTACATGAAAATTCTAAATCATTGCAATAATTCTGCAGGATATTATTATTCCTGGTTAGCAGGAGAGAAAGCTCAGATATGTTAAGCCATGTGTTAATACAAAACAGAGGGCTGGGATCGGACCCCAGACCACATTCTACCCATTGCACCACACTTTCTGCTTTAAAGATGAAAGGAAATATGGGCAAAGGGACTTGCCATTTTCTCATTTCATCAATAATTTCCAGAAATCCTGATGCTAGGTGACTTGGGGGAAGCCAAACCCCAGGCAGCTTAGGCCAACTCTCTTACCAGTGTCATTAATCTTAGAGAGGGGCTCAGGCTGAGAGAGTGAGGCTCACCTGTTGAGTGACATTGTCAGGGAGGTTTGGGGAAAACATTCTACATTCTCTTCTTAATACTCTCTAACAGAGGGAAACAAATATCTTCACCATTCCTCTCTTTCATAGAGAAATCTATGCCCAGAATTTTCAAAAAGCAGCTCAAGAAACAAATAACCTTTGTCCCATTAATTTATCATTTTCATAACTCGATAATAGGGCTCTTCCAGCTGGGCCACAATATTATAATGAAGCATGTCAAAGAGATCTTAAAGCTTAATGAATACAAAGAAATTAAACTTCCAAACCTGCTGATTTGAACAATCACCACTGCCCACCCCGTCCCACTTTTTGGTATATTTCTGAGCCGTTAAAGAAACTAATTACTTTCTCTTCCATTTGCCCAAAAACTGAGGTCAGACTTGAATGTGTAAGCAATAAAAGGCTCACCCCTTTGACTTTACATCAGCACAGGCAGAGATTACCTCTTGTGGTGATGAGGCTTTCTCTCCCCGCTTCCTTGCTAAAGATATATTATTTTACAGAAACATCAGGCAAGGACCTGCTTTATAATAATCATATAACTTAGAGCAAATATAAATAATAAATGCCTGGGAATAAAAGGAAAGAGGCAGTATTGGGGGCTCTATTGAGCTGTGAGGAACCGCTGACAGAGCAGTTTGGTGACTAAAGGGAAATGATGGCTGGTGGGAAAAATGAATATAGTGCTGACTGATCAGGGATGTGTTGGTAGGAGAAAGGAAGAAGCTTCCTTTTAGATATCTTGAAATAACAAAAAGCATCCCCCATGTGGTTGATGGAAACCATTTCCGTGATTGATAGTAATGACACACTGTTGTTGGAGGGTCATGGGTAGACCAGTTGTCCAGGAAGACAGTGCCTGAGGGCCAGTGGGAGGAGAGCCCATGGAGGTGCCCACAGTATGGGCTCCATCTTCAGGCGGACATGGAGACCCTCTTGCTTACTTGTGGTGAGACCTTGGGTAAGTTACTACACATCTTTGTTTCTCCATCTATAAAGTAGGCATGGTCACTCGGGAGGGTTTTTATAAAGAATAAAGGAAACACAGTGCTTAGCCGAATGCCTGGTCCATAGTAGGGTGTCAAAAATAATAGGTAAATTTATTGTTAAGATAAATTCCAGTAATCAATGGAAGTCTTGAATTTCAGAGTAAGGAGGTTAGGGGCTACCACAACTGTGGGCCTCTCCATGACCTTCGACCTTCATGAAATAGAAAGTGAATCAGTCTCATCAAATTAGACAGTCAGAGGGTCCTTGGGAGCAGGGCTCGTGAATCCACTTCTCCTTTGCCCAAGTTTTGTGGCTTAGGAATGTTGAGGCCAGGCAAGAGAAAAGGGCAGGGAAGGCTCCCTGGGGTTAGGAAGGGCACTGGTCTTGGAGTCAGGAGTTCTAACACCAGCCCTTCTTCCAACTCAGTAAGAGAGTTTGAGAAAGTGGTTTATTCTCTACAGACCTTTATTTCCTCATCAATAAAAACTAGGGTAAAGGAGACTGAAATATCTACCTTCTTAATCTCTTCCAGTTGTGATATTTGAGACTTCCACTTGTGGAATTTAAGGTCCCTAGAAGTCACATCTCATTGCTTCTGCTAAGATCCACAGTTCCATCTCTGCAGGCTGTCATCAGATCCCAGCACACTGGGTGTAAGAGCTCCTTCCTGGACTCCATCTCTCTTGCTTTGCCAGCTCCAAATACCCATTCAGGGACTCTGGCTTCCCCCAATGTCCATAGCTGAGTGCCCTGGGGAAAGAGGAAGGTCAGATGCCTCCAGTCAATTTTTAATGATAGATGGCAGATGCTGAAACCATGGATTTATGAATGCTTGTCATCTTAACCAACCTGCTGGCTTCCAATGACTCTCTCTCACCTGACCTATATGATTTACACATCTACCGCCTGCCACGGTAAGCCAGAAGCTGAGCTGCAGAATTTCCAGTTGCCTCATCCCTTCTCAAATGCAGTCCAGTTCTCTTGTGCTGTCATGATAAACTCATCTGCTGAAAGGGGTCTTACCACATGGAAGGCCACTCCCATCCTGCTTCCCCCACAGCCCACCAGCTTTCCCCCTCTTTCTAATCCAGAATTCTCCTGAAGCTCGTAATGCCTTGGATGAGATCAGGCTCTGCCCCTCTCTCCTGGCCCTCTGGAGGATCATGGTTTCCTTTAATGAAGGTTGCACTGATGGATTTGCACAAGAGTCAGGACTAGTGAATTTAACGGTCTCTGTGGGAGCATTGCCTCTGATTTCCCACTCCTCCTCCTGAACTTCAGAGCACAGGGCCCCAACTTTTCCTTTCACAGCTGGGATGCATCAAATTCAAATGGGGTCTCTGAGAGAGACCCTGGGTTCCTGGAAAAGATTTCTAAATTTATTGAAGTGCACCGTGATGTTCCTCTGTAGCCAGCATTTAACCCCAACTTTCTGAGAAAGAAATCTGTGTTTTTAGGCAAAGAAAGTGCTATGGCCGCCCCCCTCCTCATTTATGTTCTTGAAATGAGAATAACTGGCTAAGGTTAAGAGAAGGGACTGGCTTTTAAGGAAATGATTCCACCAGTTGTGTTCCTCTCTGAACCCCATTTGGTCATGGAACCTTCAAGGTAGAGGGCAGGGTGGAAGAAGGATATCTATTAACCTTCAACTGTAGTGCTAGACACTTTACATCATTAGTGGAAAACAGTTTCCATAGGGCCAGGAAGGTAAAATAAATGAATGAATTGGCCTTTAGTACAAGTGAGACAGTAAGGAATGGTGGGGTCTGAGGAGATCTGAAGAAAATATGCCCCATATACAGAAAATAGTTACTACTTAGCTTTAACTGGTCAATCTTTGGGGAAGTTTAGGTGTTAGGTTACCAGATCTTCCATTTTTTCAAGAGAGTACAGAAAGGCAGTTTTTAGAAAATATGAATTCTCTTATTTATAAATGATCAGCAAATAATTAAAAAAATAGAAAATGTTATTCTATATTCTTCAGGCTAAGCAAAATATATCTGCTCACCATATCTGACCTAAAGATTTCTAGTTTTCAACGTTTGCTTTACATGCTTGATCTGATTTATTACTTTCAACAATCCTAGAAGACAAATTTTATTAGGTCATTTCATGGGGGGAAGAGACTGAAGGTCAAGAAAGTCAAGGACTTTGCCCAGAGTCCCACAGCTAGTAAGTGGTGGAACAGGGGTTCTTCCAGGGAGGGACCCCCCTGGATGCTCGTATTGCTCTTCCAGGTTGCACAGAAACATGGAAGCACGTCTTTTTCTTCTCTCCCTTCCTCCCTCACATGCTTCAGGGCTTTCTAAGACTTATGAATTTTCTTATGAATTTGCCAGATTTGACCCCTAGGTACCTGAGAACTCCAAGAGCACCTGCAGAAAAATGTACTTGTTTCTGAGTCAATGTGCTCACTATGGCTCATTCAAGTGTGGCTTTCTAAGTCCCAAATAATGTTAATTTTTCTTTCCCTTTTACCTTCTTATTTTAAGCCAAGATATCTTTCCCTGTTTTTTATATAAAAGGAATAAAGTCAGATTTCCAGAGGTTCCAAGTCAACAAATACATACAGAATTAAATTAGAGTTTCTTGGTTGCCAAGTAGATTTGGAACTTGAAGAAGGTTGAGGAATTAGCATTTATTGAGCCTCTATGATCCTGTGAAATGAGAATTATTGGCCTCATTTTACAGATGAGAAAATTGAGTTCAGAAAGTTTAAATTACATGCCCAAGGTCATACAATGCCCAAGCAATAGAGCTGGGATTTGGACTCTGGGCAGCCTGACTAAATTCAATACTCTTTCCACTGTACATGCTACCTCTGAATATTACAGTATACTTGTCTGTGCTAGTATAGTTAACAGAATGGCTGAGAAATTCTGCTTTTGAATTGAGATGTTTCATAGGAATGGAAAAAAGAGAAGTAAAATATGTTCCGGATTAACAATTTTATATGGGTTTTGTATACATGGACCTAAAAGTAGGAGAGAGTCAACTTCAGTTTAACCCTGTCTGAAATTCAGATATTTATTATTCTCTCAAAAATTATCAGTAATAGAGTTAGCACAAAATAATATATTGTATAATTTCACAATAGTATATGAGTCTCCAACTGTATAAGTCCATATATAACTTTGTGTTCTTATTGTCTATATTTTATAACTGTGTATGATTCATTGCTGTTTCTTTAAGAAGTCAAGAGTCAATAGTAAATATATACATTGCCTATGGTATATTTATATATCAGCTTAGAATTTTACCCAGTGAATATATCTTCACATTTATATATATGAAACATATTGTATATGGAATATACAAATATATATTTATATCAAAATTATGTATAAATTTATATATATATTGAATTAAATAGGTTATATATAATAATATTATATATAAAAATGTATATAATATATTATAGATTGTATAAATATATAACTATGTGTTTATATATTACATATATGTTAATACATATAAATATATAATTACATTTATGTGCATTACATATATGATATATATAGATATACAAAAACTGAAGAATATGTTCATTAGGTAGAATTACAGGTTGACTTTTTTTCTTTCGGAATTTTTTTTTTTTAAATTATTTATTTATTTATTTATTTATGGCTGTGTTTGGTCTTCGTTTCTGTGCGAGGGCTTTCCCTAGTTGCGGCAAGTGGGGGCCACTCTTCATCGCAGTGCGTGGGCCTCTCACTATCGCGGCCTCCCTTGTTGCGGAGCACAGGCTCCAGACGCGCAGGCTCAGTAGTTGTGGCTCACGGGCCTAGTTGCTCCACGGCATGTGGGATCCTCCCAGACCAGGGCTCGAACCCGTGTCACCTGCATTGGCAGGCAGATTCTCAACCACTGCGCCACCAGGGAAGCCCTCTTTCGGCACTTTTAATGTGCCATCCCATTGCCACTTACTGTCATCATTTCTGGAGAAAAGTCAGTCATCATTTTCATCATTGTTCCACAGGATGTATTGTGTCTTTTTTCTTTGACTGCTTTTAATCTTTTATTTTAGGCTGTTTGATTACAGGGTGCCTAGGTGTGGTTTTCTTGGTAATTATCCTGCTTGGGGTTCACTGACCTTCTGGGATCTGTGAGTTGATGTCCCTCCAGCTTACTAACCATTGTTCCTCAAATATTTCTGCTGCCCCACTCTCTTCCTTCTCTCCTCTGGGACTCTAATTACTTGTATGTTAAAACATTTGCTATTACACAGCAGGTCTAGGATGCTCTGTTCTGTATTTTATTCACCCACTTTTGTCTTTGTATTTTAGTCTGGATACTTTCTAATGATATGTGTTTAGGTTCATTGACCCTTTCCTTTTCTGTGTTCAGTATTCTGCTAATCCACTTAATAAATTATTTATATTACATTTTTAATTTCTAGCACTTTCATTTGCTGTTTTTTATAGTTCCCCCATTTCTGCTGAACTTTCCCATTCTTCACACATGTATTCACCTTTCCACTAGATCCTTTAGCATTTTACCATAATTATTTTAGTCTCTTTCTGATAATTTCATTATCCAGGCCATCTCTGGTGCTGCTTCTACTAACAGTTTCTTGTCAATTTTGGGTTACATTTTCTTGCCTTTTTGTGTTCTTATAACACACAGAACACTAAACACTGAAGGCAATAAAGTTTGCTTCCATTAAAGTTCACTCTTGTTTTTCTGTTCCACTATGAGAGGGCTGAGTCAACCTGATGTGGACTAGGCTGTGTTGAAATGGGTCTCAGCTGTGTTATCCCTTTAGTTTCACTCAGTTCACTATAGGAACAAATGCCTTGAGGACAACATAGACATTTTCTTTTAATCAGGAACTGAGATCTCACAACTGGTGAGATTCTGGAAATTTGCCTCTGATTCATGGCTTTCAGATATCTGGGAGACTTCTCTCTATTTACAGCCCAGCTGACATGTTTGGGGTCATTAGTGAGTTCTCTTTGCCATTAAGTCCTACTTGCTGCTTTCTTCACCTTTGGTGTTTGCACTCAGTCCTGCCAATCTCCCAGTCACTGGAGGTCTTCAGAAGGCCTGGGGTGTCTTGGGAATTCTCTGTTGTCAGTTCATTTACAGTTCTTTGAGTCTTCAGTTCTTTGATGGTTTTTTGAAGCATAATTTATTTTCTTTTGGTTGTTAGAGTGGAAACAATGATTTCATAACTTTTTTTTATCTATGTCAAAAGCAGGACTATTTTGGTTATTGTTAATGTTGTTGTTGGTGTGGCAATGGTGTGTGTATGTGTGCTTTTGAGAGTGTCATCAACAAAAGCAGGATTTATGTCTAATTAGCTTGCTCTATGCAGTGTCTAGATCCATGACATATATTTTTCCATCACTGTCCCAGATAATTTTGTCCTTGTAGGTCAAGCTGTCTGGTCACAAGTCTCATGACCCCACAGTTTTGCAAACAGCTCTTGATAACCTTTCATGAATCTCTCACATCCTTGCTACTCATTTTCCATTTTGCTGCTAAATTAGGTATGGTCAAATAGAAGTGATCTTTTCTTTCCCTCCCATTTATGCATGTGTACACACACACACACACACACACACACACACACACATTTACTGGGAAGATAGAATAATTAATCTACTCCTGGAATATGGCTTCTGACTCAGTATTTTGTTACCATTCCCACTGACACATAAAATTAGCTCCTGTATCATGTTAACAAAGTGTCTCACTATAGACCAAATGTTTTTAACACATTTGGAAAGAGTCAGGAAAAACTAATTCAGAATCTGAAAAAATTTGAAAACAGACTTTTAGCTCTTTCCTTGAAAATCTCTTAAGGTCTGGAAGACCTATCCCAGCATTGCATTCACTCTATATCCCAAGGAATAGGGACAATAAAAGGACAGCCAGAGATAAATGCCAGTAGGTCTTTGGGAAGGGTCCTGAGCCAAGAAGTCAAGTGTGAGAAAAGGGAGGCAAAAATGTAGTTCATGGCAAGAACCTGGTAACAGGTGAAGGAAAGGAGAGGAGGTGAAGAGGGACATCTGCTATAGTTGTGCCAACAGTGGCTTCCTGGCTCAGAACTGATGGCTTGGATTGTTTCACATTGGAAGGCACTACTTGCCCTAAAACATTAACATTCCACTATTTGGTTCACATAATTTCATTTTAATTTAATGCAATTCAATTCAATCCAACCGATACATTAAATATATATTAGGTAACTACTATATGTCTAATGTTGTGTTAGTCACTATGATGATTAGAGAAAAAAGAATGTACAAAATGGCTCTGTTCTCAAGGAGATTGTGAATATAAGCCTACAGTCGAAATAAGAGCTGTGCAATATTCATATAAAATTAGAGAACAAAATAAGAGAACTGAACTGAATGACAGATCAGGGTTTTGATTCCAGATCAGCAACTTACTGATCGGGCCATTTAATTTCTCTGTACCTCACTTTCTCCTTCTGCAAAATGAAGGATTGTAATAGATCAGTGGTTCTCAAACATATTTAATATCCCCTTTTATAACAAATAATTTGTAATGCCTCATTTACCAAATCGAAATGAAACTTGCAGATATTATAAAGCACTTATATACATAATAAAAATTAGTATAATGCCCTAACTATAATATAAAGAAGAAATAAAAAAGTAAGCATTTAAAAAAATGATATATACTTCAAAATGTAAATGTTCAGATATAGCTACAGTAGGTGATATAATGAAGTAGTCAGATAGTTGCACCTGTTTATAATGAACGTGTTTGGATTAAGAGAAGTGAGATCAGAAACCATTCTGTACTAGAGGTACATTAAATGAAAGAGCAGAGGCATACGCTTATATTCTAGTACTAAAACACATGTAAAAGTAATGAGTACAGGACCAGACTTATTTGTGTATAAAAAGGGAGAGGGAAACAGCTTTAACTGAAGCAAGGACATTCAAATTATAGGCTGTGGAAGTAGAGAAAATGAAGAAGCATGTTATTTCTCACAAGAGAGCTGATCCTTATTTATAAATGTAGTGTCAAAATAATGCCTGATGTTGTGATTTGGGATGGGATGTGATGCATCATGGAAAGCATATCTCTGGTGTGAAATCCCTTCATATGCCAAGACGTGCATTCAGGATGTCCAGTGGGACACTCAAGATTTGTATAGGGACTGTCCCCAGCATTGCAGGACTTCTCCCATCCCTGCTTCTTTCCACCACATGCTACTACTGCTCTACAAACATTATGAGAACCAAAAACACCCCCATCCATTTTCAAAATACCTCCCAATTAAGAGGTCCTTACCATGTTTGAAGTTCCATCAGTCTACTGTTCTAAACAGTCAGATCCAAATGAGCGGGAAAGATAAAAATCTCAATGGCAAGACATGATGGGGAAGATCATGAGAACAGAACTGTCCTGATGGAAGAAGTAGGGCTTGAGTTGGTCTGGAAGGGTGGGTAGAATTTGGCTAACAAGAGTGGTGCATTCCAACACCTTGTGTTGATAAACAGAATAATCAACATTGCAGGGAGAGACCTTATAGCACTTAGGTATTCATAATTTGACAATTCCCGAGCCTGCCCCTCCTATAACTCCAATATGTGGATCCTACATGATGCTTATGTGTTTATTACAACAGATCACAAATTGAAGGGGGCTCGACACACTTTGAAGCAAATACGTTGCATTCATCAACATTCTACAATTTTAGACGTTTCATGAGTTAGAACTGAGTTTAAAATGGAAATGATTCTGGAGGAGGAGCTTCAAGATGGCAGAAGAGTAAGACGTGGAGATCACCTTTCTCCCCACAAATACATCAGAAATACATCTACATGTGGAACAACTCCTACAGAACACCCACTGAACGCTGGTAGAAGACCTCAGACCTCTCAAAAGGCAAGAAACTCCCCCCACATACCTGGGTAGGGCAAAAGAAAAAAGAAAAAACAAAGACAAAAGAATAGGGACGGGGCCTGCACCAGTGGGAGGGAGCTGCGAAGGAGGAAAGGTTTCCACACACTAGGAAGCCCCTTCGCGGGCTGAGACTGCGGGTGGCGGAGGGGGGAGCTTCGGAGACACGGAGGAGAGCGCAGCCACAGGGGTGCGGAGGGCAAAGCAGAGAGATTCCCGCACAGAGGCTCGGCGCCGAGCAGCACTCATCAGCCCGAGAGGCTTGTCTGCTCACCTGCCGGGGCGGGCGGGGCTGGGAGCTGAGGCTCAGGCTTCGGTCGGATCGCAGGGAGAGGACTGGGGTTGGCAGCGTGAACACAGCCTGAAGGGGTTAGCGCACCACAGCTAGCCAGGAGGGAGGCCGGGAAAAGTTTGCAGCTGCCGAAGAGGCAAGAGACTTTTTCTTGCCTCTTTGTTTCCTGGTGCGGGAGGAGAGGGGATTCAGAGCACCGTTTAGGGACTTCCCTGGTGGTGCAGTGGTTAAGAATCCACCTGTCAATGCAGGGGACACGGGTTTGATCCCTGGTCTGGGAAGATCCCACATGCCGCGGAGCAACGAAGCCTGTGAGCCACAACTACTGAGCCTGTGCTCTAGAGGCCGCAAGCCACAACTACTGAGCTCACTTGCCTAGAGCCTGTGCTCTGCAACCTACAACGAACAGTAGCCCCCGCTCACCACAACTAGAGAAAGCCCGCACGCAGCAACGAAGACCCAATGCAGCCTAAATAAATAAATACATAAATAAATACATAAATAAATTTATTAAAAAAAAAAGAGCGCTGCTTAAAGGAGCTCCAGAGACGAGTGCGAGCCGCGGTTATCAGCGCGGACCCCAGAGACGGGCAGGAGATGCTAAGGCTGCTGCTGCCGCCACCAAGAAGCCTGTGTGCGAGCACAGGTCACTCTCCACACCGCCCCTCCCGGGGGGCCGGTGCAGCTCGCCACTGCCAGGGTCCCGTGATCCAGGGACAACTTCCCCGGGAGAACGCACGGCGCCTCAGGCTGCTGCAACATCACACCGGCCTCTGCCGCCGCAGGCTCGCCCCGCATCCGTACCCCTCCCTCCCCACAGCCTGAGTGAGCCAGCGCCCCCTAATCAGCTGCTCCTTTAACCCCGTCCTGTCTGGACTGGAACAGAAGCCCTCAGGCAACCTACATGCAGAGGCAGGGCCAAATCCAAAGCTGAACCCCAGGAGCTGTGCGAACAAAGAAGAGAAAGGGAAATTTCTCCCAACAGCCTCAAGAGCAGCAGATTAAATCTCCACAATCAACTTGATGTACCCTGCATCTGTGGAATACCTGAATAGACAACGAATCATCACAAATTGAGGAGGTGGACTTTGGGAGCAACAACATATATATTTTTTTCCCTTTTTCTCTTTTTGTGAGTGTGTATGTGTATGCTTCTGTGTGTGATTTTGTCTGTATAGCTTTGCTTTTACCATTTGTCCTAGGGTTCTGTCTCTCCATTATTTTTTATTATTATTATTTTTTTGGTATAGTTTTTAGAGATTGTTATCATTGGTGGATTTGGTTTTTGGTGGGGTTGCTCTCTTCTTTCTTTTTTTTTTTCTTTACTTAATTTTTAAAAATATTTTACTAATTATTTTTTATTTTAATAACTTTATTTTATTTCATTTGATTTTATTCTTTATGTCTTTCTTTATTTCTCCCTTTTATTCTGAGCGGTGTGGATGACAGGGTCCTGGTGCTCGAGCCGGGCATCAGGCATCTGTCTCTGAGGTGGGAGAGCCGAGGTCAGGACATTGGTCCACCAGAGACCTCCCAGCTCCACATAATATCAAACGGCAAAAATCTCCCAGAGATCTCCATCTCAACGCCAAGACCCAGCTCCACTCAATGACCAGCAAGCTACAGTGCTGAACACCCTATGCCAAACAACTAGCAAGACAGGAACACAGCCCCATCCATTAGCAGAGAGGCTGCCTAAAATCATAATAAGGCCACAGACACCCCAAAACACACAACCAGATACGGACCTTCACACTAGAAAGACGAGATCCAGCCTCATCCACCAGAACAGAGGCACTAGTCCCCTCCACCAGGAAGCCTACACAACCCACTGAACCAATCTTAGCCACTGGGGGCAGTCACCAAAAACAACGGGAAATACGAACCTGCAGCCTGTGAAAAGGAAACCCCAAACACAGTAAGTTAAGCAAAATGAGAAAACAGATAAACAAACAGCAGATGAAGGAGCGAGGTAAAACCGCATCAGACCAAACAAATGAAGAGGAAATAGGCAGTCTACCTGAAAAAGAATTCAGAATAATGATAGTAAAGATGATCCAAAATTATGGAAACAGAATACAGAAAATACAAGAAACATTTAACAAGGACCTAGAAGAACTAAAGAGCAAAAAAACAATGATGAACAACACAAGAAGTGAAATTAAAAATTCTCTAGAAGGAATCCATAGCAGAATAACTGAGGCAGAAGAATGGATAAGTGACCTTAAGATAAAATAGTGGAAATAACTACTGCAGAGCAGAATAAAGAAAAAAGAATGAAAAGAATTGAGGACAATCTCAGAGACCTCTGGGACAAAATTAAACCCAGCAACATTCAATTTATAGGGGTCCCAGAAGAAGAAGAGAAAAAGAAAGGGACTGAAAAAATATTTGAAGAGATTATAGTTGAAAACTTCCCTAATATGGGAAAGGAAATAGTTAATCAAGTCCATGAGTGCAGAGAGTCCCATACAGGATAAATCCAAAGAGAAACACGCCAAGACACATATTAATCAAACTATCAAAAATTAAATACAAAGAACAAATATTAAAAGCAGCAAGGAAAAAACAACAAATAACATACAAGGGAATCCAAGGTTAACAGCTGATCTTTCAGCAGAAACTCTGCAAGCCAGAAGGGAGTGGCAGGACATATTTAAAGTGATGAAAGGAAAAACCTACAACCAAGATTACTCTACACAGCAAGGATCTCATTCAGATTTGACAGAGAAATTTGCTAGTATTTTGTTGAGGATTGTTGCATCTATGTTCATCAGTGATATTGCTTGTCTGTAAAACCTTTACAGACAAGCAAAAGCTAAGAGAATTCAGCACCACCAAACCAGCTTTACAACAAATGCTAAAGGAACTTCTCTAGGCAGGAAACACAAGAGAAGGAAAAGACCTACAATAACAAACCCAAAACAATTAAGAAAATGGTAACAGGCACATATATATTGATAATTACCTAAAATTTAAATGGATTAAATGCTCCAGCTAAAAGACATAGACTGGTTGAATGGATAGAAAAACAAGACCCGTATATATGCTGTCTACAAGAGACCCACTTCAGACCTAAGGACACATACAGACTGAAAGTGAAGTATGGAAAAAGATATTCCATGCAAATGGAAATCAAAAGAAAGCTGGAGTAACAATTCTCATATCAGACAAAATAGACTTTAAAACAAAGACTATTACAAGAGACAAAGAAGGACACTACATAATGATCAAGAGATCAATCCAAGAAGAAGATATAACAACTGTAAATATTTATGCACCCAACATAGGAGCACCTCAATACATAATGCAAATACTAACAGCCATAAAAGGGGAAATCAACAGTAACACAATCATAGTAGGGGACTTTTAAACCCCACTTTCACCAATGGACAGATCATACAAATGGAAAATAAATAAGGAAACACAAGCTTTAAATGACACATTAAACAAGGTGGACTTAATTGATATTTATAGGACATTCCATCCAAAAACAACAGAATACACTTTCTTCTCAAGTGCTCATAGAACGTTCTCCAGGATAGATCATATCTTGGGTAACAAATCAAGTCTTGGTAAATTTAAGAAAGTTGAAATCTTATCAGTATCTTTTCTGACAACAATGTTATGAGACTAGATATCAATTAGAGGAAAAAATCTGAAAAAATACAAACACATGGAGGCTAAACAATACACTACTAAATAACCAAGAGATCACTGAAGAAATAAAAGAGAAAATCAAAAAATATCTAGAAACAAATGACAATGAAAACATGATAACCCAAAAACTATGGGATGCAGCAAAAGCAGTTCTAAGAGGGAAGTTAATAGCAATACAATCCTACCTCAACAAACAAGAAACATCTAAAATGAACAACCTAACATTACACCTAAAGCAATTAGAGAAAGAGGAAGAAAAAAACCCAAAAGTTAGCAGAAGGAAAGAAATCATAAAGATCAGATCAGAAATAAATGAAAAAGAAATGAAGGAAACAATAGCAAAGATCAATAAAACTAAAAGCTGGTACTCTGAGAAGATAAACAAAATTGATAAACCATTAGCCAGACTCATCAAGAAAAAAAGGGAGAAGACTCAAATCAATAGAATTAGAAATGAAAAAAGAGAAGTAACAACTGGCACTACAGAAATACAAAGGATGATGAAAGATTAGTGCAAGCAACTCTATGTCAATAAAATGGACAACCTGGAAGAAATGGACAAATTCTTAGGAAAGCACAACCTTCTGAGACTAAACCAGGAAGAAAGAGAAAATATAAACAGACCAATCACAAGCACTGAAATTGAAACTGTGATTAAAAATCTTCCAACAAAAAAACCCAGGCCCAGATGGCTTCACAGGGGAATTCTATCAAACATTTAGAGAGGAGCTAACACCTATCCTTCTCAAACTCTTCCAAAATATAGCAGAGGGAGGACTACTCCCAAACTCATTCTACGAGGTCACCATCACCCTGCTACCAAACCAAACAAAGATGTTACAAAGAAAGAAAACTACAGGCCAATATCACTGATGAACATAGATGCAACAATCCTCAACAAAATACTAGCAAATACAATCCAACAGCACATTAAAAGGATCATACACCATGATCAAGTGGGGTTTATCCCAGGAATGCAAGGATTCTTCAATATATGCAAATCAATCAATATGATAGAGCATATTAACAATTGAAGAAAAACCATATAATCATCTCAATAGATGCAGAAAAAGATTTTGACAAAATTCAACACCCACTTATGATAGGCATAGAGGGAGCTTACCTCAACATATTAAAGGCCATATATGACAAGACCACAGGCAACATTGTTCTCAATTGTGAAAAACTGAAACCATTTCCACTAAGATCAGGAACACGACAAGGTTGCCCACTCTCACCACTGTTATTCAACATTGTTTTGGAAGTTTTAGCCGCAGCAATCAGAGAAGAAAAAGAAAAAAAAGGAATCCAAATCGAAAAAGAAAAAGTAAAGCTGTCACTTTTGCAGATGACATGATACTATACATAGAGAATCCTAAATATGCTACCAGAAAACTACTAGAGAGCTAATCAATGAATTTGGTAAAGTAGCAGGATAGAAAATTAATGCACAGAAATCTCTTTCATTCCTATACACTAATGGTGAAAAATCTGAAAGTGAAATTAAGGAAACACTCCCATTTACCATTGCAACAAAAAGAATAAAATACCTAGGAATAAACCTACCTAAGGAGACAAAAGACCTGTATGCAGAAAACTATAAGACACTGATGAAAGAAATTAAAGATGATACAAATAGATGGAGAAATATACCATGTTCTTGTATTAGAAGAATCAAAATTGTGAAAATGACTCTACTACCCAAAGCAATCTACAGATTCAATGCAATCCCTATCAAACTACCAGTGGCATTTTTCACAGAACTAGAACAAAAAATTTCACAATTTGTATGGAAACACAAAAGACCCCAAATAGCCAAAGCAATCTTGAGAAAGAAAAACAGAGCTGGAGGAATCAGGGTCCCGGACTTCAGACTATACTTCAAAGCTACAGTAATCTAGACAGCATGATACTGGCACAAAAACAGAAATATAGATCAATGGAACAGGATAGAAAACCCAGAGGTAAACCCACGCATGTATGGTCACCTTATTTTTGATAAAGGAGGCAAGGATATACAATGGAGTAAAGACAGCCTCTTCAATAAATGGTGCTGGGAAAACTGGACAGCTACCTATAAAAGAATGAAATTAGAATACTCCCTAACACCATACACAAAAATAAACTCAAAATGGATTAAAGATCTAAATGTAAGGCCAGACACTATCAAACTCTTAGAGGAAAACATAGGCAGAACACTCTATGACATAAATCGCAGCAAGATCTTTTTTGACCCACCTCCTAGAGAAATGGAAATAAAACCAAAAATAAACAAATGGGACCTAATGCAACTTAAAAGCTTTTGCACAGCAAAGGAAACCATAAACAAGATGAAAAGACATCCCTCAGAATGGGAGAAAATGTTGCAAATGAAGCAACTGACAAAGGATTAATCTCCAAAACCTACAAGCAGCTCAAGCAGCTCAATATCAAAAAACAAACAACCCAATCCAAAAATGGGCAGAAGACCTAAATAGACATTTCTCCAAAGAAGATATACAGATTGCCAACAAACACATGAAAGAATGCTCAACATCATTAATCATTAGAGAATTGCAAATCAAAACTACAATGAGATATCATCTCACACCAGTCAGAATGGCCATCATCAAAAAATCTACAAACAGTAAATGGTACCCTCTTGCACTGTTGGTGGGAATGTAAATTTATACAGCCACTATGGAGAACAGTATGGAGGTTCCTTTAAAAAGTAAAAATAGAACTATCATACGAGCCAGCAATCCCACTACTAGGCATATACCCTGAGAAAACCATAATTCAAAAAGAGTCGTGTACAACAATGTTCATTGCAGCTCTATTTACAGTAGCCAGGACATGGAAGCAACCTAAGTGTCCATCGACAGGTGAATGGATAAAAAAGATGTGGCACATATATACAATGGAATATTACTCAGCCATAAAAAGAAATGAAATTGAGTTATTTGTAGTGAGGTGGATGGACCTAGAGTCTATCATACAGAGTGAAGTAAGTCAGAAAGAGAAAAAAAGTACCATATGCTAACACATATATATTGAATCTAAAAAAAAAAAAGAGGTCGTGGAGAACCTAGGGGCAGGACGGGAGTAAAGATGCAGACCTCCTAGAGAATGGACTTGAGGACACGGGGAAGGCAAAGGGTAAGCTGGGACAAAGTGAGAGAGTGGCATGGACATATATACAGCACCAAATATAAAACCGATAGCTAGTGGGAAACAGCCACATAGCACAGGGAGATCAGCTCAGTGCCCTGTGACCACCTAGAGGAGTGGGATAGGGAGGGTGGAAGGGAGATGCAATAGCAAGGAGATATGGGGATATATGTACATGTATAGCTGATTCACTTTGTTATAAAGCAGAAACTAACACACCATTGTAAAGCAATTATACTCCAATAAAGATGTTAAAAATAAAATAAAATAAAATGGTAATGATTCTGAATGATAGAGATTTCATCTTCGTCAAAAAAAGATTTCCAAAAATAGTCACATGGGGTGAGGAGGAGGGGAGGGGTTCCCACAGTGTTAGAAAGTTGTCTCAGAGTCCCTGGGGGCCCAACACATTGATTTGCCAAGTATCCCTGAGAGTTTTCACCTTGCAAATACGAAGCTCTCCTCAAACTAACTGACACTCCATTGAATGTACCCAGATGATACTGAGCTTTAGGCTCTTAAGAGCAGCTTGGAACCTTTTCATTACAGGGGCTTTTGATGAGAGCTCTTAAGTCTGAGGAAATATGTCATCAATCCCAAGTGCATTAATAGCTGAGGGAGCAACAGTCTCAAGTGCACCTGAGCCTTGCCTCACTTGGCACTTTGGAGGAGCAGCTGTGGGTGGCAGGCACTGCAAGAAAGCATGAGAAACTTGAGAGGAAGCTTTGGCTGCCCTGGATGTGAGGCTGGCTTTGGAGAAGGGAATCAAAACTGGCCAACACATGGCATCGATGGACTTCATAACCACCTCCTTGAGCCATTGCACGCAGGATTCAGAGTCCTTCTCTTCTGGCCGGGTGACAGGTCAGGATAGAAGCAATGTCGGGGGGATCTGGTTCAGATGTCCCTTTCCTCAGGTGGGAAAAGGGACCACCTTTAAGCCCACTTATCCCTGTGGGATTTCTGGGAAAATAGGGGGAACAAAAGGAGGAAGGATGATACAGGAAGCAGTAAGCACATAAAGAGTGTGGGTCCTGGAGGCGCAGTGGGATTGCACGGGGAAGAGCATTGCTTTCAGAATCAGACTCCTGGTTTCCGGCTGGGCCTGGTCATTCATTGTGTGACCAGCCCCTGCCCAGTGAACCAGCCATCACTCACTCCGTGCTCTTGGGGCCCCGCCATGCTTCCTTTCCCTTGGTCCCTCAGATACTTCTTGCTTCTTTGAACCACTCACTTCACATCACTGATCCCTCAGCCTGGAATTTCCAGACTTCCACCTCTTGGTCTAACTCCTACTCAGGAAGTAGACAGCCCACCCTGGAGAGTAAGCAAAGAGAGCTCAGTGAAGGGACTTGGGGCCCAGGCGAGCACAGGCTCAGGGGCACCCTAGAGGCGTGGTGAAGCACCAGGAACCAGCAAAGTGGGAAGATGTTTGTGTCCCACAGGCCTAAAGCAGCGTAGGAGGAGCAAGTGCTGGCACCTGGAGAGAGCTGAGCTGCAGGAGGGTGTTCCTGGAGATCAGCAGCTACCACCGGAGCAGCTTCTGGACCCTGGGAAGCTGGGGAAAAAACAAGCAGAGGCATTACTGCAGGAAAACCGTGACCTTCTCAAACAGAAGGAGTCAGAAACCACAGGAAGGAGACAACCGCCTCACTTCCACCTTCCAAATCTTGTGCAAGTGGAGGTCATTGGCAAAAGCTAATTGGTTTTCAGAATCATAGCTGCAAGGGATTCTGGGAAATACAGTTATTTTTTAAGGTTTCCAGCCTCTGCAGATGGAAGGAGAATGAAAAGGAAGATGAGAACACCCATCTAAGTATCCACTGCACCTCTGGGTCTTTACTAGTATGTTCCTTCTGTCCCACCCCCTTCCAGCTACTGCATGTTTCTCACCCTCACCTAATCTGGGGCTCTGCTCCTGCTTCCTTCCCAGAGAGGCCTTCGTCTGTATACAAAGCAGCACCCACTCCCTCCCATTCTCTTACCTTGCTCTAGAACCTTCATATCTCTCATCACTCACTACCTGAAATTAAAACCTATTCATCTAATATTTTCTCTCCCCACCAGAGTGTGAGCCCATGTGACCAGGCATCTTTCCTATTTTTCTCAATCACCCTGTGTCCACTGTCTGTTTTTCAGTAAATATTTTTTTGAAAGAATGTTGAATGAATAAACCAGGAGAAGAGAATATGCAGGCCACATGTTGAAGGGCCATTATGAGGCACACTGGGGAGTTAGAGGCACTCTTTTGACGGAGGCGACGCTGGGAAGGAACCGTGGCAGAGAAGGAGTGCGATTCTGCCTATAATTGAAAGGTAATTATTCTGGAGGCAGCTGAGAAGGCAGCCTGGAGAGGGGTGCGATGGAAGACAGCTGGTCAGCAAGGCGGCGGGTTCACCAGCCATTTGAGTGGGACCTGTGGACCCAGAACACTCTGCCAGGCCCGCGGGAGGTGTGTCAGTGTCCTGGGGGAGGCTGGTGAGCTCTACCAGTACGAAAGGCCTAATCCCTGTCCCCCGAGGAGCCAGAGTTCTATTTGGGGAAATTGGAGTAGCAAGCATGAAATGTGCGGAGCATATTAAGAAGTACAAATTATCACAGCATTAGTACACAGGTCCCTAGGGCACCCTCAAGAAAAGAAGAGCTGGCTTTGGGCATGCTTGATCCAGAAGACTTCCTGGAAGTTGCGATATGAGTGATGCACCAGAGGAGTATCCAGGGCAGCTGGAAATGCAAGAAATCTGCACGGGGACTAGTTGGAAAAGTACTGGCAGGAGACTTCTTGGTACATGGGAGGGATATGTTCAAATGCATTCTTTTGCAAACTTGTTGGATACATAGCTAAAGAATCTAAACTCAGTGAAACTGTCTAAGTGTTCTTGTCTTACTCTCTAAAGCATATGCTCTGGGACCACGTCTTCCTGCTTGTAATGCTCTCTGTCCTTGACTTCAGTCTCCTTCTCTGGTTCCTCTTCCTTCTCAGGTAGGGAGCACATTCTTCATCTTATTTTTTCTTCCTCCTTACTGCCTATCCCTCCCAGGGCCGCTTCTATGAACAAGACCCCCAAATCCACCACCCACGTTCTGAACTTGAGCCAGCTTTACCAACATTTCCTCCAGGATGTCCCACTATGAGAGATGATGTAAAATCAAATCATCTTTCTCCCCTGTGATGGTTAATGTTATGTGCCAACTTGGCTAGGCTATGGTGTCCAGTTTGGTCAAAGAGCAGTCTAGATGTTTCTGTGAAGGTATTTTTTAGATGTGATTAACATTTAAATCAGAGGACTTTGAGTAAAGCAGTTTACCCTTCATAATGAGGGTGAGCCTCGTCTAATCAGTTGAAGGACTTAAGCAAAAAGTCTGAGGTCCCTGAGAAGGAAGGAATTTTTCCTCTAGACTGTCTTTGGACTCAAGACTGCAACATCAGCTCTTCTCTGGGTTACCAGTCTGCAGCCTGGAGTGCAGATTTAAGACTTGCCAGCCCCCAAAATTGCAATTACAAAAAGCCAATTTCTTAAACTGTCTCACTCTCTCCATATCCATATATATATATATACAATCATCACCAAATCTTGTCTATCTTACCTTCAAAACTTCTTTTAACTCCTCCTTTTCTATTTCAATCACAATGTCCCTGTAAAAGTCACTGTCTTCTCTAACCAGGTCTACAACTCTGTCTTCTTTCTGGATCTCCTTGCAATGTCTCTTGCCTCTTCCAATCCACACGATAGTGGTTTTTCTAAATAATAAGCCTCATTTTATGATTCTTCTACCTAAAACAATTCAATGGCTCCTCTTGGTCTCTGTGATAACACAGAAATTCACTAATGCTGATTAAAGAGCCCTGGATGATCTAGCTCCTGATACATATCTCATTCCAACTCCATCTGTAACCAGCTCCCACCATTATACTCTACTTCTTGAGGGAACCATGATCTATATGCCTCAGGGCATTTGCCCAGGCTATTCCTTGGCTTGGAATACAAACTACCCACATCTTTCCTCTGGCTAACTCCTACTCAGCATTTAGCTAGCATTTTCTTTAGGAAGTTTTTTTTGACCCCTCTAACCTAAGTTAGTTTCTGCTCCCACATGATACTATCACACTTATCATTATATCATTATTATTTTAATGATGATATTTATTATTGTATTATTATTACTGACTTGATTTTCTACATAGCTCCCTGTAGAGTGGGATTGGGTCTTGCTCAGTAAGTATTGTATCCCTAGTGCCTTGTACATAATAAGTGCTCAACAGTCTTTTAATGAATGAATACATACATAAATAAATTTCACCTGTCATTTTTTAGTGCCACTACCTATACAAACCCCTTGCTGGGTCTATTTAGTGTCTTACTAACTTCTTAGTCTCTACTCTGTCCTGCCTGTCATTATCTTTTACACTGCTGCTGATTCTGATACAACTCCTCTGATTGAAGCTCTCAATAACTTGCTGTGTATTTTGGCATTCTAGGCCTTTCACGAGATGAATGTTCCTTCTCCCATTCTAGGCCGATGAATCTACTAGCCATGTCCCATCTTTCCTCCCTATGGTTTTCATCATGTTGCCTCTACTTGGAAACCAAAGTCTATCCAGTCTCTAACTAACTCCCTTCATCCTCTTCTTTGGATTGAAATTAATTACTTGTTCCTCTAAACACCACTTCATTTACATAATGGGAAGAGTTAGCAGATATAAGATCCTGCCCAAGCTACTTCATTTCTGGAATCTTAGTATTTTTGCCTATAAAATGAGACTAATAATATCTATATCATCATAATAATAGCATTGACTCCTCTAGTTCTTGCACGTACTGCGTGCTGGGTAGGCTCCTAAGCACTCTGCATGTAACTTATTTAACCATTATACCTAACCTCTTTGAGAGGTAGAATGGAGGCAGAGAGCAGTGAAGTAACTTCCCCAATGTCACAGAGCCAGGAGTGGCGGTGCTGGATTCAACCCTGACAGCCTGGTTCCAGGTCTGTGCCCTCAGTCACTTGGCCACACTGCCTGATGGGGAGTAAAAGTGGGCTAGTGAGCGAAGATGCTTAACACAGAATGCAGCTCTGGCAGGCACTGAGTTGGTGATTCTGCAGGCCCTGGAATAAGGTGACTTTCAGTGTGATTCTGTCATGTAGGAGCTGGTTGACCTTGAACAGCTTTTTTTTTTTTAATAAATAAATTTATTTATTTATTTATTTATTTATTTATTTATTTATTTTTGGCTGTGTTGGGTCTTCGTTGCTGCACGCAGGCTTTCTCTAGTTGCGGCGAGCAGGGGCTACTCTTCGTTGCGGTGTGCAGGCTTCTCATTGCAGTGGCTTCTCTTGTTGTGGAGCACGTGCTCTAGGCACGTGGGCTTCAGTAGTTGTGGCGCGCGGGCTTAGTCGCCCCACGGCAAGTGGGTTCTTCCCGGACCAGAGATCGAACCCGTGTTCCCTGCATTGGCAGGTGGATTCTTAACCACTGTACCACCAGGAAAGTCCTTGAATAGCTTATTTATCTAAGCCTTAGTCACCTCATCTGAAAAATTGGCATATTGCTGCTATTTATCTCATAGAATTGTTCTGCAGATTGAAAAAAAATAACATATTGAATGTGCTTAGAATAATACCTGACGCACAAATCTTCATAAATGTGTATTTTTATAATATATCATAATCATCATGATTATTTTATCACACTCTGCTTTGTATTATAATAATTTGTGTGCTCAACTGTAATCCCTTCTACAAGATTGTAATCTTTTTGTTCATGCCCTGTGTCTTACACTCTTGCACATCAAAGGTATACAATGTTTGTTAAATGAGTGAATAGGATCCTTTCATTGTGACTCATTTAAAGGATTATGGCATAGGGATTTCTGGCCAAGAAAAAAGTCCCCTAAAAAGGCAGTAGCTGTGATGTCAATGGAAGATGCCAATTACATCTTTCTTCCCTGTTCTACCTGCTGTTCCCGTTGAAAGAATAAAAGATTAGAGGGCTGGGACGTTCCCTCTTTCCAATCAGCTGAAGTGAGATGTGTAGTATCCATCATATAACTGGGTCTGAAGGAGTCAGCTTCTTCCCTGTAGTGGAGAAATCCCATTAATTTTTTTCAACTCAAAAGGGTCTCTTGGTATCTCCATGTGTGATACATAGCCTAGTGTAATGGGGGTACAGAAATGTAAGGAATTCTGGAAAGAATCAGGGCTTTGGATATTAGAGCTGTGACTCATCATTGACAGAGTGATTTTAGGCAAATAATGTAAATAAAGGGGGGGTGTCTCATTTTCCTCATTTGTACAATGTTGAAAAATCAAATGGGAGATCATACATGAATGCACTGGGGAAACTTTTCAAGGCCCTCCTTGGGTTGTCAGTTGCTCCTGTGCTAAATGTGGGTCTCCTGGGGTCTGATTTCTCCCAAAGTAGAGACAAGCCATGGGGGGAATTGAATCCCTATCAGAAGGTGGAGTGAGAGTGTCAGGGAAAGAAACCACTGGAAGGAATTTTAGGGGTCATCTGGCCCAGCAATTCTCAAACTCCTGCTACCACCATGGTTTTTGCCATTATCTGTGTAATCTCTGCACTATTATTGATGTGGTATTTTCCTTTAATAGCACTCACCTTTTTACTTAAAGATGTACAGAAAGGAGACCTTCTTTCATTACTGTAAATGGAAAAACCAATATTACTTCCCATAAATGGAAGGCAGAAAAACAATACAAGGAGAACCCAGCAATATCATTAAATTCTAGGTAGGTACTGCAGCTTGCCATGGTTCTGAGCCTGAGGCCTACTTTCTCTTCCTTGGAAAGGCAACTTAGCAGATATTAGAGAGGTGGTAACCAAAAACTCGAACCAAGCTGAGACTTGAAGGATTGAAAGATTATTAAAAAGGAGATAAATTTCTCACTAAGGATTAAACGTAGCTTCATGCTATACTCTTGCCCCACCCTGAGTCATTTTTCACTGCCCTACATTTTAGAGAAAAATGTGACATTAGTCCAACCTTCCCTTTGACCAATGAGGAGATTGAGGCCCAAGTGGATTATTACATCTTTTGTTCACACCACAGAGGGGCTTCCCAGGCCAGAGGTCTGACCAGGTGTGTGGGTCACCTGAGAGTCACATCCCTGCCATCACCACCAAAGGACATGCATTCCATCAGAGGCACCTTTCACCATCCCGAGGACATTTGCATTTATTATTTCCCTCAGTCCCCCTAGCAGCCTGATGAGACGAAAAGATTCCGAGTGATTTTGGCCACTGTATAAATGTGGAGACGAAAGCCTCAGGAGGGTGCTTGCCATTTTAAGTTCCCACGGCTGGCAGGTGGCAGAGCCAGGCTCTGGCACAGCCTCTTCATTACACCTTCTTTCTACTGGATCTCCCTGCCTGTCAGAGAGGCCATCTTGACCTTGTTTCCTCTCTTTCTGCTCCGTGATTGAAATTTATAGAACATACACTGGTTAAATTCGCTGCGAACAAGATACTGTAGGCCTTCTACATGGTTTGAGCTTTCAAGTTCACCTCCTCATTCTAGCTGAGGCATTCAGGAAAGGAAAATAAGTGTTCTGAGTCAAACCCCATCTCTTCAATGTAGCATCAAGCATGAAGCAGATGATATCATGGTAGCCGGTAAGCCAGCAGGTCTTGCCTTGACCAGGTTGAGTGGCCGAGTGACCGTGCAGCTGCAGAGAGGGGAGGGAGGTTAGTGGGGCAGTCAGCTTGCAGTCTCACTGCCACACTTGGCCACACCTAGAATCCCCTTTTCCCTCCGTGCACAGAATTTCTAGTAATATCTCTCAGTGCCACTCACTTTTTATAAAATGAATTATATGTGTTTTGGACTTCTTAATTTGTGGGTAAGTAGCTGCAATCTGTCGTCAATGCTTTCCCTGTAAACTACATGATCAAGTCTAAACAAATTAGCCTGGCATTCAAATCCTCTATTGATGTGGCTAAGTGATTGCTCCAGGCTGCATGGGCCGTCCTCCCCAAACTCCTCTACCTGCTCAGACCCTACTAAGCCTGCCAGAGGAAACTCAAGATCCATTTCTTAAAGCCTGTCGGAGTTTCTGGCTGGCAAGGAATCTTTCTGAACTTACATTTATTTCATAATTTATGAGGAAATTAATTGTGCTATGTCTCTTTGCATCTTTTTATTTTGATCTGTTATTGATATATTTTAGCCTTAAGTATTTAATGTATGGTTACCTGGGATCTTTGAAATAGACTGTCTTTTTTTTTTTTCAGGTCAGGTTGTGTGCTATTCTTTGCATTCCACTGCTGCCTGCTCTGGATTGCATATGAAATAGACACTCAGTACACGTGTGACCAGGAGATACCTTCCCAGTCAAGGTAGAATAATAAAATGTTAAGAGTTCCAAGAACCAGGCTAAGGAGTTTGGAGTTGTGTTTATTTCACTCTCACTTGCTGGAACATAAAGTTCCACTGCACACATTGTTCTTGCCTCTACCTGAAGGAAATAGCTCCTTTCTACTAAGCTCCGCAGTATGGAAGAAGAGACACCCCGGGTCTTTGTAACTCGCCCTCTCTCTGGCTGTAGTCCTTTCTGTCCCAACCGGAGAAGAAGCAGAGAGCTTCAGTTCTCTGCTCTTCTTTCACTCTCTTCCATGCTCCTTTCCTTCTTTGCTTTTCCTCCTCTATGGTTGGAGACTATTCCCGGTGGCCTTGCGAAAATGTGGAGAGGCTCATTCCCCGCCTGGGCTGAGCAGTCAGGGAGTAGATTCCAGTATACATTGGAGTCCCTGAAGGAAAGAGGCTGTGCCTGGGCTGTAACTGTCATGGAGGCCCGTTGTCATGGTGACTCGTATCAGGCAAGGTGATGTGGAGGAGAGAGAGAGAGAGGGAAAGAGAGAGAGAGAGATGGCAGAAAGAAAAGAGAAGGAGGAAGAGAGAAAGGGAGAGAAAGACAGAGGAGGGTTTTCCTAGAAGATCAGAGGTAATTTTTTTGTTTTTTGTTTGTTTGTTTGTTTTTATTTTTGGCCGCACCGTGCGGCATGTGGGATCTTAGTTCCCCGACTAGGGATCGAACCTGTGCCCCCTGCAGTGGGTGCGTGGATTCTTTACCACCAGGGAAGTCCTGACCGGAGGGTCTTTATTTTGGGAAAGACAGCAGGAGCTTAGGTGGGCAATGACCACCGCTGCAGGAGGAGAAGGCAAAGGTAGAAGGAGGGGAGATGGAGAGATAAAGAGGTGGGAAGGAGGGGAGGGGATGAGAAGAGGAGATGAATGAAAGACACGGGGGAGGGTGGAGAAGGCAGAGGAGAGGATGAAAGAGGGGCTGAGGAATGGAGCAGGGCTGGGCGCTGGGTGGGGAGGGGAGCCGGCGCCGCTCTCGGCGTAATCCTTAATTATTGCCCCGATGTTTTCCATCTCTATCTGTTCTTTGATCTCCTGTGTTACACATTAAATATGAGCAACCAAATCTGCATCTCTTGTCTAAAAACTCGATGAGGCGAGACTTCAAAGCAAAGAGCGGAACAAAACGGGCGGCGCCTGCCTTTTTGTACTGCCAGTTTGCTGGCCCAATTAGGTTGAAAGGAGCCCTGAAGTCCTCTTCTGATCTGAGCCGGGCGCCCGCACTGTGCCTGCCACTGGCTCCAGGCGTAATGAGATCAGCAGTCCTGGGCTGGCCAGCTGACCTCTCTCCAGGTACCCCAGACCCTTAGAAGAGTTACCCAGAAGCTGGCACCTGGCACTCAGGACCACCTGAGCTGAGCTCGCCAGGGGAGGCCCCAGGCAGTGGGGACAAAGCCGGGTCAGGCCCGTTCTCTGCGTGGCTGGGAAGCAGCGAGCCACCTGACAGGTGCCTGTGCACCGGGAGGAGCTGCTGAATCTGACCTCTGCCTCCCCCTCCAGGTTTCCATCAAGGTGCCTGAGATTCTGAGGCAGCTGCACCCACTGGTCCGTGGAGTCAGAGTCAGGGTCTGGTCGGCCAAGAGCAGTGATCTAGCTACCCTCTCTGGGCCTCAGTTTCCCCCTCCTTAAATGCAGAATGAAACTGGAGACTCCAGTGTTACATGGTACATGCTTGCCTTGTCCTCGACACCTTGCAAGGCACCTCTGAAGGGAAGCCCCTGCAATCCCCAGGGTCCCTGGAAGGAAGGCCTTTTCCCATCCTGCATTGCAGGGCACACGACCCACAGGGGCTTTTCTCTGCCCACATCCCTTTCCTCAAGCTTGCACTTCACCATGCCACCGCTTTCTCATACTGCTTGGGCCACCCCTGCCGGAGAGAAGGGTGGGACAACTAAATAAGCTTATTCATGCTGAGTTAAGGGAGACTAAATGGGAGCATTTACATCTTGGAAAAATACTGGAGAAAAGTCAACTATTCACCCAGAGGAGTGTCTCTGAAGACCCAGGTGTTGAATTTTATTTTTAGGAGGCAGTGGAGCTGCTGCTGGCCTTCAAATCCTGCCCCAAAGGGGAATTGCCGCTCTGTCCATGGTCTTCTGGATAGAAGGGCATTAAACTGGGGGTTAGTGGCTGAGGCTGTAAATTTCAGCTTACGACTTGAGGCATCCCTATCTTCCTCCCTTGTCATCCTCCATATTCCCAGGAATGGCCCCTGAGCTCAGCGGTAATTCATCTGGGTGGGTGCACGGGGCTGGCAGAGGAGGGCACAGGAAGCCATGTCTTAGAGGAGTTCACCACCAGGGTGGACACGGCATGAAGCTGTCAGTCTGCTCTCCGGGGCATCACGGAACAGAGCGAGGTCCCGTTTCCCACCCAGGCTCCCCCTCCTCATCCGTGAGGCTCTGTCCTTTAAAAGCCTTTCACGGGCATCTCCTCAGCACCCCCGAGCCTTCTGGACCCCTGTCTGCTTGTCAGAGTGAGCCCCCAGCTCCAGGCCCTTGAGGGCTACCAGCAGTGACAGATATTATTTTAAGGAAGGCAGCCCCCAAGAAGTAAAATGCATGGTTCCTGAGTGTGGCAAGTGGAGAGCTGGAGGAAGAAGAGGACCCCACCCTTGGCTGTGTTTCTCCAAGTCAGGCGAGAAACTGACTGGGGTCAAGAGAAGGCTCAAGTGGAAAGGCATTCCTTTTTCATGGCATTTGGGAGGTTTTTGGGCTCAGGCAGCCCCCGTTTTGGCCTCTGAACTCAGGAACAGATAGATGAGATCATACCAGGCCCAATAGACCCCAGATACTTGATTATGAGTGTGGGGTCCCAGGAAGAAGTAGTGATGCTTCCATGACCTCCTGGAGGCCCCTGACAGCCCAAGTGAAGCCCAAGGTAGAAGTGGTGGGGTTCTCCCTGTTGATACTTGGGAAGGATGGCATTGATAAGTGTTTAGAAGCTTATTGGGAGTCTTCTGTCAAGTGCATTGATCCTCAGCACAGCATGGTGCTGAAGAGCCAGCTTTGGACTGGACTTCACAGACTACATCCTAGGTCTTCCTGTGTGATCTTAGATTAGTTACACAATGCTCTGTGCCTCAGTCTCCGCCTCTGTAAAGTGGCTAGTAATTGACCTATGTTACAGCCCTGCCATGAGGATGGGAGTGCTACAACAGTGCCTGGCACTTAGTATTCAACAAATGTTGTCTGTTATTTTCATCCACTACTTTATTCACTTCTCACAGTATCCCTGAGGGCAATAGGAAAGGTAAAAGTTCTTTTAATTGCAACAGAAAGGAAAGACTTTGCCCAGCACACAAGGGGCAGAATCCTGCCCTTTGTCACTTTTTCCTTGATGCCAGGTATGGTGGGGAAGAGGAATCTTCTGTCTTTTTTTTTTTTTTGCCTTTGGGGGCTGTGTTGGGTCTTCATTGCTGTGTGAAGGCTTTCTCTAGTTGTGGCGAGTGTGGGCTACTCTTTGTTGCAGTGCATGGACTTCTCATTGCAGTGGCTTCTCTTGTTGCAGAGCACGGGCTCTAGGCACACGGGCCCTAGAGTGCGTGCGCTTCAGTAGTTGCTGTGCATGGGCTCAGTAGTTGCGGCTCATGGGCTCAGTAATTGTGGCTCACGGGCTCTAGAACGCAGGCTCAGTAGTTGTGACGCACGGGCTTAGTTGCTCCGCGGCATGTGGGATCTTCCCAGACCAGGGATAGAACCCGTGTCCCTTGAATTGGCAGGAGGATTCTTAACCACTACACCACCAGGGAAGTCCCGAATCTTCAGTCTTGACACGTGGTAGTCCTTGATTTTACTCCCAATCATTTCTAGTTTTCCCTCTTTCTGAACATATGGTAGGATTGTAATAAAAGATAGTTATGACCACGTGGCTTGATTTGACCAATAAAATGTGAGCAGAAGTTATATTTGCTGCTTCTGGTGAAGTTCTAAGATGTAAGGTAGAACTTGTCACATCCCTTTCCTGCTATAGTGATCACATGAGCACATGTTGAGACAAAACTTCTGTCAGCTGGGTCACTGAGGGACCAGAATGGACACAGTCCCACTGCCCACTCTCTCTGGACACAGAGTGTAAGCCAGAATGAACTTTGATTCTGAGAGAGACAGGGGTGACTTGTTACTTCAGCATAACCAAGCATATCCTGACTAATTTGCTGTAGATTACACTAGTGTGTCCAGAACACAGAGTCTTCCTCCTGATGGAGTCTGCTTCCCAGCTCTCAGAAGAGCCCAATCAGAAGGAAGGGTGTGAGCAATTGACCACTGTTCTCTGCCTCTTCTCTTTCAGTCTTGATCTGTTTCCTAGTGGCAGCAATCAACTCAGGCAGTGAGAGGTAGCAAACAGAAGAGGGATTTTGTTTGTGTGTTTGTTTTGTCTTACATTTTATTACCCTGATAGAAAGACTGGGATCCTGGACCTCCCAGGAGATCCAATAGTTAGGACTCCATACTTTCACTTCAGGAGGCACGTGTTCAATCCTTTGCTGGGGAACTAAGATCCTGCATGCTGGGTGGTGTGACCAAAAAAAAAAAAAAAAAAAAAAAGAAAAAAAAGACTGGGATCCCCATTCACCAAGTTGCTTACAAGAGCCTCCTAATGCCTTAGATGAAATGGAGAGATTCCGATCACACAAGCATCACTGGAACGAATGGGTTCTGAATGGGGCTTTGCTTGCTCTCGTCTTGGGTCATCTCTTCTCAAGAACTGGATCTCCTTGTCTAAGAGACTTAGTCTGGGGCTAATATTCAGAGCCTCCTTCCTGGGGCAACAGGCCTGGAAGAATCCTCAAACAAACACTGCCTCATATGCTAGAGGAAAGGGAGATTCCAGGTTACTGATGAACCTGAAGTCAAGCTTTACCCGGTCTTTGAAAGCCAGGACCAACAGCATAGTTTGAAGGACCTGCTACAAGATAAAAATGCCGGGTCCTGGGTTCAAAAGTTTTAGGAATGTCAAGCTGGTGACTGCAGGGCATTAAACCAAGCACAAAGACGTTCTCAGATTGTACGTTCACGAAACTGCTCTGCTAAATGAGCCATTCCTTCACAAGGAGGGAAAAGGAAATCCACTTTACACCGTGGGACATACCCACCCCCTTGACACGCTTGAACGGATTCCAAGAGGAGCTCAGTGAAAAGCCATCCAGGCTATGAAATGACTCCAAACCCGGGCTCTGCAGTGTGGGCTATGGCCAGCTTCTTAACTCTCTCCTTTGCATGGCAGGTAGACTCTCCCTGTCCTGTTGTTACGATACAGTACAAGAAGATGACAATTCAGAGATTAGATTTGGCCGTGAACCCTAGAAAGCCAGCTACCCATTCTGCTTGTGCTGTTTTAAATGTTCATGGGAGCTGAGGAAGAAATTCAGAACGCAGGGAGGAATATGTACATTTCAGGGCTTCTCGAGATCCACAGTTGCCCTGTTCATTTCCTAGTTTATTTTCTGACTTCTCCATGGGAGCGTTCGTGCCATGAGGTCGGACCCCTGCCTGGTTCATCCTCCTTCCCCTATGTACAGGACGACTCAAATGTAGGTCATCCATTGACCCCTGTGGTGTGAATAAATGAAGAGGGTCACAGGCTGCTGGCAGGTGTGTTTATGTGACCACAATGTGGAGTCGTGTATGTGTGTGTGTGTGTGTGTGTGTGTGCATGTCTTTCCCCTTCTCCACCCAAACCTGCATATAAGTCAGGATGGGACATATTTAAGCTTAAATGACTGCCTTTCTAGAGAATGTTCTCTTTTACAGGGGATTCAAATGCCTTGCTTTATTCAATCAATCATCCATCACCTAAACATCTAGATTTATTAAATATCTAGAATGTATTCATTCAAACTAAATCACCATTTATCGAATGACTATAATGGGTCTAAGTTTCATGCAGACTTAGGGTTAGAAAATTTACTGTGTGACCTCAGGCCCCAGCCTCCCTCCTCTGGGATGGGGACCAGAACGGGGTTCAGGCTTGACACCGTCCTAGCTCCCTGGCAACGCAGAGCTCTCTACGATGCTGTCTGGATGTCTCTTTGACTTTGGGCGAGGCTGGGTCCTAAGAGAGATTCAGGAAGAGACAGGGCAGGATCTGAAGGTGTCGCTCCTGCACCTCTGAAGACCCAGCCTGTCTCCACACTCCCCAGGGTGCCACAGAGAGAATGGAGCTAGAAAAGCCAAAAATGTCCCCAAGTTAACAAACACAGCCTCTTCCTCTCCAATTCTCTCTCTCCCCATTTGCTGAAATGGTAATTTTAAGTCTCTAATAGTTCCTCAGAGCACTGAGGTGAGGCAAGATGGGGATTATTTATGTTCACATCTGCCAGCCTGCCTTCTCGGGTGGTGGCAAGGCTGATGGTGCTGCTGATGAAAGCTGCCCGCTCTGCTCCACGCGGCGAGGAGCAGAGCGGGCTTTGTTGCGTCTCCCCGGTGACCAGCTTGCCTGCTACTCTCAGCTCCGGGCCAGCCCACCATGTCCTCTCTCCAGGCTTCAGGTCAGCTCCAGCGGTCCATGCATATTCATGCCGAGGATGCAGTGCCCTCCCCAGAAGGGCCGGCATCCTGGGCATTTATTAATCACTGTCTCCAGCTCTCTCGCGACCACCCAACCGGAGGTCCCTGCGTAGGAAGGCTGCAATGTCACCACCAACAATGGGCGCCGCAGAGTGGAAAAGAACAATAACAACATTAATGAGGGGGTCCTGTGCCAGGGACTGAGTACTGGGGGAGGGACTCAGCATCCTCAGCTCCACCAGGAAGTACAGCTGCCATGGTGGTTGCCTGATGTGATCTTGGTGCAACAATAGCTTCAGAAGCTCAGGGCACCTGCAGCTGGTACTTACTGGGCACCAGGCCTCTGTTGAGAACCTGGTATGCATTTCCAGAGATACTATCCCATTAAATGCTTTCAACATTGGGGATAGGTATTCATACCCCAATTTTATGGATGAAAACCTGGCATTTGGGGAAGAGAAGTGACTCATCCAAAGTCACACAGCCTTCTATGAAGTGACAGGTTCATATCCAAGACTCGGAACTCATACTCTTGCAGGTGCACTGCTCTCACGCAGCCTCCCCTGCAGGAGGGTTATAATCAGAGGCATCTCCAAGGAGTCTGGTCACTCTCTCTCTTCTCCACTTTTCATGTAAGAGTTTGTCAAAACCTTGCTTCTGGAAGGAATTACACAGGTTCCCAGTTGAGTGTCTGAGAAATCAGAGCTGAGAGGGGTGTGGAAGATCCTTGTTTTAATAAATTACCAAACTAAAGTGACAGCCAGATCCCAACCTAGTTCTTCCAGCATCTTGCTCTAGGTCTTTTACTCACCCTTGCATGCCCAGACTCCCGGGCCTGATGCTTAGACCCGCCACAATCTGCATCCCCAGCTATCCTGCTTATCTCTCCAGCTCCCGAGCTCTGACTCAATTCAGATTTCCCAGGCAGGCCCCCTCATTGCCTCAGAGATGAGCTACACTCAGTTCTACCTTTTCATCTTTGCATAGGCTGTTTGCTCATCTTCTTTTTCTAAAATGTCATTTTTTTCCTGGTCTCTGTCTGAAATTTTTAGGCAGCGTCTTCATTGTGGATGTGCCTCCAACTCACCCATCCTCTCTCAGAACTCTTACTGTGCACGGTGTTAGACTTTGTTCATCTCTACTTAGAAGTCCTTGATTAGATCAAGGGGGTAGGGTACTTTATTCAGCTCTTGAATTTTCTTCAGTGTCTGATAGGGACCAGACACAAAGACGTTCCTCAGACATCCTGAGGAATCAGTGGATGATGATTATGATGTTACCCATTTATAACCCCACATCTCCGATTTCACTACTCCTGTCTGCTCCCAGAGTAGCACACAGCAACTCCTCTTTCTTGACTGCAGGAAATGTTTAATGAGGAGCTCTTGCATGCTGGACACCATAAGAGGTGCTGAAGGTTCAATGGTGAGTAAGCATCTCTTCCCATTAGGAGATTAATGTCTAGTGGAGGAGACAGAATCATAGGTTGGTGAGAACGAAGGAGAAAAGAGAACTGTTGGCTGAAAGGTAAGCCTTTGGGGCCCTTGACAACACTGGGAAGGTGCCCAGCGAGTCTGTTAAGGATCTCGTTCTTTCACTGCCCACTTCATCCAGGTTTTCTCCACCTGCCATTTGCACAGAGTGACCCTGAATTTCCAATGCTGTCCTGTCTCATCTCTAGACTTGCCAGCCTGTAGCAATTAACTCTTTCCTTTCTTTTATTAAGTCTTCCCAGGTAGATGTCTTTTTTAGAAGGCCCTATGCATTCCATATGGAATTACTAGTGACTGGTAAATCAACTTTTATTCTTCCCATTGGAGACAATGATGAACGAATGACTATTAAGGGGACTCCAGGTACTGGATGCAAATCATTGGGAGAGTTGTTTGGGAGAGAGTTGCAGCTTTCTACATGCATAGCTACATGCAGCTTTCCTCAAAGCATAACATGGAGTTGATAGCAACAGCTGCTTACACAACATACAATTGCTCTCAGCTTTTTGACAAGCAATTAATTCTCCATAGTGAACTAATACAGTAAGTCTCCTACATACGAACCTTCAAGTTGCAAACTTTCAAAGATGCAAACGTACATTTACATGTCCAATCACTTAAGTTAGTTCATGTGTCTGGCGTACGCTGTCACATGCGTGCATCCTCTACAAGTGGTTGTACTTTTGTGTACTTTACTGTATAGTACTGTATAGAGTACAGTAATACAGTATCTTTATTTCTTGCCTGTTCACTTGATGCCAGTCCCTGTATGCCAGCTGTTGTACCATACTGCTGTATTTTCAAGGTACTATACTGTAAGATTAAAAATGTTTTCTTTATTTTTTGTGTTTGTCTTTTATGTATTATTTGTGTGAAAAGTATTATAAACCTATTACAGTACAGTACTATATAGCCGATTGTATTAGTTGGGTGCCTAGACTAACTTTGTTGGACTTACGAACAAATTGGACTTAAGAATGTGCTCTCGGAATGGAACTCGTTAGTATGTAGGGGGCTTATTGTAAATGATGTAGGATTAACACCTGAATCTAAACTGGGACTCAAAAATGTGCTGAGAAGAATAGTGAAAAGACATGCTGGGACCCAGCCCTGATAGCACATCAACAAATTCTGGCCACTTGACTAGATTTTCCACTGGGTGAGAAGTTTTGCAGCATAGAAAGAGTGGAGTTCCAATAAGTGGAAATATTCCAGGACTGTAATAAAAAAGAGGAAATAAATGAAGGCAAAGAGCCCTCAATCACTTAAACATTTTGTGTGTATGAGTGCGGGGAAAGAATGAGGTCAGAAGTGTAATCCTGCAGGTAGATTTTTATCAGACTTGCAGTAGAGAAGATGACTGATGTTTCCAAAGGTTCATTCTAATGTGAGGGATGGATTTGGTGGCATCCATAGAGAACGTTGGAAGACCAGTTGGAATGATATTGCTATAGTCATGGAGAGGGAAGCAGTTGAGGTTTCCAAGATATATTTTTGAAGTAGAATTGACAGGACTTGTTGATGGATTGGGTCTAGAGGATAAGAAAGAGCAATCCAGAGTGACCCCACGTTTTGGGCATGAGCAACTTAATAGGTCCCATTTACTGACATGGAGAGGACTGGAGAAGGAACTCATTGAAGGGGATATCAAGAGCTCCCTGATATGTCTAACATGTCCCTAACATGTCTCAGACATGTTAAGCCTAACACATCATATATCCAAATGGAGATGCCATTATCAAAAAAATCTACAAATAACAAATGCTGGAGAGGGTGTAGAGAAAAGGGAACCCTCCTACACTGTTGGTGGGAATGTAAATTGGTGCAGCCACCATGGAAAACAGTATGGAGATTCCTCAAAAATCTAAAAATAGAGTTGCCATATGATCCAGAAATCCCACTCCTGGATATATATCCGGACAAAACTATAATTCGCAAAGGCACATGCACTCCTATATTCATAGCAGCACTATTCACAATAGCCAAGACATGGGAACAACCTAAATGTCCATCAACAAAAGAATGAATAAAGAAGATGTAGTATATATACAATGGAATACTACTCAGCCATAAAAAAAACAGAATAATGCCATTTGAAGTAGCATCGATGGACCTGGAGATTAGCATACTAAGTGAAGTCAGAAAGAGAAAGACAAATACCATATGATATCACTTATATGTGGAATTTAAAATATGACACAAATGAACTTATCTATGAAACAGAAACAGACTCACAGACATAGAGAACAGACTTGTGGTTGCCAAGGTGGAAGGAGGAGTGGGGGAGGGATGGACTGGGAGTTTGGGATTAGCAGATGCAAACTATTATATATATAGGATGGATAAACAACAAGGTCCTACTGCATAGGACAGGGAACTATATTCAATATCTTGTGATAAACCATAATATAAAAGAATATGAAAAATAATGTATATATATGTATAACTGAATCTACTTTGTTGTATAACAGAAATTAACACAACATTGTAAATCAACTACACTTTAAGAAAATAAATTTCAAAAAATGAATTAAAAAAGCAAATATAGATGTCAAGAACACAATTAAATCTATAAGACTGAAGCTCTGAGGTGTGGTTTGCATTGGAGATATAAATTTGGAAGTTGCTGGCTTCCAAATTTATATCTCTACAAATCCAGAGGGCACTTGCAGCTGGGAGAACAGATGAGGCCAGGTAGGGAGAGAGAGAAGAGAAGTGGTCATAGCAGTTCTCCTCAAGGCCTGGGAAATCATGGCAGCAAAAGAATCTGTGACTGAGTAGCCAAGTGTGAAAGAAAAATCTAGGAGAGTGTGACATCCAAAGAGGCCAAGAGAAGGAAGTTTTAAGGAAGAGGGGTCATCAACAGTGTTAATATTGCAGTAAAATCAAATGAGGAAAGTATCCAGTAGATCTGGCAACATGAAGGTCATTCTTGACCTGGATTGAAGAAGATTAAGTGAAAGCAATTGTAGAAAATCAGTTGGACTGGGCTGATGTACAAATGGAAAATGAGCAAATTGAGGTAGCCAGTGAATCTGCTCTTTACAAAACTTTGGCACTGGAGTGAAGGAAAAAGACAGAGCAGTAGCTGGAGGAGGATGTGGGCTCAACAGAGGGAATTTACCACTGTGAGTGACACAAACTCTGCTTTAGGAAAGGCTGATGGGACAGTCAAGTAAGATCAAGTTTGGTGAGTGTCAGACTGACCACTTCCCCAGTACAGCTCCTAAAGACTTGGAGCATGTTGCAGAAGAGGGTGAGCTGCAGAGGTAAAACAGCTAAGAAATCTGTGGGTGTAGGAGAGCCATAATCAAAGAGGAAAATGCTGAATAGCATCAGGGACCAAATTAGTGCCGCAGCACTCTGTCCCAGTAATACCGGCCAGGAGGAATTGGAATAAGAAGCATTGTTGAGTGGAGGCTTAAATTCAAAGGAGAAAACCAGTAGAGGGGTAGAGGGTCGGAGTGTGTTGGCAGTTTTCCCAAGTAGATACAAATGAAGCAGAATATGGTGGCACTGAAATCAGCTGGGAATGGAGGTGGGAGGTGTGGAGGTTGGCCTGAAACTATAATCATTCATTAATTTGGAACTGGGTTGCCCTGGTACTAAGGTAAATGTCAGGAGACAGTGTTTGGCCTTGTTGGTTGTTCACCGTGCTGCTGTTTTCTCATTTTCAATATAGAGACATCCAGCTTCCAGAGGGACTTTATAACACCTTCAGCACAAGGCAGGAACTCTGAGTGGGTTCTTGAACCAAATCATATTCACTGTGTCTGGGATCTTCAATTCCTCAAAAGGCCAAGCCTGTATCAGAAAACCAAAGTCATGGAAACAAGCATGAGATGCCTGCATTAGGGCTGCAGGGAGCCGCGGAGAAGGGATGGGAGAGCCTTCACTGTTGGATACCCTTTCAGCCCTTACCTTCCGCCACCCTTCCTGGAGGTGGGCACTCACAGGCAAGGGAGCTCAAGTGAGCACCAGCCCTAGTGACAGAAGTCAGTAGGTGACATGTCCCCTATACTTGGCCTCATTCAGCCGGTGAAGGATATCAGACAGAATGCATTTCCCAAATATGCCCCGTCTCCAGCTGCCTTCCAGATAATGCTGCTTACATCTGATTTCCTGTCCAAAGTAGGATGGACCCTGAATCTGACCAGCAAATAGCAATGGGAGCTACTTTTTCTCCACTGTCTACCATGGGCTAGGCAACATTCTAAGAGATTTTGGTTTTTTAATCCATTTAATTCTTACAACAACAATTTGCGGTAGATATTATTAGGATTCCCATATAGAAATGGGAAAACCAAGGCACAAATGTTTGTTAGTGGGTCTGTGGTGACATGGGTGGTAAGAGGCAGAGGCGGAGTGGGAACCCGGGCAGTCTAGGTGAGAGCCCTGCTCTTAATCACTGTGCTGCCGTGCAGCAGGGCTGTGCCTTGAAGCTCCTTTATTATTTAAAAAAATTTTTTTTTTGTAGTTGATTTACAATGTTGTGTTAGTTTCAAGTGTACAGCAAAGTGATTCAGTTTTATATATATGTGTATATGTATAACTGAATAACTGAATATATATGCTTTTTCAGATTATTTTCCCTTATAGGTTATTACAAAATATTGAGTACAGTTCTCTGTGCTATACAGTAGGTCCTTGTTGGTTATTTATTTTATATACAGTGGTGTGTATATGTTAATCCCAAACTCATAATTTATCCTTCCCCCCCTTTCCCCTTTGGTAACCATAAGTTTGTTTTCTATGTCTGTGAGTCTATTTCTGTTTTGTATATCAGCTCGTTTGTATCATTTCTTTTTAGACTCCAATATAAGCGATATCATATGATATTTTTCTTTCTCTGTCTGGCTTACTTCATTTAGTATGATAATCCATGTTGCTACAAATGGCATTATTTCATTCTTTTTTTATGGCTGAGTAATATTCCATTATATATATATCACATCTTCTTTATCCATTCATCTATGGATGGACACTTAGGTTGTTGAAGCTCCTTTATTCCAGGAAAGGCTCCTTCATCATCAACTTCTTCACTTCCCCTTCCAAGGGAGTGCCCTGCGTTGACCTGCCCTGGAAGGTTGGTAGGACACTCACCGTATCTGAAATATCTAATTGTTAACCAGGCGTCCTCTGAAAGGGCTAATTTCCAGTCTCAGAATAGTTTCCCCAGGCTCTTTGAGATAGAGGTGGGATCCCAAAGGCTGTAGAGTAGTTTGGGGTCCATCCCTGCCCCCTCACAACCCCTGTTCATAGGTTTGCCAGTCACACCAAGGCGGCCCTGCTGGCTTGGTTCTCAGGCTGCAATTCAATTGGAAACATAGATGTTTATTGACTTTAGTTCAGATCATTCCCAATGGCTACAAAATATAGCCCAAATATAAGCTGGGCCATCCTGATTAAACTTGGCAAAGACAAAACAAGAGCTCATGATTTCTGTAACTTTATGCATTGACTTCCTTCTATTTACATCCCCACACCAGCCAGGAGCCAGCATAATGACCTGCCTCAACCAGCGGGTCTATAGTCTGAGTTTTCTCTCGCAAAGCACAAAGGAGCCCTGGCTGGGGGTGAGGGCAGATATGGGAAGGCCTCCCTCCCACGTGGCCCACATTCTAGAGGACGACTGAGGTGATAGGCAGCACTGGAGGTGTTCTGCAGAGCTGCTGAGGACCATTTAGAAGGGTGCAGAAAAGAGAAAAGAGAGGAAGAAGAAAGCAGATGAATGGCCTTCCAGAAGGGATGCTCAGACTTACAGTTTGCAATCTTCAGGCCACCCAGACCCAATGCCCCTTTCACCTATTCCTGACATGGCCTGTGACACACTACAGCCTGTAATGTAAGGCCCATCAGTGAAACTTCCCTACTTGATACATGCTTATTTTTTCTTATTAAAGTCATGTTATCAAGCTAAATTCAATGCAGTAAAATTCACCCTTTTGGGGGGATCTAGTTCTGAGTTTGGACAAATGCGTACAGTTATGTAACCACCACCATAGTCATGATCTAGCACATTTCTGCCACTTCTTTGTAATCCACCCTCTAACCCCAGTCCCTGAAAACCACTGATCTGTTCTCTGTTCCTGTAATTTTGCCTTTTCCAGAATGTCATATGATGAAATCACACAGTATTCAGCCTGTTGAGTCTGACTTCTCTCACTTAGCAGAATGTATTTGTGTTTTATACATGTTATTGTGCAAATCAATAGTTCCTTTATTTTTATTGTTGAGTAGTTTTCAGTTGTGTGGCTATACCACAGTTTATCCATTCACGGGTTGATGGACATCAGGCTATTTCCAGTTCGAGGCATTTATGGAAAAAATCACTACGACCATTAACATATGGATTTTTGTGGAAGAATAGGTTTTTATTTCTCAGGCACACATATAAGATATTTGCTGGGTTATATGGTAGATACATGTTTAACCTGCTAAGAAATTGACAAATTATTTCCCAAAGTGGCTGTACCATTTTCCAATCCCACCAGCAAGGTGTGAGAGCTTCAATTCTCTGCATCTTCAACATTTGGTATTGTTTGGTTTTTTTGGTTTGGTTTTGTGTGTTTGTCTTTAATTTTAGCTATTCTAATAGAAGTGTGGCAGTATCTCATTGAGATTTCCATTTACATTTCCCTAATGATTTATGATATTGAACACCTTTTACATGTGCTTCTTTATATCTTATTTAATGATGTGTTTGTTCAAATATTTTGCCCACTTTTTAAATTGGGTTATTTGTTTTCTTTTGAGAGTTCTTTATATAGCCTAGATATAGGTCTTTTATCAGGTATATATTTTGTAATTTCTTTCACAACAGATTTTTTTAATACAGTTTTCTTTCTCTCTCTGTTCTGAATACCATTCCCACCTCCCACCATTAGCCTGGCTGGATTATAAACATAAACAACCTATTCATCTCTGTTTTCTGGAAGAGAGAAACTGAGGCACAGATTCTTTAAAAAACCTGTTGCTTCCACTGTCATGGACAGTTGGAGCCAGGTGTGAGATTTGATGATGAAGAAGGAAGTCTTAGAATGTTTTTGAAACCATCACTCTACTTAAAGAGCTGCCATTCGGTTAAATGGGATCCAGCAAACTAGAGTCAGCTTACTTTAGGGAGAGAGAAACAGATATTTGTTAAATGCCTATTATGTACCAGGGAATGATTTAGGTCAGGGGCCAGTTAACCACGGCCAGTCAACCAAATCGGGTCCCTTATCTGTTTTTTTTTTTTTTACAGCCTGTAAACTAAGGATGTTTTTTACAAATGAACATTTGCCATTGATTTGATGACAGGGAAACCTAACTTTGAGCCCTCAAATGAGGGAAATGCAATCCCCTGCAAAAAAGGATTCCATTTTTCTGATTAGTAGACATGTATTATAAAAAACTATATTCAAAATTTGCTAAGAGAGTAGATAACAAGTGTTCTGACCACACACACACTATACAAGGTGATGAACATGTTAATTAGCTTGATTGTGGTAATCATTTCTCAATGAGTACATATACCAAAACAATACTTTGTATACCTTACATATATACAATTTTTATTTGTCAATCATACCTCAATAAAGTTGGAAAAACTGCACTCAATTTTTATTATTTTAATTATATACTATTAATTATTATTATATTTAAAATTTTGTCAACAACAAATTTGAGGAAATTCATTTTCCCTCTTCTTGTATGAGTACCAACATAATATCCTCAATTTTACCTCTTTGTCTGCAGAACCTAAAATATTTACTATCTGGCCCTTTACAGAAAAAATTTGCCAACCCTGATTTAAGTAGTTTTAAGTTATCTTTTCTTTAACCACTACAAATGTGGCAACCTGTTCTACAGATGAGAAAAGTGAGGACCTCTGTGAAAGATAAGTGACTTGCTAAAGGTCACCCAGCTAATGGCAATAGAACAAGGATATGTGTCTTATTTCAAAACCTGGTGCTCTTTCCACAAGTAAATTTACAGCAGCAATTTAGCAGAAAAAGGAAAAGAACAATAAACAATTTCTGGCAAAGAGTGGTGGGGAGAAAGGGATCCTCGGATCAGAACACACCTGCCCCAGGTTCTTGAACCTGCTGTTGGCCAAGCCACAGGCCTGTACATTGAGACCAGGAACTCATCAGGATGACCTCGAGATATTGGTTAAAGATGGTGGAGTAGAAGGACGTGTGCTCACTTCCTCTTGCGAGAGTACCAGAATCACAAATGACTGCTGAACAATCATCGACAGGAAGACACTGGAACTCACCAAAAAAGATACCCCACCTCCAAAGACAAAGGAGAAGCAACAATGAGATGGTAGGAGGGGCACAATCACAATAAAATCAAATGTCATAACTGCTGGATGGGTGACTCACAAAATGGAGAACACTTATACCACAGAAGCCCACCCACTGGAGTGAAGGTTCTGAGCCCCAGGTCAGGCTTCCCAACCCAGGGGTCCGGCAACGGAAGGAAGAATGCCTAGAGAATCACACATTGAAGCCTAGAGGGATTTGATTGCAGGACTTTGACAGGACTGGGGGAAACAGAGACTCCACTCTTGGAGGGCACACACCAAGTAGTGTGTGCGTCGGGACCCAGGGGAAGGAGCAGTGACCACGTAGGAGACGGAACTAGACCTACCTGCTAGTGTCAGAGCGTCTCCTGCAGAGGTGGGGGGTTGGCTGTGGCTCACCATGAGGACAAGGACACTGGCAACAGGAGTTCTGGGAAGTACTCCTTGGCAAGAGACCTCCCAGAGTCCACCATTAGCCCCACCAAAGAGCCAGGTAGGCTCCGGTGTTGGGTCACCTCAGGCCAAACAACCAACAGGAATGGAACACAGCCCCACAAATCTGCAGACAAGCACATTAAAGTTTTACTGAGCTCAATCCACCACCAGTCCCTCCCAGCAGAAAACTTGCACAAGCCTCTTAGATAGCCTCATCCACCAGAGGGAAGACAACAGAAGCAAGAAGAACTACAATCCTGCATCCTGTGGAACAAAAACCACATTCAAAGAAAGATAGACAAGATGAAAAGGCAGAGGGCTATGTTCCAGATGAAGGAACAAGATAAAACCCCAGAAAAAGAACTAAATGAAGTGGAGATAGGAAATCTTCCAGAAAAACAATTCAGAAAAATGATAGTTAAGATGTTCCAGGAACTCGGAAAAAGAAGGGAGGCAAAGATCGAGAAGATGCAAGAAATGTTTAACAAAGACCTAGAAAAATTAAAGAACAAACACCCAGAAGAATTAAAGAACAAACAAACAAAGATGAACAATACAATAACTGAAGTGAAAAATATACTAGAAGAAATCAATAGCAGAATAACTGAGGCAGAAGAATGGATAAGTGACCTGGAAGACAGAATGGTGGAATTCACCAATAAAGAAAAAAAAAAAATGACAAGAAATGAAGACAGCCTAAGAGACCTCTGAGACAACATTAAACGCAGCAACATTCGCATTATAGGGGTCCCAGAAGGAGAAGAGAGACAGAAAGTACCTGAGAAAATATTTGAAGAGATTATAGTCAACAACTTCCCTAACATAGGAAAGGAAATAGCCACCCAGGTCAAGGAAGCGCAGAGAGTACCAGGAGGATAAACCCAAGGAGAAACATGCCGAGACACATAGTAAACAAATTGACAAAAATTAAAGACAAAGAAAAATTATTAAAATCAACAAGGGAAAAATGACCAGTAACATACAAGGGAACTCCCATAAGGTTAACAGATGATTTCTCAGCAGAAACTCTACAAGTCAGAGGGAGTGGCATGATATATTTAAAGTGATGAAAGGGAAGAACCTACAAACAAGATTACTCTACCTGGCAAGGATCTCATTCAGATTCGATGGAGAAATCAAAAGCTTCTGAGACAAGCAAAAGCTAAGAGATTTCAGCACCACCAAACCAGCTCTACAACAAATGCTAAAGAACCTTCTCTAAGTGGGAAACACAAGAGAAGAAAAGGACCTACAAAAAAACCCCATAACAATTAAGAAATCATAATAGGAACATATGTATCGATAATTACCTTAAACTTGAATGAATTAAATGCTCCAACCAAAAGACACAGGCTCACTGAATGGATACATAAACAAGACCCATATATATGCTATCTACAAGAGACACACTTCAGACTTAGGGACAGATACAGACTAAAAGTGAGGGGATGGAAAAAGATATTCCATGCAAATGGAAATCAAAAGAAAGCTGGAGTAGCAATACTTATTTCAGATAAAATAGACTTTAAAATAAAGAATGTTACAAGAGATATGGAAGGACACTACATAATGATCAAGGGATCAATCCAAGAAGAAGATATAACAATTATAAATATATATGCACCCAACATAGGAGCACTTCAATACATAAGACAACTGCTAACAGCTATAAAAGAGGAAATCAACAGTAACACAATAATAGTGGGGGACTTTAACACCTCATTTACAACAGTGGACAGATCATCCAAACAGAAAATTAATAAAGAAACACAAGCTTTAAATGACACAGCAGATGAGATAGATTTAATTGATATTTATAGGACATTCATCCAAAAACAGTAGATTACATTTTCTTCTCAAGTGCACACAGAACATTCTCCAAGATAGATCACATCTTGAGCCACAAATCAAGCCTCAGTAAATTTAAGAACATTGAAATCATATCAAGCATCTTTTCTGACCACAACGCTATATGATTAGAAATCAATTACAGGGAAAAAACCGTAAAAAAACACAAACACATGGAGGTTAAACAATACGTTACTAAATAACAAAGAGATCACTGAAGAAATCAAAGAGGAAATCAAAAAATACCTAGAGATAAATTACAAGGAAAACACGACGATCCAAAACTTATGGGATGCAGCAAAAGCAGTTCTAAGAGGGAAGGTTATAGCAATACAAGCCTACCTCAAGAAACAAGAAAATTCTCAAATAAACAATCTAAGCTTACACCTAAAGGAACTAGAGAAAGAAGAACAAACAAAACCCAAAGTTAGTAGAAGGAAAGAAATCATAAAGGTCAGAGCAGAAATAAATGAAATAGAAACAAAGAAAACAATAGCAAGGATGAATAAAACTAAAAGCTGGTTCTTTGAGAAGATAAACAAAATTGATAAACCGTTAGCAAGACTCATCAAGAAAAAGAGGGAGAGGACTCAAAACAATAAAATTAGAAATGAAAAAGGAGAAGTTACGACACCACAGAAATACAAAGCATACTAAGAGACTACTACAAGCAACTCTATGCCAAGAAAATGGACAACCTAGAAGAAATGAACAAATTCTTAGAAAAGTATAACCTTCCAAGACTGAACCAGTAAGAAATAGAAAATATGAACAGACTAATCACAAGTAATGAAATTGAAACTGTGATTAAAAATCTTCCAACAAACAAAAGTTCAGGACCAGATGGCTTCACAGGTGAATTTTATGAAACATTTAGAGAAGAGCTAACACCCACCCTTCTCAAAGTCTTCCAAAATTTGCAGAGGAAGGAACACTACCAAACTCATTCTATGAGGCCACCATCACCCTGATAAAAAAAAACCAGACAAAGATACTACAAAAAAAGATGAATACAATACAACTGATGAATATAGATCCAAAAATCCTGAACAAAATACTAGCAAACAGAATCCAACAACACATTAAAAGGATGCTACACCATGATCAAGTGGGATTTATCCCAGGAATGCAAGGATTTTTCAATACATGCAAATCAATCAATGTGATGCACCATATTAACCAATTGAAGAAAAACCATATGATCATCTCAATAGATGCAGAAAAAGCTTTTGACAAAATTCAACACACATTTATGATAAAAACTCTCCAGAGAGTGGGTATAGAGGTACCTACCTCAATATAATAAAGGCTATATACAACAAACCCACAGCAAACATCATTCTCAATGGTGAAAATCTGAAAGCATTTCCTCTAAGATCAGGAACAAGACAAGGATGTCCACTCTTGCCACTATTATCCAACATAGTTTTGGAAGTCCTAGCCATGGCAATCAGAGAAGAAAAAGAAATAAAAGTAATACAAATTGGAAAAGAAGAAGTAAAACTGTCACTGTTTGCAGATGACATGATACTATAAATAGAGAATCCTAAAGATGCCGCCAGAAAACTACTAGAGCTAATCAATGAATTTGGTAAAGTTGCAGGATACAAAATTAATGTATAGAATTCTCTTGCATTCCTATACACTAATGATGAAGAATCTGAAAGAGAAATTAAGGAAACTCTCCCATTTACCATTTCAAAAAAAATAATAAAATACCTAGGAATAAACCTACCTAGGGAGACAAGACACCCTTATGCAGAAAACTGTAAGACACTGATGAAAGAAATTAAAGATGATACCAACAGATGGAGAGATATACCATGTTCTTGGACTGGAAGAAGCAAGACTGTGAAAATGACTATACTACCCAAAGCAATCTACAGATTCAATGCAATCCCTATCAAATTACCAATGGCATTTTTTACAGAACTAAAACAAAAATATTTTAAAATTTGTATGGAGACACAAAAGACCCTGAATAGCAAAAGCAGTCTTGAGGGAAAAAAACAGAGCTGGAGGAATCAGACTCCCTGACTTCAGACTATACTACAAAGGTACAGTAATCAACACAATATGCTACTGGCACAAAAACAGAAATATGGATCAATGGAACAGGATAGAAAGCCCAGAGATAAACCCACACACCTATGGTCAACTAAAGTATGACAAAGGAGGCAAGGATATACAATGGAGAAAAGACAGTCGCTTCAATAAGTGGTGCTGGGAAAACTGGACAGCTACATGTAAAAGAATGAAATTAGAACACTCCCTAACACCATACACAAAAATAAACTCAAAATGGATTAGGGGAAAAAAAAAAAAAGGATTAGAGACCTAAATGTAAGACCGGACACTATAAAACTCTTAGAGGAAAACATAGGAAGAACACTATTTGACATAAATCACAGGAACATCTTTTTTGATCCACCTCCTAGATAATGGAATTAAAAACAAAAATAAACAAATGGGACCTAATGAAACTTAAAAGCTTTTGCACAGCAAAGGAAACTACAAAGAAGACAAAAAGACAACCCTCAAAATGGGAGAAAATATTTGCAAATGAATCAACGGGAAAAGGATTAATCTCCAAAATATATAAACAGCTCATGCAGCTCAATATTTAAAAAACAAACAACACAATCAAAAAATGGGCAGAAGACCAAAATAGACATTTCTCCAAAGAAGACATACAGCTGGCTAAGAAGCACATGAAAAGCTGCTCAACATCACTAATTATTAGAGAAGTGCAAATCAAAACTACGAGGTATCACCTCACACCAATTAGAATGGGCATCATCAGAAAATCTACAAACAACAAATGCTGGAGAGCATGTGGAGAAAAGGGAACCCTCTTGCACTGTTGGTGGGAATGTCAATTGGTACAGCCACTATGGAGAACATTATGGCGGTTCCTTAAAAAACTAAAAATAGAACTACCATATGACTCAGCAATCCCATTACTGGGCATATACCCAGAGAAAACCACAATTCAAAAAGACATGCACCACATTATTCATTTCAGCACTATTTACAATAGCCAGGTCATGGAAGCAACCTAATGCCCATTGACAGACAAGTGGATAAAGAAGATGTGGTACATATATACAATGGAATATTACTCAGCCATAAAAAGGAACAAAATTGGGTCATTTGTAGAGACGTGGATGGATCTAGAGACTGTCATACAGAGTGAAGTAAGTCAGAAAGAGAAAAACAAATATCGTATATTAACGCATATATGTGGAACGTAGAAAAATGGTACAGATGAACCAGTTTGCAAGGCAGAAATAGAGACACAGATGTAGAGAACAAACATACGGGCACCAAGGGCGGAAAGTGGTGGGGTAGGGGTGGTGGTGTGATGAATTGTGAGATTGGGATTGACATATATACACTAATATGTATAAAATGGATAATTAATAAGAAACTGCTGTAGAAAAAAATAAATAAAATAAAATTCAAAAATTCAAAAAAAAATGACCTCAAGACCCTGTGGGATTCTCAAATCACCCCAGGGAAATTCTATTTTCTTCATTCCACTGAAGTGTACAGAAAAAAATTTAAAGCTTTTCAATAACAAGGTTTTATACTAAAACAAAGGATGTTAGGTGAAGCCTAGTGAAGCTGATAAGCTCATGGACATAGAGCCTGACACCATGGGTTCACCTCTCAGTAAACAGAGGCAACTTGGGTTTCTTATTTTTTAAAGAAGCTATATTGGGATCCATTCTTAGGTCTTCTATGAGTATTAAATGAGTTAATATTTGTAACATGATTAGTGCAGGTAATCTCTCTCTCTCTGTCTCACACACACACACACACATACACACACACACACACGGTACTCAGAGCTGGGAAAGATGTGAGGCAGACAGACGCTCTCCTATACTGCTGGTTAGGTAAAACAATTTAGATATTTTTATCAAGAGCCTTAAACGTACTCTTAACCAGGAACTCCGCTTTCAAGAAATTGAGACAGAAAAACTGTGTGGAGCAGGGTGGTGGGTGGGATCTGTTGGATTTAAATAAGAGCTTAGTCTGATACACGGAAACACGCTCAGAGTTGCTTGGGAGCGGTGTCTGAAGCCCACGGGCAGTTGACAGTGTGTCAGAGGGTCCTTTATGGGCACAGCTGGTAGCACCATGGCCTGAGATGGCAGTGATGCAGTGTGAGATGCTGCAGAGCACGGGTGGTACCCGTCCAGGCCAGCACAATCTGCCCGCTTGCCCCGGGGGCAGCCTAGGGGAGTCAGAGCTAATCTGGGCCTGGCTCAGACACCATTTGACAGGCTCTGCAGCCTTCCCACTGGTAGATCAGCTCCAGCCTTCCACTCACTGCAGTGGGTCTTGAGGACCTACTACATGAGAGATGATCTTAAAAGTAAAATTACTGTATGAATATGAGGGATTATCACCCACAGGATTTCAGTCTTTTAATCTTCTTAGGTTAAATTCTCAGACGTCCTAGGGTGTCTTTAATTTTTTGTCAGATTTCAAGATAATTCATCTTTAATCACTTTAATTTAAACAAATAAATAATTGGAAAGCTACATTTTTAAGGAGGACTGTTGAAATCAAGTAGGGAACCCCAAGTCATTATGTTAATATTCAGAGACACTGGGGAAATGGTTAGAATATTCATTTATTTAACGGGAAAAAGGACATTCATTTACTTAACAAATAAGAGACACTTAAATCAACAAAAAATACCTCACCGAGCCTCACAGAGTCCAGCTAGGTAAACTCGTATTCTTATCTTCCGGGGTGAGGGAAACGAGACCAATCAACTTGCCTAAGGCTGGGTGATAGAAGTGGCAGAGCCAGGATTTGAACCCAGGTCATCCCAGCACCAGCCAGTTTGCTTCCCCAAAGTGGCAGCCAGTCACTGGGCAAAGCCTGGCATCTCAGTGTGCTGTTAGTCTTCAGCTGTGCAAATGTTCCAAATTACACATAAGGACATTGAATCTGTTCCGTGATCTATGGAACCACTTGGGAAATGGAAGCAGAATTATGGAGATGAGTCATTCCATCTCAGAAGGCAAACTGTAATGGAGTTTTATTACTATTTTATTATTTATGTATTTGTCAAAAAAAAAAAAGTCAATGGGGAGAATAACGCAGCAGAGCCCTGTGATGGCTGTTTCCTCACCGGGATCTTCCTGTGTGTGTGTGTGTGCCCTACAGTGTGTTTGTGAGCATGTGTGTTTGTGCATTGGTCTCCGACTCTGTTACAGACACGCATACTCTCTGAGAGTGTGGGTTGGGCACAGTTTGTGTAGAATTATATTTTAGGAACCTAGAGGCTGTATTTGTGATGTGTGTGTGAGAGAGAGTGAAGACATTGTGTGCATTATTGAGAACATGCCTACTGAAATAACTCTTCTGTAACCCCCTGAGATGCTGAATTTCTTTATCTTACCCTTTACTTTCTTTTTTTTTTTGGTGGGATCTTAGTTCCCTGACCAGGGATCGGACCGGGCCCTCGGCAGTGAAAGTGCGGAGCCCTAACCACTGGACAGCCAGAGAATTCCCCTTTTACTTTCTTTTAACTGCCAAAGGAAATGCACAGTGATCTAGAACTCTCTTTAGTCCTTGGATTCCATTTGCCACAGCTGCCTAGTTTTGACCTTAACCAAGGACCTCCCTGGCACCCAAACACCCTGCCTCTAAGGTCTCTCTCCCTCCCCCATCTCAAGGCTGAGGAGGACAGGTGGTTTCCCCAGTGCTTGGTTGTTGAGGAAACTTATGAGTATCTCTCAGGGAAACACTCTGATTGAGGCATGAATCATGCACGGTCGGGGAGAACTCAAAGGCTCTCAGACCCATGCAGCTCAGGCTCTTCTTCTGACATGATGGGTTCCTAAGTTTGAAAATATAAACTTTGACCTCACCCTTGCTCTTATTTGAAAGAAGAAAGAATAGGATGTTTCTGGAGCTTAGGTTGGCTCCCATCTTCTCAACCCTTCTCTGGAGGTAGTAGGGTCTTTTCTGGGCTTCCATGGGTTAGTGTCATGGAAATAAGCCTGGCCAAAATGGCAGAGGTTATCCCCAAAGAGGGGGCCTTTCATGAGGGACTTTGTGTCATACTCTACAAGGGCCATTGGGTCCCCACTTCACTGCTCTGTCTCTATTTTTGAGCTGGAGTTAGTAGAGGTGAACGTGTCCATTTTTATTGGGGGTGTATTACATGTAGATCAGAGGCTCAAAGTGGTGATGCCAAGGGGTATAAGACATGGTCCCTACCCTATGGAGTCAAAATTCTACCTGAGGAGGTAGCAGTTAAGCAAAGTCCAATAAAAATATAAGGTAATGAGTAGTTTTATTCTGGGACAGTACTTGCCCTCCAGAATGTGAGGTCCTATTAGTATCTTTGTCTTTCTTGCTTATGCTGTATCCTCAGTTGCTGCAATGCCTGGATTACAGTAGATACTAAGTAAATATTTATTCAAAGAAAAGAAATGAATGAACCTAGAAACCCCACACCTCAGACACACTGATCCCATTAAAATTCAGCTAACGTATGTTGAGAACTTACTACAAGTTAAATATTATATTGGGAAGATTCCAAGTTCAGAGTTCCTTCTAGCACACTGCCTTGTTTTTCTTTCCATTTCACCCATTTATTGTGTCTTTATCTCTTTTGTGCTGCTTTCCCTTCTCCCTGCTTCCTCTCCTTAGGAGATGGCCCTCTCTGGGCCCTGTGGGTTCTACACTCAATTTTCTGGACCATCCAGAAAGGTCACTGCCTCTTAACCCCAGATTCTAAATAGGCATGCTAAGTCCGATGCCGCTTGACAGTAAGGGCAAAACAAATATGAGCAGAACCTAGCTCTATTGCTTTCCCTTCACCAAAAATGCATTAATAAAGTTAATTAGCGTTGACCTGAAAAAACATCTGCACAATAACCTTCTGGCATTAGGATCAAATGCAATGAAGCACAAGCAATAAAAACTCCATTACTGCTCCCCTCTTAGAGACTGTCACGATCCTCTGGCCGAGAGGAAGGGGCCAGGCTCTCATCTATCCCAGGCTCTCCCTGCCTCCTCTTAGCCTCACTGTGGGACTCTGAGTTCCAGCTGGTGTGTCAAAATGCAGACAGGTGTGAAGGTGAACTGGGCTGGGCCCCAGGTAGGAATAACTGTAGTTAATGTAGTACATATAAGACTCACAGAAGTCTAGAGCTAACACAGGCTTGGTGTGAACTGTAATCAGTATATACAAGGGCCAGAGCATAGGGGAGGAAGCAGGCCCTCAGGCATGGCAGCCACGCCTCTGCTAATCAAGACTGGGGGTTGGCAGGTGCTCAGGGAGTTGAGCAAGCAGGTGCCCAGGACCCTTGCCAGATACAGCAGAAACCTGGCCCCGGGGAATAAGGGTAATTCTAGACCGCATCCTCTGGCAGGATAAGGTGACTAATTCATTGATTCCTCTGATCAGAGTTGGTTCAGAAATTGGGCAAGGATATGTCTGTTGTTATTGACCCCATCTGCAAGTCAGTGACTCTCTCCCTTCCACACCCCATCACCCGACATTTCCAGTGACCTCATTTTATCATTGAATTTCTATCCTATGCCAGGCATTAAGGAGCTGGGATGTGTAGACACAAATATGAATAAGACACAATATTTGCCTTCTAGCGGTCCTCAATCTTGTGGGATTGAATCAACAACCCATTGTATTTCTGTCCCTTTATCTTACTTCCCTCTATCCTTATTCTCCATGATATTGTGAGATGTTTGAGGGAGAGTCCCACGTTGGTATTGGGTCTTTCTTATCTCATCCTCTACCTGAATCTCTCCAACCCATTGCTCCTTTCCTGAGGGCAGGGCTGGGAGTTGGAATGGAGGTGCTGCTGGACCAAATCCCATTCATGCCACCCTGTTATGTATACCACGTGGGGTGCCCATGGCTCCTGGGGCCCTGCACTGGCCCATGGACTCAGAAAAGTGTGACAAGAGCTGAAGTACTTGCCCTTTAGGAATATTCGAGGTGGTCACTCTTTTATAGAGGTCGTCTCAAACTCTAGAGGAAGGTTTGCTGAGGTGGAAGTAGGCCACAGGGAGTGGAAAGGAACACATTCAGAGATAGTATCTTGTCTATGCAGCCCTTGAAAAAGACATGCATTGGCCCAAAAGTCAGGGAGATGCTCAGAAATGACAGGAAAGATAAAGAGTAAAAAGAAGGAGAAACACAATGCAAACCAGCCTGGATGAGGGGAGGGTGTGGGAACTTCCCGAGGACACAAGTAAACCCTTAAAATGTTTAAAGTGGAGATACTTTGCTTGTGCACTAATATTCATTTCCACCAACCTAATGCTCAATTCCACCAACCTGAAGTCTGAATACACACAAATGCATGTTTGGAATGTTTCAACCAACAGTATGAGAAAAAGAGCTGCAAGATTGTCGGAAACCTATTGCCTCCTTGTCTGCCTGACTCCTAAACCCTGCATCCATCCTCTGTCCAGGTCTGACCTGCCTCATTTGCAAATAGCTACCTAACTGCTCTCTTGGCCTCTCGTTCCCCTCCTACCTGGCCAGAATTGTCTTCTCAAAACACAGATGTGATATCTGTTTAAGAAGACCTTAAATGCTCCCAGAGATACAAGGGCCCACAAAATCTACCTCCATCCTGCTCTCTGCCTTTGATCCGCTGACACCAGACTGGCTGTTCCTTAGTCACTCCCTTCTCTGCCCCTCATGAGAATGAGCTGCTCTAGCAGCACGACGGTTCTCTGGTTAGCCTGGAAGAATGGGAGAAAATTCCCATGGGCCTTGGAGTTTTTTGTTTGCATGCCTCTCTGCTTCTGCTTCTGGGCTACAGGCTCTTGGAATCTATAGATACTAGTATCATGGTAATAATATCAAATATTTACCAAGCAATTATTATTTAACTTCGCATGCAGCATCTCATTTTAATCCTTAAAGGTAGGCAATATGATTAGGTTTTTTGTTTTTGTTTTCAATAGAGAAGGAGCCTGAGGTAGGGGCACACAGCAGCAGGAACAGAGTCCAAGCAGGTTGACTTTTGGGTCTAAGCTATTTCTGGTCTTTGGAACTGCTGATGTTCAAAGGAGGTCTCCAGGAACATAGCAGGCCCATCAATGTTTGCAGACTGAAACAATAGGTGAACGAGAGAATAAGAGGAGGGTAAAGGAGTAAACCATTCTGGAAAAGTAAGCCTGTGGATTGCGCTGGGAAGCTTCAGGAAGCATGCTCACGCTGTCTTCCTCTTGACCAACTGGTCAACCTTGGAGGAGGAAGCATCTAGCAGGGTAGCCCCAGAGGTGCTGGGGAGACCCTCCATCCCCCAATAAATACCTCCCTCAGCTGCTTGATGATGCCTGAAGTTGTACCATTACAGCCTAATTCCTTTAGCTTAGGCTGCAATTCCCCTGTTAAAATGCAAATACTCCGGGGAGAGGCAAGTTATTAAACTTTATTAATCTTTTATATCCCATGGTGGTTTTATTGATCAGACCCTTCTCTTTAGAAATAGCTGGGATAAAGGAGAAAGATGGAGATCATATAAATGTCCCAGGCTCCAGGGAAGAGGGTCACATGGAAGGCGAGCGTTGCGGAGAGCAGGAATTGAAGGAGGAATAATGAGAGCTGGGGAACCTAGACGCAAACTTTTTCCAAGGTGTTCTATTGTGCAGGGCCATAAAGGACTAGTAGCATGTGGTTTTGAATGTCCTGTGTGAGGAAAGGCTCACAGGCTCCAGCATCAAAAGGACCAAGTTACTGGGTCAAGATGGCGTTCTAACTCATCACAGCAGCCTTCGTATCCTCTGTCTTATCTGCGAGAACAGCATCGCTGGCAGCAGCATAACCACTGCCAACAGTTTTTGCAAGTGCCCTGTGGGCACCCTGATGACTTCCCGTGCGGTGTTCCTGGAAACCCCTCCCACTCATTCAGCCCAATGGGAGAGCCCTGAGCTGCTCCACTTCCTGTGTGATCCTGCTCATTTGCTGCATTTCTCTGGCCCCTTTGGCCCGGAGGTGATGCCTTGGGTTCATTCTCTACCCTGTACAGACACTTCTCTGAAATCCTTCCTAGCCTTCTACCACCGCCTAGACTGCAGTCAGAAACAGATTATGAGAGAGAGAGAGAGAGATCCTTTCTCAAGGACGCGTCAGGGTTTCGAGAACAATTTTATTTTATGTGTTTTCAAAATACTTTGTTCTGCCTTCAGATTTATGAGAGGCCCTTTATTACTTCAATAAAATATTTAAAACAAAAATAAGAGAGGAAGCCTGAAGTTTTCAGCCTCCATTTTTTTGGAGCCAGCCCACACAGGCATTCTCCCTAACCTTCACCCACCTCCTTGCCTCAGAGACCCTGGCAGCTGTGGTCTGCCACGCAATTCCGATGTTCAAGACTTAGGCAAAAAAAAAAAAAAAAAGAATTAGGCAAGGTTGTACTTGGGACAGTATTTTTATTCAATATATAGTGTTTATCCACCTGATGGAAAATCAGCTTGGATTCCACCACATGGAGTACATTTTTTGTTGTTCAATGGTTCATTGCAGTTCAATGATTCAGAGATTCATGTACCTTACTTTTGAAATTGAAATAGCACACAACAGCATTTTAAATGGAAAAGAATATGGTTGTTATACTTAGTAGTTGCAACGAGAGACAGAAATTGCAATGAGGGTTGGATGGTATCTTAGAACTTGACGCGGGGATAGCAGACCTGGGTTCGGAATGAGCTCTGACCCTAATAAGCTGTGTAGCCTCAGGCTTCAGGAATTCTTTCTGTTATTCATTCAACAATTATTTATTGTGTCTGCTATGTTATTTGACATCATGCCAATCTAAAAAGGGAGTCGATGCATTAAGTGGCTTCTTCCCTGTGTAAGATTCTGCGGAATAGCTGATTTTAATAAGCATTGAAAATCTTGGATGTTCTCTAAGACTAAGAATGATGGATAAGGATTTCCCTCTCACTTCTCAAAATTCTAACGAATTTGCCAAATGTGAAGGTCATAAGAACCTCAAGCAGCTGGCAGGTGGTAAATCTTGCCCTCCTCATTTTGCAGCGTGGGAGTGCCAAAGAGTCTGGGTTCTTTATAATTCACCTGATAGAGTCAAATAAATTTTACTTCTTTCCCAGTGGATTTTATTTTCTTGCTCTGAAGGCAAATGGTTCTGTCACAGGGATTGTTTCTCAGGAAGAAAGACCCTGGTGGCACTCTTCCAAGTCCATTTTTATAGAATCTTTCCTTTCCTCCTTCACTGCTTCTTCCTTGGAAAGGTTTGGAATTCTTACTCTGGCAGGCACTGCCTTAGGCTTTAGGCCTAAAGCCTCTGTCCTTGAGAAACTCACAGCCTAAGAGGGGGTGTTGGAGAATCATAAGTGATAGTTGGATAGAGTGGGAAGAGGAACACCTCAAAACTTGAAAGGATCCAAGAAGCCTTCTTAGAAACAGCACTTGAATTTAACCCTGAAAAATAAATGAGTTATATAGGCAGATAAAGTGTAAATGTTGCTCTAGGCTGATGGAATAGCACAATCAAAGGCCCTGAGGTGGGAGCATATATAGTGAGGCAGTTTGGAAGGAGGCCAGGTACATTGGATGGAGCATTACACAACGAGGCTGGGGGCCCTGGCTAGGATAACCTCCAGGAAGCTTGAAGGTGCCACTGAGACTCAAAAGCAGGGATGTGGCATGATCCTCCCTCCATTCTCCCTAAATTTTCTGCTGTCACCAAGCAGCCCCCCATATATTAGATCTAACTCTCATTTACCCCTGCCCCCCATCAAATCTACACCCTTTGTCTCGTTCCTTTATGGAAATTCTATCCTTCTGCTTCTTTTGTTGCCTTTCAAGAGGAGAACTCACTAATCCAACCTGATAATAGTTTAATGAATAACCTTTCCCTTTAGCAGGATAAACATAAAATCAAAAGGAACAAAATTGAATAGTGGACTTTCAGACATTGAGATCATTCAGAGAAGGAGATTTTCTTTAGGAAGGGGTTCCTCCCCACTGGCCTTTGAGCATGTAGGCCAGCAGTGGTGGTCACCAACCTGCTTCCTGCAGGACTCCTATAAACAAATGGCCTGCTCTGATTCAGTGTGACAGGGGCTACTGAGCCTGAAATGCCATTAAAGTGAGTTTCCAGGCTTTCTGCATTTCTCCTCCATCAGACTACCTGGCTCTCTCTCACCATCACTCAGCTACTTTGTCTCTCTCTATGAAAAGCTTCCATGGCTCACAGCAGCTGTTAGCACAAAGAATGGCAAATGGCATGGCTTGAGGAAATAAGTCTGCCATCCCAATGCCGGAGGATTTTTAAAATATAGTAACAGAAATCTCTGGGGCTGAGGTTTGTGTTGAACTCTGAGGGGATTTAGAGAAAAAGTATGTGTTTCAGCTTTTCTGAGAAATGAGTAGAGTGCCTTGGGAAGATAGTCCAATACAAGAAACAAGACAACCACCCACCACAGCAGAGCAGATGATTCAAGAGTGAACTTTGTATGGATCCAACTCTAAGTGTCATAGGTGTTGAGAGGGGCAAAGAGGCAGTGCTGGTGTAGGTTGCCCTGGAGGAAATGTGCCTTAAGCTGGGTTGAAACTGTGAGATCTTTCTTTAATCATGTTTGGGTGCATTTCTGTACATGCTGGGTTGGACCTGCTTCCTGCTTTCACTGGGCTGGAGCCTTAGCTGCTGCAGAGACCAGTGATGATTCTGATAGGATACAGGCTTTGGAGTCAGATAGACCTGGCTCCCTGTGACTTCAGGCAAAGTGTGTGATCCTATAACGTCAGTCTCTTCTTCCAGAAAAGGAGAATGGCAAACCATTTACCTTATTTACCTCGTGTAAAGATGTAAAAGAGATAAACATATCTAAAAATAACATTGAAGATGCTGAAACCTCTTACTAAAATGTTAGATTCTATCCCTGTGGCTTCAATCCACCTATTAGAATAACCCAAGCCTGGGTAGTCTTGCAGGAACCTGAGTTGTGGGAATCCACCTACCAAGACTGTCTCTGCCAGAGCCCACAGGCTCCTCTGGGACCCTCTGCTACTGATGTTAGCAGAAATCTCATTCTCTACCCCGCCCCTCAGACACTACGGAAACGAAGACATCAATTTCCAAATGACGAATACAGCTATAGCTGTGGTCTCCATTCCCGTTTTAGGAGGCTAGACTTTCAGCTGTACAAGCCCCATACGTCCAGGCTTTCAAAAACTCCATCCCTGTGAACACTGAGAATATCCATTCTTATCATCTCCACTGCATGAAATGAAGCTAACTTATTGAAAAGTTGCTTGCCAAGTACAAGTATATTATCTCTGTTATTCATCACCACAGTCCTCTGAGGCAAGAGTCATTAACCCCACTTTGATAGATGAAAAATGGATACTGTAAAAGATTAAGTGACTTCTCCAAGTTCACATTGAAACTAGCAGAGCCGGGGGACTCACTCTGACCTGAAGTGGTACAACTATTATTGATCCGATGATATGTCTGACTTGGAGTTCCAGAAATATACTCACACACATCAAATCTTCATGGAAGAAGGCGGGCTATTCTAAGCACACACACAGATAAGCAAATGGGTAACTCTTTTATCGTCACTGTACATCTATAATCCCTTGCATATGTATCATTCCAACTGGTCACTTGCTGTGTGCCCTCCCACAGATGTCTATTAGGGAAAATGCTCCATTAATAAGATGGGAAATATCCTCCAGACATTGAGCTTTGCTCAATGCTTTCGGGTAGGAGTTAGTGGGAGAAGAGATTCTGACCGCTTAAGATTGTGCAAAACTGCAATTCCCTTGAAATTGGTTGTTCCAGCAGTTCTTACAGACTCGTGGCTTCCCTTTGGCTCTGCCTCAGGCTGCCCACTTAACAAGTCACTTTATCATGCCTCCTTGTGATTGTATTCGCCCAAGCACTGCACTCAAAAGTCCCTTTAAATTAAAAGCTTTTAAAAAGACCTCTCTGAACAACAGGACATTGGGGAGGAGGGCCGGCCAGCCTTGCAGGAGGTTTCAGGCCTCTAGGTTACAGGCTACCAGTTTTACTTTTTTAGCTGAAGGTGTGGGTCACAGCCAGTGACGGGTGAACCCAGCTAATCTGACACAGAAGGTCAACATCTAGTGTTTCTCGTGATTTCCGCAGCATTATATGCACAGCACAGGCAGATGAGTTCTCTGAGATAGGATGGTGGGGATATTAACCCTTTGGCTGCTTCAGGACTGACTTCATTTTCAGACCCAGCTTTGTCACGGTTCCCTGTAATTAATCTCTAGACTTAGGACATATGCTCTTGGTACATTGTCTCAAAGAGATGAAAAAGGCTGGTATTCTTCCACAATTTCTGTGAATGAGGAATGCAGGATGAGACGGAGTGGCAGAGTCTTAACAAGGTCTGGGGAGTCAGAGAGGAACTGTGATAGATTAGATTTTTGGCCCCAATTCTTCACCCTTCCTGGCAACCACACTCTTGCCTCATCGTGGGAATGGCACACTTCCTTACCCCTTGACTTAGGGCTCAATCATAGGACTTGCTTTGGGCAAAAGTGTTAGGTGACATGAGCAGGGTCTTGAAATGTACTTGTGCAGTACGGCTTGCCTTCTGCCACCTCCTTAAGAAAAGCACGCCCTAGCTAGCCCACTAGTTGCAGGTAAAGGGTGAGAGACGCATGAACCAGAGCCACCCAGGCCCACCTAGTGAACGGGAGCTGCCCAGTGAGCCTTCAAACCCATGAGTGAGAGATAATCGCTTATTGTTATTTGTCACTGATATTTTGTGGTTGGTTGTCATGGCATCATTGTAGCAATGACGAACTAATATAAGTACCTATTTGTGTGGCCATAAAATTCACCCTCCTCAGGTCCCTCCCTCACTCACAAAGGATTTATAAGATTTGCTACCTGTCAGCACAATGCTAGGCCCTGTGGAGACACAGGATAAGTGGAAGATATGACCCCTGCCCTCAGAGATATCACTGTCTACACAGGGGTAATAAAACAAACACCACAACTCAACGTGGCATTGCACTGTAGCTAAATCACAGTCATTATAATGGGAAGGACCAAGCCAGCTGCCAAGTGATCTTGTCAGGGATTTAGACCTCTATGCCCCACTTTTTGTGTCTTGCGCGAGTATATACACTGACTCTGAAAAGGTGTATTAAATAATAATACAACTAGATATTTGCCATAGATTGTCACACCCCCATACATATATGTGAATACCATGCAGAATGACCACGAGGAGGGAAAGTCTTGTTTATTGTTAGCCATAATTTTTTATTGCAGGTCTTACATACATGTTAAAAATGAGATATCTGAAACAAAGAGATGTTAAACATGGTCATGGTCATGCTGTGATTGAAGGAGCTGGGATTGGTGTGACTCTGGAGGCCATGTATCCTTTCTGTCCACTATCTTGCCACCCTTCTTCTGTCCAGAGGCCATGTGGCATGGCTACAGTGGCTCAGCTTTGGAGAGATGGGTCTGGTGTTCCTTCCATCTCTGTTGCTTCCTAGCTGAGTGACCTGGGGTGTGTTGCCTCATCTCTCTTATGTTCCATTTTCATATCTTTAAAATGGGGATAATTACAACCACTGAGAAGTAGCATAAGGATTAGAGATAATTTGTCTTTTATGGGCTGAACTGTGTCCTCTCCAAATTTCTATGTTAAAGTCCTAACCCTACCCTCCCAGTACCTCAGAATGTAACTTTTGAGAGATAGATCCTTTAAAGAGTTGATTCAGTTAAAATGAGGTCAGTAGGGTGGGCCCTAGTCCAAACAACTCATGTCCTTATAGGAACAGGAAATTTGGACACAGACACACAGAAAGAAGACCACGTGAGGACACAGGGAGAAGTCAGCTATCTACAGCCAAGGAGAGAGGCCTCAGGAGAAACCAACCCTGCTGACACCTTTACCTCAGGCTTCCAGCCTCCAGAATTGTAAGAAAATAAATTTCTGTTGTTGAAGCCATCCAGTCTGTGCTACTTTGTTGTGGCAGCTCTAGAGAACTAATACAATGTCTGAGAGTCAGAGACAAGATGGCAGAGTAGAAGGACCTTGAGCTCACCTCCTCCCATGAGAACTCCAAGATCACAATTAACTGCTGAACAACCATCGATAAAAAAGACTTGAATCTGTAGAAAAAAGATATTCTACATCCAAAGACATAAACAATCCAACAAGATAGTAGGAGGGGCCCACTCGCTATATAATACAACATCTGAAACTCCCACGTAGAAACAATACCCAGTCAAGAGTGATCTCTGCAAATTCGGCAAATTTACCTCCTCTCCTCCTGCTTCTCTTTATTGTCTTTTTCTCTTCCTCCTTCCCTCCTGTCCCTCCCCTCTCCCTTTTCTTCTATTTCTCCTTCTCCTTATTTCTTTGCTTCACCCAAAATACATAGACCTCCAGCCTCTCAGCTTGAAGAAAGAGGCTGGGTGGTAGGGAAACAATCCAAGCAGCATTTATGTTCCTATAAAAGGGAAAAGAAAGACTCTGGCACTTTCCTGTACTGGTCAGAGTCACAGAAGTGTAACAATCAGATGAGATACCCAGATGCTTATGGGACAGAGTCTGCTTTTAAGATTATGGGGTCTAATAAATTGGGTATCATGAAAACAGGGACTCTAGAGATTGTAATAGCTCATAATTATCTTTTACTTAACTAGAAAAACAAGGAGCTGATATGGAGGGAGGTGCTTTGTCCTACTTCATCGCACAATTTTAAGGCTGGATTCTGTTCTGGAAAAATCTTTTGGCTATGGTCCCCATGATCTAAATCCATACATCCAAAGCTAGGGAGGACCAGCAGGTGGCCCAGGGTGCCAGTGGGAGAGCTGCCCAGCCATCCTTCAGCTCTTCCCAGGAGTTGTCAGAACAGTCTTTGGCAATCGACTTCCCTTCCAGAAAAGACACTTTCTTCGTCCAGAAAAATGAGTGTAATCAGACTGGTTGGCAAAACCGTTTTGAGATTTCTTGGATGAGAGGCTCTGTGTAAACCCAGGGCACAGTTGTTTTCATACCTGGTTGGTGGGCCAGGGGAGAAGGCAAATGGGAAAGCAAAGCTAGAATGCCTCCCTGGCAGCTAGTCCCCAAGCCTCTCCATCACAGCCTGACATTGCAAAGCAGCTCACAAACAGAGCAGTCATGGAAATCGGTGGGAAAATGGAGGACCAGGCAGGCAGGCTGAAGAGAGAGAACGCGGGAAATAAGCAGGAGGTTGGAAGGTCAGATGGGAGAACATTCACACCGAGTGGCACAGATTCAGCAGATCGACCCTCAGCTCCTCTGCTGCTCTGTTTCTTTGCCTTCGAGATGAGCAATTGAACCCACTTGTCATTTCTGGGACTTGGACTACAGACTCTCCAGAACTCCTCATTAACAAATACAGGTGAAGGCCAGGTCAGAAGTCAGGAGAAGGGATAAGACGACGAGGGCTGAGAGAGTTCAAATGGAGGTGAGGATGCAGGAGGAGATGAGGACAGGAAAGGAGGGAGGAAGGAGAAGGAGAAAGAAAGGCGAGGAAGGGGTTTCCCTGGTCCCAGAGTCAGAACCTGACCTGCCATCAGCAAAGGGCAGCTTCCTAATGAGGCTTTGTCACCTTCCAGATGACTTCAAGCAGGAAGGGATAGCAGCCTTCCACATACGCAGGCACTCTCACCTCCAACAGGAGGATGAAAATTACTTTGAAAAGCACACCTGACCTTTCTAGGTAATATGCAGCTCGGGGTCTTATTAAGAGAACAAGCAAATATAGTGGCTGAGAAGTTGGTTATCCCTCTGCATGGGGTGGCAAGAAGTCTAGTTCCTGATCCTTTATTATTTTCCTCTAACAAAAGAAGAGGAGCTTTGAAATGGGAAGAATCACACTGTCATTGAAGGCTACCTGGCCTGACATGAAAGACCCTTTTCTGTCTCTCGTTCCTCAAGGCCGGACTCTAAATAGCACTGCAGGCTTGCACAGACCACTGTCAGGAGGAGGCTGCCTGTGTCAGCTGCTTTATATGCAGACTGAAGGGGTCATAAAGTCAAGTGCTTGCAACATTTAATGTGGATGATAAAGGAGGGAAAACACCCTGAACAGAAGGCAGGTCTCTCTGTCTCATTATGTGTGAATGGCAGGGGCTCCTCTTGGCACTGCAGCCGGGCGCATCCGCCATGTGAGCGCAAGTGTGTGTGTATCAGGGGGCACATGCATGGGCATCCATGGGTGCACACTTGAGCACGGATGCACACGCATGCTACACATGTGGCATCATAGGTGATGGCCAACAGGAGAATCGTAACTATTGGAAATACACGTATGTATATATGCCTTTTGTATTATATTGTATCCACAAATGTAAAATGCCTTTGTGGAAATACACCATCTATAAAAGGTGATTCACGGGACTGCATCAATTCAGGGACTTCCTTCTCCTGGGGAAAATTACCTTCTCAGGACAAAGAAGAGGAGCTGAGAAGACTCATAGACTTCCCCATTCACTTCACTGCTCCAGAGTCCATACTGGAAGAGTCAGTATGATAGCTTTAAGCTTTGGCAACCCCCAGCCTCTAAATCCTGTCCTTCCTCTGATGGTGATCATTCCAACCAAAGTGCTCTGGTGGCTTCTGGCTGGTGGCTTCTGGCTCCGGTGCATGCCTGAGCACAGCTGGTCCCTATCACAGATGGCACTTCTGCCCTTACTCGGGAGGGAAACTAGTCTCCCCATGGCTACTATTTGCCTTCTCATCAGAGAGATTGGCTCTCTATTCTCTAACAGATCCTTCTTCTCTTGAGAAATCTGGAACGTGCTGCCCTGGACAGGGACAGAGGACTCCACAGTGAGGCACAGTGAAACATCCGTTGTCTGTGGCCTAAGAAAAGCACAGGTATACTGGCCTTGATGTCAGTCACCTGCTCTTTTGAATTATGTTCTGATAAGTGTGCGATTCCAGGGACCTAGTTTCCATCCACCAGCTGCAAATCCTCACTACTCCTTCAAGGTCCCAAGCAATCATTAACACGTGTCATTTGCAGTGGCTTGTGCTTACATGCCGGTGTCCCCTCAGTGAGTGTGCAGGATAACTCAGATTCTCTGTACCCTGCCCCTTCTAGGAGTTTCTAGAAGGAAAAGCCACTTTAGTAATTAAAATATACCTCATGACCTCCAAGGCAAATACTGGAAGAATAATCCGTTTGGAAGAAGGACAGTTTTGCCTCTGACAGCTGAATTTCACCTACTTAGAGTGTCTCATTGGTTATGATGTGATCTCAGCTGGGGGGAGGTGAGAGGATAGGGTTAGGACTTCCCTTTGACTATGCACCACATGCTTGGACAAAACATGACCCAACCCATAATATTTTATAGCACAATTGCAACCATGCTGAAACATTTATACAAGACTTTGTCAAAGGGGATAGGAAAAAAGAAGGGAAATGAAGACAGGAAGCAATAGGGATTCAGATTATCTGGTTTATTAAGGATGGCCCAATGCCCTGAAGTCATTCTGTCTCATCCCACAGGAACCGTAGAAAGAAAAAAATGGTGCCACAAGAAATTCTCACCTTTAAATCTGCTGCTTTTCTTTCTCCTACTTCTATGCTAGATGAGGACACCTGGAGAGTATAAACCTCTTGGTTTTGAGGAATATTTCTTCACATCCTGTCTACACATATGATGTAAGGCCAGCAGGAATTTCAGGGCTCATGCAGTGGAGTAATTTGCACACCAGGATCCTCATTAGAATCATCTAAACAGCTTGTTATAAAGGCAGATTCTTGGGCCACAGCCCGAGACATCTTGATTTCATGTGTCCTGAGAGGACACTGGGAACGTGTATTTTTAACAAGCCCCTTAGGTGATGCATCTTCTTGACATTTCAAAGATCAGGAAACTGAGGTTGTAGATGGGACTTATTCAAGGTTACATGGATGTTTTTGTTAATGTTTCTCCCCCTTGGACAACCTTGTGCCCTGATCAGCAGACCTCAGCAGAACCCATGGGAGAAACAAGAGGCCTCAGGGTCTGTCGTTGAACCCAAGTCTGCATGCCTGACGCAGAGTGAGTCCAAACAAACCGCAACATCTGAGTTTGGAGCAGAGAAAGGTTTATTGCAGGGAACCAACCAAGGAGGATGAACAGCTCATGCTCAAAAGACCTGAACTCCCCAATGGCTTTCAGGGAAGGGTTTTTAAAGGCAACATTTGGGGCGAGGGCTTTCTTCTGATTGGTTGGTGGTGAGGTAACAGGGTAGTGTTCCAGGAATCTTCATCAACTACCTTGTGATCCAACCAGTCTGGGACCTATGTGCTTGTGCTCAGCATAAAGTCAACATCCTTCACTTGGGTGGGGGCCTTAGTTCCTGCAGAACAACTCAAAGATATGTATCAGATAGTTATGTATATCCCTTGAGGAGGAACTAGGTCTCTGTTTTATCACGGCACTTTGTTTCTTGGACACTTTTACTTTGTTTCTGCGTCCCCTCACTTCCCTAATTAGTAACTGCTTGAAGCTGCTCTTTGGAACTCAAAGAAAGCCTAGGAGACTAAAGCACTTTTGCACAAACAAGAAATGGGGACATGGAGAGGATTTTGTACCTGGGAGGGCCCAGCAGGGTCCTGCTTGATTTCAATCCCCCCTTTTCTTTGATACCCCTCAGTCATGTGGGGAACAGATGCAGGACAAGAAAGGGAATAAAGTTTTGGCTGGAGAGGTTAAATGATAAACTCAGCAGAGGACTTTGGTTCTAGGGGAACTTGGTTTCAATTCCAAAGGAAAATTTCTCTGTTTGGCTTTCTACTAAAGAGCTCATCTCCATGGTCAGAAATGAAAGGGGGTCCCTGATGAAAGAGAGAACCAGCTAGAAGGGGTGTGCCCACACTCCCTTAACCTTTATCATTCAGACCCAGAGAAATCCCAGCTCTGTGAAGTATTTCAGTAAGTCCCCACCTACTGCCAAGGGTCTTGGAACGCAGACTTTCTGGGAGTTGGTAGAATGGACAGAACTCAGGAAGAGTATTAAAGAACCTGAGTTCTGAGTCCAGAACTAGCTAGGTGACTTGAGGCAGATCATTTCCCCCTTCCAAGCCCCAACTTTCTCTCAGAAATTTTAAGATCCCTTTTCCAAGTTGGGAACCCTATTGGCGTAGCAGTGCACACAACTCTGAGTAACGTGCTAAAACTGAAACAAGTGTATGTTAGCGGCTTCACACAAGAGAGGGAGGGAGAAGGGAAAACTCAGTCCCATTGTTGGCCATTAATAGGGCTGTGGTTTAATACAAGCAAACAGACATCCACAGTTTCTAGACACTGTCTATTCACAAGGATATGGAGCAGGGAAGGGGTGTCTAGAAATTCTCTCTATATTGGCAAAAGCCTTCTCAGCTCTCTCCTCTGCTGCACACATCTCCTCTCTCCCAACCTCAGCTAAGCCCATATATCACTGGGAATGAACCTCGAAACTTAGGTGGTACAAGTGCAAAGAAGTGGTTTGACCATGGGGGCAGGGACCATGAGTGCTGCTATGAAAGACTATGGGTGGACCTTCAGATTCAGAAACACACTGGTTGCGGTCTCATATTAGAACCAGAGCATATGAAGTCTGGTGGGGACTCAGAAGTCATTTAGTGATCCCACCTTCCCATTTACAGAGGATGAATCTGAGACTCAGAAAGGTAAGTTCTTACTCAGTGCCACGTCACTAAAACTCATCTTCTCTTCTTCCTAAATCTATTCCAATTCTCTCTTTCTAGCCCACTCCATCTCTCTCCTCTGTGAACTCATGTGAACTCACTCTATAACACATGTGCCACCATGACATCCATTACATGTTGCCTTTTTGTTCCTTTGCATCTTGTCCCTATGACTAGGCTCTCAACAAGGCGGGGACTGTGTCTTTCGTGTGTCCTCCATGTATGAGACTATACACAGAAGAGATGCTCAGTGAAGATACATTAGCTTGAAGAAGGCAACAGTAACCATCACTTAGAAAAGAAGGGAGAATGCTACAGAAAGTACGCAGAGCACTAGGAGATGTATGCATCTTTATTAACCTCTTTAAATGCACTCAACATATTCCTCCCTTACCACCCCTCCCCCTGTTCAGCCACCTTGGATATCACCCTCTTCCCCTCATTCTAGTGCACAGACCATTAATCAGCCATTACTTACCTTTCCATCTCTCAGTCCATCTTGACCCTGAGTCTTGCCTCCTGCTCTTCACCACCCTTGGAGTGCTTCCCTCCTACAGAATAGGATTCTTGGAGTTTGTCCATTCTGTTACCCCCATCCTGCATCCTCAGCTGATTCTCATGCTTGGTCGGGCCCTTTCTGCATCTTTGCACACTATTTCAATCATACCCAACTTTCCCTTGGTCTTTTCCTCCTCAAGCATAGTCTCTTAGACAAGATGGAACATAGAGATTGAATTAAAGGATTCTAGGCACAAGTGAGGCCTGGACATAAGAACAGGGGGGGAGGAAGTATTCACTTCCCAAGGGTATGTCTGAGAACCCCATAAAACGATGGCTTCTCCAAACTCTAAGTACTATTTTTATCTCCTTGGTGTCTTTATACACAAAGACTGTAATTCTTCACTTTGCCTTGGCATTTGTCAAAAGGTTCTATTTGTTTCTCCCTTTTCTCTCTCCTCACCCCCCTTCACATGCACTCACCATCCTCACACACACACACTCCCCAATACTTTTTCTCTTGAGAACACAAATCATGGGTACAGGTGATGATTCATGGGGTGGGGGGGAGGATAGAAGTTATTTTTTCCTTAAGATTCTGGCTATATTTCTCTTGACTCACTCATATCTGGTAAGAAGACAGACCCGGAGCTGTGTTTACCAGATGATTTTGTTTCATTCCTCACTCTCTAGTTCTTTATCCCTGCTAAATCTTACCTATAGCTCAGCATAAAAAAATTAAGGTCTTTTTTCTTTTAAAACAACCCCCCACTCCTACCGCCGCCCAGGCAGCTCAAAAGGAGACTGTGAAAGTTGGTTCTGGCCCAATGCTCCTCCAAACAGCTGTATTCACTGCATAGCTTATATACATAAGAGTCAAAGGCAAAGGCCAGTTGACATCGAGAGATGTATCTAGGCAACCTTGGTGCTAAGCAACAGATTGGAACTCAAAGTGTCCTGGTCCACCCCAGTCAGAGCAGGCTGCTCAAAACTTGACCTTGACTGAAAGGAGAGCCTTTGTTTGGGTGGACGAGAGGCTAGAGGTGGAGAGGAGAAGAAAGGAGAGAAGATGGGGACAGGAGAAGGGGTAGAAGAAAGGAAAAGAGGAGTAGAAAGGAGAAGAAAATGGTGAAGGACAAGAATGCATAGAAGATGGTTGGGTTCAAACAACACTGAATACCATTTCTGACTGTCATTAAGGCTAATATTTAAAGAATGGCCTGTAGTTTTCTCAGAGTAAATGGCCACAGTTAAGATTTTTGAAACTGTTTTGCACATGCTATGTGGTTGGCGAATGCATCTCCTAGGGTGTCAGAATATTCCCTCTCAAGAACCTATATGACCTGGATCATCCATGGTCCAGAAATCAGTATCACCTCACTTCTTGGCTTCCTCCTATAGAACTAAAATGCAGGCATGTACTGGGAGATTCATTTCTGACCGGAGATGCCAGGCACAGAAATGTGGATGGAACTGTGTGGAAAAAAAAAAAAATGGAAGAAAGGGGAGGGGAGGGTTGAAGAGGGAGGTCAGATTAACAAGTTCAACCTGATAATAGGGCAGGATCAAGGGTAGCCTTTGGGTCAGTATGAACTCCCTCCTTGCTTTCTACTATTCTGCAAGTGTTCTTAGGAAAGAGGCCAAGAACTGTCCGTAAATTCCCTCTATATGGTGAGACATCGTAGTGCTCAAATGATCCAGCCAAGCCTGTCTTGGGTCACACAGATCAGGGAAAACAGCTTGACAGCCATGTTATAATTAGACTGAGAATGTTTCCCAGGCGGTAGAATAGCTTGAGGTATTAGGATGTCAGGGAGCACCTGGTATTTAAACCTCCATCCTCGTGTCTCTTCTGCTCTCAACCCACCCCACCCACTTCTCCACATGCTTATCTCATGCACCGTCTGTTCTGAACAAGCCTCTCCCACTCTCTCCGCCTCCTTCCATTGGCTGAGAGCAGTTGCAGCATGGCCCAGACCACACGAGCCACTTGGTAAAGCCTCCTCACACACACTAGCGGGATGATGAGATGCCGTTTTAACAAGGCTCTGGAATGGGATCGTTAAGAGCTGCCATTCCCTTTTTCGAAACCAATTTGTCTGTATCAGTTGTTGCAGGCTGTCAGAATCTCACAGACTCAGGGAGAGGCGTCTGAACCCTGGAAGCGCTTGGCATATGGCAAGCATGGCATGTGCTTATGAGCTGTGTCTCGTCCCTGATTGAGATCTCTCATCACCAGCCAAGCCTCCAAACTGAGCAGTTTATGAATTCCAGGCTTTTGTGCTTTGCCTCCTCCCCAGGGTGATTCCCAGGCCTAGTGTGCCTGGAAAGTACCAGGTGCGTTTGGTCTGGGGTTGATGAGATGTCTCCTTTTGTTTGGCTTTTAAAAGCCAGACAGGAAGAACATTGGAAATATCAAGCCCATTGTAGTGCCAGATGAAGGTATTCTGAAACAGCTAAATGTGTGTGTTTGTGTCTATGTGTGTATGTGTGAAAGAAACTATTGAAAGATAGGTTTCCAAGGATTTTGCATCACACACACACACAGACACACAGACATACACACACACAAATATACTGGCAAGGGAACAGAATTTTTTGGAAAAAAAAAAAAAAGCTATGTTATCCAAAACTCACGCAAACAACCAGATAAAATATTTTTCTTTTATAGAACCCTTATGATTTAGTATAATGGGCAATTGTTTTAAGCCACACAGTAACTGAAATCCCTTAATACATTGGAGGAATTTCCCATCTTCTGAGTCAGAAACTGACTGCTATTATATAATGAATATACTATTATATATTATCAAAAGGTATTATATAATCACTATCCTAGACTACCTTTCAAATTGAGTAGAGATACATCACCTGGCTCTCAACTAGACACACAAAATCATTGTAAATTGGTGACAAAGAAAAAAAGAACCGTAGAGAATATTCTTGTTAGAGAGTGGTGACAATAGCAGGTCAGTAGAAGCCGCATCTGCACCCAGAGGCAACAGTGACATTTGTGACTTGTGTCCAATTTCTGTGGTAAACCACAAGACAACCTGTGACATCTAGTGCCCAGAGAGGGCAGCAGGGATGTTTTCCTCTCATTAGTTCTGTGATGTGATTTGGGGCTGTGTTCCTGGCTTTGTAGCCATCAACTCTGGTTCTCTGTACTTCCTGAAGATTTTGAGAGTCACCCAATTTCCTCTGGAAAATTTCTTCTGCTAAACCAACTAAAGTTGATTTCTGTTGCTTGCAATTAAGAACCATGACTGATACAAAAGTTGGCATGAGGCGTGATCAAAGACAACAGACCCTCAGGCCTGGAATTGATAACCTGGTCTTATTAATTTGGGGGGCAGTAAATATCCAAATTCCATTATAGGATAGAATTCTGACAGTGGCCTGCAATGGTAAAACTGCTTATCAAATTATCATCTGTGGTCTTCTATAATAATATGTCCAGGGCTTCCCTGGTGGCGCAGTGGTTGAGAATCTGCCTGCCAATGCAGCGGACGCGGGTTCGAGCCCTGGTCTGGGAAGATCCCACATACCGCGGAGCGGCTAGGCCCGTGAGCCACAATTACTGAGCCTGCGCGTCTGGAGCTTGTGCTCCACAACAAGAGAAGCTGCGATAATGAGAGGCCCGCGCACCGCGATGAAGAGTGGCCCCCACTTGCCGCAACTAGAGAAAGCCCTCGCACAGAAACGAAGACCCAACACAGCCATAAATAAATAAATAAATAAATTTAAAAAAATAAAAAAAAGACCCTCAACTTAAAAATAAATAAATAAATAAATAAATAATATGTCCACTGAAGGCAAAGCTTAGGGGCATCAAGTAGCCAGTTACAAAAAACAGTGTGAATGACAAGAGGAAATCAATCACCACTGAGTGGGAAAGATTTTTCAAATAGTGCTGCAAAATATCAGTAAAAGAAAGAATGAATGGAGTAAACTTCTAAAATTCTACAGGAGAAGCAGGCACCTTCTGTGAGTGTACTAAAAGACTCTGATTTCTTCCATATTTAAGGTTGAAACCATCAAAACCAAGCTTAAAATTTGATTCTGTAAGTATCAGGTATAATATTCATTGTATTCATAGCTTCATTATGTTTCTCAGATTAAAGCTAAGACATTTATGGGGAAAGAGTGGCACTCCAAAACTTGCAACGGGATATATAACACAAATCAGAAAATTCAAAGTATGATGACCTCCAAGCTCCTCTAAGTATCATTTAATAGTCAAAACAGCACCCCCCCCCCTTTTTCTTTTGTCTAATTAAGATGTTCCTGTCTTGACTGAAGATCCTGTAATGACCTCATTTAAATAAATTACCTTGCAAGAGGAAGCTAATTTTTCTAATAACCCATCCGCACTTTTTCTCCTAATCTCAATACCTATAACTTAAGTCACTTTCCAGTATGTTCCGGGGAGTCATGAAGTAAGGGCAATTATGCTGAAAAAGCCTGCTATTTCTCCAAATAGCAAACAATAAATAAGGCCACAACTCTGCAGAAATTACAAAAAGTGGTAGCATTATCAAAGTTTGGAATATGCAGGGGTGATGTAATAGATTTGATAATTGTTCAGCAAATATCCACTACACTACTTTTCCCCTTTGGAAGGAGAATAAGTTCTGAATTACTACTTTTGGGTTTGGCCATATGACTTGCTTTGGCTAGTGGAGTGTGTCTAATGGACTATTCTTGCATGATTTAGCTTAGCACATGGTCCTATAATTCATCAAGAAGAGGACACTCCCCAGGTAGCTGTTAGCTCAAGAGAAATGAGGAGACATGTAGAAGAGACCTGAAACCAATATGCAACCTAGAGCTAGAGGTCAGAAGCTAGAGCGTGGAGCCTAGATCCTGAAGCCTGGAGACCAGCCTCACCAGCTGAATTTCAGTCAACCTACATTTTGGGATAATATAATGTTTCCAGCATTATTGCAGCCAATATTTGATGAATATACATAGTGTCTTCTCTCATATTCCTATTTAATTCCCTGTTTATCCAGTGCAGAGAAATGATAGCTCTTGGGTTTTGAAGAATGTGATGTGGATTATCATAAACTCAATCAGGTAGTGACTCCAGTTGAAGCTGCTATTCCAGATGTTTCCATTTTGGAGCAAATCATACAAATTCTGCATATGATGTGATCCTGTGTATCTGTAAAATGTTTTTTTCCCCATTTCTATAAGAAAACACAGAAAAAAACAAAAATTATAAGTTTGTTTCACCCAGCAGGGATAACAATATATCCTTGTGGTCTTTACTTATCTGGCTCAATAATAATTTAGTCCACAGATACTTTGCTTATCTCACCATCCCACAGAACATCATTCTGGTTTACTACATCGATGACATCACAATGATTGAACTGAGAGCATTAAAAGCAGTATGTAACCAAAAAGGACAGATGGATTTTAGATGGAAGGAAACAATTTCCATGATAATGCAGGGGTCTTCCATCTCATCCAGGGACATGTGAAATACCTCTCCAAAGTGAAGAACAATTTGTAGTCTTTGCTCCCCCTATCTTTGAGAGAGATGAACAATGCTTGGAGGGTCTCTGTGGATAACATATATGTTATTTGTATATACGTATTGCTCTCATACGTATTGACAATCTTAGATGATTCCCAAGGTTGAGTTACAGTTTAAGTAGCACAGCTGTTTGGCTGTTAAGAGCCTTAGATCCAAGAAGATTAAAATGTCAGAGATACATTAAGATGCTCTAAGATCCTGTAGCAAGTCTTGAGAGCAGAGTCTCAAAGTTGGGACTTAAGATTTTGGAGCAATGCCATGTTTCTTCAACAAAGAACTTCTTCCCTTTTTGGGAATCAGTTCTTAGCTTTCTAAAGACAGACTATGGGACACAAAGTAAGATGTGACCTGAACTGCCCATCTCAAGTTGGGTACTATCCAATCCATCAAACCATATATTTCAGTATGTCCACAAGACTGCAATATCAAGTAGAGGTAACACATAAGAGATCTTGATCAGGTAATTTCTGCATGCACATGTAATTTTCACATACAACTCTCATACTTTCTGTGTACCTACTCCTGCTATACTGTCACCCTGGTCTAAACCCACACCTGTGGCCTCATAATCACTTAACTGAAGACAGAAAGTTCTAGTTAGTTTACATATGCCTTCAAAAATAGCCTACTTTTGGCTTTAGAGCCCTAATCAGAGATTGGCTCTGATGGGCAATGGAGCAGTGAAATGCTCTGAGTTCTTGACTTCGCAACTAGAGGAAGAGAGGAATGCTAATAGGAAAAAGCGCAAAGTGCATAGCATCAAGTATCTAAGAATTTCTGCCCTACCTTGCAATATTCAAGTAATATGGTGAATCTTTATTGAGCATATATTATGTGACTAGTAAGATTCACATAGGTATGGAGCAGAAATGTCCCATATTTTCTTCAAAAATACTAATTGTTCCCATATTACAACTGAAGTTTTAGCTAGTGATTCATTCATCACAGATTACCTTGCCAATGGTAACATCAAATTTGGTTATGTGTGAGAAAAAAATGGATTTCTATTTTTTGGAGGGGATATATGGTTATAGTAATTATTGCACAGAGGGAAAAAAGATTGCTACTGTTATTGGAAAGATCCTTGGCTCTGCAAGCCATATATCTCACATTCTGTGGTCAGGCTTATCTTAATTTTGGTATTGGACTACATAGTTGTTGTAAATAAAGGAAATAACCAAGCTACATAATTTAATTAGATTCAACAAATATGTGAGATGGAAATCTCTTCACACCCTCAGGGGACTTGGGATTTTGTCTAGGATGAAAGACAATGTAGTATATTTATACAATGGAATACTACTCAACCATAAAACAGAATGAAATAATGCCATTTGCAGCAACATGGATGAAACTAGAGATTATCATACTAGGTGAAGTAAGCCAGACAGAGAAAGACAAATATCATATGATATCACTTATATGTGAAATCTAAAAAAATGATGAAAATGATACAAATGAACTTATATACAAGACAAAAATAGACCCACAGATGTAGAAAATAAACTTATGGTTACCAATGGGGAAAGCGGAGGAGGGATAAATTAGGAGTTTGGGATTAATATATACACACTACTATATATAAAATAGATAACTAACAAGGACCTACGGTATAGCACAGGGAACTCTGCTCAATATTTTGTAATAACCTATAAGGGAAAAGAACCTGAAAAAAATATATATGTATGTATAACTGAATCACTTTCTGTACACCTGAAACTAAAACAACATTGTAAATCAACTATGCTTCAATAAAAATTAATTAATTAATTAACAAAAAACAATTAGTGAATAAAACAGTGTTGTAAATGATTATGAGAAAAAGAGAATAGTGCAGAATATAACTAATATATATATTCATAAGCATATATATGTATGTTAAATCTGTATATGTGTATGCATGTGTACATTCATAAACTCTTCATCTAGAAAGGATTTATGGTGACTCCATAAACATATACAAAAAGATGAAATAAAAGTTAAAATATCCGAATGAGGAAAGTGGGAAAAAGGAAAATCAGAATATCAAAGATAAGATGTCACAAGTGGTTAGTATACATGATACATGCTGTACATTTAGTAAAAGGGGAGATAAGTTTGTCTCTAAACTCTCCAGCACCCAACTCAATAAGGAAAACAAAGAAAGATTGCTATAATTTTAAGGACAGTTCTAAGAATAGGCTGAGGAAAGGGAAGATAATATTTATTCAGCAATTATCCCATTTATTTCCAAAATAAATCCTATGCAAAATGTGTTGGCTCCCATTTTAGAGAATAGGAAATTGAAGGTCCAAGATGTCTTAAAAATATTTAGAAATTTTCTCAGCTATTAAGTATAAACCTAAGTCTCCAACTCCAAAGACCATCCTATTTCCATTACAACATGCCGTTTGTAAGTCTTGTCTGAGAAAGAGCCCTGACTTAAAAAAATTAAGCAAAAATATGTTGGGTGGTCAGAACAAGACACTCTTGTCTATTTCTCCTGGTGGATCCCTTCCAATAGCAGAGACTGGATATACTCAGAAACCCCAGTGGGTTGACCACATGGTCTAAAGCCATTTCAGCTTCCCATGGTAGTAGGAGTTGAAGACAGATAAGCCCCAATTACTCCTTTTCCACAAATGTGCAACCACCTTGATGGAAGGAAAGAAAGAAAACAAATGATAGAATTAGAGTATTTCTACAGAAAGCCCAAGGCAAGCAAATTAAAAAAAATTATAGATACTCAAGAAGGAGGATAGTAAATTGTATTTTTCTCTTCTAAAGGTATCATGAAGAAAATTTCTGTCCAATTTCCTGGTAATTACTAGCTTTCCTGGCAGTAAGTTACCTTCTATTAATTACCTTTATTTATTGCTGTTGGCAGAATGACTACTACAGTAAATCAAACAATTAGCAGTTTCCCATATTACACTCAGAAGAGAGGTAACAAGATGCAAAAGAGATTAACTTTCTACTTTATGTTTCATTCAACATTTCTTTTCAGGGTTTTGGCCTTTGTACTACTACTATTATAGGTATTTTGTGAGTTTAGGTGGAGTTCTGAGGTCCTTCCAGGGGGTGGGACTTGGGCCTGGCAGCCAGGAGGTTAAACAGAGTCAGTCAGGAGTTGCTGAACTATTTCTTTACTCAGACATTGGAGATAACAAGCAGGAAATTGCAGGTTGCAACAGGAGATGAAGAATAATGTTGACTGGTCCTATTTGTTTTGTATAGAACTTAAACTCTTATGTCATAGATAACTATCTATGGCAGGAAGACTTTCCCAGGAAGGTTCAAATTGCTAACAGAAATTGGGGTACTCAGAAATATTTTTCTGTATTTCTTAAAAGTTGTAGAATAACAAGGTCCTGTTGGAGGCATATGTGACTAAGAGAAAGGAATTGTCCATCTTCTAGAAAAACCTCTCCCAGTTGGAGGCACCCTGTCTCCATGGTCTTCTCCTGATTAACTAAGGTCCCTGGGTCACCTAATGAGGTCCTCAGTTCTCCACAATTCTGCTTTAATGTCCATCACCTCACTCTAGGCACTGCTTGGTATTTTAAAAGAAGATTTTAAAGTTCCTCCTAATTTATCCAGCATCAGATCCTGCCTTTCTTGTCCTCCTAACTTTTGTTATATATATATATATATATATATATATACACATATATATATATATATATATATATATAAAACTATATATATATATATATATTCTTTTTCAGATTCTTTTCCCTTACAGGTTATTACAAAATATTGAGTATAGTTCCCTGTGCTATACAGTAGATCCTTGTTTGTTATCTCTTTTATATACAGTAGTGTGTATATGTTATGACACCATTTTATAAAGTTCAAAATGAGGGAAAATAAGCTAGAGTACTTAGGGATGCATATATTTAAGCGCTAAGAGTTGGTACTGGGTTGAACAGTGGCCTCCCAAAAGAGGCATGTCTCCCTGGCACCTGTAAATGTCATCTTTTTTGGAAATAAAGTCTTTGAAGATGCAATTAAGATAAGATGAGGCCATCGTGGGTTACGGTGAGCCCTAAATCCAATGACTGGTGTCCTTATCAGAAGGCCACATGGAGACAGACAGGGTGGATGTTATGTGAAGACAGAGGAAGAGATTAAAGTGATAGGTCTACAAGCTAAGGAATGCTAAACATTGCCTGGAGCCACCAGATGCTAGGAAGGGGAAAGGAAAAATTCTTCCCTGGAGCCTTCAGAGGGAATATGACCTGCCAACACCTTGATCTGTGATTTCTAGTCTCCAAATCTGTGAGAAAATAAATTTCTGCTGTTTTAAGCCATCCAGTTTGTGGTAATTTGTTATGACAGCCCTAGGAAACTAATACAGAATATAAATTAAAGCAAAAAAGTGATTATCATAAAAGTTGGGATAATGGCTACCTTTAGTGGGGAGGATGGGTGATGTGATTGGGGAAGGGGCCTGACAATGTTCTGTTTCTTGACATGGCTACTGTTAATAATAGCTGTAAATAATGATTTATTAAATTCCTTACTTATCTTTGTGCTCTCTTTTTTCTTTCTGTCTTCTATTTTTCAATATAAAATTTTAATAGTTTTCTAAGACACTCCTGAGCCTTCTTATAGGGAAACTTGTCCATTGAGATTCAGAGTTTGCCAAGCAAGCCTCAGGAGAACAGGTTTGTGGCATCAGTGACCAGAACAATGGGGTTTGGATGCATCCACCAAGGAGATTCAGATACACATGAACCTATCAGAAATCTAATTCTCCTCCTGGGAGAAAACTCATCCTAATAGAAAGGGACAGAGCTTGCCTGTTTCAAGAAGGAAAATTCTTGGCAAATCCTGGGATTTGTCGACCAGCTCTCTCCCCTTTCTAACACCCACCTTATATACTTTTATGAATCTATGGATATTGGGTATCGAGAGAGTTGAAAGTAGAACATAAATTACTTTAATAAAATATCATCTAGGGGTTTTTTTTTGTCAAAAGAGCATCTTTCAGATATTTTTATTTTTATATTTAAAAAATTGTTTATTGGAGTATAGTTGACTTAGTGTTGTGTTAGTTTCAGGTATACAGCAAAGTGAATAAGTTATACATATATACACTCTTCTTTAGAGCATCTTTCAGGTATTTTTAATAGCTAGAAACTTTCAAAAGGGAGGACGTGTTCTCATTTTGAAAAATATTGAATGGCTTTAGTGAGTTGAGGGCCCCATACCCTGGGAGAGGCTGGAGGGTTCCATGGATGGCAGATATGGTGATTGACCTAAACTGTTTGTGAGGTTGTGGGACATGTGCTCTGGGAGCACCTGGGAGGTGGTGGACTGAAGAAGCAGCAAGCAGAAATTCCGTACTGCTGGCTGGGGTAAGAGGCAGAAGACAAGGGATATGCCAGAAATTACCCTTGTTAATGGAGGTTTTGAGGGATTCCAAACCTTTATTCTCAACAGAACTTTCCAAGAGTCAGTTCTTGGTTGGGTCATGAGAGCTGACAGAAACAGGATGCTAAGGAAAAAGGTGAGTGGGCAGAGTGAGAAATCAGTTTTCTTACTTTTGTTGGGAGTATCGAGGCTGGTTGAGAATTCCTTATCTTTGGCAACATGCTCTCCATCTTTCTATACAAAATGAGGAGAATACCTAGCGCACAGAAGGTCCCAACCATCAGTGGAAAGGAAATGAACATGTACCAGCTTCCTGCTCTCTACCAAGCACTTTGTATTAATTATTCCACTGAACTTTCATAGGAACTCTACCCCTATTTATAGTTGCGACTATCAGCCAAAGACCCCATTTAATCAAGAGGAAACATTGTCAAAGTCATACAACTTGAAATTGGTGGAGCTAGGATTTAAAGGCAGAGTTCTGTGGCTCCAGAGATCCTATCATTTCCAAAACTCAGTAAAGCCAATACTAAAATAAGTCTAAGGAAACCCAACACAAATCTGATGACTACTTTGGTAACTCTTCTGAAATACCAAATGTTTAATTCTTCACCAACAAATGATTTTAGGTGCCCTTTCTTTGCTGTTGTGCTAAGAATGTTCTTCGTCTGCTTCTCAGACAACTCAGTATTTTACATGACAGCGAGTAAAGTAAAATATAAATTGGCAAAAACAAAGGCATAATAGCTGTTTTATCACGATGTTTATACTGTGGATAATTACTTGTTGTAGTATTATTTGTATTTGAGAAGGTTAATTGCTAAGACCAATGAACAGAGAGGTAAGTCTGGGAGGTGACAGCATGTATGTTCCTTTGAGGATCCCACACCAGTGTTCCATTGTACTATAAATAGTACAGTGGATTCCAAGATACTTTTGGCCAAACTGTGTTCCTTCGGTTCTTAGTGGAAGCCCATCCTTCCCACCCCTTTGTTTACCCAACTGCTACACCATTATCAAGATCCAGTTGACAGTTTGCTCCCAGAATATATTCTCAGATCATCTGAATATGTAGAATATCACAGCACTAAAAAAGGCAACTTATAATCAATCTAAGAGGTAGTATGATGTAAAGAAAAGAGCATATACCACATTATATTGAATTCCTTTTCTTTTTAAAAAAATTTTTATTTATTTATTTATTTATTTTTGGCTGTGTTAGGTCTTAGTTTCTGTGCGAGGGCTTTCTCTAGTTGCGGCAAGCGGGGGCCACTCCTCATCGCGGTGCGCGGGCCTCTCACTGTCGCGGCCTCTCTTGTTGCGGAGCACAAGCTCCAGACGCGCAGGCTCAGTAGTTGTGGCTCACGGGCCCAGCTGCTCCGCGGCATGTGGGATCTTCCCAGACCAGGGCTCGAACCTGTGTCCCCTGCATTGGCAAGCAGATTCTCAACCACTGCGGCACCAGGGAAGCCCTTGAATTCCTTTTCTGTTTTTGAATTCAGTTAAAAAAAAGAAAAAATTATTCATTTGTATATATATACCACATTATCTTTATCCATTTATCTGTCGATGGACATTTAGGTTTTTTCCATGTCTTGGCTATTGCAAATAGTGCTGCCATGATGCTATGAGCATAAGGGTGCATGTATCTTTTCAAATTATAGTTTTGTCTGGATAAACAACAAGGTCCTACTGTATAGCACAGGGAACTATATTCAATATCCTGAGACAAACCATAATGGAAAAGAATATGAAAAAGAATATATATGTATATTTATATATAACTGAGTCACGTGGCTGTACAGAAGAAATTAACACAACGTTGTAAATCAATTATACATCAATAAAATCAAAAAATAAACAAAATAAAATAAGAAAAAAACTTTATTAATTCCTTCTCCCTAATTTTCATGTGAAAATGTTCCTCCTCTAACTTCTTTAGTTGAATACTCAATTAATTTGTTTTCATCATTTCAAAGTAAAAAATATAAACATTTAAGGCTAAGAATTTCACTTTGAATAGAACTTGGGCTACAATCCACAAATTTGATATGAAAGGTTTACTTTGTTATTTTTTTGTATATAGTCTCTAATCACATGGTTTTCTTTCTCTTAGAACGAAGAGGTATTTAGGAGTTTTTCTTGGCTTTTAATTATGAGTGACTGTGGATTTTAAAATGTAAATTTCTGTTATTATTTTCTAGAATTACCATATATCGTTGTTACTAAAGAATGTCACCTATAGTAATTGTTGAAATTTATTGAAGTTTTTTGCCTATTAAATGGTAAAGTTTTATAATGTTTCATAAGCACTAAAAATAAAAGATGTGTTTTACACTAATAGGATGAAGAGCTTGAAATTTATGTGCAGAACTTGCATTATTCCTATATTTTTTTTTGCCTTGAATTTTCATATGTCTAATATTAAACCTGTCTTTTGAAAAAATTTCCTTTGATATAAGTTTATTCATTTCTTTTAATTATTCTCATTTAGCTTTGTCACAGTTTTGTCTTGTTTAGTCTTCTCTTAATGAAATAATTTACTTTACTGCTCAGGCCAATCTCCGTCTTTGACTTAATTGAGGAGTTTAATACATTTAAACTATTATTTATAGCTTTAGCCATTGCCATAATTAAAAGTTCAGTCTTACTTTTAAAATCTTATCATATGCTGTTTCTTTTCTTTCCTTAATGTCTTTGATTATATGAATTATATTTTGCTTGGTTTTTATCATGCTCATTATTTCTGAAATTATATAACTTATTACATTGATGATTTGTTTGATGTTTCTCAAAAGCATTTTCTAAATCTATGTATCTTTAATTACCAAAGTGAAAAATGAACCAGCGTTATATTTGTGTATCCCTCAGGCAAGAGTTTGGGAACATTTTTTATTTATTCCATTCTTTCCCTTTCACCTTTGCATGTTTTTGTTAATATAATATAATTATTATAATATAATTATATTAACATATATATTATAATATACTACTTTGTTAGTATAATGTAATATACTACTACTAGTTAGTAGTAGTTAGTATAATGTAATATATACTACTGTTAGTATATTATAATATACTACTTTGTTAGTATAATGTAATATAATTTGTTAATAAAGCTACAGCTACTTTATCAGTTTCAAATTATTAAATCTTACAATATAAATTCTCTCTTTCAAGAGACATTTTAATGCATGAATTCCTTTTGTACCAGATCTGCAATTTTAAGACTTAATTCTGTATGTCCCTGGTTGCAAGACTCATCACCGTTCCTTCTATACCATAGTTTTCCCATTCTTGAGCTCTTACTTTTGTCCACCATAGTAATGTATTTTCAAGTAATTTCTTTCTAGAAGTATATATGGGTGCTATATTATCTGGGCACTTGCCTATCTGCCAAGAAAAAAAAAAATTATTTAAGTATAGTTGACTCACAATGTTTCAGTTGTATACCAAAGTGATTCAGTTATACATACATATGTATTATTTTTTATATTCTTTTCCATTATAGGTTATTACAAGATATCAAATATATTTCCCTGTGCTATACAGTAGGTCCTTGCCATTTATCTATTTTATGTATAGTAGTGTGTGTCTGTTAATTTCAAATTTATCCCCCCCACCTTTCTCCTTTGGTAACCATAAGTTTGCTTTCTATTTCTGTGAGTTTATTTCTGTTTTACAAATAAGTTCATTTGTATCATTTTTTAGATTCCACATGTAAGTGATATCATATGATATTTGTCTTTCTCTGCCTAGAAAATTTTAATAACTATAAAATTATTGCAAAATAGGCTCCCTCCCTTTATAACTTCCTGTAAGGTCGCTCCATTACCTTCTGATTTTTAATGTTACAGAGGAGAATTCTGAGGCCAGTATGATCTCATTCTTTTGTAACTGTATAATTAAAGTTATTTTGGTTGTAAGAAAGGGAAAATGACTCTGATTAACTGCTATGGTCTGAATGCTGTGTCCTCCCCCAAAATCCATATGTTAAAATCTTAATGTGGTGGTATTAGGTGGTGCTTAGGTCATGAGTGTGGAGCCATCACAAATGAGATTAATGTTCTGAAAAAAGAGATCCCATAGAGATCCCTCTTCCCTTCCACCATGTGAAGGCACGGCAAGAAGACCGGCTGTGAACCAAGATGTGGACCTTCAGCAGAAGGTGATTATTCTGGCAACTTGATCTTGAACTTCCCAACATGCAACTGTGAGAAATAAATTTCTGTTTTTATAAGTATTCTGTTATAGCAGCCCAAATGGACTAAGACACTAACTTAAGAAAACAAGGGATTTATTGAAAGGATTATTTTACAGAATTGAAGGAAGAGCTGAAATCCAAGCTTTGGGAAAGTCAGGAACCAAGGTAATCATAGGTGCTTCATGGATCTTTCTAGGGTAATGCTATTAAGGTAATTTAACTTGAATGCTTCCAACAACTCAGTGTTTCTATCTAAGTTTCCCATTTTTGGGAGAGAAAATCAGACTGGTCCAACTTCAGCCAGCTATATCGCAATATCAAACAGCTTTGGCAGGACATGCAACTCCAATATGTGGGGGACCCACCACTCTACTCTGAGGATTTGCTCAGCAAGAGGAAATCATTTAGATCTGGGAGCCAGCTTGACTGGAGCCCACTGTAGTAATTAACTTTTTCTATATGACATTTTATAGGATTTTTTCTTCATTCCTGTTACAAAAAAAAAAAAAAAAGCCAGAATAGGTTTAGAATCCCAGATTTTTCTTTAGTCCTGGAAGATTTTCTTCTAGCACAATAGGTTTGTTGTTTCTATTCCTTTTGTTCTGATATCTTATTCCAAAACCCCAGTTGTCCAAACATAACATGCTTGTTCCTTGTTCTCCACATCTGTAAATTTATTGGTGACCATTTTTATATGTTTTTCTTTTATATTCTGAGACTCTCAGTTGATTTCTACACTAATTAAGTGATTTTTTTTCAGTGTCAACTTCTGTTTTTTAAGGCTTCAAAAGGGAAGTTTTAAAATAAACTTCTCTTTTGGAGTAATTTTACATTTATAGAAAAGTTGCAAAGGTAGTACAAACAGTTCTCATATGCCTTCACCCAGTTCCCCAAAGGTTAACATCTTACATTACCATGGGACATTTGTCACACTATGAGACCAACATTGTATCTGTATCTGTAGACAACTGTAAGTGTATCAGTTTCTTACTGCTGTTGTAACAAATTATCATGAACTTTATGCTCTTACAGTTCTAGAGGTCAGAAGTCTAAAATCAAGGTATTGGCAGGTCTGCATTCATTTTGGAGGCTCTAGGGCAGGATGTGCTTCCTAACCTTTTCCAGCTTCTAGAGGCTGCCTGCTTTCCTAGTCTTTCAGTCCCTTCTTCCATCTTCAAAGTAAATCACTCCAACCTCTGCTTCTGTGGTCTCATCTCCTTCTCATGCTTTTGACGTTCTCACCTTCTTCTTATAAGGATGCTTGTGATTACATTGGACTCACCCAGATAATCCAGGATAGCTCTTCATCACAAAATTCTTAATCACACCTGCAAAATCCCTTTTGCCATGTAAGGTAACATTCACAGATTCCAGGGGTTAGGAGGTGGACATCTTTCGGGGGGGCATTATTCAACCTACCACAGAACATAACATCATTATTAATGAAACTCTAGTTATTTAAATTTCATTAGCTTTTTACTCATGTTCTTTTTCTGATCCAAGATCCAATCCAGGATATCAAAATGCATTTAGTCATCATGTCTCTCCAGAGTCTCTGGTCTGTGGCAGTTTCTCAAAAAAGGATTTTAATTTTCCTTCTTCATTTTTCAGTTTTCTTGTAATTTTTCCCAATATTCTTTCTTTCTTTTTAAAATTCATCTGGCTATATCTTGTCCCATTTGGTTCTTACCATATAATTTTCTGCCTCTTTATATTTTACTTCTTTTCTTTATCATTTGTTTTTTTTTTTTGGAAAGCAATTATTTTGCATTTCATTGAAAATGTCAAACAGTTTCCTGAATTTTCTCTTTTCATCCTGCAGTAGATGTTTTTGGAGTACTACCCTTCCTCTGAGTCATCAGGACATGCTTCTTTGACTTTGTTCTCTGTGTAGTTCTCAAACACGCCGAGAACAGTCTATATCCAGTGTTGGCCAACACACAGGAAATGTGGATTACACTCCTCCCCAATGTATGTCCACACTGCTGATGGAAGAATCACTTTCTCAGATCAAGAACCAGAAGACATGGGTCTTTGAGACATGAGGAAGATGATGAAGAAAGAAGAAAAAAAATTTTCCTGTCCACTTCCAGGTGCTTATGAGATGACACCTGGCAAGGTTTTTCTGGTTATAAACCCATCTGCTTCATTTTTGGAGGAGGTCCCTTCAATTTTTTGTCAATAGATTTTCTCTCAGCGTATGTTTTCCTTGTTGTTAGGTGTGTTAGTCTGTTCAGGCTGCTATAACAAAGTACCATGTACTGGCTGGCTTACAAACAACAGAAATTTACTTCTCCCAGTTATGGAGGCAGGGAAGACCAAGATCAAGGTGTTGGCAGATTCCATGTCTAGTGAGAATCCACTTCTTAGCTCACAGAAAGCTGTTTTCTAGCTATGTCCTCAGGTGGCAGAAGGAGCAAGGGATGAGGCCTCACCCCCATGACTTCATGACTTACCTCCCAAAGGCTCCACCTTCTAATGCTATTACATTGGGGGGTTAGGTTTGTAACATATGAATTGACTGGTGGGGGGCCACAAATATTCAGTTCATAGCATTAGGGGTAGTTCTTTTCTGTGTCTAAGGCATAGGAAACAGGCGTCTGGAGCTCAGGGATGAAGGTGCAAATTTGAAAGTTATCAAGCATAGAGACAATATTTGATGCTATAGGACTGACTGATATTACCTAGGGAGAGAATAAATATAGTCAGAGAATTGACAAAGGCTCAGCCTTGAGCACCAGGTTATACCACGTGTTCACAGATACTGCAGGTCTGTTTGGGGGAGTAGTAAGTCTCACTTTCTTACGTGAGAAAGTCCTCACTTCTAATGAAGTATCATTTCTTTTTTTTTGTTTGTTTTTTTATTTTAGTAATACATTTATTTAAACAGGCTTAAAATTATTCTGGAAATGTGTTTAAGTGAAGATAATATTTGGGTTGTGTGCATTTTATTTTATTTTATTTATTTATTTTTTAACATCTTCATTGGAGTATAATTGCTTTACAATAGTGTATTAGTTTCTGCTTTATAACAAAGTGAATCAGTTATACATATACATATATCCCCATATCTCTTCCCTCTTGCGTCTCCCTCCCTCCCACACTCCCTATCCCACCCCTCTAGGTGAGCACAAAGCACCGAGCTGATCTCCCTGTGCTATGCGGCTGCTTCCCATTAGCTATCTATTTTACATTTGGTAGTGTATATATGTCCATACCACTCTTTCACTTTGTCCCAGCTTACCCTTCCTCCTCCCTGTGTCCTCAAGTCCATTCTCTAGTAGGTCTGCGTCTTTATTCCCCTCTTGCTCCAGGTTCTTCATGACCATTGTTTTTTTTTTTTTAGATTCCATATATATGTGTTAGCATATGGTATTTGTTTTCTCCTTCTGACTTCACTTCACTCTGTATGACAGACTCTAGGTCCATCCACCTCACTACAAATAACTCAATTTCATTTCTTTTTATGGCTGAGTAATATTCCATTGTATATATGCATCATTTCTAATGAGGCTTAATATGAGCCTCCTGAATGCTGAGGTAACATTCTATAGCGGAAAGAATTATTCTTGTCTGGAGATGGACTCTAAAGTCAGAGTTGGGTTCAAATCCTGGCTTGGCCACACCTAGATATAAAATCTGGAAGACCTCACTTACATCTCTGTGGCTAAGCTTCTGGATCTGTAAGACTGGTTTACTGAGAAGACTTACCACAGAGGACTTTTTAAGAGCTTCATTGATACAGAATTGATATTCAATAAACTGTTCATGTTCAAAGTGTATAACTGATATGTTTTGACATACATATGCGCTCATAAACGATCATCTTGATCAAGATAATGAACATAGTCATTATCTCCTCCTTTGCAATGCCTCCATCAGACTCCGCCACAAGGCAACCACTGATGTACTTTCTGTCACTATAGATCCATTTGCATTTTCTACAACTTTATATAAGTGGAATCACACAATATGCACTCTTTATGTTTTAATTAAAAAAATTTTTTTAAACATCTTTATTGGAGTTTAATTGCTTTACAATGGTGTGTTAGTTTCCACTTTATAACAAAGTGAATCAGCTATACATATACATATACCCCCATATCTCCTCCCTCTTGCATCTCCCTCCTGTCCTCCCTATCCCACCCCTCCGGGTGGTCACAAAATGCTGAGTTGATCTCCCTGTGCTATGTGGCTGCTTCCCACTAGCTAGCTATTTTACATTTGGTAGTGTATATAAGTCCATGCCACTCTCTCACTTCGTCCCAGCTTACCCTTCCCCCTGCCCGTGTCTTCAAGTCCATTCTCTACGTCTTATGCACTCTTTTTTTCTGACTTCTTTCATTCAGTTTAATTATTTTGAAATTCATTCGTATTATTGCATATATCAATAATTCATTCCTTTTTATCACTGAAGTCCAATTAATCGTCTTTTTTCTTTTATAAATACAGTAGGTCTCCTACATACGAACCTACAAATTGAGAACTTACGTGTGTTTGCATGTCCAATCTCGTAAGGTGTGAGTGAAATTGCAGCTTTCCCTCCCTCTCCAATTGCTGAGGATCCTTCAGCTCTACCATCTCCCAACTCCTCTCCCTCCTCCAGTCAGTAACTCTTCTTGCCTGTTCAGTCGATGCCAGCCCCTGTATGCCAGCTGTTGTACTGTACTATTGTACTTTTCAAGGTACTGTACTACTGTTCTTTTCAAGGTACTGTACTGTAAGATTAAAAATATTTTCTTTACTCTTCATGTTTGTTTGTTTTTATGTATTATTTGTGTGAAAAATATTATAAACCTATCACAGTACAGTACTGTATAGCCGATTGTGTTGGTTTGGTACCTAGGCTAACTTTGTTGCACTTACGAACAAATTGGACTTATGAACGCCCTCTCAGAACGGAACTTGTGTGTATGTAGAGGACTAACTGTAATGCTTTAGTTGTCACATCTATCTAAGAAATATTTGACCCAAATCCAAGGTCACAAATAGTTTCCCTTGTTTCCTTCTAGAAACTTTATAAGTTCAGATTTTACATTTAGATCTTATCTCCAAATTTTTCATTAAATTCAAAATAATTTCTAATTTGCCTTTTGGTTTTTTGATCTAAGAATAATTTAAAAGAATGTAATTTAGTAAACAAATATTTTACTAATTTTTTCCAGGTATCTTTCTGTTAATTGATTTTTTATTTAATTTCATCATGGTCAGAGATCCTACTTTGTATGACTTAAATTCTTTTAGATTTATTAAGACATTTTTTTAATAGCCCAGAATATGGTCTATTTTGGTAAATGTTCTGTGTGCACTTGAGAAGAATGTGTACTCTGCTGTTGGATATTGTTGGATGGAATGTTCTAAAAATGTAAATTAGGTCAAGTTGGTTAATAGGTTTGTTCAAGTCTTTTATATTTTTAGAGATTTTCCTTTTACTTGTTTGGTCAATTATATAGAGAGGGATATTGAAATCTCCAAATATAAAGTGGATTTATTTATCAGTTTTTGTTGCACGTATTTTGGAGCTCTGTTATTAGGTGCATGAACATATAGGATTGTCATGTCCTCTTGATTAATTGACCCCTTTAGCATGTTAAAAATAACCCTCTTCATCCCTGCTAATGTTCTTTTCTTTGAAATCTATGTTGTCTAAGAGTAATGTAGCTACTCTAGGGTTTTATTTTTGTTGTGGTTGTTTTGTTTTGTTTTTTCGCTATTTGTTTGTTTTTTAGTGCTAGCATGCTATATCTTTTCCATCCTTTACTTTTAACCTATTTGTGCATTTGTATTTCAAATGGGTTTCTTGTAGACAGCATAATTGAGTCTTGCTTTTTATTTTTTTGTTTGTTTGTTTATTGTTCATTATACCTGATAATCTCTACTTCTTAACTGGGATGTTTAAGAAGACTTAAATTTAATATGATTATTGATGTGATTGAGTTCAATTCTACCATATTACTATTTGCCTTCTATTTTTTCTTTATTTCCTTTTTCCCCTTTTCCTGTCTTCCTTTGACTATTCTGTATGATTCCATTTTATTACCTTCATTGGTTTATTAGTTATAACTCTTTTTTGTTTTATTTTGGTGATTGCTCTAAAGTTTATATCAATAGTATACCTCTTTAACTTACCACAATTCAATCTTTAAGTGCTGTTATGCCACTTCACATATAAATATAAGAACCATATAACAGGATATCTCCATTTCTCCCTTTTAGCTTTTATGCCATTGTTGTCATACATTTTACTTCTGTGTTATAACACTTATAATACATTGTTATTGTTTTTGCTTTAACAGTTGGTTATCTGTTAAAGGTTTAAATAAAAAAGAAGTATTTTATACTAGCCACTTGGTTACCATTTCCAATGCTCTTTATTTTTTGTGTAGTTTTATATTTCCATTCGATGTCATTTTTCTCTGCATAAAGGACTTTCTTTATAAAACATTTTTTCTTTCTTTTTTCTAATGAATGCTTTCAACCATGGTTTGATAAATCCAATGTTTTGTCAAAATTCAATGACATATGCTGCATAATTTTTTATTAATTCAGTAAAACCCATTTTAAAATTTAAATGTTATCTCTCTCCTTCCCCTCAGCTCGGGTTTGGCCTAGCTCAGTATCTTAAGTGTGATGGGTCTATAGTTTATGCTTTTATTCCTCCTTCCACCCTCTCTAGATTGTTTTTGTGGCTCTTGTTGTTGTTGGAGACTGGTGTAAGGGAACAAAATATATTGGAAGGGGTGATCTTAACTACATGGTCCCTAGGTTGGTCTGGTTCTTCTGATACTTGTGGCATCCCTGATGTGGTGGTCTCCATGTAGATCATGAGCCTAGATTTCTTAGGGTAGTATTTGGTCTCACTTTAGTCTCCTTAGTAACTATGGATCCCTTAGAGAGGGACTGTCATGTTTCCTGGGAGCAGGAAGAAGCAGGGAGCTGTCATGCTCCCAACCCCTGTTCATAGGGCCCACAGGGTTCCTCTTTTAACCTGAATTTTCATATGGAGCTCCTGAAACTGATAAGTTTTTCTTGTGGTGGAAACTGTCCAATTTTTTCCCAGGGCCCCCCCCCCCACATCGTCCCTATTAAGTTTCCTGGGTTAGACTTATTCCAGCAAGATATTTTCCATCAGAAACGTCCAGGAAGGAATCTGGCACCATCTTTATGTTTATGTACATCCCAAACTTCAAAATACTCATGTCAGATTCCCTTCACCACTCCTGGGGCAGCACCATTGTGGACTGGATGTACTGTATAGCTCGATAAGCATCCATCCTGGGAGTGAGAGCTTGGTGTCCATTCCTGTGGGTATCCCAGTAGCTATACTGATTCTCCTGAAGCTTCCTTACTTAGCTTGGTGGGTGGCTGAAAATGATTTCAAGAGCAAACAGCTTAAATGATTTCACATTCAACCTCCCTTTTTTGGCCTCTGCTCATATAGATTGGCAATGCATTGTGAGGAGCAATTTGAGACTGTGGTAGGTAGTTGCAAGCCTGCTTCATCACCTCTTATTTAGCTCAGGCCCCAATTGTTGGAAGCTTCTTTCAGAACACTAGGAATAGCCCCCTCTTTTCTTTCTTTAGTTTTGGGCTCTGGTCATCCATTCTAGGGAAACAAGCTATTACTTAGGAACAGGACATACACTGGAAGACATTTATAATAGTTAGAGGTATCCCGAGACAGACCGAACTGCCCTGAAAAGTAGTGAGCTTCCTGATTTTTGACTAAGTGTGTTAGTCAAAAGGGAATTACTGTTTGTAAAGAATATGAAAATGAAGCATCTTCAACATCTTTTCCCATTCTAACATTTCTAGAGGTAAATAGGTTATTGGTTTTGTTTTTGTTTTTTGTGAGGGAGAGGTTAGGAAAAAACAATCATTGAATTCTAGGTCTTTTTACCCAGTTAATGACTCCACAAGCATCTATTGGGCACCTACTTGGTGCCAGGCACTATGTTAAGATACTGTGATACACTGATGAAAGGAAAGAGTAAAAGTCAAGTGCAATGAAAATAGAGAGAGGTGCCTCCTACCTGGTGAATTGCCTATATTCTCTTTTATCTCTGGATATTTCCTAAGCAAGATGCTATGTTACATATGCAGGTATGTATTATATAAAAAATTATATATTGAGGCATGGTCCCTGCCCTCAAGGGCTTATGATAAAATTAGAGGCAAGCCTAACACATGAAAATAGCTAAATTTTACTATAAATATGAAATGACTATCCCATTTTGTGCAAAGTCCCAAAGCTATTCATGGTTGTTAACAGGATTCTGCAGAAAGTGAATTTTATGAGGTTAACTATCAGTGAAACCAGGATGGTCACAGAAAACTCAGTTGAGGAGATGAGACTCTAGCATATGAAAAATCTCAGAATGGCCTCCCCTCCCTTCCTCAGGAAGAGCCTGAAGAGCCATAATTTCAAGAGTTCCTGCATCTTCTGTGGGAACATCCTATTCTCTACATAATGAGCTGTTGGGGTAAAGCGTAGCATTTTCCCTCATGTTTGGGTAGGACAAGCCAAAGAGTTTGAAATAAGACTCTCCAAGATGGTCTGTGGGTGATGAGAACAGCAACTTAACCAGCTCTGTTATTATTAGATACAGATCGTTTTAAGTGTGTGGAAGTGGCTATTCTATAAAAATGTAATCTCTGAGTCATTCTCTGAGCATGTGGGCCCGGAGCGCTGAGCCTCAAGTTTCAAGTGCATGCTCCTCCCCAATATGTAGCACATGTAGCAATTCTCTCATTATGATGTTCAGCCTCCCCAACTCCCATCCGTGAGGAAAGTGATCTCTTGTCCATGCACAGGAAAAGTGTCTGGATAATTTATTTCAAGGATATTTGAAAGTAAATAAGAATCAAAGCTGTCTGACTTGTGATATTAAATGGAACCCCCTCTCCAAGGGTACAATATACATATTTGCCACCTAATTTAACTGAATGGATGAGAGAGGCACCTCTATTCCAAAATATTGATCTCCTGTACCACTCAGGTTCCAGAGTGCCTGAAATTCCAACATTATTGACTCACTTCTTTTGTTTTCTCTCTCCCTGGGTTCTTTGATGTACCAGCAAATAATCTGTACTGAACTGCTAGTGAGAGGTCAGACCTCCTTGCACTAGTAGTCTTCGGGAGGAATGCATAGAAGGTACAGTGAAAGCAACATGTTACAGCTTGAGAAAAACATCGATTTACTTAAAATATACCTCTTTGAGAAACATCATACCAAGTCAGCCTAAGAATAGGGGAATTCAATACCAATGCAGCCCATTAGGACCCCCAAAGGGGATGCTTGGTAAATCTTACTTCTGAAAGACAAGAAAGACTGGAAACTGGTCTTTTTCCAGGAAATTTTTCTCCAGGAGTACTTCCATGGGCCTTCTGGACATAGAATATCTCCTTCCTTGGGGCTTCTTTAGTTCTTTGCTTGGGTCTTCACTTGACACTTTCTTCTCTTGAGCATGTAGTCAATTGGATGGAGCATGTTTATGATGGTTTCCCCACTAGACTGTGAGTTTCAAAGATTGTAAACGCCTGTGGTCAGGAACCTTACCTTTGCAATCTCTGTGTCTTCCCATTGATTAACATTCATTCATTCAATTATCCCATCATGGAGTCACCAGAGCAGATGCTCATTTAGTCTAATACAATTATCCAACCTATGCTAACCCCTAAAAACACAATTTGACCCTGACCTCACAGAACTTATGGAAGAGAAAAATCCATTTAAAAAGAAGACAGTAAATATCTGGAGGTTGGTAAAACAGAATAACAGGAAATGTTCCCCCCACCTCCTTTTTTTTCTATCTAAGGTGATTGGGAAAGCCTTCATAGAAATGTTCTGAAGGTTCTTGACTGTGAAACAGAAACTGCCCTAGAGCTCCCCATCATGCATGAGGGCTCCCATGTGAGGGATGATTACTGGCTCCAAACAGCATGGCCAGGAGAAAGTGGGGCCTGAGACCTGGGCATTACCCTCTGTAAATGCTGATCCAGAGGGTCAGGGAAGCGGGGAAGAAGTGATTAAGGCAGTTGAGAGACAGGCAGCAAGTGGTAGTTAAACTTCCAATTAGCTGAGAAAGTGTAGTTTCAAGTGGTCCAGGCACCCTTTATACCTGGCAGTCTGGAAGATTGATAGACTGTCAGTCCTGGAAGTGTTTACTCAAGGGCAACAAGACCTTGGGTGGGTGGGGTTTATGCTGAACTCCATTCTTACGGGGATAATCAAGACCACCACACAGGATAACAAAGGACTGCGTGATGGATAGAGTCGGTTCTCATAAATATTGAAGGAATGAATGAATACAGTTAAGGGTAAAGATGAAGGCAGAACACTTGCCCCATAGACTGGGATAACTCAGCATATGAAGAGGGAGAATAAAACTAAAGTTGTATCTTTTGGACAGATTAGTCCCCAAGGGTTGATCCTAAAGACATAGTTCTGGCTGTCGAGCAAAAGAACTTAAGGAGTAAGGCAGGGGCTCACTGCCCCCAGATTCTAGGATTGAGTAACTTAATCCTAACCACCACCAATTGTTGCACGTAAGGTTCTCATTGTACTACAGCCTCAGTCACGATTAGACTCAGACTGACCCCATCCAGACTTGGGGAGGTGAACATCCGTGGGCTTTCAGGTGTGAGTAGCCAAGAATGAAGAGCAGACATGAGGCAATAACTGACAGGGTGCAATGCCCAAAACACATGATTAAAGAGTGAAAATGGAATTAATTATCTTTCCAAAGATTGACACATAGCTACTGAGGTTTCTCATCCCACTGAACTGACCAACTGTCCTGAGATTGTGTCAATGCAGCCCAAGTCCTCAGGAGAAAAATCCAAAGACGGGTTGTTCAAAGCATTGATGATTTGAACAGTTTGAGCACCAAAGAAGAGGCCACCGAGATCTCGCTGCTAGGGTTCCAATTTGTTAGCTTGTTTTCTAAATCTGAGTTTTAGAAGAAGTGGCCAGAGAAGTTACTGCTCCATTCACAGAGACACATGGGTCCTAGAAACTTTCCATCAGCTGCCCTCCTTTGGTGGATGTTTAAAGAAGCCTATTTCATTTTTTGTAGTGTGTTTATCAAGGTAACACAGTCAACGTGCAGAGTACCTTCTGCAGTCTCCTCTTGACCCATGCTTCTCACTCTCCTCCCTTCTCCACCTGCTCTGTGTCTGGGGACAGGACATGGGCTCTCATTAGCAGGTCCCTTGCTTCAGGGTGAATTCAACCTCAGTCGGTGATAAGAAGGAAAGAGGAAGGTGTGCTTATTCCCCCAGCCTCTCCCTCCCTTGGGGCTGGCGGTGGGTGGCTCCCTTGCCCAAAGCTCTCAGGTGCTGTCAGACACACAGCATTATCCAGGTCCAGGAATTGCTTCCCCCACCCCTCACTCCCTCCCCTTCAAGCCTAGAGGGGCTATTAGAGTTCCACGGTTTGTCCCACTGAGGTACTATCTGTAGAGGTTTCCCTAAACCCTGCCCACACCTTTGTAGATAGTCTTTACCTTAAACTCTCTTTCAACTATTTTAGTGGGCCATCCACTTCAGTCTGAGACTTTGCCTGGTGGCCTGAAGCATAGGCTGGGTCTCCCGGTGGGCCAGTTCCCTGCGTTCACCTGTCCACACTTGAGCCTGTCTTGTCTGGTGAGCCCCACCTCTCAGAAGGAGTGAGAACGGGAAGGGCTTAGTGAAAATCCATGCACACAGCCTGAAAACCACCTTAACACAAACCCTTCTAGACGCAATGGTATAATCTTCACTTTTTGATAACAAAAGCTAAAGCTATGGATGTTTGGTGTTCTGTAGTCAAATGCTTACGGAGCCTGAATTTCCTCATCTATAAAATCTGGATGACAGCCTCGGTCTCACAGGGTAAGGAGGAAAACTGAGTAGACTGAACAGCCCAAGGCCACCAGCTAGTAAGTGGTAGAAACAGAATTTAAACCCATGACTTCTGACTCCAAGTTCAGAGCCCTTTCCACCAAACCATGAGCCTCTGGACAGCACATCATCTTTGCGCTGCTGGAAAGCATAGTTTTGATTGAACACCAGGGAGATAGCAGGTGCCAATCAGTAGGTCTTTGGGAGGGTATGAAAGAAATAGAAGGGCTCCCTGCACTTCTGGAGTTTAAAAGTATTTTTTGTTTCTTCCACTAGATGGTTAGGACAGACAAGTGTTCATAAACCATTGCAACTGCAAATGGAAGATCATACAGGACCAAGAGAGTAAAACTGAACAATAATAACCTTTACCATTGTACTGACTGCTGATCATATGAGAATTCTTTTATACACTGTGAAGTATATAAACAACTCTGCGAGGTAGATATCGTTTTCCCCTCTGCATGAATGTAGAAGTAGAGATCAGTAATCACGCAGTCACGAAACAGAGTCAAAAATGCAACTCAGTTCTGTCCAGTTCCAAAGCCTGGGGCCTGGAGCCTTCCCCACCATATCTGTTATATTTCTGTTCCATCTTCTCTTCCAGAAAAGATAAAAGTCACAAAGGACATACTCCAGGGAACATATTTCCGTTTTCTTTTTGAAGGACATTAAGCTTTCAAAAGGTACACAAGCATTAGGAGGTGATCATTTCTACATTACAAGTGGAAGCTGATGGTGTGCTTTTCATCTAAACTGACCCAACTTCCCCTGGAGGTGAACCCAGAGGCCCTTGCTGAGTTTTGAAGGAGGAACCACGTCTGGACCGCATACTATTTGGTGCATTCTGGGCCCCCCACCCTGGGGAAGACCGGGCTAACTGCTCAGGCTTGGGTTTCCACACACAGCTGGCCTTTTCTGCTGATTAATAATTGAAAAGAGATGAATAGCAAATGTGCCCCGTGATAATGACCAAATTCCTATACAGGAAGGGAAGGGGTCTCACCAGGGCTTCATAAATATTGAATCAAGCTCCTGCATCTCTGCAGGATGTGGCTTGATGCCTCTGCAGCCTCTGGCCACATCCCAGGTCCCCTTTAACCTGGTATCTTCATAGCCCAAGGCAGTGGACCAATCAGCAGAGAAGATAGGGAGAGCTGCATCCCTGGGAGGTGTCTCCTGGATGCTGGATGGCACATTACACTGCCCCAGACCTTTCTCTCTGCAAATCTCTCCTTCCTCTCTGAGGTACAGAGGTCCACAGGGGAGGGTTGGACAATCTGTCTCTGGTTTTTAGTCTTATTTTTTTTTTTTTGCCAGGGTCAACCGTTCTTACTGAAAACGGTGTTTGGACTCAGAGCTTGAAATAAATTACTCAGAGCAGCCGACTCCCTCATGTAAATAATTTAGCTTAATAAATAAGTTAAAGTCTACAGTCTCTTCAGCGGCCCTGGCAGCTCATTCATCTCCTGTCTCCTCAGCTCGTCAAGCTGTGCCCTGCTGCCAGGTCTTCTCAGAGGCTCATGGCCTTTTCCTGTCCTGTCACAACAAACAGCATTTTATAGGAGGGGAGCCCTTTCAAGTGTTTCCTCTGTGTCTTCGCAGTCACTCAGCGGAGTCATTGAAACAAGCAGCCAATTTGCAGCAGGGCCCTGTGTGCAGGGGCCAGGTCAGGGGCTGGTCCCCTCCTGACTGGAGCAGGTCCTTGGGGAGAGGACTGGTTGGGAGACCAGGGAGGGGGAGGCCAGGAGGGAGCTGTGGCGGAAGCTGAGAAGAGATCTGAGAGGATGGCTGACACTGAGGCAGGAGGAAACAGCAGGTAGGCACTAAACCCCACCTGGAGAAGGAGAGAAGAAAGAAAGCCACTCAGCTAAGTGGAGATCAGTATCAAGGCAGCGCTACATCTAATTGCATCGGGAGGTTGGGAGTCACAGACCCACGTTCAGAGCTGACCACCTGGACAAGTCACTCCCCTCTTCAAACCCAGTGTCCCGCCTCCTGCGATGAGGGGGAAGCCACTTCTTGGTGAGGCCCTACTGTGTGCAGGCAGGGGGGAGGCGCTGGCACACAGGACTCCTCGGATGCCCACAATAACACAAGCAAGAGGCCGGCCAGTGGGTGCACCGGCGTTCTCCAAGCTTCTTTTGTCTCTAACACACTGTGATCCTCTAAGCTTGGCAGAGACAGGAAGCCCAAGAGTACATGCACATCCATCAAAAAATAAAATAAATGTTCCTATTGGAAAAGTCATCACAGCTGTGCCATCCATTCTTTAAGTCCCCCACACAGCTTTCCTCCAGGACCAAGCCGATGAGCGAGCAGGAAGAGACCAGCCCTGGCTGGGAAATTCACTCCTACACCAAAGAGGGCTGTTCCCACCAGCGCAAATCCCAGCCCAGCACCACAATCCAATTAAAGTAATTTTCGTTTAAACGGCCCTTGCAGAAGAGAGGCAGCAGCTGAGGGGGGCGGAGGGCGGGGTTCAGCATCCTTCAGGGAAACCGGATGCCTCAAAAATGCAAGAAACAATTTCTCTAGATGGAAAATGAATGCAATGAATCTGAGTGCGGCAGGAAATCTTATGAGAAAATAAGACTTTGGGAGGATTTATTGAAAGACATAATTGCAACAAGTATATTGATTTTACATAGATAAGAAAACAAATGTTGGCAGGGATTGAATTTGGTTTATTACATTTATTTCCCTACAGAGTTAATGCATTTAAAGACATGGTTTATTTTTCAAATGGGGAAACATTGTTTTCAGAGACCTTTATTAGGTTCCTGCCAGTTCCCCTGACTTCTCTTTCCAAGAAAATTGGTTTGCAGGTGAGGTTGGAGGAGGAAAGACATGGGGGTCTTCCTGTTTCTGAGGGGTTCCGGAAACAAAGGTTGTTGGTGCTTCCCAGGCAGGGAAGAGTCACAGGTAGTCACTTCCTGCTCTGTGTCCTGACTTCCACCGGGAGGGGAGCCACTGGCGCTAGGGTACAGAGAGAGAAGTCAGGGCCATGACTACATCATCATCCTACTCATACACATCTAGAAGCTCAGACCCAAGGGACTGCAGGCTCACGGCCACGTCATCATTAAAAACCTTCTGGAAGCAGAAACCAGGGGCCCTGGCTTCCGGCTTTCCTTTCAAAATCCTTGCACTAATCCCACAGTTGTACTGCTGCCAGGGTGGGTTTGAAGTACCAATGTTAACTACCATTTCTGAGAGCCTATAATTGTCAGGTACTGTGTTCATCCTTTCCATGGCCCTGTGAGGTAGCTGTAATCTCTATTTTCCAGATGTGAATATTGGGCCTCAGAGATTAAGAAACTTGACAAACTGATCTGTTTAATTCCAAAGCCTGTGAGTTTAACTACCCCTTCACTCAAGGGTCTCAGTTTTGTGCCAGTTCTTATAACAAGACATTTATTCCTGGTTCCGTGCAGTGAAAGAAACCAAGAACCCTGAATCCCAGCAAGGATGGCCCCTCAAGCCTGGTGGCCATGTTCACAGCTGGATCCAAGGAGAAGCAGGGAAGGAAGGACACAGGCAGGAAGAATGGAGACTCCCTACCCACTGGGACTCTGACCCTGGTGCCTGAGGACCCCTCTCAGTGAGGCCAGTGTCTTGGGCTGGGTCAACTGATGGTCACACACATGCCATCTTCCCACCCCGATAGTGCTTAGCCAGCCATCCCTGGACTTGAGGACCATCCCTTGTGTGAAGCCAACATTTGATAACAATTTAAGTTAGCACTTAGGAGCACTTTGGGGTTTACAAGGTGCTGTTATATGATATTTTTTTAACCATAACTTATTCTTCACTTTCTAAGGCACACGTTTTACAGAAAGAGAAACTGAGATTCAAAGAAGTTAAGTGCCTTCCCTAAATGGACACAGCCATTAACAGGAAGATCTGGGACCAAGTCCCATATCTCCTGAAGGAGCCCCGGGCTCGATGCAAAACAGGTCTCCTTGCAAACCTCGGCTCGTTCCTGCTGATTCATATCTGAACTGAAGCAATAACCGCACCCTTCCCTGGGCATGCTGGGGCACCCACAAAGCATTTCCATCCCTCCCTCGTCTGATAGCTTTGGCCAGGTAAATTATTCAGAATTAATCCTACTTGCTCCTAAATCCCCCGGCAGCTTTTCACAAGTAACTAATACTTGTCCTAATCACATCCGAGGCACAGCTTTATATACCCCTTGCAGCAACGTGTTCAATCATGATTGATTGGAATTTAAGTTCTGATTTCTCTTAGAACATAATCAGTCCTGAATGGGAAATTTTTACAGTGACAATTAAAATAATGAAAGTGAACTTTAAATGACATTCAAACAGTGTCACCTGGGAATAACTCCACATTGCTGGCCTCCTGCTGCATTCTGGGAGCTCTGCTACGCGGTGGGCTTCACTTGCGTCTTTCACCACTGTGAATGCATTTGGTGTGGTATGAGGACTGGAGTTAACCCCTCGCTGGCAGCGCTTTTAAAACCCTCTGCAAGTTGTCTGCTACTTAATCATGTGTTTCCCTTGGCTGATTTATATTTACATCTGAAAGGCATGTTAATTGCACAAATTTGTAAACAGTTACCAAATAACTCCATGGAGAGAACCTGCCTGCTTTGGGAATCCTCTTCTAGGAAACACACAGAAGTGTGAAGAGTCTTTCTGAATTGTGGATCTGGGCCCTGGAATTCCATATCTTCTCTACTAACAGAGAACATGTGCGGTGTGATCTTGGGCATTATTCCTATGTGAACTTGCTACACACAAAATAAAAGAAAATTCCATCTAAGACAGAAGGGGATTATATCTACACCTTAGACTCTTAGAATATCTTGTTTTTTCTTCCTGACTCAGGGCAACAAGACACCTGTGCCTAGCAGATTGCCCTGGTGTTAGAGGCTTCTGAAATCTAGTTCCATTGGATTCTATCCCTAACAAGTCATTTTAGCCTCTCCATTGTCTCTTCACCACCCACTAGGTTTCCTGCAGGTCTTATTTAAATTCATAGTTTGCCTTTACCTGAAATGCCTTCATCCCTCTGGCTCCCCTGTATCCCAAACTGCCCATCCTTGAAGCTCAGTTTGTTTGTCCATATTCTCATTGACACCTTCCTTGACAATGTCAAGCCAGCCCTGCTCACTCTTCTCCCTGGCTATTCCTGAACGTTACATTTAATCTAGCACTTTATTAAGATGTCAACAGTCTTATTGTGTTGGAATCAGAAACTACCTTGAAAATCTTGTTTATTTTTAATGAAGTTTCAGTTAGACAGTGATAAAAATGGTTAGTAAGATAAAAAACAAAAACAAAAAATTGGCAAAAAATGTGTTCCTGTATTGTGGAATCTCTGAAAGCATGTTTTAAGTTCATTCCCTTCATTTCACAGCTGAAAAAGGTTCAGATGTTGTTCCAATGCTTCTCAATGACTTTAATACAAACCATTTCCTCCCACTGGATCGTAAGCAGGGATCCTATTTTATACTTTTTTTGTATCTGTCGCAGTATCAAGCATAGTTCTCAGGAGCCAAGGCCAGGGTCAATCAGGTGTCATCAGGAAATGAGCGGCATTCATTACAAATTTAAGGAGAATTTAATAAAGGGACATTTACAAGGATGTGGGTATGGCTAAAGGAAAAATAGAGTACCCCAGGTTTATCAACTCAGAGGGGGCATTACCACCCCTGGGCCTGAAGGAGCAGAACCTTGGAAGGATAGCTGTTAGGAGAAGGACATTTAATAAAAACTTAGACTTTGGTAAAGGGAAGGGAAGTCTCTGCCAATCAGCAGAGACTCAGCAGGAAGGAGCCCAGACACAAATATCCTGACCTTAATCTGCTCCCGCCCTCTGATCTCCAGCTGGTGACTCCTATGGGCCAAACCCAGTGGGAAGCCAGAGAACAAAGGCTACCATGAATAACCATCCCATTTCGCCAGGAACTGACAAGTTTACTGGGATGGGGGACATTCAGTGTTAAAACCGGAAGTGTCCTGGTCAAACTACAAGGATTGGTCCATCTAGCAAGAGAGCAGCTCATAGAGGCCAGCCTCCTGGGCATGACGCAAAATGTGGAGAGTGAATTTAGAGGAGAAATCAGGAGGTATATACCATGGGACCACAGTAAATATTTATAAATTTGAATAAAGAACCATGATTATTGATATTTCTGAGTCTATTTCTTCCTGATTTGTAACCTCATGGTCAGGTTAGGAGAATATGAGAGATAAATAATTTCCCTAGTTTCAGCTCATTTCCACCAGGCTTGTGGATAACTTCTACCCCACTGACTATTCCAGTTAGCTTGGAAGACATTTGTGTCCTTTATTCTTCACACCCAGTCACACAACTGTGATTCACCAAATGCCTGTTCCGTGCCAGCCACTGTGCTAGGTGCAGGGCACCCACCTGGAAAATAGTGAAAGACCACTACTCTCAAGAAGCTAACAGGCTACAGGAGAAGACAAGGTTATGTTTACAAAGAGTTAACAATATAGAACTTTGTAGGTGACAAATAAAGGAAATCAATAGTTTTTTTTTTTTTTTAATTGTATTTATTTTTTTGGCTGCATTGGGTCTTTGTTGCTGCGTGTGAGCTTTCTCCAGTTGTGGTGAGTGGGGTCTACTCTTCGTTGCAGTGCACGGGCTTCTCACTGTGGTGGCTTCTCTTGTTGTGGAGCACAGGCTATAGGCACGGGGGCTTCAGTAGTTGCAGCATGTGGGCCCTAGAGCACATGGGCTTCAGTAGTGTGGCACACAGGCTCAGTAGTTGTGGTGCATGGGCTTAGTTGCTCCATGACATGCGGGATCTTCCCAGACCAAGGATCAAACCCATGTCCCCTGCATTGGCAGGCAGATTCGTAACCACTGTGCCACCAGGGAAGTCCGAAATCAATAGTTTTATGCGATAAGACATTGGATAAATGTCTCATCACATAAAACTGGGATAAAAGCGTCCTAGGTCCCTATGGCTCTCCAACGCTATGAGCCGTCTATGTGGTTTGAGGGAGTTAGTGCAGTTTTCACAGCAGAGGCAAAAACTAGGCTCAGAATGAATAAGGGTCCTGTTACCATAACTCAGTGATTACAATATGTTACCATGACTCAGTGCTTATTGGCTGACTAACTCTCACAGTAATCATTTGAGGTGGATATTGATTATCTAAATTTCACATGCAATGTACTTCAGAGAGCTTGAGTACTTTTCACACTGTGACCCAGCCAGTAACTCGGGTCTGACTCCAAAGCCCATGCACACACTTTCCGTTACTCTGTGCTGCCTTTCCAAGAAGCTTTAAAAGAGGAGTGTGGTTTTAATTGGTGTAGAGGGAAGAAAATAATCTAAGTCTTCAACTTTTCCTAAGCCCAAACTTTCAGAATCCTCCTTTCCATGTATCAGATTGCAAAAAAAGCCAATGACTGCTCACTCCTTCCTGTATCTACTGTTTTTTCCATGCGGCTTTGCAGTTCCTTCCATAAATAATTGGAGTGTATTTCTCTTCCCCTTGAATCTGAGCTTTTCTTGTGAATTTTTTGGCTAATACAATGCAGTGGAAGTGAAATGTGCCAATTCTGAGCTTAGATCTCAAGAGACCAAGGACAATTCTGCTCTCTCCTAGAACCCTTCTCAACCCCCATATGAAGAAGCTCAGACTAGCCTGCTGGAAAGGCCACAGAGAGCAGAGGCAAGCCACTCCATCTGAGGCCATTCTATATTATCCAGCCTGCACCCAACTCAGAGGAGGACTGTAGACTCATGAGTGAGCCCAACTGAGACACAAATAACTATTCTCCATATACCCTGAGAAAACCATAATTCAAAAAGAGTCATGTACCACAAGGTTCATTGCAACACTATTTACAATAGCCAGGACATGGAAGCAACCTAAATGTCCAGCAACAGAGGATTGGATAAAGAAGATGTGGCACATATATACAATGGAATATTACTCAGCCATAAAAAGGAATGAAATTGAGTTATTTATAGTGAGGTAAATGGACCTAGAATCTGTCATTCAGAGTGAAGTAAGTGAGAAAGAGAAAAACAAATGCTGTATGCTAACACATATATATGGAATTTAAAAAAGCAGTACTGATGAACCTAGTGGCAGGGCAGGAATAAAGATGTAGACATAAAGAACAGACGTGAGGGCACAGGGGAGAAGGGGAAGCTGGTATGATGTGAGAGAGTAGCACTGACGTATATACACTATACACTACCAAATGTAAAATGGATGGCTAATGGGAAGCTGTTGCATAGCACAGGGAGATCAGCTCAGTGCTTTGTGATGACCTAGAGGGATGGGACAGGGAGGGTGGGAGGGAGGCTCAAGAGGGAGGGGATACGGGGATATATGTATACATATAGCTAATTCACTTTGTTGTACAGCAGAAACTAACACAACATTGTAAAGCATTTATACTCCAATAAAGATGTGAAAAAAAAAGAAAACAAAACTATTCAACTGAGCCTAGCCCAAATTAGTTGTTTGCAAAATCATGAGCTAAATAAAAGCCTGTTATTTTAAGGCTCCAAGTTTTGGGGATTTTTGGATGCAGTAAAAGCTAACTGATTCACTATGTAACTATTAATGCAGTCCTCATTCCATCATTTAAACTGAGTCAGCCATATAAGCTAGGTTCTCTCACCTAGACCAGATACTACCTGGGAAACTTCCCTAGACCCTAACTATTAAAGGTCACTCTTCTCATTTCCTTCTCCCCAACTAGTTGCTGAACCCCAATTTGGACTAGGTCAGTGTGCCAACATATGTAGGAGTCAGTTTTCCTGAGCATCAAGATAGCTACTTTGATATACATAATGGACTTGAATGTGGCCAAGACTGTTCACATAGCAGACAATGAAGGAACAAAATATAATAGATTGAAAATTAAGCTTGGAAGGGAATGTCTAATAGATTCCTTCACTGAGGCTGAATCTCTACCTATCTCAAGTTTTCTAATATTTCTTGTTGTGTAGAATTATAATCAGCTTATTAAAACATCTACTTTTAAACTCTAAATGTATTTTTTCCCTTCAAAACTAACCAAACTAAGTCAGAGTTTCCCAAATGTTTCACCAATAAATCTTTTATATAATAAAAAATTACTAACCTTGTAAAGAAGCAGAGAAAGGGAACTTAAATTAAGAAATAAAACACTGAACAGAAGAAGATCTCTAATAACCTGAATACTGGAGTAAATAGATAAGTTTTTCAAAATAGCTATGATTAAGATATTAAACAAAATAGACAAAAAGGTGGACAGAATGGATGAAAATATAAAATGATTTGAACAATGAATAGAATCTAGAATATAAATCAAACATGACTGGGCACAATAGAAGACAAGGTTAGTGATGTCAAGCACAGCCCAGTGGAAGAATAAGCAAAACAAAGCACAAAAAGGAGAAAAGAATGGAGAATGAAGAACAAAGCATTACAGAGGTATGGGCCATAATCAGAAGGTCTAACATATGTATAATTGGAGTCCAAGAATAAAAGATGAGAGAGAGAGACTTGAATAGAAGCAATATTTGAAAATTTAATAGCAAACATTTTTTTAATTCAGAAGAAAGACAACAACTCACATATGCAAGAAGCTCAGTAAACTATGAGCAAAAGAGGGAGCAAAAATTCAAAGAGAACATATCACATATCACAGTCATAGTGCTTAAAACCAAAGACAAAATGATAAACACAACCACATTAGCTTCAGGACTTCTCACCAGAAAACACACACAGAAATGATATCTTTAAAGTGCTAGGAGAGAAAAAAATACCAGCTAGGATCTATATACAGTGAAAATATCCTTTAAAAATAAAAGCAAAGTAAAGACATTTTAAGATAAACAAAAGCTGAAAGAATTTGTCTCTAGTTCTTCCATAAGAAAAGTAATGATACTAGTTATATATTTATAGATATTTATAGAAATATTTACCAGAAATGGAAAATATTTCGGAAAATAAGACTTTTTTGTTTTTAACTTATCCTAATTTCTTAAAAGACACTTAAACTTTTAAAACAAAAACAACAGCATTATATTTGAAGTACATAACATGCAGTAGTAAAATCTATAACAAAATCACAAAGTTAAGGTGTACTGTTGTAAATTCTTATACTACTGTATATGTGTTCAGTGTAATACTAATTAATGGTAAACTGTAAAAACTAAAGGTGCATATTGTATTTCCTAGAACAACTATTAAAAATATATCAGTAAGTAAACTAAATGTAAATGGGCCAAGTACTTTCATTAAAAGTTTTGAAGTTCTCAGGATGAATTTTTTTTAAATGTCCAACTATATGCTGTTAAAAAAAATAAACTTTAAATATAAAGATACAGATAGGCCAAAAGCAAAGTTATCGGGGAAAAAAGATGTACTGTGAAAACACTAAAAAATAAATTTGGACAGGCTGAGGGGGGACTTGGAGTGAGGAGTTCTGGAGTTTGGAGGTCTCTCCAGAGAATGAATGATATTCCCCATGTATATTAGTCACTTTGGATCCAGCTGAATTTCTCTCTCCGGTGAGAGTGGATGTGGAGTGGCCTCCTGCAGTAGGAAGAGCTTTCAACAAAGAATATTTTATTTGGAAACAGCAGAAGCAAGAAGAACTACAATCCCACAGCCTGTGGAACAAAAACCACATTCACAGAAATGTAGACAAAATGAAAAGGCAGAGGACTATGAACCAGATGAATGAAAAAGGTAAAACACCAGAAAAACAATTAAATGAAGTGGAGACAGGCAACCTTCCAGAAAAAGAATTCATAATAATGATATTGAAGATGAGCCAGGACCTAGGAAAAAAAAATGGAGGCAAAGATAGAGAAGATGCAAGAAATTTTTAACAAAGACTTAGAAGAATTAAAGAACAAACACCTAGAAGAATTAAAGAACAAACAGAGATGAACAATACAATAATTGAAATGAAAAATACACTAGAAGGAATCAATAGCAGAATAACTGAGGCAGAAGAATGGATAAGTGACCTGGAAGACAGAATGGTGGAACTCAGTGCTGCAGAACAGAACAAAGAAAAAAGAACGAAAAGAAATGAAGACAGCCTAAGAGACCTCTGGGACAACATTAAACACACCAACATTCGCATTATAGGGGTCCCAGAAGGAGAAGAGAGAGAGAAAGGACCCGAGAAAAAATTTGAAAAGATTATATTTGAAAACTTCCCTAACATGGGAAAGGATATAGCCACCCAAGTCCAGGAAGAACAGAGAGTCCCAGGCAGGATAAACCCAAGGAGAAACATACTGAGACATACAGTAATCAAACTGACAAAAATTAAAGACAAAGAAAAATTATTAAAAGCAACAAGGGAAAAACAACAAATAATGTACAAGGGAACTCCCTTAAGGTTAACAGCTGATTCTCAGCAGAAACTCTACAAGCCAGAAGGGAGTGGCACGTTATATATAAAGGGATGAAAGGAAAGAAACTACAACCAAGATTACTCTACCGGGTAAGGATCTAATTCAAATTCGATGGAGAAATCAAAAGCTTTACAGACAAGCAAAAGCTAAGAGAATTCAGCACTACCAAACCAGCTCTACAACAAATGCTAAAGGACCTTCTCTAAGTGGGAAACACAAGAGAAGAAAAGGACCTACAAAAACAAACCCAAAACAATTAAGAAAATAGTAATAGGGACATATATATCAATAATTACCTTAAATGTGAATGAATTAAATGTTCCAACCAAAAGACACAGGCTTGCTGTGTGGATACACAAAAAAGGCCCATATATATGCTGTCTACAAGAGACCCACTTCAGAACTAGGAACACATACATACTGAAAGTGAGGGGATGGAAAAAGCTATTTGATGTAAATGGAAATCAAAAGAAAGCTAGAGTAGCAAAACTCATATCAGATAAAATAGACTTTAAAATAAAGAATGTTACAAGAGATATGGAAGGACACTACATAATGGTCAATGGATCAATCCAAGAAGAAGATATAACAATTATAAATATATATGCACCCAACATAGGAGCACCTCAATACATAAGGCAAATGCTAACAGCTATAAAACAGGAAACTGACAGTAACACAATTATAGTGGGGACGTTAACACCTCACTTACACCAATGGACAGATTATCCAGACAGAAAATTAATAAAGAAACACAAGCTTTAAATGACACAATAGACCGGATAGATTTAATTGATATTTATAAGACATTCCATCCGAAAATGGCTTATTACACTTTCTTCTCAAGTGCACATGGAACATTCTCCAGTAGATCACATCTTGGGTCACAAGTCAAGCCTCAGTTAATTTAAGAACATTGAAATCATATCAAGCATCTTTTCTGACCACAACGTTATGAGATTAGAAATCAATTACGGGGAAAAAAACATAAAAAACACAAACACATGGAGGTTAAATAATATGTTAGTAAATAACCAAGAGATCACTGAAGAAATCAAAGAGGAAATTAAAAAATACCTTATGACAAATGACAATGAAAACATGATGATCCAAAACCTATGGGATGTGGCAAAAGCAGTTCTAAGACGGAAGTTTATACCTATAAATTCCTAACTCAAGACACAAGAAAAATCTCAAATAAACAATCTAACCTTACACCTAAAGAAACTAGAGAAAGTAGAACAAAGCCCAAAGAGAGTAGAAGGAAACAAATCATAAAGATCAGAGTAGAAATAAATGAAATAGAAACAAAGAAAACAATAGCAAAGATCAATAAAACTAAAAGCTGGTTCTTAGAGAAGATAAACAAAATTGATAAACTTTTAGCCAGACTCATCAAGAAAAACAGGCAGAGGACTCAAATCAATAAAATTAGAAAGAAAAAAGGAGAAGTTACAACAGATGCCACAGAACTACAAAGCATCATAATAGACTACTACAAGCAACTCTATGCCAATAAAATGGACAACCTGGAAGAAAAGGACAAATTCTTAGAAAGGTATAACCTTCCAAGACTGAACCAGGAAAAAATAGAAAATATGAACAGACCAACCACAAATAATGAAATTAAAACTGTTATTAAAAATCTTCCAACAAACAAAAGTCCAGGACCAGATGGCTTCACAGGTGAATTCTATCAAACATTTAGAGAAGTGCTAACACTCATCCTTCTCAAAGTCTTCCAAAAAATTGCAGAGGAAAGAACACTCTGAAACTCATTCTATGAGGCCACCATTACCTTGATACCAAAACCAGACAAAGATACTACAAAAAAAGAAAATTACAGACCAATATCAATGATGAATATAGATGCAAAAATCCTAACAAAATACTAGCAAACAGAATCCAGCAGCACATTAAAAGGATCATTTACCACTATCAAGTGGGATTTATCCCAGGGATGCAAGCATTCTTCAATATATGCAAATCAATCAATGTGATACACCATATTAACAAATTGAAGAATAAAAGCCATGTGGTCATCTCAATAGATTCAGAAAAAGCTTTTGACAAAATTCAACACCAGTTTATGATAAAAACTCTCCAGAAAGTGGACATAGAGGGAACCAACCTCAACATAATAAAGGCCATATATGACAAACCCATGGCAAACATCATTCTCAATGGTGAAAAATTGAAAGCTGTCCCTCTAAGGTCAGGAAGAAGACAAGGTTGTTCACTCTCACCACTATTATTCAATATAGTTTTGGAAGTCCTAGCCATGGCAATCAGAGAAGAAAAAGAAATAAAAGAAATACAAATTGGAAAAGAAGAAGTAAAACTGTCACTGTTTGCAGACATGATATTATACATAGGTAATCCTAAAGATGCCACTAGAAAACTACTAGAGCTAATCAATGAATTTGGTAAAGTTGCAGGATATGAAATTAATGCACAGAAATCTGTTGCATTCCTATACACTAACAATGAAAAATCAGAAAGAGAAATTAAGGAAAAAATCCCATTCACCATTGCAACAAAAAGAATAAAATACCTAGGAATAAACCTACCTAAGGAGGTAAAATACCTGTACTCAGAGAACTATAAGACACTGATGAAAGAAATCAAAGATGACACAAACAGATGGAGAGATACACCACGTTCTTGGATTGGAAGAATCAATATTTTGAAAATGACTATACTACCCAAAGCAATCTACAGATTCAATGCAATCCCTATCAAATTACCAATGGCATTTTTTTGCAGACCTAGAACAAAAAAATTAAAATTTGTATGGAGACACGAAAGACCCCAAATAGCCAAACCAGTCTTGAGGGAAAAAAAAGGAGCTGGAAGAATCAGGCTCCCTGACTTCAGACTATACTACAAAGCTACAGTAATCAAAACAATATGACACTGACACAAAAACAGAAATACAGATCAATGGAACAGGATAGAAAGCCCAGAGATAAACCCACGCACCTATGGTCAACTAATCTATGACAAAGGAGGCAAGGATATAATGGAGAAAAGAGAGTTTCTTTAATAAATGGTGCTGGGAAAACTGGACAGCTACATGTAAAAGAATGAAATTAGAACACTCCCTAACACCATACACAAAAATAAACTCAAAATGGATTAAAGACCTGAAAGTAAGACTGGACACTATAAAACCCTTAGAGGAAAACATAGGAAGAACACTCTTTGACATAAATCACAGCAACATCTTTTTTGACCCACCTCCCAGAGTAATGGAAATAAAAACAAAAATATACAAATGAGACCTATGAAACTTAAAAGCTTTTGCACAGCAAAGGAAACTATAAACAAGATGAAATGACAACCCTCAGAATGGGAGAAAATATTTGCAAATGAATCAACAGACAAAGGATTAATCTCCAAAATATATAAACAGCTCATGCAGCTCAATATTTAAAAACAAACAACCCAATTAAAAAATGGGCACAATACCTAAATAGACATTTCTCCAAAGAAGACATACAGATGGCCAAGAGGCACATGAAAATCTGCTCAACATCACTAATTATTAGAGAAATGCAAATCAAAAGTGCAATGAGGTATCACTTAACACTGGTTAGAATGGCCATCATCAGAAAATCTGCAAACAACAATTGCTGGAGATGGTGTGGAGAAAAGGGAACCCTCCTGCACTGTCGGTGGGAACGTAAATTGATACAGCCAATATGGAGAACAGTATGGAGATTCCTTAAAAAACTAAAAATAGAATTACCCATATGACCCAGCAATCCCACTACTGGGCGTATACCCAGAGAAAACCATAATTCAAAAAGACACATGCACCTCAGTGTTCATTGCAGCACTGTTTACAATAGCCAGGTCATGGAAGCAACCTAAATGCCCATCAACAGATGAATGGATAAAGAAGATGTGGCACATATATACAATGGAATATTACTCAGCCATAAAAAGAAACGAAATTGGGTCATTTGTAGAGACATGGATGGACCTAGAGACTGTCATACGGAGTGAAGTAAGACAGGAAGAGAAACACAAATATCGTATATTAATGCATATATGTGGAATCTAGAAAAATGGTACAGATGAACCTTTCTGCAAGGCAGAAATAGAGAAACAGATGTAGAGAAGGAATGTATGGACACCAAGGGTGGAAAGCTGGGGGTGGGTTGGTGGTGGTGGTGGGATGAATTGGGAGTTTGGGATTCACATATATACACTAATATGTATAAAATAGATAACTAATAAGAAAATGCTCTATAAACAATATACATAAAATAAAATTTAAAAAAAGAAATTTGAGGTGGTAATATTGTCAAATTTGTTTTTAAAACAAAAGGTATCACCAAAGATAAAGAGGAACATTTCATAATGGTAAATGAGTCAATTAATCAAGAATACCTAGTGATTCTAAATGTTTATGCACCTAATAACAGACCTTCAAGTAACATGAAGCAAAAATCAATAGAACTGAGAGGAGAAATTGTCCACAACCTTAGTTGAAATTTTTCAACACTCCTTTAGAAATTGTCTGACCAGGTGAAGAAAAATATCAGTAAGGATAGAGAAGAATTGAATAACACTATCAGCCAACTTTACCTAATTTCTAAAATATTACTTTCTACAATAACATAATACATATTATTTTCAAAGACACATGGAATATTCACCAAAATATACCATATGCTGGCCCATAAAACAAGTCTCAATACATTTTTGGCTGAAATCACAGTAAGATTATTTTATGATCAAAACAGAATTAAATTAAAACTCAAAAAAAAAAGATATCCAGAAAATCCACAGATATTAGAAAGTTTCACAATATAATTTCATAACACCATAAGGGAAATTAGAAAATATGTTGAGCTCATAGGGTAAGAAATCATATGGTATAATAGGTTGAATAATGACCTCTTAAAGATATCCATGTCCTACTTCCTGAAACCTGTAAATTTGTTGCCTTACATGGTAAAAAGAATTTTGCAGATGTGATTAAGTATTCTGCAGTAGAGAGAGTATCTTAAATTATCTAGGTGTGCCCAGGGTAACTACAAGGATCCTTATAAGAGGCAAGTAGGAGGATCAGTCAGAGAGAGAAGATGTAAGAACAGAAGTTAAGATCAGAGCGGAGAGAAAATGGTACACTCTTGGCTTTGAAGATGGAGGAAAAGGCCATAAACCAAGGATCATAGGCAGCTTCCATAAGCTGGAAAAGGTAAGAAAAGTAATTATTCCCTAGAGCTTCCAGAATGAGTGCTGGCCTGCCAACACTTTGATTTTAGCCCAGTAAAACTGATTTTGAACTTTTGACCTCCAGAACTGTAAGATAATAAATTTGCTTTGTCTTAAGCCACTAAATTTATAATAATTTTTTTGCAGCAGCAATAAGAAACTGATACACAAAAAATTAGAAATTATCTGAAATGAACAATAACTTAAAATATATTAACATGTTGGATGTAGTTAAAGTGCTGCTGAGACAAATTTGTACGTTAAAATGTCCGTGCTAGAAAATAACAGAAGTCTAAAATCACTTACATAACCTTTCATCTTAATAAACTAGAAAAAGAAGAGCAAATTAAATCAAAGTATGTAGAAAGAAGGAAATTATAAAGATTGAAAATTGTAAAGAATGAAAATCAGTGAAATACTAGATAGACAATACAAAGAAAGAAAAATCCAGAAACTTAAAAATCAGTTATCTGAATAAGATTAAGAAATTTTTAAATCCCTAAAAAGACAGATCAAGGGGAAAAAAAAGAAAACCAAAAATTACAAAATCAAGGCTTTTAAAAGAGAGTATCACCAGAGAGCCTACAGATATTAAAAGGATAATAAGGGGAAATTAGGTACAACTGTATGCTAAAAAGCTTAACAACAAAGGTGAAATGGAGAAAACTCTTTTAACAACACAATTTACCAAAACTGACAGAAAAAAATCGTTGACTTGGTTAGTCCTTTATTTATTCGAGAAATTTAATTCATAATTTAAAACTGCCCCCCAATGCAAACTTCAAGCCCAGCTGGCTCTTCTGTGAAATTCTATTAAATATTCACAAAGAATTACTCATATTACACAAACTCTTTCACAATAGGAAGAGAAGGAAACATTTCTCAATTTGTTATATGAGGCCGGCATAACCTTAATATCAAACCTGACAAGGACCTTACAAGAAAATAAAATTAGAGACCAATATCACTCATGAACATAAATGAAAGTGTAGAGGAGGCAAAACTTTACCTCTACCCATCTTACGTTTTCAGCTGGGACTCTGTGACAAAAAGACAGATTAACAAGAAGAAAACAGTTTATTAATGAGTGCAGTACACATCACGCAGGAAAAAAGTCTAAGCAAAAAAGAAGTTAAAGCAGCAGCTTCGAACTCCAGTTTATATAACATCTTCAACAAAGAACAATAAATTGTAGAGAAATGGCAGGGAAAAGGAAAGCAGTTTTAGGCTTCCAAAAGCCTAAAAAGTTTTAGGCGGCAAACTGTGGAAAGGTAAATAAATGGGAGGAGATAATGGAGTAAGGTTTATTTGCAGATTCCTCTGTTGCTGTCTCTGAGCTGATAGGAGTCTGTCTGCAGTAAAAGGAGAATTTATATCTGTGTTTGTTTAGGCAGAAAAGGAGAAGGGGGGCTTTTCCTGCATTTGCTACTTCTTAATTACTTTCAGCTCAAAATAATGTATAGGTCAAAGAGGTATATTTTAGGGTGACATATTCTGGTTTCCTTCAAAAGCAAAATTCTTAATAATTGTTAGCAAATCAAATCCAGCAATACATAAAATGTGTAATATGTCATGATAAACTGAGGTTTATTCCAGGAATGTAGGTTAGTTTAAGAACTGAAAATCAATCCATGTAACTGATCATATACAAAAAGAGGAGAACACTTGTAAGAGCATTTCAATAGATGCAAAAGGCATATAAAAATTTCAGCATTCATTCATGATAAATAAAGAAATAGAAACTTCTTCAATCTGAAAAAAATAATGTATGACAAAGCTATAATTATTATTATTTTTAATGGAGACAGTAAAAATGTTTGGGATCAGAATCAGGAAAAGACATGGCTATTCACTCTTACCACTTCTATTCAATATCATGCTGGAGGTTCTATCCAATGCAATTAGGCAAGAAAAAGGCGGGGGGGGGGGGAGGGATGAGGGTTGTTAAAGAAATAAAACTGCTTATTTGCAAATGATAATAATTGTGTATATAGAAAATCCAAAATAATCCCCAAACAAAACAAAACAAAAATAAAAACTAATAGATCTAATAAGTGAATTCAGGAAGATCTGAGAATATAAGGTAAACATACAAATATCAAATGTGTTTTATATACTAACAACCAGAAATAGAAAAAATTAAATTTAAAAATCATTACCATTTATAATGGCATAGAAAACATAGAGCTCCTGAAAAAGAAATTAACAAAAGGTGTAAAAAACCTCTACAAGGAAAACAGCAAAATATTGCTGAGAGAAATAAAGTAAGACTTAAATAAATGGAAAGATATACCATTCTCATAGGTTGGAAGATACAACATTATAAAAATGTCAATTCTCTTTAAATTGATCTGTATATTAAATGCAGTGCCAAGCAAAATCCCAGCAAGCATTTTTGTAGAAATAAGTAATCTGTTACTAAAATGTGTATAGAAATGCAAAATGATAGCCAAAACATTCATGAAAAAGAAGACTATAGCAGGAGAATGGACACTATCTGATTTTAAGGATGACTGACAAGCTACAGTAAACATATGGGTAGCCAAATTGATTGGTAAAACAGAAATAGATCCATGCATAAGAGGTCAAATGGTTTTTAACAAAAACTACAGTGCAATTCAACGGAGAAAGAAATGTCTTTTTAAATGAATAGTACTGGGTCAACTTGAAAACTGTAAGAAAAACATAAAATTGAATTTGACTTACACCTCACATTATACAAAAAAGTTAACAAGCTGAATTGTAGATCTAACTATAAAACTAAAAACTATAAAGCTCCTAGACAAAAACAGAATACGTTTGTAACCTGTTTGTAAGTAAAGATTTCTTAGTGATGATAAAAGCTCTGACCATAAAGAAAAATAAAACAATAAACTAAATTTTATCAAAATTCAAAATTTTTTCTCATCAAAAAAGAAACTTTAAAAATGAAAAAGAAAGCCACAGACTGGGAGAAAAAAAGGTAACACGTAGGCATTTAATCCATAATATATCAAAGACTCCTAGGAATCAGTAATAAAAAGGCAAAAATCTAATAAAATAGATAAAAGATATGGAAAAACATTCACAAAAATATGATTAGTCATTAAATACATGAAGATACGCTCAACATTTTTAATAGTCAGTGAAATGAAATTAAATGTAAAATAAGATTTCACTATACATTTGCTAACATGCCTAAAATTAATAGTTCCAAATGTTGAAGAAGATGCTGGGCAACTGGAAGTATCAAACATGGCAAATGGCGGTATAAAATGGTACCACCAAGGTGGAAAACTGAGAATTTATTATGATTCACTAATTCTACTCCTAGGTATTTACAAAAAATAAATTTTAAAAACATGCACACAAAAAGACTTGCGTATGAACATTTATTTCAGGGTTATTAATAATAAAAGCTCAGAAACCACTCCAATGTCCATAACAGGTGAATGCATAATTAAATTATAATTTATTCACACAATGGAATATGATTCAGCAATTAAAAATGAACTAATAATACACACCACAACATATATAAATCTTAAAAGCATCATATTGAATAAAAGAGGCCAACCATAAAACAGTACCTATGTGTGATACCATTTACATGAAGTTCAAGAACAAGCAAAACTAGTTTGTGGAAATAGAAATTAGAATAATGGTGGGGTTGGGGAGGAGGGAGATAGACTGGAAAGGAAAACATGGGAATTTTTAGGGTGGTGGCAATTCTCTATATCTTGATTGAGGTATTGGTTCAAAATGTATTGAACTGTATACTTAAGATCTGTGTATTTTACTGTATGCAATTATACCTTAATAACAAAAGTGCTAACCAAACCAACCAACCAAACAAACAAAAAACACCAATCTCACCCCTGAGCTTTCTCTCAAAGTAAAAAACCCTCTGAACCACATTTGCCTCTTCCTTCAACCTTATGCACTAAAACTCCCCAATGCCAATCCCAATTCAGTAGTACACTGATAAAGCCAGAGCTTTGGCTATCCTGGGATGAGAAGCCAGGCAGAGATATAAGGACTGTGTGAAGTTGAATCAGGGATAGAAGTGTCTAGCGATTGGTTATCCTAGACTAGCAAACAGAGACTAGAGTCTAAAGATAGAGTTGAAGGCAGTCATCAGTCTAAGAAACCAACTCAAGAAGAACGTTAGCAGAATATCCACATAGAAGAATCTCATTTAGACTATCTCTCCAAGCAGAGATAGGGAATGTATTAGCCCAGGTTTGAGAGTAAGAACATAGGTGCTGGGGAAGCCTAAAACCAGGAATTGGGGCCCCAGGCATGAGGATGCCAAATGTAGGATCCAAGTAAGGCCGCTCGACCATGCAGGAACTAGCATACAAGCCTAGAAGCAAGAAACCAGGAAAGCTTTGTTATGGTACAAGAAAGAGCCTGAGTCATTGGGAAATTGAAGTACCCAAGTCAGATTGGAGCCATCATTACCAGTGGTTTAGTTTTAGTTTACAAATACCAGGCTAAATCTACAGGTTGAAAATAACCAGTCACTACTATCCTACCAGGGCCAGGAGGGATGTAGGGTCAACACTGGCTTGGCCCATGGCCCACTGGGCTGTGGGCTTAGAAGAACACTGAAAGATATTTGTCTCCATACAGCCATGGCCATGAAAATGTACAAATCCCCCACTAATCTGTAAGAGATGCCTAAACTCACACCATTAGCTGTATAGTTTTAAATAAATGTGTTTCTAAATAAAATACAAATGTCCTAGTGCTGGCAGCATAACAAAGTAGCTAGCTAGATTACTATCCATTGTAATGTCCTAATATGTATTAGCTTAACGGTATGCCCTGATTCTGTGTACGAGGGATTTTAAGAGAGATGTGTCTGGAAGGCAGGCCCAATTATTGGGCAGCTGAAAGCACTAGGCACTTTTGGGGAAGGGGCATACCAACAAAGATTCGAGGAAGGAGATCCAAGCAGAGAAATTCATTGTTCTTACCATAGGGCTATGATTTAAAATCCTGTTGATCACACTTTGTGTGACCAACGCTGCAAAAAAGCACTAATTCCCAACTAAGACTGAATGTGTAAAGGATGAAAGGAGGGCCATTCTTGGTGCAATATCCTCCCTCCCACCCCAGTACCACTTAAATCAAGTAAACCCAGGCTTCCTCCTGCCCTCTGCTTCCATCCTCCCAGCTCCAAAGTTGTCTTTCCTATTCCTATACATCAGGGTCCTGGTCTGTGATTAGTAATTCACACCAAGGTGATACTGGGTGATAAAAAATTAATGGCAATTCAAAGTGTTAATGGTTATTCAAATCAACTAACCACCAGCAATATACTAGTGAATTCACTTGCAATCCATCAGAGTTTTAGCCCAAAGGAATAGAGTGGTGGACGTTCCAGGCTGGCCAGTAGCTCAGTTCCATTGAGCAAACATCGGGCATATGCCTGTCTCATACAAAATCATTGCCCCATGGTGTGTACAAGGAGAACACCTTACACGCCTCAGTACACTCTCAGTGAAAGCCTGACTTGTGGCTTTTATTTTCCTGGACTTCAATGATAACAGCAAACGTACATTTAATGAGCTCCTACTGGGCTCCAGACACAGGTAAGTGCTGGGGATGTTGAGGTGAACAAGACATCTGCCCTGCCTCCTATCAGCTCACACCATATTCTCTCTACTTCTCCCTGCTGTGTGAATCCTCTCTTAATTGAAGTATGGCCTGTACTTAATCCACGGTGCTTAAATGCATGCACGCATATTTGAGATACAGGATCAGAATAAATGATCCTGTTACACGAAGGTAAGCAAAGAGACATAGCCTCATCCCTGCCCTCACGCAGGTTGCATACATACTAGTGGAGAAGAGAGATATTGCTGTCATATCCAAACACAAAAATATGAACTCTGATAAAAGAAGGAAAAGTGCAAATGTCTAAGCCTGCTTGAGTCTGGGGGTTTGGGGAGGTTTCCTTGAGGCAGTGATATTTGGGCTGAGATGAGAGGGGGGAGGTCAGAGCCAAGCAGGGGAAGGAGCTGAGGATGAGGTCAGTCTATGTGGAGGGAATAGAAAGAAACAGGGTCCTGAGGACGGGGACCATGGCACATATGAGGAACCAAGGAAGGTCTGTGTGCTCAGAGTAGAGAGCAAGAGGAAGTGTTGTCAGGGATAAGTCTGGAGATGCAGGCAGGAACCAAATCTGGCGGACAACATGAAAGATTGGTTCTCTATCCTAACATTAATGGAGAACAGCTAAAGGGTTTTAAGGAGGGGGCAACAAGGTAGTACACAGTAAGTGTGGATAAATCGTTTCCTTTCTAAGCCTTGATCTTCTGTAAATTAAGAAAGATCTACTGGATGATCTTTTAAGTTCTTCCATCTCCAATGTTCTATGATTCTGTGGCCCACAGATACACCTCCCCACCTTTGGTAGATATCAGCATCAGTCACAGACACTTCCGATTCTTCCTCTGGGCACATTGCAAGACTGAACTTCCCTAAATCCTTGGAGTTAGGTGTGGCCAGTGGCATGCAAACAAAAGTGACCTGGGAAAATTCTAGGTGGAAACATTAAGAGCCAACGTGTGATTTCCCAGCTCCAAGCTGACCATCGTGGAAGTGAAGTTAATGAGGAGAACAACTTTCAAACAACCTGCAATGGACAAGGAAAGAGATAGACTATTTAACCAGCTAAATAAACAAATACAACTTTATTGTTTGAAGCCACTGAGATTTAGGGCTGTTTGTCAGCACACCACTGCCTGATACAACTGATACAACTCTCAGGCACGTACAACCAGTACAGCAAAGACATTTGAGTCTGTTGGTTGGTCCATGGTATATTGTTGATGCCCAAGAAATGTTTTAAAACATGACACACTTCCAGCTGATGCTTTCCAAGTCATTCACTCTGTACTTTGTTTATCCCATCTCTGAGATGGAACTGACCTCACTCCTGGAACTGCAAGAGCAAGAGGCTAATCAGAAGATGACAAAGTTCTTGACGCTGGCAAAGAACTCTCCAGATGCTAAATAACAGAGTGGGCTGGCATGGGCTCCTGGCCCTGGCAAGAGCACACATGGAGAGCCATTGCCAGTCCCTCCCTCCAGCTTTCCTCCACCTTTCAGTGCAAAACCCAGGCTCCAGAGGAAACTGTTAGGTCTTTCATGCTGCAGTGATGAGAGCAAATGTGATTAAGTCCTTACAGATCCCACCATGTTTCTTCAGGTAGGAGATGCAGCAGTAACTATGTCCCTCTGTATCTTTTGCCCTGCTCAACTCTTGACCATCTCTCTTTTTTTTTATTTTTATTTTTGGCTGCATTGGGTCTTGGTTGCGGTGCGCAGGCTTCTCATTGCAGGGGCTTCTCTTGTTGTGGAGCACGGGCTCTAGGCACAAGGGCTTCAGTAGTTGCGGCACACAGGCTCAGTAGTTGTGGTGCACGGGCTTAGTTGCTCCGCAACATGTGGGATCTTCCTGGACCAGGGCCCAAACCTGTGTCCGCTGTATTGGCAGGCAGACTCTTAACAACTGTGCCACCAGGGAAGCCCAACTCTTGGCCATCTTTGATGCTGGCCTTGAGCCAGCCACATACACTCACACTCACACCACACACACACACTCACACCACACTTACACAAGCTCACACCGCACTCACATTGCCTTTTCTCCTTATGGATATCACCATCACTGCTAAGCAAAAATATGCTATTTTTGGTTACCCCAGAGTTCATTTTAGTCTGATTCTCCCTAAGGAAGTGAGATCCTGAGCTGCGTCCTGGGCCTCCTCTCCCCCACCGTGGTTGGTGTCCTCACGTTGTCCTTGACTGAGGCCACACTGAGGCAGAGAAGGGAATCAGCGAGGCCCTGAGAGGGAGATGGAAGTGAAGCTCTCATTCCTGGCTTTGAACAGCATCCTGGTGGTCCTGGGCATGGAAGGGCTAGTGCCTGGAGAAGGAGGGCGGATGATGGACAGAGGGCGTTTAGGGAGGAGAGCAGTGAGGCTGTCTCCTGGGAAACAGGCCTGTTACCTCCTCCTAGTTATTCTCCATTGTTCACCACTGAATGCTTCATTTTCTTGATTGAGAGGCGCTGTGCTATCCTGGCCCCTCCCCCCCACTGGGCCCCACCCAGTGCTCCCCTCCCCTCTCTTCCCCACGCTTACCTTTAGGCAGCAGCAATCAGATCACTCTCTCATGACAACTTCAAGAAGGAAATGTTGTTTACAGACCTCAAAAAAGAGGAGAAAAGGGGGTCAGCAGTCCCCGTGCAAGTTGCAATTCAGAAGCACTTGCTATGCACATACAGAACCCTTCTATCACAGGCCCCCTTTTACAGTCCTCTCATGGGACACTTTGTGGCACTCAGTGTTGGTGGGAGTGATGCAGTGGCCCAATGTTTTGGACTCCCTTACCCACAAGAACCTGTCCTTCAATTCTAGGAGAGATGCCCCTTCACTCCCGCTAGGACACTGGCGGTCTGTCTTCAGACAAGTTGATGAACTAGCCCGGGCTCCAGGTTCTGCATCACAAGATGAGGAGGGTGGGCGAGGTGTCCTCTCATGCAGGACATTATTACCTGATGGCTCTCATGAGAGCAGGGAGCCCCCTGGAATTTTGTGCAACTTTTTTTTTTTTTGGCTGTGTTGAGTCTCTGTTGCTACGCACGGGCTTTCTCTAGTTGCTGCAAGCAGTGTCTACTCTTCTTTGCGGTGCATGGGCTTCTCTTGTTGTGGAACATGGGCTCTAGGCATGTAGGCTTCAGTAGTTGCAGCACGTGGGCTCTGTAGTTGTGGCATGCGTGTTCTGGAGCGCAGGACCAGTAGCTGTGGCGCATGGGCTTTGTTGCTCCACGGCATGTGGGATTTTCCTGGACCAGGGATCGACCCCACGTCCCCTGCATTGGCGGGCGGATTCTTAACCACTGCACCACCAGGGAAGTCCCTGTGCAACATTTTTTGGGTTTGTTTAGGCATTTAAAGTGGAGGGAGGTGAGGGTTCATGGCCTAATCAAGTCAGTTCCCTGGGAAGTCTCAGCATTGGAGGAAGACCCATATAGAAGAATAGGATGAGGGGTGGGAGGCCAGTCAGCTATTAGCTCTAACTTGCACCCTGGGAACTCAGCAAAGGAGGACTCTGAGTCCATTTCAGGGGAGAAACAGCAGAAGCTGAGCAGGAGGTGCAGCTGGGATGCAGAACAGCACCCCACTAGACAGCAGAGACTCAGGCAGACAGGGGAGCTCCCTCCTGGGCATCAGCAATATGAATACTTAGTGTCTCCTTGACACTTCGGTAGAGACAATGCTCTAGGTTTATCGCACCATTTCCTCTTCCTGGGCACACAGGAAGACTACATTTCCCAGGCTCCCTTGAAGTTAGGTTGGGTCTACTTTCTGGCCACTGGGACATGGGCAAAAGCATTGATGCAAGGCTTTCCTAGGCCAGGCCCTACACACATCTTCTTCCTATTTCTTGGTGACCATAAAGCATGGCTGCAAGTGATATCAAGTAGAAATAATCTTTTATTGGGTTAAGTCATTGAGATTTGGATGTTTATTTGTTGCCACTGACAGGCCTAGACTTTTCTGCATAATGCAACTTTTCAGCCCTCAGGTGTACGACAGTGAAACTCTATTTCTAAATGCTATTGACTAGTAAATATAAAATACCTCATATCCAGCCAGGCTGAGATCATGCTAGTCTCATGGTCAAGGTGATCATGGCAGGGACTAATGCCCCCAACCCGTCTGGGTCTACCTCAGGATGTAGTTGCACACGTGGTTAAAGAAATATCTTAGAAGTGAGAAAATTCTTTCTTGCATTTCTATAGCAGGAGAGGAAGATGGAATCTCCAAGGACTTCTGTGGGAGACTGATTAAGAGAGCAGATTCTGGAGCTAAGCAGCCTGAGTTTGTATCCTAGTTCCAACATTGCTGTGTGACCTGGGGCAAGTTGCTTAACCTTTCTGTTTCTCATTTTTCTCACCTTTACTTCATAAAGTTATTGTATCAGTTAGTGATTTTTGTGTAACAACCTGCCTCAGAACTCCATAGATTAAAATGTCTAAGTATTTATCATTGCCCACAAGTCTGGGGTCAGCTGGGTATACCTGGTCTCACTTCTGCACCCGTGGGCAGGGAATCGGCTCTGCTGATCTTAGATGAGTCTCTTGCACATGCTGTGGGTTAACTGATGGTAGGCTTGTCTAGTGGCCTCAGCCAGAACAATCAGGCTGGAGGCTTGTTCCAGATGGTCTAGGCTTGTTTACATGGCAATGGTAGGATTCCAAGAGACAGATGTGTGGAAGGCTCAAAATCAGCACGACATCACTTCTACCAGATTATTCTGGTCAAAGAAACTCATAAGATTCAAGGGATGGGCAAATAGACTCCAGTTATTTGGTTGGAGGTGGGGAGTCATACTGCAAAGTGAGAGGATACAAGGAATCTGTTAATAGGGGTCATCAATGCAGTCGATCTCCCTAGTTATTGTGAGAATTAAATGTGTTAATACATGTAAAATACTTAGAATAATGTTTGAGATACACTATATAGTAAATGTCGAACACACATGCACAATTGTTATCTCAACTACATTTTTGCTCTGTAAACTCTTCACTGATAAAAATTGAACACTTACCATGTGTGCAGTGTTAAATAAAATCATTCACCATTTTGCATCATTCTCTTATTTAAGGTTCACAACCATCCTAAGACATAGATTTTAGCATTCTTTATTTTATAAATGATAAAGCTAAGGCTTAGAGAGGTTAAGTAACTTGCCCAAGTTACCAGCTAGTTAGAGACAGAGCAATGATCGAGTTGAATCCATGTTCTTGGTTACTAAATAAATAGCCTCCACAGGCTTAGAAAGAACCTCACTTCTTACCTGTGTATGAGAAGGGCTACCCCAAACTTCAGAGAAGCCTACTTTTCTCTTTTTCCCACTTGGTTGACCATGGACTCAGGGATTGTAAGCACTCAGCCATGGAAAGAAGTGAGAAATCTGGGAGGTGCCCAGAAGGATAATGTGACTAAAGGCCTTCTGTCACCTACAAGTCAACAGCCAAACATTTGGGCACTGAGGCTGGGTGGCCACTAGCAAACGCTAGTTGGCTTGTGCTTCCCCCACTCTTGGGCTTCTGAGCGCCCCCAGAAGATTGCTAGATAAAAGGGTCCCCAGGGGTCAGGGCAAACATCAACCTACTTCTCTCCTCCACAGCATGGCATTTCAACAATTGAAAGCTAAGCTCTCAAACCCTTTTTTCCAGGGACTTGGGTCCATGGCTGGATTAGGCATGAGCTTAGAGCTCTGTGTATGGTCATCTGTCTGTGGTACCAGTGTTAGCTCATGCCTCACCTCCCCATCCTTGCCTGCCCCAGCTGCTCACAGAAGGAATGTCTGGTGCCTCCAGCTCTAGGATAGATTCCTTTGAAGATAGGGGTAGGTGTACATAAGGGATGTTTGCCCAATCTTCTGAAAGGTGTCTGAAAGCAAATCTTGCTGTTTAAGCACATCAATATGGGTTAAGTAAGTCTGAGCCCTGCTTGCCTAAGTTGTCTCAGTCATAACTTTTCTTCTCACTACAGTGTTGGCCCAGAATAGACCTCTGGCCTGATTTCTAGTTCCTTGCAAGAACTGGAGGCCTGACTACAGTACCCAGCCTTTCCTAAACATATAAATCCAGTGATGCTCTTGTTATTGAATTCTGCTTCCCCTACCCTCAAGATGTAATTCTTCTCAAGGGCTAGCTCCAGGTAGATGAGAAAAATACTGGAGCCATACATGGACCCAGCAAAAAAAATGGTGCTGTTATCAGCTAGCAAAATCTGCCAAGAGAACAGGAGCTAGAGAGACAATATGAGTTACCGTTATTGCTATTCCAGGTCTAGAACAAGTATGCCATCACCTGCTGGGGTTCTGAAATTGCATTGCCAAACTGCCTGCTGGGGTTTGCTGGCCTTTGAACACTATGCACTGAACTATTCATCTGCTCCACAACCCATAGGGAACAGCCCCAGATGTTGCGTTAATTTTTCCAGCTGCCATATCACTCATTCACAGCTTGTTTTTGCCCCTCAATGGTGCAAATTACTCCCAGACAAAGGACAGCTCAGAGCTGAAATCAATTGAGTTATGGCCAAACACAAGGTCTTTGATAACTTAATTATAGTGTTTGATGACCTCAGGGATTGTCCTTTTTCTCTCTACCTCTATGAATCTTCTCATTGGTGACAAGGATTGAAACCAAAGATAAGAGTTTCTTCCTTTTAAAAGAAGAAGGAGGAAAAGAGAAGAATCAAGAAGCAACATGAAAAATTATTTAGGACCCTCCCTCCTAGGTTTGCTTCTTCCTAGGAAACTGATGACTACCTGGGTATAAGGAGGACAAGGGAACATACCAGAGCACAGGGGATCCCTCAGACAGCCTACGTGTGAATTTTGTCATCACCAAGTGCCAGCTCTGTGACCTTAGGAAACCTACTTAACTTCTCAATGTCTCAGGTGTCTCATCTGCAAAAATGAGGATAATAACAGTTCCTACTGCAAAGGTTGTTTTGAGGATTAAATGAAAACATTTGGGCAAAACACTCAGAATACCAGTTGGAGTATAATTACAACTCAATAATTCATTTAGTAGTTGTCAGATACTATGCTAAGGACTTTAGTACATTATCTCATATAATCTGACACTTTGAGACGAGTTGTGAGAGTCTTGGTTTCCTCATGGGAAAGGTGAGGCACAGAGGGGTGAAGTATATTGTTCAAGGTGACACAGACCAAAAGGGACAGAGCCAGGATTCAAATCATATAAATGCTTTATCCAAGAAGGAGCATCTTGAACAGTTCTCCCAATTCAGAGGAAGCAGCCTCATAAATGTTAAACAAAACTAGAAGGCAGAGCTGAGATGCAATCCCACTAGCTGTTCAGCCTTGGTCACGTCACTTCTCCTTGGCTGTGAAGTGAGAAGGTTCCAGAACTGAGAGTATGTAGAACAGCCCTGGCCTTCCCGTCACCACGCAGGGTCTCTCCAGCATTGCACCTCCTCCAGTCAGCTACCAACAAATGGTCCATGTGCTTCTTGGGATCTTCTTTGCTTCTGCCCAGAGCACAGGGGCTACAGGGAGAGCTTTTCCTCCCTAAGAGGACACAGCAGCTCGGAGAGGCCTCTCCTTGGCTGCCTAATTTTCCTTTCTAGTTCTCCAGCCATATCAACCCCAGAGTCTGGAATGTTTAGCAAGTGAAGTGGGACTCTACAAATGTTTAGGGGATTTAGTTTAAGTGAATATTACATGGAAATGCAATGATAATGTACAATATGCCTGCCTAATTAGCAGAAACTTAGAACAAAGTAGGGAGGTTTGCTCTGAGGAAGCTTCTTTCAAGTCCAAATCACAGTCTCAAGGGCACACAGCCCCTCTCCCCCTCCCACCTCCTCCTCCAGCAGGAATTTGTATGCTGCCCTCCCTCTGAATCCAGATTTCAGAAACCTGGGATCTCTATTTTCCCTGCAGAAAAGGAATTTATTAAAACATTCACTGCATCCTGAATTGAGAAATCAGCTGCCCGGAATCCATGATCAATACGTTTTCTCTAGGTGATGAGTGTTTCCTTGGAATGTGTCCCTCATTTTCCCTTCATGGTTCAGAGCTCCTGAGATCCAGGCTAGATTCAGCCACAGGGGCTCTGACGGCTGCCGGCTCTTCATTCTCTCAGCCTTGGAGCCCTCCAGGATCCTCAGCACCTAGCACAGGCTCTGATGTGGTCCCTACCCACCAGTGACTCAGGCGTTTGTAGGGGAGACTGAGCAAATGAGAGGTTCCACCCCCAGCAGGGCTTGATCATGTATACTTGGGGCCGGGAGAATGTCCTGTTGTTTGTCTCCATTCATTCCAAGCCCATGTCTAACAGAGATGCTAGTGTAGGTCAGCCCCCTGTGACATGAAAATTCCCCAGCCAGCCCCTCCTCTCCACTCATGCTCTGGAAGACTCGCGCTGCTGAGATGCCACACTGCTCTGTTCATTTATTTCCTCGTAATCTTCACAGTTGTTAGCTGTCTTCTGGCCGCGGGGTGTGCTCTGCCACCCACTCTTCCTCCTTTTTCTCCGGCTTCCCCACCACTTGGTGCCAGTCTCTGTGGCAGAAATGTCCATGTTGATGTTTGCCCTGATCCCTGGGGACCGTTTTATATGGCAACTTTCTAAGGGTGCTGAGAAGCCCAAGAATGGAGGCCATACCTGGAGTTTGCTAGTGACCCTCAGCCTCAGTGCCCAAATGTTTGACTGTTGACTTATAGGTGACAGGAGGCCTTTGGTCACGTTATCATCCTGGACACCTCCCCTATTTCTCACCTTCTTCCCATGGCTGAGTGCTTATAGCCCCTGGGCCATGGTCAACCAAGCAGGCAAAAGAGGTGTTAAGAAGCTTAAGGGTAGGAAGACAGGGTCACAAAGCCAGCCATGGAGTGATGACCGGCATGTCATTAGCTGCACCAGCTCTAAGAATAGAGTAAGAACTGCAAGTTCAAGCGATTTCTCCTTGCATGCATGTGTGTGCATCCTTGTGTGTGTTTTGGGAAGGAGTTAATTTCCATGTTTCTGGATCCTGAACTATAAGTCAGGTGCAAAAAAGGAACCTAAGGCTTGTTGTCTTGGTCATATATTGCTGCATTACAGATCGGTCCTAAAACTCAGTGACTTAACCATAGCAATGGCTTACTTTTGCTTCTACCTCTGCAATTCGCCTGATGGTTGGCTGATCTAGGCTGGGTTTTGATGGAAAGGCACTGCTCCAGGTGTCTGTCATTTTCCTGTAACCAGTATGTTCTCATGGGGACAGCAGAGTCACAAGAGAGCAAGTGAAAACATGCAAGGCCCACGATGAGTCCATGACAATGGTGTGGATGCAGGGAGGGGTGAAGAATTGGGGACAACAATTCAGTCCGCCACATTTCCATATACTTTTGCTCATTGCACCTATATCAAAACCAACAGAGATGAAACTGCTTACACTTCTCTCCAGATTTTAGCCTGCTCTCCAAGCGGCAGGGGTCTGCTTTCCCCATATGGGAGTGGGCTTCAGGAGACTTGGATTAAAGCAGCACACTTCAGAGGAGACATCTGTGCCCTTTGGTCAAGGCTGCGCAGGACCTGGGGCTCACAGGACTGGGCAGAGCCTGGCAGGGCACCTGGACAGCCAAACATTGGGCGAGGTGATGGGTGTTAGATTCTAGACCATGCTTGCCCCTAACTAGCACCGCCACAGTAGGCAAGTGATTTTCGTTTATCTCAGTCTTCTTTGATCCTGTGAGTAGAGGATAAGAAAATCTCAATTTTCTCAATTGTCTCAGCCTCAGGGCCAAAAATTTAGTATGCCACCTCTTCCCTATCTCTTTTTGTCTTGATTATCAGCAGTACTTTGCATTTCTTGTGCTAGAAATCTCTGTCTTCCTCTTGCACTGTGGGGTTTCTTTGGGTGGTTGATAGTTGCCGATTTTCAGCTTCCCAGTATGCTATGTTTGGGGTATCTCCTATGATGTCTATTTCACATGGAAGGAAGCAGAATCTACCTTCTTTTACACGAGCTAAAAAAACTAGGCACTTTTCCATCCTCTCTTGAAATAGGGTTAGAATAGGTCCAGGGTATTTGACCCATGCTTGGCCAATCACATGAATCCACCTCAGACTTCCTGCTGTTGAGTTGTTGAACAAAGAAGACAGGAAAGAGGGTGCCCTGGTAGCAGCAACAGCAGCACTGAGGTCTCTCCAGGGGCTGGGATGGCCAGGGAGCTTGTGGAGCACCCAGTGTCCAGTGTGGCAGGGCAACCTGCCCCATCCACTGGGTGGCAATGGCAGAAGAGGTCTGGATCTGTGGCCCAATTTTGGCTACCATGTGGCTGCCCCAACTTCCCTTTGTTCCAGACTACTTTCTGAACATGGTTCTCGCTGCATTCCAATATCCATAAATACCCAATACCCATAGACAAATTCCTTTCCTGGCTAGTGTCAGCTTCAGTTGCTTGAAACCAAGGACCCTGCGGAATAAGTCTTCTGTTCTGCAGTCTTGTCACCCCCTTAAGAATGTTAGGCTGCAGAGGAGAAGGTTTGAGGCCCACGTTTCCCCCTCGGGAACTGCCCCAGGGACAGAGAAGTTGAGGACAGCTACCGCCATCAGACCTAATCACTTGAGCATGCATAGTGTACTTGAAATGTTGGTTGGGAGTAGCTCTCTCTGACTTTCTTGTGGAAAGTAAGACTCTCCAGATGGATTCTTTCCAAATGACTAAGGGCTCCTTAAGGAGGATTCAGCTCAAGCTGCTGTGTGCCCCTTTTGGTCAAGCAAGCCCTTGAAACCTCTATGACTGATCTGAAGAGGACTCTTGGGCTTCGCCCAGCAACAGCGATGGCCCACCCCCTGTTACCCTGACAGGAGGCCTCCCTCCCTACAGCAGCCCTGCTCAGACCACAAACAGTGTAATGTGAGAAAGAGGTTTCCAACAACAGCATGTCACCCTGGGAGTGTGAGCTCATTGAGTCCCTCGTCCCCATCTTATTACCATCCGAAGGGACCACAGGCCAGTGGAGAGATGACCCCTGCTGGTACTCAGGATCCTGGTGAGGGAGGAGCGCAGGGTTTGGGGGAGGTCAGGAAGGACTATGGGGTTACCACTCCGGCAGGTTGGGGTTTACCCAGGACAAGTAGCCACTTCTCATAAGGCTTCCAGTCTCCACAACGAGAACGTCTCCTCTCCATACTAGGACTCCGCAGCACGTGGTGTTTGACAGTCCAATGCCAGGGCAGTGTCTTTAAACAGGGGTGCGACTGGCATTTGGGGTGGGGCAATTCATTGTGCAGGACTCTCCCCTGCAATGTAAAACATCTAACACCCTTCTTCTCAGCCCATTAAATGACAGTAACTCTCCTGGTCATTGTGCCAACCAGGAACATCTGAACCATTTCTATATGCCCTCCAGGGGTGATACCACCCCCAGATGAGAGTCGGTGAGTTTAGGAATTAAAGGAGCCTTTGGGTCCAATGCAAAGAGTGCATTGAGCGTTCTGGGGTTTTGTTAACTATTAACACTAAATCCTAATTCAGACTGCTAGACTCTCTACAGTAGAAAATGGGATCCTTTGCTGTCATACGACACTGAAGAGGCGAGTTTCAGTAGAAAAGTTTGAGGATAAAATTTTCAGATCAGGACCTACTCAGTGAACAGGTTTCAGTGGGAATAGAAGGTAAGAGGATACAGATGAAAGGCATGGTTATCTAGGGATTATACAGCACCTGCCCCATGGAGTGAGGCAGAGGGCCTAGATGGGGACGTGGGGGGGCCGCTGGGGGGAAGATGAGAAGACAGCCTCTTCCCCTTTTCCAACTAACTCCCAACCAAGACTCCCTTGGTGTCTGATGTCCAAAGACAGAGGTACACAAGTTGATTGGCCATCAAAGCCCTATTTAGAGACATGTCCACAAACTGCCATCAGTATAGTCAAAACCCCAATAAGTAAATTCCAGAATAGTCAAGCCTGCTATGTGATTGAATATGCAATTCTCCAAATACCTGCAGCAAAACAGAAAGTTCAGTTGACAAATATTTATTGAGTATTACCGTAGACTCAATGTTTGTTTCCCTCCAAATTCATATGTTGAACTCTAATCCCCAGTGTGATGGTATTTGGAGGTGAGGATTTTGGGAGGTGTTTTGTGTCCAGGTCTTAATTTATAAAGGTGACTGAGTGATGACACGGAGAAATCAGTGCCATTGAAAGAAACGTTTAATGTTACGGTTCCCATAGAAACAGGAGGCAGTCTTGTCATGTGGGGCCACAGGAGTGGCATTGGGTCAGGAAGCAGAAGTAGGAGCAAGGGGAAGGTTTAGAACACCATCTTTATTGGGGTTTCCATGGGAAAGGCAAGGCAGGGCAGAGTAATCAATTCAGAATTGGCTAGTTTGAATAATTTTGGTGGGCTTTGGGCTATACATGTGGCCCCTAGTTGCCTGGCACCTGCCCCTGGGATGATTCAGGAGGAGGAATATTGCCCCCTGGGATGCACAGGCCAGACAGAGGAGGTATAATTCTTGATTGGTTGTTTGCATATCAAAGACATGCTCCCAGTTGAGACCTTCACAATCTTTAAGAATTGGCTACCCCTGGAAAGGAGGGTAAGTCTCCTCCCCAAGTCAGGAAGGTTTTTAAAGCTGTGAGAACATGATAATATACAGAAAATTTAGAAACACGATTAATGCAGGAGGCGATTATGTCATGAGGGTGGAGCCCTAATGAATGGGATTAATGCCCTTATGGAAGAGACCCCAGAGAGCTCCCTCCCTGCTTTCATCATGTGAGGTCACAGCAAGGTGATGTCTCTGTGAACCAAGAAGTGGGCTTTCACCCCATATTGAACCTGCCAGTGTCTTGGAACTCCCGGCCTCCAGAACTGCGAGGAATAAATTTCTGTTTTTTATAAGCCACCCAATCTATGGTATTCTGTTACAGCAGCTGAACCGACGAAGACAAGTACCTTCCATGTGCCGGGGCCATGCTGGACCCTCAGTATACACAGATGGAGAAAACAAAGCAGATGTCCTCACATGTCTTACCCTCCAGTGGGGGTAGCAGGCATGTAAACAAAGCATTAAACTACCTCGTAAAATGTAGGGTTATGTGTAAACGGGAGAGATAGAAAAAAGGAAGGAGATTATATCAGGATAAACTTTCTAGATGAGTTTAGAATGAGAGATACTTCTGACAGTTGACAGTTAAGCAGGCCTGCATAATCCAGGCAAAGGGAACGGCATGAAAAAAAGTACAATGCACTAAAAAAATGTATGTTGGGTGAGGCAGAGGGGTAATGGAGGGAAAGGAGGTGCTTGGAGATCACAGTTGTTGTTTAATCATTGTATGAGTCAGCTCTAGCTGCCAAACAAAACACCAGGTTGCACGGCTTAAACAACAGAAATTTATTTTTTTTTAATTTTTATTTTTTAAACATCTTTATTGGAGTATAATTGCTTTACAATGGTATGTTAATTTCTACTGCATAACAAAGTGAATCAGTTATACATATAGGTATGTCTCCATATCTTTTCCCTCTTGCATCTCTCTCCCACACACCCTCCCTCTCCCACCTCTCTAGGTGGTCACAAAGCACCGAGCTGCTCTCCCTGTGCTATGTGGCAGCTTCCCACTAGCTATCTATTTTACGTTTGGTAATGTATATATGTCCATGCCACTCTCTCACTTTGTCCCAGCTTACCCTTCCGCCTCTCCATATCCTCAAGTCCATTCTCTAGTAGGTATGCATCTTTATTCCCATCTTGCCCCTAAGTTCTTCATGACCATAATTTTTTTTTTTTTTTAGATTCCATATATATGTGTTAGCACACGGTATTTTTTTTTCTCTTTCTGACTTACATCACTTTGTATGACAGTCTCTAGGTCCATTCACCTCACTACAAATAACTCAGTTTCGTTCCTTTTTATGGCCGAGTAATATTCCATTGTATATATGTGCCACATCTTTATCCATTCATCTGTTGATGGACACTTCGGTTGCTTCCAAGCCCTGGCTATTGTAAATAGAGCTGCAATGAATATTTTGGTACATGACTCTTTTTGAATTATGGTTTTCTCAGGGTATATGCCCAGTAGTAGGATTGCTGGGTTGTATGGTAGTTCTATTTTTAGTTTTTAAAGGAACGTCCATACTGTTCTCCATAGTGGCTGTATCAATTTACATTCCCACCAACAGTGCAAGAGAGTTCCCTTTTCTCCACACCCTCTCCAGCATTTACTGTTTGTAGATTTTTTGATGATGACCATTCTGACTGGTGTGAGGTGATACCTCATTGTAGTTTTGATTTGCATTTCTCTAATGATTAGTGATGTTGAGCATCCTTTCATGTGTTTGTTGGCAATCTGTATATCTTCTTTGGAGAAATGTCTATTTAGTTTTTTTACCCATTTTTGGATTGGGTTGTTTGTTTTTTTGATATTGAGCTGCATGAGCTGCTTGTAAATTTTGGAGATTAATCCTTTGTCAGTTGCTTCATTTGCAAATATTTTCCCCCATTCTGAGGGTTGTCTTTTCATCTTGTTTATGGTTTCCTTTGCTGTGAAAAAGCATTTAAGTTTCATTAGGTCCCATTTGTTTATTTTTGTTTTTATTTCCATTTCTCTAGGAGGTGGGTCAAAAAGGATCTTGCTGTGATTTATCTCATAGATTGTTCTGCCTATAGTTTCCTCTAAGGATTTTATAGCGTCTGGCCTTACCTTTAGGTCTTTAATCCATTTTGATTTTATTTTTGTGTATGGTGTTAGGGAGTGTTCTAATTTCACCCTTTTACATGTAGCTGTCCAGTTTTCCCAGCACCACTTATTGAAGAGGCTGTCTTCTCCATTGTATATTCTTGCCTCCTTTATCAAAAATAAGGTGGTCATATGTGCATGGGTTTATCTCTGGGCTTTCTATCCTGTTCCATTCATCTATATTTCTATTTCTGTGCCAGTACCATACTGTCTTGATTACTGTAGCTTTGTAGTATAGTCTGAAGTCAGGGAGCCTGATTCCTCCAGCTCCATTTTTCTTTCTCAAGATTGTTTTGGCTATTCGGGATCTTTTGTGTTTCCATACAAATTGTGAAATATTTTGTTCTACTTCTGTGAAAAATGCCATTGGTAGTTTGATAGGGATTGCATTGAATCTGTAGATTGCTTTGGGTAGTAGAGTCATTTTCACAATGTTGATTCTTCCAATCCGAGAACATGGTATATCTCTCCATCTATTCGTATCATCTTTAATTTCTTTCATCAGTGTCATAATTTTCTGCATACAGGTCTTCTGTCTCCTTAGCTGGTTTATTCCTAGATATTTTATTCTTTTTGTTGCAATGGTAAATGGGAGTGTTTTTTTAATTTCACTTTCAGATTTTTTCATCATTAGTGTATAGGAATGCAAGAGATTTTTGTGCATTAATTTTGTATCCTGCTACTTTACCAAATTCATTGATTATCTCTAGTAGTTTTCTGGTAACATCTTTAGGATTCTCTATGTATAGTATCATGTCATCTGCAGTGACAGCTTTACTTCTTCTTTTCTGATTTGGATTCCTTTTATTTCTTTTTCTTCTCTGAATGCCATGGCTAAAACTTCCAAAACTATGTTGAATAATAATGGTAAGAGTGAGCAACCTTGTCTTGTTCCTGATCTTAGTGGAAATGTTTTCAGTTTTTCACCATTGAGGACGATGTTTGCTGTGGGCTTGTCACATATGGTCTTTATTATGTTGAGGAAAGTTCCCTCTATGCCTGCTTTCCGGGGGGGGGGGTTTATCATAAAAGGGTGTTGAATTTTGTCAAAAGCTTTCTCTGCATCTATTGAGATGATCATATGGTTTTTCTCCTTCAATTTGTTAATATGGTGTATCACATTGATTGATTTGCATATATTGATGATTCCTTGCATTCCTGGGATAAATCCCACTTGACCATGGTGTATGATCCTTTTAATGTGCTGTTGGATTCTGTTTGCTAGTATTTTGTTGAGGATTTTTGCATCTATGTTCATCAGTGATATTGGTCTGTAGAGTTCTTTCTTTGTGACATCTTTGTCTGGTTTTGGTATGAGGGTGATGGTGGCCTCATAGAATGAGATTGGGGGTGCTCTTCCTTCTGCTATATTTTGGACAAGTTTGAGAAGGATAGGTGTTAACTCTTCTCTAAATGTTTGATAGAATTCACCTGTGAAGCCATCTGGTCCTGGGCTTTTGTTTGTTGTAAGATTTTTAATCACAGTTTCAATTTCAGTGCTTGTGATTGGTCTGCTTATATTTTCTATTTCTTCCTGGTTCAGTCTTGGAAGGTTGTGCATTTCTAAGAATTTGTCCATTTCTTCCAGGTTGTCCATTTTATTGGCATATAGTTGCTTGTAGTAATCTCTCATGATCCTTTGTATTTCTGCAGTGTCAGTGGTTACTTCTCCTTTTTTAATTTCTAATTCTATTGATTTGAGTCTTCTCCCTTTTTTTCTTGATAAGTCTGGCTAATGGTTTATCAATTTTGTTTATCTTCTCAAAGAACCAGCTTTTAGTTTTATTGATCTTTGTTATCGTTTCCTTCCTTTCTTTTTCATTTATTACTGATCTGATTTTTATGATTTCTTTCCTTCTGCTAACTTTGGGGTTTTTTTGTTCTTCTTTCTGTAATTGCTTTAGGTGTAATGTTAGGTTGTTTATTTGATATGTTTCTTATTTCTTGAGGTAGGATTGTATTGCTTTAAACTTTCCTCTTAGAACTGTTTTGCTGCGTCCCATAGGTTTTGGGTCATCCTGTTTTCATTGTCATTTGTTTCTAGGTATTTTTTGATTTCCTCTTTGATTTCTTCAGTGAACTCTTGGTTATTAAGTAGAGTGTTGTTTAGACTCCATGTGTTTGTATTTCTTACAGATTTTCTCCTGTAATTGATATCTAGTCTCATGGCATTGTGGTCAGAAAAGATACTTGATACGATTTCAATTTTCTTAAATTTACCAAGGCTTGATTTGTGAGCCAACATATGATGTATCCTGGAGAATGTTCTATGAGCACTTGAGAAGAATGTGTATTCTGTTGTTTTTGGGTGGAATGTCCTATAAATATCAGTTAAGTCCATCTTGTTTAATGTATCATTTAAAGCTTGTGTTTCCTTATTTATTTTCATTTTGAATGATCTGTCCATTGGTGAAAGTGGAGTGTTAAATCCCCCTATGACGATTGTGTTACTGTCGATTTCCCTTTTTATGGCTGTTAGTATTTGCCTTATATATTGAGGCGCTCCTATGTTGGCTGCACAAATATTTACAATTGTTGTATCTTCTTCTTGGATTGATCCCTTGATCATTATGTATTGTCCTTCTTTGTCTCTTGTAATAGTCTTTGTTTTAAAGTCTATTTTGTCTGATATGAGAATTGTTACTCCAGCTTTCTTTTGATTTCCATTTGCATGGAATATCTTTTTCCATCCCCTCACTTTCAGTCTGTATGTGTTCCTAGGTCTGAAGTGGGTCTCTTGTAGACAGCATATATGTGGGTCTTGTTTTTGTATCCATTCAGCCAATCTATGTCTTTTGGTTGGAGCATTTAATCCATTTACATTTAAGGTAATTATCAATATGTAAATTCCTATTACCATTTTCTTCATTGTTTTGGGTTTATTATTGTAGGTCTTTTCCTTCTTTTGTGTTTCCAGCCTAGAGAAGTTCTGTTAGCATTTGTTGTAAAGCTGGTTTGGTGGTGCTGAATTCTCTTAGCTTTTGCTTGTCTCTAAAGTTTTTAATTTCTCCGTCAAATCTGAATGAGATTCTTGCTGTGTAGAGTAATCTTGGTTGTAGGTTTTTCTCCTTCATCACTTTAAATATCTCCTGCCACTCCCTTCTGGCTTGTAGAGTTTCTGCTGAAAGATCAGCTGTTAACCTTATGAGGGATTCCCTTATGTGTTATTTGTTGTTTTTCCCTTGCTGCTTTTAATATTTGTTCTTGGTATTTAATTCTTGATAGTTTGATTAATATGTGTCTTGGGGTGTTTCTCCTTGGATTTATCCTGTATGGGACTCTGTTCTTCCTGGACTTGATTAACTATTTCTTTTCCCATATTAGGGAAGTTTTCAACTATAATCTCTTCAAATATTTTCTCAGTCCCTTTCTTTTTCTCTTCTTCTTCTGGGACCCCTGTAATTCGAATGTTGGTGCGTTTAATGTTGTCCCAGAGGTCTCTGAGACTGTCCTCAATTCTTTTCATTCTTTTTTCTTTATTCTGCTCTGCAGTAGTTATTTGCACTATTTTATCTTCCAGGTCACTTATCCGTTCTTCTGCCTCAGTTATTCTGCTATGGATCCCTTCTAGAGAATTTTTAATTTCATTTATTGTGTTGTTCATTACTGTTTGTTAGCTCTTTAGTTCCTCTAAGTCCTTGTTAAATGTTTCTTGTATTCTCTCCATTCTATTTCCAAGATTTTGGATCATCTTTACTATCATTATTCTGAATTCTTTTTCAGGTAGACTGCTTATTGCCTCTTCATTTGTTAGGTCAGGTGGGCTTTTTCCTTGCTCCTTCATCTGCTGTGTGTTTCTCTGTCTTCTCATTTTGCTTAACTTACTGTGTTTGGGGTCTCCTTTTTGCAGGCTGCAGGTTCGCATTTCCTGTTGTTTTTGATATCTGTTCCCTTGAGTAAGGTTGGTTCAGTGGGTTGTGTAGGCTTCCTGCTGGAGGAGACTAGTGCCTGTGTTCTGGTGGATGAGGCTGTATCTTGTGTTTCTGGTGGGAAGTTCCATGTCTGCTGGTGTGTTTTGAGGTGCCTGCAGCCTTATTATGATTTTAGGCAGCCTCTGTGCTAATGGATGGGGTTTTGTTCCTGTCTTGCTAGTTGTTTGGCATAGGGTGTCCAGCACTGTAGCTTGCTGGTCGTTGAGTGGAGCTGGGTCTTGGTGTTGAGATGGAGATCTCTGGGAGATTTTCGCCATTTGATATTACGTGGAGCTGGGAGGTCTCTTGTGGACCAGTGTCCTGAAGTTGGCTCTCCCACCTCAGAGGCACAGCCCTGACGCCTGGCTGGAGCACCAAGAGCCTGTCCTCCACTCGGCTCAGAATAAAAGGGAGGAAAAAAAGAAAGAAAGAAAGAAGAAGACAAAATAAAATAAAATAAAATAATGTAAAATAAAATAAAGTTATTAAAATAAAAAATAATTATTAAGAAAAAAAAATTTAAGTAATAAAAAAAAAACAAAAATGGACAGACAGAATCCTAGGACAAATGGTAAAAGCAAAGTTATACAGACAAAATCATACACAGAGGCATACACATACACACTCACAAAAAGAGAAAAAGGGAAAATAATATATATGTACTTGCTCCCAAAGTCCACCTCCTGAATTTGGGATGATTTGTTGTCTATTCAGGTATCCCACAGATGCAGGCACATCAAGTTGTTTGTGGAGCTTTAATCCGCTGCTTCTGAGGCTGCTGGGAGAGATTTCCCTTTCTCTTCTTTGTTCGCACAGCTCCCGGGGTTCAGCTTTGGATTTGGCTCCGCCTCTGCGTGTAGGTCGCCTGAGGACGTCTATTCTTCCCTCAGACAGGACAGGGTTAAAGGAGCAGCTGCTTCGGGGGCTCTGGCTCACTCAGGCCGGGGGGAGGGAGCGGTACGGAGGAGGCGAGGCGAGCCTGCGGCGTCAGAGGCGTCGTGACGTTGCAGCAGCCTGAGGCGCGCCGTGTGTTCTCCCGGGTAAGTTGTCCCCGGATCACGGGAGCCTGGCAGTGGCGGGCTGCACAGGCTCCCGGGAGGGGCGGTGTGGAGAGTGACCTGTGCTCGCACACAGGCTTCTTGGTGGCGGCAGCAGCAGCCCCAGCGTCTCACGCCCGCCTCTGGGGTCCGCGCTGATAACCGCGGCTCGCGCCCGTCTCTGGAGCTCATTTAGGCGGTGCTCTGAATCCCCTCTCCTCGCGCACCAGGAAACAAAGAGGGAAGAAAAAGTCTCTTGCCTCTTCGGCAGCTGCAGACTTTTTCCCGGACTCCCTCCCGGCTAGCTGTGGCGCACTAGCCCCTTCAGGCTGTGTTCACGCTGCCAACCCCAGTCCTCTCCCTGCGATCCGACCGACCGAAGCCCGAGCCTCAGCTCCCAGCCCCGCCCGCCCCGGCGGCTGAGCAGACAAGCCTCTCGGGCTGGTGAGTGCTGCTCGGCGCCGAGCCTCCGTGCGGGAATCTCTCCGCTTTGCCCTCCGCACCCCTGTGGCTGTGCTCTCCTCCGTGGCTCCGAAGCTTCCCCCCTCTGCCACCCGCAGTCTCCGCCCGCGAAGGGGCTTCCTAGTGTGTGGAAACCTTTCCTCCTTCACAGCTCCCTCCCACTGGCGCAGGTCCCGTCCTTATTCTTTTGTCTCTGTTTTTTCTTTTTTCTTTTACCCTACCCAGGTACGTGGGGAGTTTCTTGCACTTTGGGAGGTCTGAGGTCTTCTGCCAGTGTTCAGTGGGTGTTCTGTAGGAGCAGTTCCACGTGTAGATGTATTTCTGATGTATTTGTGGGGAGCAAGGTGATCTCCGCGTCTTACTCTTCCGCCATCTTGAAGCTCCTTAGTCCAGAAATTTATTTTTTCACAATTTGTTTTCTCACAGTTCTGGAGGCTAGAAAGTCCGTTTCTGGTGAATCCCCTCTTGTGGTTTTCAGGCAGTCCGTAATAATGGTTTCTGGAAGCCTTGAGAATAATTAATATTTCACTCCTGGTAGTTGTTCCACGAAGCAGCCAGCTGGATGTGTTGGACTCCATTTCAGTCTGTACACAAAACCCAAGCTACACTATTTCTCGAATTAAAACCCAGAAAGAAGTATTCTGAGTTGAGAGGGCTTGTGGTGTGCAGGGACAAGGGTGAGATTTGGAGTCCAACCCAGACTCTAGTAACATCACCACCACTTGCCTGCTCTGCATCTTTGGGCAACCCGCTGGACCACCCTTCTCCTCCCCAAAGGCTCTTCGACCTCCAGATAATAAAATAGGGAGACTGAAACCTACCTCATAGCTTTGTTAGTAATCCAATAAGATGAGGCATGAGAAAGTATGTTGGCAAGTGCAAAGCTCGGTCCCGGAATGGATCAAGGAGATCAAGAAGAAAGAAGAATCTCCCTGGAGATGCCTGGCATCCAAAATGAAGGCAATCCCAGTTAGTGCAGCCTTGTTTGTGCCACAGGGGAGGCCTCTGGAAGCCCTTACGTCCTAATTACCCTTAGATAATGAATGAATACGGTGGTAAATGTTATTAGAATAATTTACTGTTCATGAAGAACAAGGGACAATTAGAATAATTCCCTATTAGTATTCACATGCCCCTTGCCGAAGAGGTTCCCACCACCTTGGGCTCCCAGGGGCCCCATTAGAGGAACAGGGTCCCCCTCTGCAGCACCAGGCTGTATCCAGCAGGGTTATTAGGCAAGGGAAGTTATTGGCTGTGTAATTAACTATGTAATTAACTCAGAGTGCTGAATGCAATCAGCACCTAATCTAATAGAAACGTGTAATTAAATTGTGTCTTTAATCCCTGGGAAAGTCTCTGGATTGGGGTGTGGGAATCAACCTGGCAGGGTGCCTCCAGGTCTCCATTATCTTCATTTAGACAATTAATTGATATTCAAGTTACCTTTCTCATTCAAACCTAATTGAATTTCTCCCTACTCCCCGTGAGGTGTAATGTGTTTATAAAGATGCTCTTCTTCATTCACCGCCTGAGAACCCACAGCAAAGCGGTCGTCACCCAGCTCCCACAGCCTCTTACCCAGATACTAGATGCCAGCAAGTGTCCCCTTTAAGAGACTGATTGGTGCTTTGCTTGCTCCTTGGTGTCTTTGCATCTGAACGGTGGTAACTGGCTGAAAATTCTGACTAATGAATTTTCCCTCCTTATTGAGCCAAAGTCAGACGGTTGTTGCCAATATCTCCATTTTGTTTTTTAGCTCTCCTTTCACTCTGCCTGATTCTGATGCATTCTTCCTAAATTCCCTCCTTGTCCCCTGGAGCGCTACCTCCAGCACCCTCTTGAGTGCTCCTCTACCTTACACCCACCTTCCTCCTCAAATCCAGCCCTGGGAGAGGCAACCGCACTTGTGACTTTGTCAGGCTTCCCTGCTCTCGCTACAAAGACAAGGCTCACAATCCTAGAACCCAGACAGCCTCCCCCAGGCTTGGCTTTCTCCTGGGCTGTAGAGGAGAGAGGGGCTGGGGGGGCGGAGAGGCCTCATGGAGATGGAGGTGCGGCGGAGAGACGAGGAGACTCAGGGTGAAAAGGACAAAAAGACAACGGGAAACAGCATGGCAGCAGGAGAGGAAGAGAGAGGAGGGGAATGTGGGGAGAAGGATGAAACAAGCTGGAGAAAAGGGAAGGTGGAGAGAAAAGAGAGGGATGTAACAAAAGAAGAGGGTGAGAGAGAAAGAGAGAAGGGAGAGGAGAGCTGAGGAGACGGGAGAGATGTCCCTGTTTAATAGAGCTGTCCTCCAGGACGTGGAGCATGTCAGCGAGCCAGCCAGCATCAGCCATTCGGGAAAGATCTGTGAAAGGCTTGACTATCAAACAGAGGCAACGACTGGAGTGGAAGCTTCCGATTGCACTGTACACCTGATAGCCTAATCTGAAATGAGAATCTCCGTGATGCGGGGTTGGGGAGGCATAGCCATTCTCAAAAAGACATCTTTTTTTTTTTTAAGCAAAAAAATAAAACTTTTCCCGTCCCCTCTGCCTTCAGAAGTTTAACAAAAGTGCATCCATTCAGAGACATCACTTATCTCCAGTGGCAATCAGCTTAAATATGTCCCATTATCAAGCTGCCTGCTACTGTACATCAGCGGGTGTTGTACCAACGCAGAGTCGAGTGTGGATAACAGACTAGTAATTGCTCGTCTGTTTAAAGAAACTTCAGTTCCCGGAGAGGGGAGAGGAAAAGTCAAAGCCAGCGGGACAGAGCATGGGCCGGTGCAAACCCTGTGCCATGAGCTGCAAGCCAGCTCTGCTGGGGAGGGGGCATCCCAGGGAGACCGGTCTCTGGAGACTAGATGAGGGCTGGGGGCAATAAGGCATGGCTGGAAGGGTCCTTTCTCGGCACTACCAAGAACTGGGAACAGAAGGCCGACTGGGAAGGATTGTAGAGGGGAACCTGTTCTCACCCAATTACAGGGTCAGATTGGGTGATTTGGGGGGTGGGTAGAGATTGGGATGTCAGGGGCCATTGACTCCCCAAAACCTCCCCTTCTTACTTTTTGTACTGCTGGGGATGTCAACATTACTTACCTATATTTCAATCATCCAATGACCTTTTTCTTATAATCATTTAAAAAATAATGGTGCCCTTGCCAGGGCTGTTTAAGTCTTGACTTGTCAATGTGTGTCTCTGATCTTCATCACAGACGTTGTGTCTCTGCTTTCTTCCTATACAGCCTCACCCAGAGCTGGAGGTGTGGTAAATCCTTAGTACAATTGGCTGAATGGAATGATGCACCCACAAAGGTAAATGGGTCTTAGTTTTTAAAGGCTAGCAACGTCCTTTATCTCATTGGATCATCATAAAAATGGCATGAGGGAGCTGAGGTTCAGCATGTAGGGTGACTTGCCCAAGGCCACAGACCCAGTAAGGGATGGAGTTGCCACTCAGCTCCTGGCAGAGCACAGCCACTGAGAGTGATGCGCCATCTGCATATTCCAGGCAGCAGGGCCGGAAGAGAGAGCTCAGCCCCCCTTCTACTTCTCACTCAATTCCAGGTTACTAGGGGACCTGGACAGATCTTTTCTACTCCCCTCCTGTTCTATAAAATCTGAAACCATTTCCTGTTTTTGGCTTGAGTCTCAGACTATTGGTGCTATGGGTGGGAGAAAGCATAAAGTATATTGTGTGGGAGGTGGTACTACTACTCCCTGCCCCCTTCTCCCTAGTAGTGAAGTGCTTGATTCAGTAGGTGGCATTGTGGTACATGCACTGAGCCTAAGGGATAAGGAAAAATGCCCCCCCCCCCATTCTAGTGCTTTCCTTCACTAATAAATCAGGAGACCTTGGGCGCGTCCTTGAACCCCTGGGTGCTTTCAGTTTCCTTATGTGTAAAACAGAGATAATCATATCTGCTTTCCCAACTCTGCAGGATTATTCTAAGGATCAAATAGTGTAATACACATGGTAATGCTCTCGAGTACACAGAAGCTTTTCATTTTGTATTTCTAGGTATATTTATATTCATTAGGCTTAAACACTAAAACGAAGGTTGAACGGCCACGAGAGCCATAGAGGAAAGACAATTTGTGTCTTAGGCAACTCTTACAACTACAGTGTATCCTTAAGGTAACCATTTGTTTGTTTTAAGGAAAAGATCTGGCTCTCCATAAAGACATTCAGGACTTTCAGGACATGAAAATGGGCTTTGGATGTCACAAGTTTGTTTGAATTTCACTCCGGGGACCCCAGCTCAGTAAACACTCTCATGTGTAGAGAGCCCCCTTAATCAAGCCAGTGAATCTTTTTTTTGCAGGGGGGTGCTTTATTTATTTACTTTTGGCTGAGTTGGGTCTTTGTTGCTGCACACGGGCTTTCTCTAGTTGCGGCGAGCGGGGACTACTCTTTGCTGCGGTGCGCGGGCTTCTCATTGCAGTGGCTTCTCTTGCTGCGGAGCACGGGCTCCAGGCGCACGAGCTTCAGCAGTTGTGGCTCACGAGCTCTAGAGCACAGGCTCAGCAGCTGTGGCACACGGGCCCAGCTGCTCCGCGACATGTGGGATCTTCCCGGACCAGGGATCAAACCCGTGTCCCCTGCACAGGCAGGCGGATTCTTAACCACTGAGCCACCAGGGAAGCCCCAAGCCAGTGAATCTTAACCTAACCTTCACAATAAAAGTATAAATAGAACCCTGATTAAATAATTGTTATTTTCCTGCTGAGAATCTCAGTTGGGGCTCAGTCTTTACTGTAATATGCTATGCAAATGCTATATAGAGCATGTATACGTCTCCGCTGCCGCAAACTGTCTTTGATTCCACCAGCACAGGACTGGGAATCAAAGACTCAGGTTCTAGTCACTGCTCTGCCACGGACTCACTGCATGACCTTGAGAAAATCACTTAATCTTCCAAAGCCTCAAAGTCCTCATCTTGTACCAGGGAGATCAAGGGTTTGCACTTATTGATGGCCCCTCTCCCAACCATGGAGTCCATGTTTTTGAAAACATCTACTAATCTGCATTTACTGCATGATAATTCATTAATTTCCCCAAGTCTGAAAATCAAAGGCATGTGTAACTGGTAGCCAGAGATTCCGATCAGACATCTAATCAGGGTTAACACACTGAGCTAATTCAAACTGAAAGCAAGGAAGTGTGATATTTGAGTTTGTCATGTAGCCTCATGATGGGTAAGTAGGGGGAATATATTAGGCTTTTTGAAATATTAACAATAGCTCACCAGGTTCTATCACCTCCTGTGCCCAACCCCAGTGGTCTTTATAAACAGGTCGGGATTCACCCAAGTACCCACTCACTCTGAGTCCCTGTCCGGCTCTGAGAATTGAAGATGCATTTACTCTAGGGATTTAGGAAGGCGTACAACCTACAGATGTCCCTGACCTCAGAAAGCTTACATTCTAGTGAAAGGGCAGACAGACAAACACACACACACACACACACACACACACACACACACACACACAAAATAATAGGTAAATTACAAGGTATATTAGAAGGTGATAAGGGCTTCAGAAAGAAACAAAGCAGAGGAGGCAGGGGTGATGATTGGTGGGCCAAGGCTGCAGTTCATGGTCAGGGTAACATCTGAGCAAAGACTTGAAGGAGGTGAGAAAGCAAGGCCTGCATGCTTAGAAGGGAAATAGCATTTCAGGCTGAGGCAGCAGCAGGTGCAAAGGCCCTGGGGTAGAAACATGCTTATTATGCTCAGATACCAGTAAGAAGACCAGAGAGCCTAGAGCAGAGTGAACCAGGTGGGTAGTCAGAGATAAGTTCAGAAAGGTAAGGGGAGCAGCTCTGATAAGGCTGTAGGCCATTGTAAGAACTTTGGCTTTTACTCTGAGTGAAACAGGAGCCACAGAAGCACGGGTGCTTGGGTGCAACAGAGTGTCATGGTCTGACTTAAGTTCTGAAGGGATCATCTGTTTACAGTGAATTGACAGCAGACTGTAGGGAAACAATGGTGAAAACAGGAAGACTAGCTAGGAGGCTATTGCTGTGGTCAATCCAGAGGTGAGAGTGGCTTGAACAAAGGTGGTAATGATGGAGGTGGTGAAAGGGGTCAATTTCTGAAGATCGAGGTCTCAGGACTCGCCAATAGACTTGATGTGGGGTCCAGGAGAAGAGCGAAGTCAAGTTTTGGGAGTCCCTGATATATACTCTGTACTCTGATGAAGTTATTGCATCTATATACTTACCAATGTATTATAAACATATAATGTAGGACTTTGTAGAAGGTCCCCTGATTTATGATTTTGTGTAAATTTCCCTTGACCTTGAGGGAAATCACTTAAATAAAATAATCTGTGAGACAATACAATGTCATGTGAATTCTGTGGAAGAATGATATGCTAGGTGATACCTTACTTTGCAAAAAGTGGTGGGAATAGCCCAGGCAGTGGCAGCGCTCAAGTGAGGCATGTAAGTCAGGGTTCAGCCCCCCATCTCTAAACAGACTGAGTTTGTTTAAACTGGAGAGGGCTTTCCAGGCTTTAATTTCCCTTAGGATCACTTTGATTCCATAAATTCTGAATGTGCATGGAAAGTGAGATAACCCTGAGCGCCTTCTTCTGATGAAACAAGGTTTAGGAAAACTAGCCCCCTTGTTTAAAAGAGAAAGAAAGGAATGGTTCTCAGCTCCCTACTGAACACAGAGAAGAAACAGACTGAAACTAAAGTATGATTCGGCCACCATGAAACCTTTTTGGATCATGGCAGGATGTCAGTCAATAAAAGGTTAGGTCAGATCTGATTTTTATAAAGAGGGTGCTACAGAACAGTGGGTTCAAGGACTACTGGTAGGTGTTATCTGAAAAAAATGTATGGTACACATACAAGTTTGAGAAATAGTAGACTGAACAAGATGAATTGATTTTTGAGAGTCTTTAATATGCTATTGCTAATGTTTCCAATAAGATTAATATGCAGAGTTTCCTAATTATTTGGGGGCATGGGACCCCATTCATCCCCTTGAGTAATGCCTCACCTTGAGAAATGCTGATCCTGACCCAGGGCATAGTGGTTGGACTACAGTGTAGTAATTATCCTTAAAAGCAGGAATATTTTCTCTCCAGGATGGATCGTTTGCTGTTCTTGCCTGGATGGTACATGAATAGATGAGATAGTATTACTTTTAGGCACCAGTTCAATGGTTCTTTCCATTTAGATTAAATTCAACTAATTTTTTTGAGCTCAGCTACATGCCAGATGCAGAGGTCTGGTTTAGTCACCATTTGTACATTCAAGAAGTTCTCAGAATTCCATGCAGGAGACAAACAGCATGGGAACACTTATTTGCCATAACTGTTGATAAATGCTACCCCTGATGTATGTACAAAAGAGCTAGCAGACAAAAGTTTAGAGAAAGGAAATAGCAAAGAAGTTGGAAATATGGCAGATCTTGGAGCTAGCAAACATGGATTTGAATTTTACCTTGTCGCTGTAGATGTGTGGCATCTGGGTAGGTTATGTAACTATTCTAAGCCTGAAATGTAAATTAAATGTCACTTCAATTCAAAGTTGCTTGGGAGGGTTAAAGGGCATAAATTCATATGCAATCTGGCCTATAGTAGATGCTTAATCAATGGTGGCTTATACCATTATTATTATTATTCTATTAATAGCAATAATAAATGAACAAAGCCATGCCAACAATATTTCTGCCTGGACAATATGGTAAGGATGGTTTCAGAAAACTTATTGAGAGGTATTGACTTTTAAGTTGCTTCCAGAATAAAGACTGTGAAGATAAATAAGAAAATAAATTCAGAGGACAACAAGGGAAGGAAACTCCACTGGGGTTTATGGCATGAGTTAATGCCGGGCCAGACAGTGAAGACACTTGTGTGGCAAGGTAAGAAGTTGAAATAGCTGATGCATGCACTGGGGGTCCTATTGATAGTTTTTAAAGAAATGACATAATCAAGTTATACAAAAATGCACTGGGACCACCCTCTCTTGTTGAATCACAGACTGTAGTCTCTCCATATCCTTTGACCACTCAAGAGTTGATGGTGTCTTGCTGCCCCATGTATGTCCCACTGAGATTTAAATTAGTATAGAGCCTACATTCCTTGACTCTGGGCCCAGATACACTCCAGTTGCCTCCCCATACCTTAGAATAAGTGTTTTCATATTGTGTTGTTGAGAATTTTAAAGTTCAGTGGAGATAATTAATTCCAGGTTCCAAATTAATTTGATTCTCATTTCTTGTCATTTTAAAATATTTTTTTCTGATCAAGTTGCAATAGACAAACATACGCATGCACAAGCACGTGTGCACACGCTTGCACACACACACACTACTCAGATGTTTTATATGCCAAATGATAATATGCAGGGACTTACCAGCATGTAAAGTTGGGCTGTTAGTCTAACATGTTTTTATGCAGATCTCAGAATAAAGCTTCTCACAAGGTCTTCTGCAGGCTTTTGAAATTCTTACAGCTAAATCAGTAATTAGTACAGTTATAGCCCAACACCATTTTTTGTTTTTTTATTTTATTTCATTTTACTTTATTTTAATTCAGACCTTCATATATTTGCTCAAGTACAATTGTTTGTGCAAGTACCCTACTACTTATCCATTTGTATTAAGATTTTCCTGATAATATACAGCCAACACAAAATATAGAAATTGAACCCTGAGATGCATAGAACTACACCTGTCATCCATAATCCTGATTTCAAATTTTTGTGTTCGTTGAAATTTTCACATTGGGTTGAATTTATACTAAGTGAACTATAAAATTTTAAATTCATAAATAAGTCTCTATAACAAAATATCATTTCCTCTATTTTATGTGTTAAGATTCCACATTAAGTTTTATTTGGGAAGAAAGGATATATTTTGCTGAAAAATAAAAGTAAAGAAAATCATCATCCTAGACCACAAATCATTGTCTTTTCCAGTACCAGTGACTGAAAGTTCTCCCTTGTGGAAAAGTAGGGAGGGAGAGGTGGTGATGGCAAAGGCTCTATTAACAGCACAGACTCTACATACGGAGGAGGAGCTAAAAGGGCAGATTGTTTCCCCCTCAAATCTCTAAACATTCTCCTGATGGTTGGTTTGTTCTCTGTGTATTGAAGGGTAGAATTTGATTTCTCCTGTTGCTGTTGCCCTAAACCATATGACTCCATATTTTACCAGTGACGCTAATCAAGAGAAGAGGAAAATGTGTCTAGTTGTTTATTTCACACACACACACACACACACACACACACGCACACGACTGCAGATCAAAAGCAGCCTAAATATGCTTTTATATGATCACACCACAGACGCACTGGGAGTACTGTACAGAGGCAGGCCCAGTTGTCTTAGTTCATGCACAATGCACGTCAGAAGTAAATACTATTGCAGCAAGCTGTTTACTCCTGGAAAGTGATATTTACAGGTCTCAGTAAGTGAGGCTTTCTTTCTGGCTTTGCAGTGCTTTACGTAGCTTGGATGAATGCAGGCTGAATTTCCAGGCTCCAGCCAAATGGTATTTATGACAAACCTAGTATACGATGCTTGAGAGATTTTTTCAAGCACAATCTCCATTTCTGAGCCAAGTTGAAAAAAACACGGATTTATTCTTCCCATTATACAGATGAAGAAGAGAAGTCGCTGCCTGTATAGGTGATGGCTGCTTATCCGCAGTGACATGGGGAGTTGAAAGTCAAATACGAATTCAATTTTCAGTCTTGCACTCACTGGTCATTGCATTTGAATGAGTTATTAACCCTGCTGAGACTTAATTTCTTTATCTGAAAAATGGGATTAAAATACATGGTGATTGATGATCACCTGGAAAGACATCAAATGAGATAACAACTATTAAGCTCTCTATATAGAGCTAAGGACAGAGGTGGAATTAGAAAAACATATGCTTCCTCCTTGACAGCCTCCCCTTTCTCATATTTCCAGACAGAATATTACTAATGTGCAGAGTTGCTTGTGAGGATTAAAGAATATAAATTCAAATGTAAGCTGACATGTGGTAAGTACTTAATAAATGGTGGTTAATGACACTCTCCTAATGGTAATATTAAATGAACAAAGCAACCCTAACACTATTTCTTACCATCTTGTACAGAACTGTGAAGGACACCACCATAATAGAAAATATCTTATTTGTTCACCAGTTAGGAAGCTCCTTGCTGAATGCTAGGTGTGGAGTATTTGGGCAGAGCATGGTTCAATGTCAAACCTCCTTTGCAGAGTGGACTGAAGTATCCAAAGCATGTGAAGAAGATGGGGTCTGAGCCCGCCTTTGAGGGAGAGGAAATGTTACTGACCAGTGTTCTTGGCCTTCTTAATCAATAGAAATTGATCAGAGGCCAGACAAGAAATTCAGGCAAGGCTTTATTGGGGTCCCGGCTGCAGCGGCGGGGGAGTGAGAACAAACAACAGGTTGCCTTGCTCGCTCGCTCCCTGAGGGCAGGTAAGATTGTTCCTTATATGGGGTGAGGGCAGGGGTGTGTCCAGGGGTCGGGCCGGAGGGATGGCTTAGGTGTTTTGCCCATCCCTTAGGCGGTGTTGTGTGCAGGGGGCATGCGCAGTACCTGCTTTTGCTCCTGACCCCCTGCTTTTGCTCCAGGCTCTTCAAAAGTGGCAGTTGGGTTCTTTGGTCTCTTTGTATCTTTCATCCAGAATTTGCCCCAACTGCGCATGCACGCAGTTATTTTTAGTCCCAGACAGTTTCTTTGCGTTTTGTTGCTGGAGGAGAGGTGTGTCCAGGTGCAAGCATTGCAGCAAAGGGTCCCAGGTCTCAGCAAAGGGTCCCAGGTCCCAGCCTGTCTCAGAAAGAGTAGGATGAATGAAAAGAAAGGGGAAGGCATTTCAGGGAGAGGACCCAGCAGGGGCAGAGACCTAGAGATAAGAAGGAGATGGCCCTGTGAGGAGGAATAGGGAAGATTCTGGCATGGCTCGAGAATAGGGCAAGTATCCAGGAGCAGAGGACAGAGGGAATGTCCCAGCACCTCTAGAGGGCCCTGAGACCCCAGCTGAGGAATTGGGCTTTATTTTGCAGGCAGCAGAGACACATCAAAGATTCCTGAGCAGGGCTTCCCTGGTGGCGCAGCGGTTGAGAGTCTGCCTGCTAATGCAGGGGACATGGGTTCGAGCCCTGGTCTGGGAAGATCCCACATGCCGCGGAGCAACTAGGCCCGTGAGCCACAACTACTGAGCCTGCGCGTCTGGAGCCTGTGCTCCGCAACAAGAGAGGCCGTGATAATGAGAGGCCCGCGCACTGCGATGAAGAGTGGCCCCCGCTTGCTGCAACTAGAGAAAGCCCTTGCACAGAAACGAAGACCCAACACAGCCATAAATAAATAAATAAGTAAATAAAGTGAAACCTTTAAAAAAAAAAAAAAAAGATTCCTGAGCAGAGAAGTGTCATGACAGAAAAAAGAGTTTAGTTTTAGACAGTGGAGGTGAAGAATTCTGGATGGCTTGGAGGATAAAGAGATTAAAACCAGAAAGGCTAGTTAATGAGTAATTGCATTTCAGGAAGATGGAGATGAGGGCAAGGACTAGGTCCCCAGCAGTTACTGTAAGAGAGAACAAGAGAAGTAGATGCTGGGGGGAAGGAGAGTGAGAGTTTCAAACCCTGCATGGTGCAGTGGAGGGGAGGTCCTGTATATGTATAACGAGGTAATGTCATCACTGGACCGGGAGACGTGGCACAGAGGAAAGGAGCTTGGAAATACCGTCAGAATCGCAATCAATTGGTTTATGCAAATGTTTCATTTCCCCCCTGTCTCCCCAAAAGGGAAGACATAATTTGCACATATAGTGTTATTAATATCTAGAGCTTGGGAAAACAAAAGCGATGTTTAAACTTCAGACTTTTAAATCTTCCAATTTGCACTGCTCTATGCCTTGCTAAATTCACCGCACCGGAGACCTTTTGATGTTCTGCAAAGCCTCTCTCCACACTCTTTTCCTCTTGATAAAACATTAAATCAGTGCATTTCCCACCCCCATCCCTCCTGTTTTCCCCTCTAAAGATGAGTTTTTCTGGTAACTGAAATTCTGTTTCAATATGTAGAGTTCTGAAGGGAGCGACGGCTACAGTGGTGATATTTCAAATCGTTAGGCTTTGAGACTTTAGGCTGTAAAATAGATGCCTATTAGAGTTTATAATTCAAAATGCTTTTGTCATGTGGACGTGGGGCAATGACCGACAGAAAGCAGATTCCTGGAGGGTGAGGACGGTTTACATTGGGCTGTACCTGGGGACTGCACTGGCCACTCAGTTATATTTTAAATGAACATCTAAGAACTTAAGGAAGGTAAATTCTTTTGTCATTTGTTTATCCAAGCCACCTTTTCTATTCTCAGTCCTGTGCTGTTGGAATGGTAAGTGCGTGTGTGTGTGTGTGTGTGTGTGTGCGTGTGAGTGTGTATGGGACATAACAGGAACATGGTAACTACTTTTCGGGAAGAGTATTCTAGCTCAGTGTTACTCAAACTTTTAAAAAAATTATCATCCCCACCTCCTATCCCCTGAGCCTCTTAGACATTTTTTTTCTAATTTCCCCCCCTAATTTTAATACTGCAGACATGCTGTATATTAGTTTATGTACTTAATGTAATATACCTGTACTTTATCCATAAAAAGAGTAATCTTCTCCCCTTTCCCAACCAATTTTCTCCCCCTCAAGGGAAATATTGTCCCTGTAGAGCGTGCATATTCCATTTGGAGTGGAAACAGTTATATGTCTCCATTATGTCCTGTGTTGGAGGGAACTACAAAGAGATGAATACACTCAGAGGAGGGGGGAGTGGGTTGAATAGTGGCCCCAGAAAGATATGCCTCCATCCTCACCCCAGCACCTGTGAATGTCATCTTATGACCAAATGTTATCTTTTTACAAAATACCAATTTTTTTTTTTACCAAATTACCACATTTGCAAATGTAATTAAATATGTAGAGATAAGATCATCCTAATTTATCAGAGTTGGCCCTAAATCCAAAGACAAGCATCCAAATAAGACACACATAGAGGAGAGATGCAGACACAGAGGAGAGGAAGTTCCTGTGGAGATGAAAGGAGAGATTGGAGTAATGCTGCCACAAGCCAAGGGATGCCTGGGGCCACCAGAAGGAATGCTTTGGGCGACTAGGAAAACTTTTCCTCTAGAGCTTTTGGAGGGAGTTTAGTCCTGCCGACACCTTGATTTCAGACTTCTAGTCTCCAGGACTATGAGAGAGTACATTTCTGTTTTTTAAGCTGCACAGTTGGTGCTAATTTGTTACTGGAGTCCAAATATAGGAGAGTGTGGCCAACTTTGCCTCAGAGAGTACAAGGGTATCTCTAGAGGACATGACTTTTGAGCTGGATCGAGACAAGTAGGAGGTTGGCAGGGAGAGAAGATGAAGAGTATCTAGCAGAAAGAACAGCACATGGAAATAGGTAAGGGGCGATGAGGACATGCCTGTGCTACTCAGCCTCGCTTACTGCTTGAGTTCTCCCCGACCTCGACATTTGGAAGACCTGAAGAGTTTGGCGCTGGGCCCTTTTTAATCTCTGTTTATTCTATCCCTCCTAAATGAGCTCATCCTTTTCCCCAGATACCTTCTATGTGTTGATAACTCCCAAATGTTTATCTTCAGACCCAACCTGTTCTCCACAATGGAGACTCACATCCAACTGCCACCTGAGGCCCCCGTTTGCCTGTCTCCCAGTCATCTCCATAGGTGTCTACAATGTCAGCTCTTAATTCCCAACTCATACTGTTCCTGCTCAAGCCTCTCCTTCTCTGTACCACCAACAATAAGCATTTCTAGGTAACAGACTGCCCAGTGAGAAACTCTGGAGTCCTCACTGATTCCTCCCATTTCCTCGGTTTCCACCTCCCATCCATCAACTTCCCGCCAGTTCTTCCTCCAAGATTCCTATCACATCAGTCCCCTTGTCTCTGTTAGAAGGACGGTATAACATAGCAGCTGAGAGCAGGGCTTTAGAACTGCCTCATTTCAAATCCCTGCTCCATCTCTATCCTTGCTTCAGTTTCTCATCTGGAAAATGGGATAAAAGAGTCCCTTCCTCCTAGGGTCATTGTGAGGATTAAATAAATCAATCCATGTGAAGGGTTTAGGACACCAACATTAACTGTTAGCTGTTATTATGATCACTGCCAATGCTTTTATTCAAGTCCCTGCCATCCCACTTGTTCTATTACTACAGCTCCTACCTGGACTCTCAGATTCCCTCCTCAGCCTTCCCTCTGTAAACCATTCTTTACACAGAAGATTTCCTCCTTCCCACCACACTTAGAATAACACCCAATCTCCTTACCACAGGCTTTGCATGGCCAGCCTTGTCTAGCTCTTCAATCTCGTCTCCTGTAACATCTCCTCACTTATTCTAGGGCTACACTGTTCAGTACAGTAGCCACTGGCCACGTGTGGCCATTGAGTCCTTGAAATGTGTCCTAGTTTCAATTGACAGGTGCTCTAAGTGTAAAATACACACTGGAATTGGAAGACTTAGCATGAATAAAACTACATAAAATATGTCACTATTTTTTAAAAATCTTGATTGCATGTTGAAATGACAGTATTTTGGATATGTTGGGTTAAATAAACTATGTCAATTTCACCTGTTTTTTTTTTTTTTTAAATGTGGCTATAAAACATTTGAGAATCATGTACGTGGCTCATTGCATCCCTATGGAACAGGCCTTCTTCCAATTTCTGGAGCCCTCCAAGCCATCTCCGACCTCAATCTTTACACTTGAGGTTTTCTCTGCCTGGAATGCCCTCACCCTGCTCTTTAAGTGGCTAGTTTTTCTCATCCTTCGGCTTCAATGTCACCTCTTCAAAGAGGTCTTGCCTGGCCATCCACCTATGTCCTTCTTGGCACTGTTTCCTTCTTCCCCACCTCTCCCACTAGAAAGCAAGCCCCATAACTCAGGAACCATTTGTCCTGTTCACTGTTGTAGCCCCAGCACCTAGCAAAGGTACATCTTCAGTACACATCTATGGAATAAATGAAGCAACAAAGAGATTACTTCTTAAAGAAGACATTTCTTACTATTTATAAGGTTCTCTGAGCTCTATGAAGGGCAAAAAAAATAGATAAAGGGGGCATTTTAGAATTCTGCTCCACTGAAGACAGGGCTGGACATGAAGTATATTCTAAACACTAGGAGGCAGAAAACCCTGAAGTGAAATAAAACAGAAATTGGGATCTATCTAAAAGTAACTGCTTATGTATGCAACAGCTGTCCTAGAGACCCAGGACTGGGAATAAGGGTGAACTTACCTGTAGTTAAAATACTCTGCACATCTCCAGGTAGGATTTAAAGTGTGTTAGAACTGAGCCCCAGCATAATGCAGTGCCACTGTGCCTGAAATATTCATAGTAGCTAATACCTACCAGGTGTCAGAGACTCTGCTAACAATATTGCATAGGATATTTTATTTAATTCTCATCATCTGTTAAGGTAAGTTCCAGCACTATTTCTACTTTACACTAAAGAAACTCAGACAAGGCAATAATTCATCTCAGGTCACATCATTAGTGAGTGATAGAACCAGGATTAGGGTCCACACTTGACTGAGCTCTTGAACGCCTTGATACCAGCCTGCAGAGAGCAGACCAGGACGCCTGCCTGAATTCCAGTTCTTGCTTTGCTATTACCTGGGCAACTTTAGATTAGTCCACACCCCAGTCTCTCTTCTTCAGATCTACCCCAGAACCGCTTATCCTTCAGTATTTCCTACTCATATAGTCCCCAGATAGGGATTACCCAGTTCATCCACCCTGGAGTTGGATTTGACTTGTTTCCCTTCCTAATCCCTGCAACCAGTCACCAAGTCAGAGGCATTGCTTCTATTTACAAAATACTCTGCAACTTGCCCCCCTCCTCACCACCTCTTCTCTCACTGCCTCGGATCAAGCTCCATCACTGCCCACATGGAGTAGTCCCACGGGTTCCCTACTGGCCTCATCTCCAATCTCTCCCACTGGAATCCTTCCTCTAGGTGGTGCTGGAGTGATCCAGTCTAACATGGAAATCTAATTGCATCAAGTATCTCCATTCTCCACCCCTTCAACATATTTAGTAGCTCCCCATGGCTCATAAAATAAGGTGCAAGTTTCTTGACTGAGCATATAAATGCCTTCACAGTTTTCCCCAGCCTATGTGTGTTAGGCAGACTTTGAAGTTAGCCCCAGTGATCCCTTCCTCCTGGTATTCACTCCCTGTGTAATCCCCTCTCCTGACCAATAGAATATGACAAAAGTGATGGGATGCTACATCTGAGATTAGAAAAAGACCTTGAGTTTTACCTTGCTGGCACTCTCGTGCTCCCTTGAGCTCTGCTTAAGCTTTGCTCTCTCGGATGAAGCCAGCTGCCATGTTGTGAGCTGCCCAATGGAGAGGCGCACATGGCAAGGAACTGAGGGAGAGCTCCGGCCAATGGCCAGTAAGGAACCGAACCCTGTTAACAGCCACGTGAGTAAGCTTGGAAGCCCATCAACCCCCAGCAGATCCTCGAGATCACTGCCATCCTGATTGACACCTTGATTGCAGCCTTGTTGGAGACAAGACTCAGAACTAGAGGTGCCAACCAAGGCGTACTTGGATTCCTTCCTACAGAAGCTCTGAAATAATACGTGTTTGCTGCTTTAAGCTAAGTGTTAGGATTACAGTACTTATTAAGCAGCAATACATAACTAATACACTAGGTGTTCAGCCTCATGTTTTAGCAACTTCTACTTACACATCCAATATTCCCATCACAGTGAACTTGTAATAAGTCCCCAACACATCCTGCACTCTTCATCCCCAGGCTTCTGTATATATCATTTTTTTTTCTACTCTTAATGCCATCTCTTTCTTTTCTGCCTGGTAAACACATGGTCCTTCATCAAAACGCACCTGTAATAGCACACACAGCTGTTCAGCCGCCTTTCCCAATTTCCCAGCTAGCCACTCCTCCTCTGTGCTCCCAAGACATTCACGTATGCTGGTGAAGGGTGTATGGGCGAAGGTGCTCCTTTGTCTCCACCTTCCCCACCCCTGCTCTCCTCACACACACCCCTGCCCCCATTGGATCCAGAATCCCAAGGGAAGCAACTCTGCTTTCATCTCCTTCATCTCCGACACCTAGCACAGAGTCATGTACGTATGTGCCATTTATGTTTTTAGTTAAACAGAACTTAAAAATTGATGTTAGATGGATGAAACTCTTGTCTTAGTTTCTTCATGTGTAAAATAATAATAATAATAACAGTATAGAATAATAGCCATAATAAAAAAATAATGTGGTAATGATAATAGTAAAGGTATAATACTACTACTACTAAAATAATAATAATGATGATGATGATGTTGATGATAATGATAAATCCATGAGTCAGGCTCTACACTAAAGGTTTTCACATCCACTGTCTCTCTACCTCAAGATACCCTACAGGTTATTAAATTATATCCATTCCACACAGGCTCAGGGAGGTTAAATAACTTGTCTAGAGCCTCAGAGCTAATGGTGGAGCTGAAACTCAATCCCAGATCTGTATGATTGCCCGGTCAGTCCTTTTTCCACTACAGTCTTTAATTAAAGGGTCTCCAAGAATAAATTGTTGAGGACGATGTGGGTAGTCCTTTGGAATGGGAATGGCAGATTCCTCCAGGTTCTGAGACAGGTATGTAAAGATCCTCAAGGAGATGTGTGGGACAGGGGACAAAGGCAAAGGCACTCCTTCCCCCAGACAAACCAGTGAAGAATGACTGGAGAAAAAATCAATAACCCTGGTGGTAGTGGGGAGGGTGGTTTGTAGGGGAGGCCCATGAGGACCCCCCCCCCAATCTATTAGGAAAATGCTCTCTGAGGCCCTGATGCTGAGCAGCAGATCCAATTAGCTGACTGATATATGGAAATATTCAGGATGGAGCGGTGTTGGAAAGGGTTGCACTTGGCCTTGGGAATTTTGATGAGCTTTTAAAATTCAGTGGTCACCAACACTGAAATTGTGGATGCAAGCTTGATCTGAGTTTTGCTGCACACATAGGAAAACATGAAGCGCTCCTCATCACGTGGAGCGGGTGCACATCATTAATGCTAACATGCTACCATGCCACGTACTTTCCAAAAGTCAATGGTTTCCCAGAGTTTCTTTTGGGGAAAACCTTCCTCCACTACCCTCCATCACTTATTTGGCAAGGTCTTGACCCGGGTGACTGGAGTAGGTCTAGGACAACTTTCAACAGACTGAACTTTTGCTGCAGCCCATTGGAACAATTGTGACTTTATTTATTTATTTGTTTATTTATTTTATTTTTTTAAACTTTTTATTTTATATTGGAGTATCGTTGATTAACAATGTTGTGATAGTTTCAGGTGAACAGCAAAGTGATTCAGTTATACATATACACGTGTCTATTCTTTTTCAAATTCTTTTTCTCATTTAGGTTTTTACATAATATTGAGCAGAGTTCCCTGGGCTATACAGTAGGTTGATTATCCATTTTAAATATAGCAGTGTGTATGTGTCAATCCCACACTCCCTAACTCTCCCTTCCCCCCTGCCCTCCCCCCAACCTTAAGTTCCTTCCCTAAGTCTGTGAGTCTGAAACAATTGTGACTTTAGCAACAGGTTAACCCATCAGAGCCTTCCACCAGGCTGTCAAATGCAGAAACCAGGGGTCCAAGGGAAGAGGTGTGTATTCCCTCCATGTGGTGTGGTACTTTTGAAACCATTTTAAAATGATATTTTAAATTACTAAACAGGATCGAGGGAGCGTTTTTCACTGTTGGGCTTTAAGTCTGTTTTCCTTTTCAAAATTATCCTGTTTCCCTTATCTCTCTCCCCCTTCCCCTCCCCCCCGCCCCCCATCTCGAGCTGTGATATAGAAAGGCAAATTTCCTGGAGGGGTTAGGGAGGCGGATGTTGAGAATTAACATATCAAACAAACTCAATAAACCAAATGGAAATTATCAGGATCCCGACTCTGACTTGGAGTCACTGCACTAAATTGAGGTTAATGTGACCCTGTCCTTTCTGTTTTTAAACAAAGATGGGGAAATAGAGTAAGTTCTATTCCATTTCCTTCCGGGGGCCCATCGGCATTCCTCCTCCGTGGTGAAAATAAAAACAACAGAAGAAAAGGAGGGGAAAAAAAAGAAAAAAGATCCCAAACATTTAGTGGAATATATACGTATATTCTCTGATATATAACTTAATAAAAGTTTATGGACCCAGGATAAGGAAGCCACACTGAACAGATGCATTGGGACTGAAATATGGTTCAATTAAGTCTGTAACGAGGTGAGCTCTACTTTGAACATTCTCCAAGTTGAAATGAAAGCTTCACAGAACAGATAAATCAGGCAACATAGAATAAAAACGCTGATCTGGCACCGCTCCCAAAAGGAGGGGAGGAGGGGCTTGAGGGTTGGACGGGGAGGGGAGGAAGGAGGTGGGAGCAGCGAGCCAGCCAGGCCTTCCTATTGGAGGTTCGAACAGTCGCTGCCCTGTGACAGTAGATAAACAACAGCTATTTAAGCCATTCCAATCAATGCCTTCTGTGGCAGCTATTTATCTACTGAGGGCATGGAAGGGATTGCCTAGTGCAATTAAGCTGTTTGCTAGCAGTGTCTTCAAAAGTGCTTTGCCTATAGGCACTGAGTCATCTGTGGTTTACGGCCAACCTTCCTGCCAGGGGAGGAGTTTGGCCTGAGAAAGTAGACAGCCGTCCTTTCCTGCACTGCCCACCCCATCACCCCCGGCCAAATCTCCTCCAGGAAGCCTTCGATGTCTGTCCAGCTCTTAGGACAATAGAATTCCTAGTCTTTCTCCTTATTCTCTTCACCTCCCTGAGGTGTCATCCCCATCCCCACCCTTTCCATCTGTTCTACAAGGTTGGTTTCTCTGCAGAAGGTGATCAGTGTGGAATATAAGTCTTGGTTGGGTCCTGCCAGACCTAGGTTTGTATCTCTGGTCATGGGCATCTTCATCTCTAAGAGTCCGATTCCCACTGGAATGCCTACTGCACGCAGTTGCTGGGGTGAGGGTCCAATGAGATGAGACATATAAGTAGTGTTGCACGGTGCCAGAGCTCAAGCCATGTTAGTTTCTTAGGTCAACCTCTCTCCTTAGTGGAGCGGAAACCAAACCCACTGTCTTTATTGCTGGGGTTCTGCAAAACCATCCTGATCTTTATATCTTTCACAATGTATGATGGTTTCCTCACTGAAAATCTTTTTGAGCCCCTGTGAAGTAGTACATCTGAGTATGATGCCTCTTCCTTCATCCAGAACAAGGCAAACTTAAGCTGCTGTCTAATCCTTTGGACCTCAGTTTGCTCTTCTGTGAAATGGCATAATAACCACAATAATAGTATCTTCCACGCAGGTTGTTGTCACATTCCAGCATGATCATGCATGGTAAAGATGCTCAAACATGGTTACTCTGGTTATTTTCTCTTGGCAAGGACTCTCTACGTCTCACAGCAGTGAATCAGTTTCCCTAGGTGCCAGAGAGCATCTCACAGAGTGAGAGCTCCCTAGTGGACCTTAGCTATCCCCAGGTTCTTGTTGTCCTCCAGTGGAGACCTGAGCTCCTCCGGGGAGGGGTCCGTGTCTGCTGCATCTTTGTATTTTCCAACGTCTAGCTGTTTCTCTGGGCACATCTGGGTACTAAATGGATCTCTACTGAATTAAAGTATGTGGAGTGGGGCAAATTTGAGAAAGTCAATTTCCTTCCATAGACACTAGGGGATGACGTTCATCAGGACCCAAGTGCTAACCAGCGGCCTCCATCTTTGGTGCACCCCATGTCTCCTCTCCTCGCTCTTTTTTTCCCTGGCTCTTTCCTAGGTCGAGAGCGCATGCTGTGTCTTTCTCATCCACCCCTGGCCTCGGGGGAAAAGACAAGATCCCTGACACTTGGTGCTGTCTCCCAGGGGCTCATTCCCAAGTCTGAGTTCCCCCAGGGAAATGAAAGGCTTCTGCTCTCTAATAGCAGAACACTGCCTCTACTGGAGCAGGGGACTTCTCTGGTCTTTTGGGAGGACTTTGGACATTCAATTAACCCAGCGTTGGGGAAAGAATGGACCTGCGGACACTGTGATTCCAGTCTGGCTTCTGTGACTTTGCAGTCGTACTTCTGCAGTGGTTGGGTCTTGAGTGGAAGGTCAAGATGCTGGGAACACCTGGCTGAAACAGCTCAGGCCCCTCGGGCCCTTCCTCTCCTCTCCCTGAGGCTCCCTAGGAAGCCCCTAAGATGTCCAGAATCTCAGCTAGAAAATTGCTGACTCTCCTGCGGTCTCAGTCAGGTCTTCAGTGATCATGATGGAGGACCTGACTTTGAGCACCAGTTGCCCACCTACATGGTGTGATTTACAGGTGAGTCAGGAAGATCCAAACTGGATCCCAAGGACCTGACGAGCAGCCTGAAAATCCAAGTGATCTCATTTGGCACAAATCAAATAAACAGACAGAGCTATGAGATAGATCTTTCCTGCCTTCCCCACCTAATACACTAGAACCTCAGCTCCATGAGGGGAAAGAATTTGTTTTATTCACTGCTGTATTTCCAGCACTACAACAGTCTCTCACTGCTCAATAAACGTTTGTTGAATGAATAAGAACTACTACAAACCATTTTACTGATGAGAAAACTGAGTCCCAGACATCTTTACTGATTGTCATAGTCCGCATAGCTGGTAGATGGTAGAGGCTGTATTCACACTAGGTCTCCCTAACCCCACAGCTCATGTTTTTCCATGTGAATTTGGTTGTGATTTTGTCCCTATACACGCCCACCTTGGAGCAGGGCCCCAGCCTCCCAATACGCACCTAGTGTTGCTACAGTTGAGTTTTGGGTACAAGTTTGGAGAAGTGGAGTGGGCTGCAGACTGAGATGAAGAGGAGCAGTGCCCCAGGGTCCTGTGCAAACCTTGAGTGTGTCTCCACATGTGCTCATCCATGGGGTCCTCATCTGTGAAAGGGGGGTTACCAGCTGCCTCATAGAGAGGGTGTGAGAAGCAAATAAGATACCTGGTGGGAATGGGAGTTGAAAAGCCATAATGCAATATCTGCCTTTGAAGGCAAATTGTTCAATGCAAAGGCCCGCAGCTTCCCCCATAAGGAGGAAGGCACAGAAAAGGAGATGGAGGTGAATTGCTATGATCGTGTTCTGACTGCGGTAATTGACCTGCTTATTTGCTACTCCATTCTGAACCCTCTGCCCTCCCCACTTCTCCAAGAAAAGGAGATTATTTTTAATTACAGGTTTACACTGGATTAATGAACCTCCACAATAAGTTAATGAGCAGGACACGGCACCGGGAGACAGCACGTTTGATTACTTTCAGAGACTTTCTTAAGCTTCATTATTTCCAGGCCATCCCTGCAGAGTCCCCGTGGCCTGGGTGAAGAATGTGGGAAAGATGCCCAGGATTTCTGGGATGTTCCATGTGTGATACCTGCGACCCTGCCGCATGAAAGAAACACTTTCCTTTCATGAAAGGAAAACGCAGGACTGCTGGGAAACATCTTGGCTGTTCTCCAAGGGAGAAATTTCTCTAATGCAACCTAGTAGCCCAAAGTCCCCTTAATAATTACTATAGAACAGGAAAGAATATTCCTGCTTCTCTGTGCCCTCTACTTCCATTTTTTGTTTAGATCCTATCATCACACATTGGATTCTTGCAAGAAGTTCCTGATGGATTCCCCAGTATAACCTCCCTTAAAATCCTTCAGTGGCCGTCCTTGGCCTGAAAGATAAAATCCAAACCCTTTGGTTCATTATGATCACAGCTTTACCTCCCTCTCCAGAGAAATCACACAACTTTTGTGCCTCTGAGCATTTAAGTGGCGTTCCTCCTGATTGGAGAACATTTTTCTTCTCCATCCTCTTGACCCCTCAGGACAAATTAGGAGAGAAGCATTGCCTGACCTTCTGAGGCAGCTTCAGGGTGGTGTCTCATCCATCCCAGAGCACTGCACACACAGGACAGAACACTTATGTGGGTCTCTGCATGGTTTCACTTTCCTACATGCCTGCCCTCCTGCCCAGCCTGGAAACATCACACAGCCTTACTTACTCACCTTTGTGTCCCCAGCTTGGTACAGATACACAGCAGATCGTCAGTGAATGTGGGTTTCACTGAACTAAAGAATGAACGAAAGACTGAACAAATAAGTTAGTGAAGAACCTGTCTTGATTTGAAGTGAAGAGAATTTCCTTGAGATTTTCTCGCACATGCCATCTCTGGAGTTGTTCTATTGGAAACCTGAATTCTGTTCTCATCCTCCACTCTCCAGCTTGCTGTAGCTCTCAAGGTTGACTAGATTCCTCTACAGTAACAAACATTCCCAAATTTTCACTCACTTGACACAACAATGTCACTCTTGCCATGTGTTGACTGTGGTTTTCTGAGGGGCTGTACTCCCCGTAATAACTCAGAGATGCAGACTGGCAGGGCCTCCACCACCTTGTGGCTGTCCTGTCAGGAATGAAGAGAGAGGCTAGAAAACTGTACAAGATTTTTTGATGCCTCAACCTGGAAATGATGAACACTAACATTTTACTGGCCAGAGATCATCACAAAGCCCACCTAACAGCAAGGGGTCCACAACATGCAGGGGAGCCAACAAAACATTTTATGAATCTTACCATCACTGCCACATTGACCTTAATTAAGTCTCTTTCCATCCCTGGGTTCAGAGAACATTGTGTCCAAATTTACCGTTACATAAATGGGGAAACAGAGACTTCCCCCATCTCTGAGGTCCATGGTTTAATTAATTCTAAGACTTGATATGTGTCAGGATCCTTCTGGACCTTGTAGATTTAGTTTAATGGCTCTGCTGAGGGCCTGAATCCATTTTCTGGACCTCCAACCACAGTTTATAACCTCCATGGGGTTAGCCCACCTTCCAGCCTTTAATGGCTTTGGGGCAGGACAGTACTTTACCCCTCTACATCTTTATTTCCCCACCTTCTTCCCTTTAAAATGCTATGTGACCATCTTCTTTGAAATCAGTCCTACACAGCATCCTTTGTTTTTTAGCATATATTGAACCTCATGGGAGAAAATTCTATGATGACAGCTATATACAAATATGTGTAAGACTGTAGATTGTCTTGACCTAATGTTTCATGCTGCTTTGCATAGATACTGCCATCTCATGCCAGTAATACACACACCCATATAACATTCCCATTCAAATTCGTTTAGGATTTTAAAGTTCAACTGCAGCCTTGGCCAAGGAAGGAAAAAAAGGAAGGAAACTGCACATCTAGTGTTTTGTCCCCAGCAGAATAAAATGTGGCACTTAGACAGAATAAGTCACAGAAATAGCTGTAATTCTGCACCTATAGCAATCTGATTATCCAAGTAGAGAAAAGAACCAGGGCCTAGGAGGCCCAGGAAGGATGCATGCCATATGTGGTTACCAAGGTTTAGAGGTTTATTTTTAGAAGAACAGTATGGTGAGTTGTTATACCTGTTTACCCAAGAGAGAACCCTGGGAAAAAATGCTGTCTCAATCATCATTGAAGCAGTTGGTGTCTATAGGGGTTTGTTGTGAGTATACTTAATAAGCCAAGATATTTTTATTGAAGTCTGTTTCCAACATTAGAGAAGCAGAAGCACATATGATGTGTTCACTGCCCTCCAGCAGCTTCCATGTGGACTGAAGAAGAGAGCCAGTACAGATGCTGAGAACAATTCAATATCCAAGCCAGGATGTATTCCTCACTGCCATGTGAGGAGCTCAAAGGTACACTGTGGGTTTAAGGGGATCAGGGCAGGCTAATGAAGTGGGCAGATCAGAGTGATAACAGAAAGGCAAAAAGCTATGTGAAAGGACTGTTTAGACAGAAGGAACAGCATAGCTACTGTGTGGTGGTGAAATTATACAAGGTGTTGGGTGGCTGTGAAATAATTGATCAGCTAAGAGGAGAGCAGAAGACTGTAGGGAGAGATTTCCAAGATATTAAAAGCAGTATCTTCCTCCTTAGAACCCTAAAGCCACTCTCTCTTTAATGATCATGACTTTCCTCTTCACCTGAGATCTGTGAGTTTGAGATTTATCCACATTCACAGAGTTCAAGCACTCTGAAAATCATTTTGTTCTTCTTCTCCTTCCCTCCCATTGGGTCAAGTATACTGTGTCATATTTAGAAAGCATGCAGTACAGTATATATTCATTGAGTTGATTTGAATTGAGTTGAATTGGACTCCAGCTAATTCTGAGAGCCTTACGGCCAGCAGAAGTCTAATATGGGAACATGTTGGCCTGTAATCTTTAACACAATTTAAGGAGTTTGGTCTTTATCCTGAAAGCAATGGGGACCCATTGATGATTGTGGGCAAGGGTATAATATGTGTAAAAGTCAATGTGTAGCTGACTTAAGTGGAGAGAGTCAGGAGACCTAGAGACCCATTATGAACACCTTGAAGTTGCTCAGGAGCCAGCCTCGGATGATGTGAAGACTATGACCTCAAATGCTCGCAGGAGCCAGGCAGACTCCTGAGACAGGAGAATGTAATTAGGCATGCTTTTTTGGCAGACACACTTTGTTTTCATATTAAATGCATTAGACTAGACTTTACCTACTAAAAGAAATAGCTCTGTCCAACTTTCTGGACTCATGAGGTCTTCTCAATCTGTCTTGTACTTTTCCTGATTTCAACAGAGTCAGAGATGCAGAGAAATTTTTCTTTCCTATAAGGGAAACAGCAGTCTGAGCATGATCATAAATGGTAGCTAACACTTGATCTCAATGCCAGGAATACTGTGAGGAGTGGTGGGCGCTGAGACAGACCGGACCCTAAAAGGGGATAGTTGCTGCTTAGCTACAGCTGATTGTTAATGAGCAGAAATACAAGGCTGATCACCAGATCTTATTTTTGGAAAGAAAGTGGAAATGCAGAGTTCTCATGACTTCTCTGGATCTTAAAATATTGACTCAGATGTGTTTAAAACACTGTAGGCACCAAGCAAAATAGAGGTGCAGATCTCCAATTTTTTGGTCTCTGTATATAAAAAGAATGAATCTGGATCCCAAAACCAAGATTTGAGTCCCCACTGACCGCGAGTAAGCTCCTTTCCCTCTTTAAGCCCCAAATGCCTAATACAAAAAATGCAGATAATACTTCTTGTAGGGTGGTGAAGATTAAATGAGATAATAAGCAAACTCTAAGTGCTATTAAAAAAAAAAAAACACTTTAAGTCTTGAAGTCTGGGGTGCAAGGATACAAAGGTGAAATTCCTTGGGTGGGATAGGTTAGGCAAAAAGATATGTGGGTTCAACTTGGGGCAGTTGTGGGTCTGGGACATTGGTGACAGTGTCCCAAGAAATTATTTGGTCACAGAAAGTATCTGAAGCCTACGCATGGAAAACACCTTTGCCCACATTTCTCTAAGACACTGCCAGCTGTAATTAGTGGTCCATGTAAAGAAAGATACTTCTGTGAGTGAAACGTATATGATTTTTAGATGAGCACAACTCCCCTCAGATATTTGTTGAGTTCAGAGCCCTGAGAATGAACAGTGTTCCATGTGTCAAGTTGAACAAGTAGAAAACAACAGCAAAATCAAGAGTTAAAGATGATAAACACAGGCAGATCCTGGTCTCCCACCTCTGGAGAGGCCTGACATCTGTCCTATCTTTAAAGCTCAGCTTGCATTTGGTCTCAGTTTGATAAGCTCTCACTGAAAGCCCCTTTTCATGTCCTCGGTTTTCACCATGGTTGGCTGGCTGAGCCACCGGAAATTATCCTACAAAAAGACAGAGTCGATGTTGAATGATTTTGGATGAGATGCTCTTTCCAGAGTTAACTCTCTTCCAGCATTTGCATCTGTTGCAATCTATTCTACAGACTTCACAGAGGGGCCAGTCATAACAACTAATACAATTAAGGGGCAGGCTGGATGTCTCTTAAACCTGTCTGTATGTATCTGGATACGTGGGGTTTCCAGAGGGAAATTTAGCTATATTCAGACGTGCATGGGTATGTTTTATTGAACAAGCCCACCCAAAGGGGAGAAAGAGGGCCAATATGACCTGGCAGCAAAGCCTTTTCATGGGTGGGAGGGGTGAGGGTGGGGTGGGTAGGTGGGTGATTATGAAGAGAGTGTGGTAGCTATCCCTCCAATGAGGTCCACAGGATCCTTATGCTTCGTGCCACAGGATCCTTATGCTTCGTGCCAGAGAGATAAGATGGTAAGACTGTGTGGAATGATCTGCCTTACTGAAAACTCTACCTGTGGTAGACTTTTAAGATAGTGATTACTTTGGGGAGAAGGGATTAGTGACTAAAAAGGGACGAGAAGTGGTTTTTGGGGTGTTGGAAATGGTCTATTTCTTGATATGAGTGGTGGCTTTTTAGGTGAGTTCATTTTATCAAAATTTATCGATCTATACTTATGATTTTTTCTTTTATTATATTTCTATTACACTACACTAAAACAGTTTATTTTAAAGTTTAAAAAGAAACTAAAAAGGTCTGAATGGTTTTGGTTAATGATCTTTAACATGGACCCACTATTCCTCTCTCTCTCTCTTTATATATATATTTAGATTATGAACTCTAAATTAACCTATTAATGCAAGATGCCACTACTATTATGGCTTCACTCTGATTTTCCATCTAGTCTCTGAGCTCATTGAGGGTAAAGAACCATGCGTTAATTCATCTTTGTGTCTTACTTTATGGCACTGTTCTGATTTTCTTTCAATACCATGTTTTCTTGTCCCCATAAAGATATTATCTCTCCAGCCATCCATTCAAAATTTTTATTTGGGGAAGAGAGCTTCAAGATGGTGGAAGAGTAAGATGCGGAGATCACCTTCCTCCCTACAGATACATCAGAAATACATCTACACGTGGAACAACTCCTACAGAACACCTATTGAACGCTGGCAGAAGACCTCAGACTTCCCAAAAGGCAAGAAACTTCCCACGTACCTGGGTAGGGCAAAAGAAAAAAGAAAAAACAGAGACAAAAGAACAGGGATGGGACTTGCACCTCAGAGAGGGAGCTGTGAAGGAGGAAAGGTTTCCACACACTAGGAAGCCCCTTCGTGGGCGGAGACTGCGGGTGGCGGAGGGGGGGAAGCTTCGGAGCCACGGAGGAGAGCGCAGCCACAGGGGTGCCGAGGGCAAAGCGGAGAGATTCCCGCACGGAGGATCGGTGCCAACCAGCACTCACCAGCCCGAGAGGCTTGTCTGCTCAGCCGCCGGGGCGGGCGGGGCTGGGAGCTGAGGCTCGGGCTTCGGTCGGATCGCAGGGAGAGAACTGGGGTTGGCGGCGTGAACACAGCCTGAAGGGGTTAGTGCGCCACAGCTAGCCGGGAGGGAGTCCGGGGGAAAAAGTCTGCAGCTGCCGAAGAGGCAAGAGACTTTTTCTTGCCTCTTTGTTTCCTGGTGCGCGAGGAGAGGGGATTCAGAGCGCCGCCTAAACGAGCTCCAGAGACGGGCGCGAGCCGCGGCTATCAGCGCGGACCCCAGAGGCGGGCGTGAGACGCTAAGGCTGCTGCTGCCGCCACCAAGAAGCCTGTGTGCGAGCACAGGTCACTCTCCACACCGCCTCTCCCGGGAGCCAGTGCAGCTCGCCACAGCCAGGGTCCCGTGATCCGGGGACAACTTACCCGGGAGAACGCACTGCGCGCCTCAGGCTGCTGCAACGTCACGCTGGCCTCTGCCGCCGCAGGCTCGCCCCGCCTCCTCCGTACCGCTCCCTCCCCCCCGGCCTGAGTGAGCCAGAGCCCCGGAAGCAGCCGCTTCTTTAACCCCTGTTAAAGGGGTTAACCTCCTGTCTGAGCAAAGAACAGACGGCCCTCAGGCAACCTCCACGCAGAGATGGGTCCAAAACCAAAGATGAACCCCAGGAGCTGTGCGAACAAAGAAGAGAAAGGGAAATTTCTCCCAGCAGCCTCAGGAGCAGTGCATTAAATCTCCACAATTAACTTGATGTACCCTGTATCTGTAGAATACCTGAATAGACAACAAATCATCCCAAATTGAGGAGGTGGACTTTGGGAGCAACGATATATATATATATTTTTTCCCCTTTTTCTCTTTTTGTGAGTGTGTATGTGTATGCTTCTGTGTGGTTTTGTCTGTAGAGCTTTGCTTTTACCATTTGTCCTAGCGTTCTGTCTGTCCGATTTTTTTTTTTATTACTTAAAAATTTTTTTTTCTTAATAATTATTTTTTATTTTTTATTTTAATAAATTTATTTTATTTTATTTTATCTTATTCTTTCTTTCTTTCTTTTTTTCCTCCCTTTTATTCTGAGCCGAGTGGAGGACAGGCTCTTGGTGCTCCAGCCAGGCGTCAAGGCTGTGCCACGGAGGTGGGAGAGCCACGTTCAGGACAGTGGTCTACCAGAGACCTCCCAGTTCCACGTAACATCAAACGGGGAAAATCTCCCAGAGATCTCCATCTCAACACCAAGACCCAGCTCCACTCACGAGCAAGCTACAGTGCTGGACACCCTATGCCAAACAACTAGCAAGACAGGAACAAAACCCCATCCATTAGCACAGAGGCTGCCTAAAATCATAATAAGGCCACAGACACCCCAAAACAAACCACCAGACGTGGACCTGCCCACCAGAAAGACAAGATCCAGCCTCATCCACCAGAACACAGGCACTAGTCCCCTCCACCAGGAAGCCTACACAACCCACTGAACCAACGTTAGCCACTGGGGACAGACACCAAAAACAATGGGCAGTACAAACCTGCAGCCTGCGAAAAGGAGACCCCAAACACAGTAAGTTAAGCAAAATGAGAAGACAGAGAAACACACAGCAGATGAAGGAGCAAGGAAAAAATCCACCAGACCTAACAAATGAAGAGGAAATAGGCAGTCTACCTGAAAAAGAATTCAGAATAATGATAGTAAACGTGATCCAAAATCTGGAAAATAGAAAGGAGAAAAATACAAGAAACGTTTAACAAAGACCTAGAAGAACTAAAGACCAAACAAACAGTGATGAACAACAAAAAATGAAATATAAAATTCTCCAAAAGGGATCAATAGCAGAATAACTGAGGCAGAAGAACGGATAAGTGACCTGGAAGATAAAATAGTGGAAATAACTACTGCAGAGCAGAATAAAGAAAAAAGAATGAAAAGATTGAGGACTGTTTCAGAGACCTCTGGGACAACATTAAATGCACCAACTTTCGAATTATAGGGGTCCCAGAAGAGGAAGAGAAAAAGAAAAGGACTGAGAAAATATTTGAAGAGATTATAGTTGAAAACTTTCCTAATATGGGAAAGGAAATAGTTAATCAAGTGCAGGAAGCACAGAGAGTCCCATACAGGATAAATCCAAGGAGAACCATGCCAAGACACATATTAATCAAACTATCAAAAATTAAATACAAAGAAAAAATATTAAAAGCAGCAAGGGAAAAAACAAATAACACATAAGGGAATCCCCATAAGGTTAACAACTGATCTTTCAGCAGAAACTCTTCAAGCCAGAAGGGAGTGGCAGGACATATTTAAAGTGATGAAGGAGAAAAACCTACAACCAAGATTACTCTACACAGCAAGGATCTCATTCAGATTCGACGGCAAAATTAAAATCTTTACAGAAAAGCAAAAGCTAATTGAATTCAACACCACCAAACCAGCTTTAAAACAATTGCTAACAGAACTTCTCTAGGCAGGAAACACAAGAGAAGGAAAAGACCTACAAAAATAAACCCAAAACAATTAAGAAAACTGTAATAGGAACATACATATTGATAATTACCTTAAATGTAAATGGATTAAATCCTCCAACCAAAAGACAGATTGGCTGAATGGATACAAAAACAAGACCCGTGTATATGCTGTCTACAAGAGACCCACATCAGACCTAGGGACACATACAGACTGAAAGTGAGGGGATGGAAAAAGATATTCCATGCAAATGGAGATCAAAAGAAAGCTGGAGTAGCAATTCTCATATCAGACAAAATAGACTTTAAAACAAAGGCTATTACAAGAGACAAAGTAGGACACTACATAATGATCAAGGGATCAATCCAAGAAGAAGATATAACAATTGTAAATATTTATGCACCCAACATAAGAGCACCTCAATATATAAGGCAAATACTAACAGCCATAAAAGGGGAAATCAACAGTAACACAGTCATAGTAGGGGACTTTAACACCCCACTTTCGCCCATGGACAGAGCATCCCAAATGAAAATAAATAAGGAAACACAAGCTTTAAATGATACATTAAACAAGATGGACTTAATTGATATTTATAGGACATTCCATCCAAAAACAACAGAACACACATTCTCTCAAGTGCTCACGGAACATTCTCTAGGATAGATGATATCTTGGGTCACAAATCAAGCCTTGGTCAATTTAAGAACATTGAAATCATATCAAGTATCTTTTCTGACCACAACACTATGAGACTAGATATCAATTACAGGAAAAAAATCTGTAAAAAATAAAAACACATGGAGGCTAAACAACACACTACTAAATAACCAAGAGATCACTGAAGAAATCAAATAGGAAATCAAAAAATACCTAGGAACAAATGACAGTGAAAACATGACGACCCAAAACCTATGGGATGCAGCAAAAGCAGTTCTAATATGGAAGTTTATAGCAATACAATCCTACCTTAAGAAACAAGAAACATCTCAAATAAACAACCTAACCTTACACCTAAAGCAATTAGAGAAAGAAGAACAAAAAATCCCCAAAGTTAGCAGAAGGAAAGAAATCATAAAGATCAGATCAGAAGTTGATGAAAAAGAAATGAAGGAAATGATAGCAAAGATGAATAAAACTGAAAGCTGGTTCTTCGAGAAGATAAAAAAAATTGATAAACCATTAGCCAGACTCATCAAGAAAAAAAAGGGAGAAGACTCAAATCAATAGAAGTAGAAATGAAAAAGGTGAAGTTACAACTGACACTGCACAAATACAAAGGATCATGAGAGATTACTACAACCAACTATATACCAATAAAACGGACAACCTGGAAGAAATGTACAAATTCTTAGAAATGCACAACCTTCCGAGACTGAACCAGGAAGAAATAGAAAATGTGAACAGATCAATCACAAGCACTGAAATTGAAGCTGTGATTAAAAATCTTCCAACAAACAAAGGCCCAGGAGCAGATGGCTTCACAGGCGAATTCTATCAAACATTTAGAGAAGAGCTAACACCTATCCTTCTCAAACTCTTCCAAAATATAGCAGAGGGAGGAACACTCCCAAACTCATTCTATGAGGCCACCTGATGGCAAAACCAAACAAAGATGTCACAAAGAAGGAAAACTACAGGCCAATATCAATGCTGAACATAGATGCAAAAATCCTCAACAAAATACTAGCAAACAGAACCCAACAGCACATTAAAAGGATTATACGCCATGATCAAGTGGGGTTTATCCCAGGAATGCAAATCAATGAACGTGATACACCATATTATCAAATTGAAGTAGAAAAACCATATGATCATCTCAAAAGATGCAGAGAAAGCTTTTGACAAAACTCAACACCCATTTATGATAAAAACCCCCCAGAAAGTAGGCATAGAGGGAACTTTCCTCAACATAATAAGGGTCATATATGACAAACCCACAGCCAACATTGTCCTCAATGGTGAAAAACTGAAACCATTTCCACTAAGATCAGGAAGGAGACAAGGTTGCCCACTCTCACCACTATTATTCAACATAGTTTTGGAAGTTTTAGCCACAGCAACCAGAGAAGAAAAAGAAATAAAGGAAACCAAATAGGAAAAGAAGAAGTAAAGCTGTCATGGTTTTCAGGTGACATGATACTATACAGAGAGAATACTAAAGATGCTACCAGAAAACTACTCGAGCTAATCAATGAATTTGGTAAAGTAGCAGGATACAAAATTAATGCACAGAAATCTCTTGCATTCCTATACACTAATGATGAAAAATCTGAAAGTGAAATTAAGAAAACACTCCAATTTACCATTGCAACAAAAAGAATAAAATATCTAGGGATAAACCTAGCTAAGGAGACAGAAGACCTGTATGCAGAAAATTATAAGACACTGATGAGAGAAATTAAAGATGATACAAATAGATGGAGAGATATACTATGTTCTTGGATTAGAAGAATCAACATTGTGAAAATGACTCTACTACCCAAAGCAATCTACAGATTCAATGCAATACCTATCAAATTACCACTGTTATTTTTCACAGAACTAGAACAAAAATTTTTACAATTTGTATGGAAAACAAAAGACCCCGAATAGTCAAAGCAATCCTGAGAAAGAAAAACTGAGCTGGAGGAATCAGGCTCCCTGACTTCAGACTATACTACAAAGCTACAGTAATCAAGACAGTATGGTACTGGCACAGAAACAGAAATATAGACCAATGGAACAGGATAGAAAGTCCAGAGATAAACCCATGCACATATGGTCACCTTATCTTTGATAAAGGAGGCAAGAATATACAGTGGATAAAATATAGCCTCTTCAATAAGTGGTGCTGGGAAAACTGGACAGCTACATGTAAAAGAATGAAATTAGAACACTCCTTAACACCATACACAAAAATAAACTCAAAATGGATTAAAGACCTAAATGTAAGGCCAGAAACCATCAAACTCTTAGAGGAAAACATAGGCAGAACACTCTATGTCATAAATCATAGCAAGATCCTTTTTGACCCACCTCCTAGAGAAATGGAAATAAAAACAAAAATAAACAAATGGGACCTAATGAAACTTAAAAGTTTTTGCACAGCAAAGGAAACCATAAACAAGACGAGAAGATAACCTTCAGAATGGGAGAAAATATTTGCAAATGAAGCAACTGACAAAGGATTAATCTCCAAAATTTACAAGCAGCTCATGCAGCTCAACATTAAAAAAGAAAAAAAACCTAATCCAAAAATGGGCAGAAGACCTAAATAGACATTTCTCCAAAGAAGATATACAGATTGCCAACAGACACATGAAAGAATGCTCAACATCATTAATCATTAGAGAAATGCAAATCAAAACTACAATGAGATATCATCTCACACCGGTTAGAATGGCCATCATCAAAAAATCTACAAATAATAAATACTAGAGAGGGTGTGGAGAAAAGGGAACCCTCTTGCACTGTTGATGGGAATGTAAATTGATACAGCCACTATGGAGAACAGTATGGACGTTCCTTAAAAAACTAAAAATAGAACTATCATACGACCCAGCAATCCCACTACTGGGCATATACCCTGAGAAAAGCATAATTCAAAAAGAGTCATGTACCACAATGTTCATTGTAGCTCTATTTACAATAGCCAGGACAAGGAAGCAACCAAAGTGTCCATCAACAGATGAATGGATAAAGAAGATGTGGCACATATATACAATGGAATATTACTCGGCCATAAAAAGGAACGAAACTGAGTTATTTGTAGTGAGGTGGATGGACCTAGAGACTGTCACACAGAGTGAAGTAAGTCAGAAAGAGAAAAACAAATACCGTATGCTAACACATATATATGGAACCTAAAAAAGAAAAAAAAAAAGGTCATGAAGAACCTAGTGGCAAGACAGGAATAAAGGTGCAGACCTACTAGAGAATGGACTTGAGGTTACGGGGAGGGGGAAGGGTAAGCTGGGACAAAGTGAGAGAGTGGCATGGACATATATACACTACCAAACTTAAAACAGATAACTAGTGGGAAACAGCCGCATAGCACAGGGAGAGCAGTTCGGTGCTATGTGACCACCTAGAAGGGTGGGATAGGGAGGGTGGGAGGGAGGGAGAAGCAAGTGGGAAGAGATATGGGGACATATGTATATGTATAACTGATTCACTTTGTTATAAAGCAGAAACTAACACACCATTGTAAAGCAATTATACTCCAATAAAGATGTTAAAAAAATTTATTTGGGAAATATAGTCACCACATAATTACTGGGTGATGATACCATGTACATAATAGTTATGGAATAAACCTTAATATTTAATTGGAAATAATTTATATATCACCCTTAGTAAATTGGTATATTAAACAATACTTATTAAAAGGATCATGTCCCTCCATGAACTTTTGAGGTCTTATCAGATGTCAAACTCAGTCCATTAGTTAAAGGCCACAACAGGTTGTAGATACTTTCAAAAATCAGAGGATCTCAGGGTCAGCTCAGGAGCCCAGATCCCTCCAAACTAAGTGGATTTATGGCCATTTCTTCTAGGATTCTGGGACTGGACAGACATAAAACAGCGATTAAGATTCAAACTCTGGGGCCAGAATGACTTTGATTTAATCATGCCTCTCCACTCCTAGCTGCATGAACTTGGGCAAGTTTCTTAACTCTGTTAAGCCTCAATTTGAATCTTTGAAATTGAGATAATGATTGTTATCTCACAGGATTATTACGGGAATTAAATGAGATCATGCATCTAAAGTGCTTAGTACAGCGCACACCAAGTATTAAACACTGCAAGAATCATAGCTGTCAGTATTTCTAATTGTTTATTTGGGGGAATAAACTCTTAGGAGTGCACTGCCATATATGCTCCCATACATTCAGAACTATTTACTTATTATAGAGGCATGTGAAGGTGTCACATCCTTCCCTCCAAGACCCGTCTTTGTTTTTGGCCTAAACAGTAATCGTGAGTCAAAGGCACTTTGAACTGAATGAAAGGTAGATAAAGCTCTGTAAATAGTGCCAGGATCCTCTGGGGAAGGGAAGAAGGAGAGCAATGTGAACAAGCTGAGTTATTCAAAGGGACAAATTCTAGATCAAAGTCGCTGGAGAATGTGGGTCGCTGGATTATTTAGGATCCTGGGATATAGAGGTGCGTGTACTCCAGGTTAGAAAGCACACCACAGCCTCCACCAGACTCTTAGTGACTGTGTCTCATTTATCTCTGTTTGCTTGCTTCTTAGTGGCATCAGCTGGGAATTTGTACAGGGAACAGGGACACTGAAAGAGTGGCCCATTTTAACCAGAATATGTGTTGAGAAACTTGCCAGGAAAGCATTAGAAAATTTGGACTCTAATGCAAAGTAATTCAGTAAAATATAGTCATGCTTTGAAGGTTTATCAGACAGTTACGGAAGAAAATAAAAATCTGTTGACATATATACTCTTGGGCGATGGGCCACTAGTTGCCTTTTGTGACTGTGCTAATTGCCACGTGGATAAAAAGGTGTTAACATGGGTGAAATAACTGTGGCTGACACTTGAGCAATGAGTATGAATTTTGATGCATTATTGAGGGGACAGAGTTACTGAAAGGCAAGAGCGTTTGAGACAGAAACTCAAAATGGAAATATCAGGGTACGCAAGTATCTCTAAACTATGGGAGAATTCTGAAGGAAACACCATCTAGATTCACAGTTACCTAGAGGATGGATAAAAAGAAGAGGAAACGAAAACCATGATACGTTTTGATCACTGAACATCTTTAGAAGTTGATGGAACACCATAGAGTTTGTTTTCTTAAGTTATGCTCTAGTGACAAATTTTTCCTGGTTTCTTAATTAAAATTAATTAAGTTTTCTTTAATTTCTTTAAATTAATTAATTAATTTACTGAGTTCCTGAAACATGTGTTCTTATTCTACTTTTAAGCACGTTTTATCCTAACTTTGATAAGGCACAGTCCTTTTTACAGCTTTCCCACTTTAAGGAACCCGGATCCTAGTAACAAATGTGAATGATAGTTCATCATGTCCCTTGCCGTGAATGGCATCAGATACTGTACCTCATGTGCTGCAAACTTATATCCTGCATAGAATCCATGCATGTGTTTTGTTTGGCCTGCATGATGTTAAAAAAAAATTATTTCAAATGTCTTTTGAAGGGCCATGAATTTTCCAGGGGCATGTTTTCTAGATTTCCATGCCTTGGTATCTTACACCTGGCCTACCTCACACATTTACATCATTTGCATCACCCTTTCAGGCTTGGGATTTGTGATTTTAATTGTAAATTAAAATATAGCTATTGAACAAAGCAAATACGTTCATCTTAATATTAGGGAAAGAGGAAAGAAATTTAGTTTGGGGACTGAAAGGAAATATTTAGTTCCAGCCTTAGATAAAGAGTAGAAAGGAATGAACTAGTCAAATATTGAGAAAGGATACTCTGGAAGAAACATACTGCAGAAGTAAAAACTACAGGTTGATGAAGGAGGGGATCTTTAGTGTGCATGTTGAGAGATTAAGATACAGCCTGAAAGAGCAGCTAGAGGCTGAAAGCAGGTATCTAAAGGGAAAAGGGCCAGGGCACATAAATAAATGTCACTTCTATACTCTGGATCTAACTAGCTTGGATGATTTTTAGACCATCAGTTGGTGGTATGACATAGGAAAATAAAAATCAAAGCAACGTACTCCTTCTAACATTGGCTTTTCTGAGATTTTGGAAGCTCTCAGCTTATCTCATGGCCCTGTTGTTAGAAGGTCCGTGTGACAGTGAAACCTGGTAATGATGGTTGACAGACCCATCTTTACCACCAGCATGAAGCTCTCAAAGGTACATAGTTTTCCCATTTCTTTTTGCAAAAACCACATTTTCTGGTCACTAAAATGCGTACGTTTCTTGTGTTCTACTGTGTTAAACCATGGACATTTTGGTGATTGGATGAGGATATGTCTTATCTTAATTGAGAGTGAATAGGAATCCACGATAGCCTTCCGATAGGCCTCTCTTCTTGGAAAAGGAACCTTTGCCTAAGTCCAAAACCAAATACAATGAAAATACGCTGCAAACTATGGACCAACCATGTCTATCCTTCCATTTAACACTTCCTCTCTCTGCACACAACTGGCACAGGACAGGCAGAGAATGAGAAGCAAACTGAAATTTGCACCAGCCTAGCCAAGCCATCTAATAAGCCCTTTCTGTGGACTGCAGTTTGAAAAGCATTCCACTGGGGCCAACAGAGTGATGGTAAGTAAAGTTACTAGAGAGAACAGGTCACTAACACTGCCAAGAACCTGACTCTTCTTCTGCTTAGCAACCTTAAAGTTCCTCCATGGAGCTTCAGGGGGCACCTCAGTCTTGAGGAGGTACATGTGGCTTCATGAAAGGTACCAAAATTGATCAGGACGTATCAGATGATGGAGCAGGAGTATTGGAAGAGTGAAGAGCAGAAAGCGCCTGTGTACTCAGTAGAGAGGACCAGCAACTCTCTGATCCAGAGGAGAAAAGCAATGGGTACATCAACAGAAGATTGTTAGTCCTCTCCGCAATATGGAAGTGGTCACCCGCCATCCTCCTGCCCTGTGACTCAGGTCCTCAGCAGGTAAGTGGGGATCATAGCTATAGCATCTGGTGCTTCCTGGGAGGAAATGAAGGGATCACAGGGAAAGAGAAGGCAGAAGAGGGATTCAGAGCAAATGGGAAGGAGATTCCAAGGTTGAAAATATGTTGTCGAGCCCTGTACATAAGATGCGCTGTGTAAGGTCTTACATGTTCACTTAAGGAAAGACTTAGTTTATCAGCACTAAGGTGATTGGGTCTGCAGTCTAAGCCCCCAAGATTTCTCTGTGTCTCTGGGCAGTCTTCCCTCTATATTTTGTTGGGGTTGGTATAAGATGGTGTTATTTGTTCATCCTCATAACATATGTTTGTTTTAAGATTTCTTGTCCCATTTCTCAGAAGTTCCTATGAAAGAATCCCAGGTGACATTCTATGAAACCAACTCTCTTAAAATATTCTAGAAAGATTATACAAATACAGGTGATACAGATGGAAGCAGGGTTCATTTTTCATAGATCCCTTTTACAGCTGCGTCTCTTGGGTATAGAAGGAAACATGGACCCTCTCCTTGACTCCTCCCAACCCTCATCTCCCGTAGTCCCCTTCTTAATAGCAGACAGGGACATTTTTCCTGATCCACCAGGATGCTTCATTCAATGTTTCTCAGACACTTATTGGTCACCAAACATGTGCTGAGTGTTGTGCAAAGTGCTTAAGAGAACGAAGGAGTTGCTCTCAGGAGTTGCCTGATTTCTTCTTTTATGCATCCACAGTGGATCCCTTTCTGAAAATCAGCCTTCTAATTTACCCTGCTTTCCTCTCTGATAAATCACCTTCACTAACTTATTTTTAACCCTTTTATTGTTGTGAGAATTTGTGTATCCATAGCTACAGGGACACAAAGTCAACAGGATCTTATAACCTCTTCAATGTCCAATATAGTTCTTCTTGGACATTCTAGAAGCAAGGAAACCATTGATCATAAAGAGGATTTGGGAGGCAGGTACACCTGGCTCAGTGCCACAATCCTAACACTTTTCTTCTCTCTCTATAATTATAATACTTACAATAGTAGCCATATATTTCATGGCTGTTATTCCAGGGGCAAAGCATTTAACATAAGTTGTCTGGCTGAATTCTCTCAACACTTGAAGGTGGGGGATTTTTAATCTCCATTTTACATGTTAGGAAACTAAGTCTCAAGATAATTCTTCTGGGACAGAGTGGATTCAGAATTTGAACCCTTGCTTTTATGACTATAAAGTATTGACACTTTCCATTTACTACACTGCTCAGAAAATGCAGCGTAGTTATTTCAATAATCCATATGTTTACATACGTATAGGCCATCATGTCACAGAAATAGACGCTTGCAAATATTTTTAGATAACATAGTTCTAGTAACTGTAGGTAACATATACATACTCCTGTATATAAAATAGATAACTAATAATGATCTACTGTACAGCACAGGGAACTCTACTCAATACTCTGTAATGGCCTATATGGGAAAAGAATCTAAAAAAGAGTGGATATATGTATATGTTTAACTGATTCAGTTTGTTATATACCTGAAACTAACACAACATTTTAAATTAACTGTACTCCAATAAAAAAAAATTTTTTTTAAGTGATTTTGTTCCTTTTGGGGCATCAGTCATGCTGGACTCAGTGCAGCCCTATGAGCGGACAATGGCTTTTGTCTGGTCTGGGAACTGCTTCGGCTGGCACTGAATGCGTGTTATCTCAGGTACATCATCTCCCTTCTCATCACCTCAATTTTCTGACCTGTGAAACTGAGACCTGGGTGAGCTGGTTGATCCCTGAAGTCTCCTCTGGTGACACTCTCATGGAGACTGCTTCCCGTGAGCCTTCTCAAGCTCAGAGCTTGATCCTTGCCCAATCGTTGAGACCACAGCACCTCGTGAGCAGACTCTGACCTGGGAATCAGAGGTCTGGGTTCCCCTCCTGGCTGTGTGACCTTGCTCAAGTCACCCTCCACCCCGGATCTCAGCTCCCTCACGGGTCAAGCGAGAGGAGTCACGGTAATTAGATGACCTCGCAGGGCCTTCTAACACCAACAGTCTCACCTTCCATTCCCACAGGCAGAAGAGAGAGGCTGCCTGCTCATATTCCCCAGACATTTTTAGGCAGCTCTGCAAACCAAGGGTCAGGAGCCCCATGTGAGAGGGTCTGTCCCTGCTTCACTTAAACCATTCACCTCATGATAATGTTCTGGGGGGTGTCAGGTTATAACAAGGATATAAAAATTATGAGCTGGGTTTGTCATTGACTTCATGGCCTTTAACGACCCTGCTGTCTCCTTAAGCATATGGCAAGTAATCTTATGGCTGAAGCTTGGGGAAAGGAATTGTCTGGAAGGGCTTCTGCACAGAAGACAAAAGCAAGCGAGGCCTGCCCCAGCAGGCAATAGGCTGGCATGATAATAAAGTGTGGTGGCAAAATGAAACATTAAAACACCCAATAAAAACCTAACTGCTTCATCACCATTACTAATGAAAATATATGATTGCCTAGTAAAATGTTCCACGCAGGCCTCTGGCCATGGATCTGCATTTATTAACACCTGTTACTCTTGTCATCTCCTTCCTGGGAAGGGCAACCTTTTACCCCAGATGGCCCGTAGCCTGGGAAATTCAGTGTGGAGGAGTTTTTGGCCAGGGGGTCCCACAGGAGAACTCAGTGGATCTGGGGTCCAGCAGCAGCTGCCTGGCTTCTACTTGTGCTTTCTTGAGTAACAAAGAGGCAAGAGCAGTGGCTGGTGAGTCAGCCAGAGCAAGAAAACAGAGATGCAATCTGTCTCAAATGTGCCTCGCCAACTGGGGACATGTCAGTTGGGTTATGAATGCAAGGAACAAAACCTAGGAGTTTTGCAATATGAAAGTGTAGCAGGGCTTCCCTGGTGGCGCAGTGGTTGAGAATCTGCCTGCCAATGCAGGGGACACGGGTTCGATCCCTGGTCTTGGAGGATCCCACATGCCGCGGAGCAACTAGGCCCGTGAGCCACAATTGCTGAGCCTGCGCGTCTGGAGCCTGTGCTCCGCAACAAGAGAGGCCACGATAGTGAGAGGCCCATGCACCGCGAGGAAGAGTGGCCCCCACTTGCCACAACTAGAGAAAGCCCTCGCACAGAAACGAAGACCCAGCACAGTCATAAAATAAATAAATATATAAAAATTAAAAAAAAAAAGTCACCAAGATCATCTAGAATATGAAATTCTTGAGCAATTTGCAGCCTGACATTCAGAATCAAGCCTCACATTGAAATGTATATACTAACTGCATTTACACAGTATTTTATCATTTACAGTACTTCTGAGACTTGATAAAATCAGTTGTCACCCCCAACACATGTATGATCTCCTTTGATCCTAAAATAAACCTTGTCAGTTGGCAATCTAATTATTCCAAAATTTACTGATGAGATTTAGAGTGGTCAGTTAAATTACTGATGGTCTCATAGCTTGTAGGTGTCAGAGCTGGATCCCAAACAGCGGTCTCAAATCCTTTAATTTGGTGTTCTGGCATCATGAAATGAAAAGAGCTTACCATGCCCCAAGGTCACCTTTGTCCAAAGGATGGCTACCACATCCATGCTCAAAGCCACATCGAATATTACTGCAGAAATAATAGAATTTGTGTGATGGAGGTGAGGGTCCTCAGGGAGCCTGGGACCTCCACATAGAGAAAGAGGAAGGAGCTATACTATGTGAGCAAGACCTCCTCCTCCAGAACAGCCCCTTGGTTCTCCCATGGCTGAACCATCATGTGTAAACAGTCATCACTCTGGGTTCTGGAAAGTTTTTACCTGTGTTACCAAACTGAGCTTTCTTTTTACCTTTGTAAGATGAGAGGATGAAATTAGATAACTTTCAGGTTTTTCTTCATGACAACTCTTCATATCTCTGTGATTATAGAAAGGCTTTGTGGTACTAATGTGGAGAAACAACATTTAGGCTTAGTTTAAAAGAGAAAAAAGTGCACATCAATTAAACAATTAATATTTACCAGAAACTGTTCATATATCATCTCATTTAATCATCAAACAACCTATTAAGGTAAATTATTATTGTCGCTATTTTATACATCCCGAATTTGAATCTGATTTAAGACATTTGCTTAGGACACAGTGGGGTTGATTTTATGCCTGGGATCTTCCCATTGCACCACACCAGCTCCCAGTGATAGCACCATCTTGAATTTCCTTGTCTCTATCAGAAAGACCCTTGGATCTTAAACCCTGTTATCTGGCTTACTATGGCTCTCTTCTCATAACTTGCCTCCCAGTGAAGGTACTTTATTACTGGCTATATCCTCAAATACATTTTTCCTTTCCAGCCACTACAATTTTCACAAACAGAGGGGCGTTGTTAACTTGAGTTTTCCTCGCTGGACTTGACGTTGGCTGACTGCATTTTGCTGACATGCACTCCTCCTGCTGTGTTGCCGAGATAGTCCCCTATCATTTCTGCATCCCAAGCTGGCAGGGTGTGTGGCTTTGCAGCATCTTTTTTCCACTCCAGAAAGAATAGGATAGAACTGCTTTATGGATGAAAATAAAAGTCTCATATAATACGAAATCCAGATTATTGTTTTCCTACAAGGGAGAGAAGAAAAACTTACCAACATGAATTTTTCCTCCTATTCTCCCTCCCTCCATTCTGTGTTTCCCACTGTTCACTCTTCTTTATCTTTTTAAAGTATATATCATTTGGAAAGCACAGTTCTACAAACCTGGTGGGAAGGTGTATAAATATTGAAAGACTTAATAATGGTGCTCTAAAGGCCCATTTTATGGGTTTAGATATGGTATCACTAGCCAGAATGGAGTGACTAAAAGCTGTTCAGCAACTTATTGGAAATTTTTGCACCCGATTCACCCATCACCTAACAGAGTCTTTAAAATCAAAGGCACGGGTCACTCAGGACTCACTGAGAGGAAATGCCCCATGGGCATAAGGCCAGAGGAAGAGACCAGGCTGGCAGGACGTAAGAGCTGGGGCTTCAAAGCAGAGAAGCATTTGGGGCAGAAGACACAGAGAATTCTGGAGAATATTAAGCACAAAGGCTAAGATGAGTGATAACAGAAAAGATGTGTGGTTTCAAAAGCAAAGCTTCCCCTTTCTCAGTTTGGTATAGAACTAACCCAATCAAGCACAGGCTGGTGTCCGCAACCTGAACATCAGACATCATGACTCAGGATGGAGTGAAAGGCAGAGCTTGCAGGAGGCCCTACATGGTGGGTGATTGTGGATCCAATAATTGACCCCCACTTTGCTTTTTCACCAGCTGCTTAACTTTAAGCAAATGACAAACTATCTAAGGATCAGTTTCCTCATCTGCAAAGTGAGAAGCCTATTACCTATTCCATGTGATTATTAGTACTTATTTAGTACTTATTAAAAGAAGTACTAAATAAGATGCTATATTTAAGACACTGTCCTCAGCTCATAATTAGCACCTAATAACTATTAACATCACCATGCAGGGTTTTTTTTTTTTTCTTTTATCAAGGTCATATTATGAAATTTATAGAATCTGTAAGGTTTTTGTTTCTTTTCCTTTACTCTGCAGCTCTCTTCATTTTGTAACTTCCTCTTTTCCCTGGGGGAAAGATAGGGGAGGAAATAAATGGAAAGGGTTGTGATGAAAACCTTTGCAAAGTGAGTAGTCAAAGTTTCATGCTTAAATGAAGAGACACAAAGTTGCAGGAAACATGTCTTAGAGTAGCAGTCCCCAACCTTTTGTCACCAGGGACCGGTTTTGTGGAAGACAATTTATCCACAGGGGTGGAGGGATGGTTCAGGTGGTAAGGTGAGCAATGGGAAGCGGTGGGGAGTGGCAGATGAAGCTTGGCTTGCTCTCCCGCTGCTTACCTCCTGTTGTGTGGCCCAGCTCCTAACAGGTCGAGGTCTGGCACCGGTCCCAGTCTGTGGCCCAGGAGTTGGGGACCCCTGTCTTAGAGGACTGACGTGACCTAAAGGGAAGCTCAGCGTCCTTCAGTCCTTTGTGTCTAGGTCTGGGGTCCAACTCCCAGAGAATCCAAAACCCAGCTGTCAGGATCCAGACTTCATTCTGGTCCTACTGATGGTTTACAATTAAGCTTAAGGTGCTAGCTATCCCAGGACACAGAGAAGCCACTTGGTCATCCTTGTGAATCAGATGGTCTTGGCAAGAAAATGGTACCTTTTAGGTAACGAGTAGGCAAGGGTGAAGGGTAGCAGTAAACTCAGAAAGAATAGCCAGAAGTGACTACTTGAGACAGAGACCGGCTGTGAAAACTCCTTTTAGTCATTTATTCTTCAACAAACATTTATGTGGTACCCACCCTCTAAGTCATCGATTTACATTTTACCGCTTTTGTGCAAACTTTCTCCTTTCTGTCTCCACCCAGAACGAAAACATAGGAGCTTTAGAAAAAAGGGAAGATATGGGGAGACGACAGTAAAACTGACTGCTTACATGCAGGGAATTTTCATAGAGACACTCATTCAACACACATTTATTGAGACCTATTCAGGTCAGGCATCATGATAAGCACTGTAAGAAAAACAAAGATGAATAAAACATAGTCTCTGCCCTTGATGATCTCACAGTTTAGTGGGTAAGACAAACAAATAAGGATATAAGAGTGATACGTTTTGAAATAGAGTGGTAGGGAAGGGGCTCTGGGAGAAACCATAACTACCAGGCAAGACATATGAGAGTCCAGGGCTCTTTGGTGCTTGGCAACTGAGAGCTGGACCTGAGAGCAAAGCAGGAGCTGGAGGGAAACCTTCAGCCTGACCAGGAGGGGGGAGGGAACACCATCCAAGAGATGGGGGTTCTGGGATCAATGAGTAAAGCACCAGGTTTTTGTATAGATTTGGGGTGTTTTACTTTGTTTTATACAGTGAAGGTCATTCATTTAAACATAATGTTTGCAAATCACAATCTCTAGAAAGATCAAGTGACTTTGAGTCATTCAGCCAGAAACTGCCAGAACCCAAATGACAACCATCAGCGGTTGTCAAACTGCTTCTCGGAGCTCTCTGCAGCAAACGGCAGCCTTTCAAAGGCAGAACAACATGGGCTCTAAATGCACCAGCCCTCATTTCTGTAATGGGTCTGCCTGTTTCAAATATTCTACTTGTGCTGAATAAAAGTTTACTGTTGTTAATAATTATAGCATCTCAACAAAATTCCTGCACAATGCAAGTTGCTGCTCCACCAGTTGTAGTCTCCCTTTAACCTAAATTTCAATCCATTCTGTGGCAACCAGGAGATCAATTAAAATGTGAAGATTAAAATCATAGTAGGGGACCTTAACACCCCACTTTCACCAATGGACAGATCATCCAAAATGAAAATAAATAAGGAAACACAAGCTTTAAATCATACATTAAACAAGATGGACTTAATTGATATTTATAGGACATTCCATGCAAACACAACAGAATACACTTTCTTCTCAAGTGCTCATGGAGCATTCTCCAGGATAGATCATATCTTGGGTCACAAATCAAGCCTTGGTAAATTTAAGAACATTGAAATCATATCAAGTATCTTTTCCAACCACAACGCTATGAGACAAGATATCAATTACAGGAAAAAATCTGTAAAAAATACAAAACATGGAGGCTAAACAATATGCTACTTAACAACCAAGAGATCACTGAAAAAATCAAAGAGGAAATCAAAAACTACCTAGAAACAAATGACAATGAAAACACGACAACCCAAAACCTATGGGATGCAGCAAAAGCAGTTCTAAGAGGGAAGGTTATAGCAGTACAACCCTACCTCAAGAAACAAGAAACATCTCAAATAAACAACCTAACCTTACACCAAAGGAACTAGAGAAAGAAGAACAAACAAAACCCAAAGTTAGCAGAAAGAAAGAAATCATAAATATCAGATCAGAAATAAATGAAAAAGAAATAAAGAAAACAATAGCAAAGATCAATAAAACTAAAAGCTGGTTCCTTGAGAAGATAAACAAAATTGATAAACCATTAGCCAGACTCATCAGAAAAAAAGGGAGAAGACTCAAATCAATAGAATTAGAAATGAAAAAGGAGAAGTAACAACTGACACTGCAGAAATACAAAAGATCATGAGAGATTACTACAAGCAAATATATGCCAATAAAATGGACAACCTGGAGAAGTGAACAAATACTTAGAAAAGCACAACCTTCCGAGGCTGAACCAGGAAGAAATAGAAAATATAAACAGGCCAATCACAAGCACTGAAATTGAGACTGTGATTAAAAATCTTCCAACAAACAAAAGCCCAGGACCAGATGGCTTCACAGGTGAATTCTATCAAACATTTAGAGAAGAGCTAACACCTATCCTTCTCAAACTCTTCCAAAATATAGCAGAGGGAGGAACACTCCCAAACTCATACTACGAGACCACCATCACCCTGATACCAAAACCAGACAAAGATGTCACAAAGAAAGAAAACTACAGGCCAATATCAATGATGAACATAGATGCAGAAATCCTCAACAAAATATTAGGAAACAGAATCCAACAGCACATTAAAAGGATCATACACCATGATCAAGTGAGGTTTATCCCAGGAATGCAAGGATTCTTCAATATATGCAAATCAATCAATGTGATACACCATATTAACAAGTTGAAGGAGAAAAACCATATGATCACCTCAATAGATGCAGAAAAAGATTTTGACAAAATTCAACACCCATTTATGATAAAAACCCTCCAGAAAGTAGGCATAGAGGGAACTTACCTCAACATAATAAAGGGCATATATGACAAACCCACAGCCAACAGCATTCTCAATGGTGAAAAACTGAAACCATTTCCACTAAGATCAGGAACAAGACAAGGTTGCCCACTCTCACCACACTATGATTCAACATAGTTTTGGAAGTCCTAGCCACAGCAATCAGAGAGGAAAAAGGAATCCAAATTGGAAAAGAACAAGTAAAGCTGTCACTGTTTGCTGGTGACATGATACTATACATAGAGAATCCTAAAGAGTCTACCAGAAAACTGTGGGAGTTAATCAATGAATTTGGTAAATTAGCAGGATACAAAATTAATGCTCAGAAATTTCTTGCATTCCTGTACACCAATGATGAAAAATCTGAAAGAGAAATTAAGGAAACACTCCCATTTACCACTGCAACAAAAAGAATAAAATACCTAGGAATAAACCTATCTAAGGAGACAAAAGACCTGTATGCAAAAAACTATAAGATACTGATGAAAGAAATTAAAGATGATACAGACAGATGGAGAGATATACCATGTTCTTGGGTTGGAGGAAACAACATTGTGAAAATGATTCTACTACCCAAAGCAATCTACAGATTCAATGCAATCCCTATCAAATTACCAATGGCAGTTTTCACAGAAGTAGAACAAAAAATTTCACAATTTGTATGGAAACACAAAAGACCCTGAATAGCCAAAGCAATCTTGAGAAAGAAAAGTGGAGCTGGAGGAATCAGGCTCCCTGACTTCAGACTATACTACAAAGCGACAGTAATCAAGACAGTATGGTACTAGCACAAGAACAGAAAAGAAGATAAATGGAACAGGACAGAAAGCCCAGAGATAAACCCACACACATAGGGTTACCTTATTTTTGATAAAGGAGGCAAGAATATACAATTGAGAAAAGACAGCCTCTTCAATAAGTGGTGCTGGGTAAACTGGACAGCTACATGTAAAAGAATGAAATTAGAACACTCCCTAACACCATACAGAAAAATAAACTCAAAATGGATTAAAGACCTAAATGTAAGGCCAGACACTATAAAACTCTTACAGGAAAACATAGGCAGAACACTCTATGACATAAATCACAGCAAGATCCTTTTTGACCCACCTCCTAGAGAAATGGAAATAAAAACAAAAATAAACAAATGGGGTCTAATGAAACTTAAATGCTTTTTCACAGCAAAGGAAACCATAAACAAGACGAAAAGACAACCCTCAGAATGGGAGAAAATATTTGCAAATGAAGCAACTGACAAAGGATTAATCTCCAAAATTTACAAGCAGCTCAGGCAGCTCAATATCAAAAAAACAAACAACCCAATCCAACAATGGGCAGAAGATATAAATAGACATTTCTCCAAAGAAGATATACAGATTGCCAACAAATGCATGAAAGGATGCTCAACATCACTAATCATTAGAGAAATGCAAATCAAAACTACAATGAGGTATCACTTCACACCAGTCAGAATGGCCATCATCAAAAAATCTACAAGCAATAAATAATGGAGAGGGTGTGGAGAAAAGGGAACCCTCTTGCCCTATTGGTGGGAATGTAAGTTGATACAGCAACTATGGAGAACAGTATGGAGGTTCCGTAAAATACTAAAAATAGAACTACCATATGACCCAGCAATCCCACTACTGGACATGTACCCTGAGAAAACCATAATTCAAAAAGAGTCATACCACAATGTTCATTGCAGCTCTATTTACAATAGCCAGGACATGGAAGCCACCTAAGTGTCCATCGACAGATGAATGGATAAAGAATATGTGCCACATATATACAATGGAATATTACTCAGCCATAAAAAGGAACGAAACTGAGTTATCTGTAGTGAGGTGGATGGACCTAGAGTTTGTCATACAGAGTGAAGTGAAGTCATAAAGAGAAAAACAAATACCGTATGCTAACACATATATATGGAATCTAAAAAAAAAAAAAAAAAGTGGTTCTGAAGAACTTAGGGGCAGGACAGGAATAAAGATGCAGAAATAGAGAATGAACTTGAGGACATGGGGAGGGGGAAGGGTAAGCTGGGACGAAGTGAGAGAGTGGCATGGACATATATACACTACTATATGTAAAATAGATAGCTAGTGGGAAGCAGCCGCATAGCACAAGGAGATCAGCTCAGTGCTATGTGACCACCGAGAGGGCTGGGATAGGGAGGGTGGGAGGGAGATGCAAGAGGGAGGAGATATGGGAATATATGTATATGTATAGCTGATTCAATTTTTTTTAAAGCAGAAAGTAACACACCATTGTAAAACAATTATACTACAATAAAGATGTTAAAAAAGTTTTTAAAGATTTAAAAAATTGTGACGACTTAGGGAGACAGAGGAGGAGGCTCTGTGCCCTTGTGTGGAGGGGACCCACTGGAAGCAGAGGACAGACCAGGGTGAGAAGCTGTATCAGAGCATTCCTGGCATGGCAGACAAAGTCCATACGAAACTTGGTCCACTGACATCCACTGCTTTTTTTTCCCTCTCAACTTTAGAATGGACCAGTGGGAGGAGCAGCTGTGTTTCCCTCCTAGGAAATAAGAACATGTTTCCAGAGGTAGAATAATTTTTTACTTTCATCTCTCAGACAACCTCCATGCAACCAATACTCATTAAATGAGACTTCAATCATACACTCCAGGCAAATGAATTTGACTTAAGATTTCAATCACAATGAAAATGCAGTTATGCAGAGTTAACATTTGGGAAATATGCAACCCTTCCCCCATAGATATCTTTCCCTAAATTGTCTAGTAATGAATGCATCCATCCTGTTCTGGTTAATTCTGTCAAAGGAAAATACAGAGCCCTGAATGATCCAAATGACTGGCGTAACTCTCCTTTTCCACAGGAAGACAAGACCGTCCATAAAATTCCATCTCAGAGCCTGGCAGAAAATTCTGCTAACACTTGGTGTTTAATAAATGTCAACTCAATAGGAGGGCACTGCTCTCCTACCAGGGTTTGAAAGAATCAGTCTTTTTTGCTCAAATGATCCAGCTCTTATATTCACATGGGACAATTTTAGCAATAAATCTCATTGAACTACTAAGTTTAAGAAACTATGATGGACGATAAAACATTAATAGGAGTTCCTATTAATTTTCAGGAACTTATAAACTGCTTAGAAAAACATAGACATATGAAAAGTTGATAAACAATTTATAAATTAGACATGTAATATAAGGTGGTAAATGCTATAGAAAAAGTGTCAGGTGGGACTTGACATTTTAAACATTGGTGGGGGAAGTGGTCAGGGTAGACCTTGTTTAGAAGGTGACCGCTGAGCAAGGACTCAAAAGAAGTGGGGGTGAAGGTCATGAGGATGTGGCAGGCAGGATCCCAATAGAAAGGCCGGCCAGTGAAAGGATTTAGGAAAGGCTCTGCAAGAAGGCTGGTGAGACTGGAGCAAGGGAAGAGCAGTAGAAGAGGTCCAAAATGAGACTGGAAAGCAGATCATGCAGAGCCCTGTAGGCAACTACAATGACTCTGGCTTTTGCTCTGTGTGAAATAGGAAACCAATGCAGGATTCTAAGCAAAAAGATGACTCAAACTTACTTAAGTTCTGAAAGGATCATTCTGGCTGTTGTGTGGAGAATAGACTCCAGGGAGGCAGAAATGAAGCAGGGGGACCTATTAGGAAGCATTGCAGTAATCCAGGGAAATGACTACGATGGTGGCTTGAACAGGAGGTGATAATGGAGGTGGTAAAAAGCGGTCAGATAATGAGTGTATTTTGAAGATAGAATATGATGGATTTCAGAGTGCTTTAGGTGGCTTCAGGATGTATAATTTGAGAAGACTTCACAGGAGAGATTGAACGTTAAGCTGGCTCTCTCATAGAGTACGATTAAGATAGGTGAAAAGTAACTGGGAAGGAGTATCAGACAGTGTAAAAGGCACAGCATCAAAAAGTACAGCTTTTAGAAAACAGTAGGTAGATTAGTTTGGCTGGAGTTAAAGGTTTAGGAAGACCAGTAATTTGAGATTGGTACATGGAAAGGGCAAAACACATAGTTTTAGGGATCCCTGTTGGATGAGTCTTGATCCCTGAATGGCCCAGGCTTATTTTACTGTCCAAATCTAAGGTTCCCAGACATGGAAGATCAGGCCAATGTGACTCACCAAAAATCGTTGTCTGCTACAACACTGCTAGCAAGTGGTTTGTTAGCCTCTTCCTAAGTACCTCCAATGGGCTACTTCCTTAGTCCGGTAGAGCCCCTTCACAGGGGGGCATTTTTGTTTTGGGATGATATCTCAGGTTTGCACTGAATTTGCCTTCATGTAACATCTAACCATTGGCTCGAGTGCCTTTTCAGCCACTAGTCACTAGTTCATTTATGCAAGAGACATTTATTAAGTGCCTACTAATAGAAAATGAGGAAGAGAATTAACACTACTTGAATTTCTTCTTGGGGCTACGGTGAAGGCTAATTTACCTGGATTATCGCATTTAGAAATCATAGTAATCCGATGATATAGAAGACCCTCAAATCAAACTGTCCCTCCTAATGAAGGATGTATATACGAATGTGTGTAGAGGGAGTTGATAAAGACACAAAATCAGGTCTTTCTATAAGGGGTTAAAACTTTCCCAGAGAAGAGCAAATAATTCAACATTTTCTTCTTCCTTCTTCTACTTCCTTCGCCTTGTGTGTTTGTGAGAATGTACATTCAAGGTATTTGTGCATATCTCCGTCTAGTTTAGCAGGTGGCAGAGTAGAGAAAGATTTAGGCAGAGGCTGCAGTCAGAAGTAAAAAGAGGGTTCAAGAACAAAATGGAGTGGCTGTTGGGGGGCAAGGTGGGAATTCAGTGACTTGAAGCCTAAATCCAACAGTCAATTCCATTACTTCCATTTCATAGAGGAGGGCTGGGGCTACTGTGGCTAAGGAAACGTCTCCATGTCAAAGTTTCTAAGTGGAAGAGCCAGGGGGAGCGCAGCTCTAACAAATTCAAGGACTTCCGTGGTCCCAGGGCACTGCGCCAGACACCAGCAGGGAACCACAGGGGGAGGCGCCAGACTCGAACCTGTCCTCACCTCACTCACAGACTGGTGGGAGATATGTGGGACTAAAATAAGCCAAGGTGGAAAGGCCCGGGAGTCATAAAAGCACGGATGGGGGTGTAAGATTACTTCTGGCTATAATGTTCACAGGTTTGGAAAGGGCATGAGATTTTTGATAAATGGAAATGATCAGTGTGAAGAAGAACAGGATGGCTAAAGATGTAGAGGTGAGAAAACCCAGGTGGTATAAGCAAATAAATTGTTCCATTTGACTCACATGCTGAGGTCATGAAGGGAAGTCAGATGAACAAAGTGAGAAACTATTACATGGTCCAGATCACAAAAGGCCATGGATGACTTTCCGGACTGGAACCCATAGGGAACCAAGAATTCTTGAACGTTTTGAACATTGAGTAACTTGGTCAAAACTTTGTGCATCAATTCTGATCTCTGGGGGCAAGAAAATAACTTTAATCCCTCTGTACAGAATAGTCCCTAAAATGTTTAAGAGAGGTGGTCTGTTCCTCTTACTTGTTATCTTGATGCTAAGTATCTCCATTTAAAATAAAAAATTTTTAAAAAGCTGCTTGTCTTTAATTTTTATTTATTTATTTATTTTATTTATGGCTGTGTTGGGTCTTCGTTTCTGTGCGAGGGCTTTCTCTAGTTGCGGCAAGCGGGGGCCGCTCTTCATCGCGGTGCGCGGACCTCTCACTATCGCGGCCTTTCTCGTTGCGGAGCACAGGCTCCAGACGCGCAGGCTCAGTAATTGTGGCTCACGGGCCCAGCTGCTCCGCGGCATGTGGGATCCTCCCAGACCAGGGCTCGAACCCGTGTCCCCTGCATTGGCAGGCAGATTCTCAACCACTGCGCCACCAGGGAAGCCCCTGCTTGTCTTTAAGACACGGTTGCAAGCGCCTTAGCATTCTCATCACCTTCCCCTGGATACCCTACAGGTTATTATAAGCAAGTTATATAAGCAGCTAACATTTATTAAAATCTTACAGTATGCCAGGCACTATGAAGAAGATTTTCAATGGATTATCTTATGTAAACATCACAATGGCCCTATCACGGAGGTGTTATTTTATCCCCATCTTACAGATGGGAAACCTGAGGTTTAGGGAGGTTGCATAAGGCTAGTGAGTGTCAGACGTAGAATCCTGGCTTTCTGCCTGGAGAGCCCAAGTGCCTACACACTATACCACCCAGCCCACAACCCATCCCCAGTAAAAAAGAGACTCTCTGGAAATTGAATCTAGATTCCAAAGCACCACACTGTTTTCTTTCCTGGATCTCATTTCCTTACCATCATTAAAGGGTTTGGACAGGCACCTTTCTAAGTTTTAGTTCTGACATGCCATTTTATTTGTTCAAGTAATTTGGGTCTAATAGGGTCACAGTAGAAGTGATTGCACTCACTGAACTAATACTGCAGAAGAAAGGCAGAGGAGTGAATTCTAAATCTTAGTCATTCTTCAGATCACCCTGGAAAGACCCCATCTACCCTCCAACACCTTATTTTACACAAATCAGAAATAGCCAATAGATCTTTGGGATAATGTGATGCATGTTTAAAGTATACTTTAAATTGGTTATAATCTTAGGTCCACATAGCATTTTTTAAAATAATAATATTAGCAATAATAATAATTTACTGATGACTGGGAAGATGGGAAGGGAAATATGCTTCTGACTGGTACAGAGGAAGAGAAATCCAATACCCTGTTTTACCTTTTAGCACTAAAAGCTTGAGTTAAAAATGATTGAGCACCACACTATAAATATAAATATAAAAGGGTATGGAAATATGAGAAAACAATCCCAGCCATGCTGAAAGCAATGGGGTGTCCAGACTAGGTGTGGCCCGATGGGACAGGCAGGCACCTCTAGAGAAGGTCTAGCTCACTCAGATTGACCTCCATCATCAACCAGGGTGAGATGGCCAGTTTGAAAAGGTGAGGGAGGATGGAGAGATCCTTGGATCAATGTGGTTTTTCATAATCTCCACCCTTGCCTCTGCCCTGACCAGTGCCCCTCTAGCCAGACCACCCTGACCCACTGGGCAATATAGCAGACCGCTCAGACCTGTGTAGTAAGTGCCACACCTGCCCTCTTCCTGGTCTTCTGGATTGTGGATTCTGGATCCAGCCTCCTGGCTCTTGGTTCTTGCCTGCACTTAACCAAAACAGGTATTTGGGCTCCTGTAATATCTGCTGAGTTGGATTCTCTGTCCTGACCCCTCTGAAACAGCCTTATCCCATTGTTGTCTAGCTGACACATGACCATTTTCATCATGTAGCTTGTCAGCACAGTTTTCCATGTGCTAAAGGTCCTTCATGTGTCTGGGTTTGTGCTGGGCTTCTCTCTGTATTCAAGATACCTGATCCTCCTGCCTAGATGGAGGGGAAAAGGGTCAAACTGGGAAAAGTTTCATAAGCAAGAAAGCTTCTTACCTGAGACTGACCTGTGTTTGGATCAAAGCTGGAATCCTGGAACTTGTGCCCTTCAGATGGTGCTGAGACCAGGGATGGGAAACTTATCTCAAAAGGAGTCATCCATTTCGAGGCTAGGTGAAGAGTGGGAGTCAAGGCATAGCACCAAACAACGGCTGCCTGAGAAATAAGAGGTGAAAGGAGGAACAGTGGGCCACTTGGAGGTAGTGTGGATGAATCTGGAGTCAGAGGACGTCGCCTGCAGCCTTTGGCAGGCACTTACAGCTGGGGACTTCGGCATGGGTTCATTCATATTTGATGGACCCTTTAATTCAGTGCTGAAATCTAGGGTTCTGAGTCAAAAGATGGATTTGCATCCCAGCTCTACTAACTGCTAGCTGCCTTGTGATTGTTCCAGAATTTCTACATTGAGTGCTCGAGGGGAGCCATCTGGTTGGAATAAAGGCTTGGGGACTTGTCTTAAAACTGCCTTGGCTTGGTACCGTAAGTAATATTGAAAAGAATTAAGTGTCCATATCTAAGTATGCCTGAGGGTGGAATGGAGGAGTGGTATTAGTCAGCTATCATCACAATAATGCTACATAACAAACAACCACAAAATCTCAATGGCATATAACAATAAGCTTTTATTTCCATGCTCACTGGTATGCAGGTCAGCTGGGGTAGGTCTGCTTCAGGCTACAGATCTGCCAGTTAGCTCAGCTCTTCCACATTGTACTTGGCTGAGTCTGGCTTCAAGCAGAGGACCCAGTCCAGGTTTCCTCTGCATGTCTCACAACTTCCTTGAACTAGTGGCTCCCTGAGACATTTTCTACTCCTGGAGAAAGGCAGGAGCACAGGAGAGTAAACCCAACCACACAAGCACGTTTCAAGCCTTTACTCTTCACATCCACCGGCTCAATGGTCAAAGCAAGCTTCAGGGCCACGCCTAGAGCCAAATGACAAGGAAGTGTGTACCTTCCACTCCTATGGCAGAGAAAGCATGCACTGACTAGCTGTGTATCCCTGGGCAAATTACTTAACTGTTTTGTGCTCTAGTTTCCTCTCCTATAAAATGGGAATAATGATAGTGATAGTACTTCTTTCACAGGATTATGGAGACATTAAATAAGTAAATATCTGTAAAGTACCTAGGATGCCATCTGGCACAGAACTTGGTAGATTTGCATGGCAAATCCAGAACTCTCTAGGCCACCCCTTCAGCCACGCTGCAGACCCCACTCTGATCACACCTGCTAGCAATCTGGTCCTTTGCCCCACCTTTCCTTCCAGTTGAATCCTTGCTCTTTAGTCTGTGCTTACTCATCCCTGACTGTCTCTCCTGCACATTCACCACTTCTAGAACATTTCTGGCAAGCACTACCCTCTTCCCAGATCTTCATTTCCTCAGCAGTTCTCTACTTTTAGGCCTCCTTCAAGGCTTGCCAAGGGTTAAGGGCCTGTATGATTTGGAGGCAGGTAGCAAGCAAGAGGTCAGAGCCTGGATTCCCAAAAAAGAGGCAACGTAGAGAAAGTCTGGGAGCCCAGTGATAATGTGGAGTTATTCAGAGCTCTGTGAACCACTCAGGTGATAAAACTTCCCCTGTACTTACTGACCTTTGTCTCCATGACCCTGGCTTCTGTCTTTTCCAGTTGTACCAACAAGTTTGTAAACTAGATCCTGTATTTTGCATCTTATTATAACTATCTTTGCCCCAGGAGATCATCAACTCCAAAGGGCCAGGAGTTCATCTTACTTGTGTCTGTAGCTACCACTCCCTCCCTTCCTCTCTCCTCCCTGATCCCTTCACAGCAACCACAAATCTTTATGCGTAGGAAGACCTTTGTATTTGTTGAATTAAATATTGCACCAACCTGAGGGAAATTCACCATTAGGGTTACTGTTGGGGATGAACTGCCAAAACTCGTTTCTCCCCTTCCTAGAGTACCTTGGATATCAAGACATGGGAGAAATCCATCACGCATATCCCCGTTCCGAAACACACACACACACACACACACACACACACACACACACACACACACATTTAGAGTTTAATCACCCTATTTATCCTCTGGGTTACCAACATTTGGGGTGAAGAAAAGGTGAAAAAGAACGACTGAAGAAAAAAATGTCTTATTTTAAACATTGCAGCTAATTCCATTAATTATGTTGTGATGCATTTAAGCATTTAATTTCAGAGCTATTAAAACTTAAATTATTTATTAATAATTACAGATCATTACCTGATAGTGTTCACTCCGCAGAACAGGTGATGAATAATTTATCAGCTTTGACATGGCTCTCTCCTCACAGCCCTGTTTAGGTGTGTCTATATTTGTACATGTCAGCTTGCTAATATATGTGCCTGTTTGTGTGAACTGACCTGTTCTTTCTGTTTATACAGCATCTTCGTGAATCCTGAATGTCATTTAAAACTTTTCACCGTTAAAGTTTTATGACATAGATTATAGGTGAGATATAAATAATGGTAATTGTTGTGTAGATAAAAATGTGCATTTTCTTCTCATGGCTGAGATGGACTTCGGCTCTGAATAAATTAAAATTACATTTATTCATTACAGAAGCTTTTCCTCCCCCTCTTCTCCTCTATTTCAGGATCTTTAATAATAATTATGATTGTATCATTACTATATACATTATTGCTGTATACAATCATGAGCACCAATTAATACTTTGGTTTAAGCCTGTTTAAAGATTATTTTTCATGAAAATTAAAATAAAATTATTAAAATTCAAGTGTATAAAAGAATTTCATAATGAATCAATGCAAGCAACGATTGACAAATGAATACTGATATTACAATGAGATAAAAACCAAAGTCTAGTTATTACTAAGCCTATCCAATCAATTTTAACATCATCTAGAATGGTTCAACCTTAAATCTGTGAAGAATTCTAAGTGATGTCACTAATTACCCACACTGGAAATTACTCAAGCTATATATATATACCAAAAGAGCACTGTTACACATGAGTGATTTGCTCACATACCATGTATATGGACATAAGTGAACAATTAACTATTTTAGGAGTTTAAAGTAGAGGGCATGTCTTTACTCAACACATACTTTTTGAGTATCTAGTTATGCCAACACGATGCTGGAGATACAGCTGTAAGTTGGTTGAGGCAAGAGGCTTTAGTAGATTCAAAACACAATTTCTAATAGCTTTATAACGTGCTCTTTCTCAGTTGATCTTCCATCATTTCTCTGCCTTCTGGTGAATTTCCCAGGAATGAGACAAGCTCTCCATTCTAAACAAGATTTATTTTTGTCACAAAAATCAATCCGTTTACCATGGCATGTCCTCTGCCTCAGCCTCTGTAGACCTGCCGTTAGCTCTTCAGGGCTGCGTGTCTTCAGTGCTATGAGTATCTTGTGGATGGATTCAGGTACTTAAGGAGATGTGCCAGCCCTTTTCCAGATTAATCTTCTAAAACTCATATTTTAGGCATACTGATCTCTTACCCAAGGTTTTCAAAAATTCTCTCCTGCCTAGGGATCTAGAACCATAGATATCATATGGATAAAAATCAGCATAAAAAAGCAAGTTTCAGGAACAGCCTTGCATTATGATAATATTTATATAAAATTTTGAAATATGAAACCTCATATTCAGCAGATATGGCCTGATTCCTAGTCTATGAAAATAGATTTCAGAGTGAGACTGAGAGACAAGAGTTGAGGATTTCCCAGTGAACTCGGACCCATCCTCATGTTCTTTGTGCTCCAGCCTCTGGGGCCTCTTCACATGAACTACATGATGATTCATTACCAATGAAAGGCACCTAAATTCTTTGACTGCCACAATACCAACTATTTTTCTTCCTTTTCAAATAGTTTAGTCTGGTTCACCAGAATTTTGACTAAACTGTCAGCTATGTATAACCCATTCTTCTTATCAGTACACATTTTACTTCTGAACATTATACAAATTAACAATTACTTTCAACAGCATAAATATATATCATTTTAGTTTCTCTGGGGCCACATCAACTGAGAGCACGATCACTGGAAATTGGTCACAGTTTTGCTATAGTCTTTTATTGCAAAAAAGCTGGAGAAGCAGCACTAAAAATGCTGCCAATTAAATTTAGGGGACCCTGAGAGTGTCTAAAAGTGAAATCTGAGTAGTTTTTGTGATCTTCCATTTGGCCACTGGGTCACCTCTTGTTTTGTTTTCTCACTCACCTTTGGTGATACAACCTTTCATTTTATTGGAACCCTTACATCTCTCTTTCCATGAGATCTTGGTTCAAGATCACAATGGGCAGAAAGGGAAGATAATATGAGTGACACAAGACAGTGCTACTTTTGAAATATTCCTTCCCTCAAACCTCTAGGCAAGGTTCCTGGACATGGTAGGTAAACCCTAAGGTCTGCCCAGGTTCCCAGCAGAAAGCAATTGATACATTCAAACAAGAGAAGAGAGTTTAATAAAGGGACTATGTACAAAGATGTGGCAGGGTTAGGGAACCCACAAAGAATATTACAATATCTCCAGGACTGGCTACCTTGGATTTAAAGGGCAGGGGTAGAATGGTTACTGAGACCTGGAGAGGGTAGTTCTACAGACACGGCTGCCAGGCAAGAGCTCTGACCTTTGCGAGATGATGGAGTCAACCCATGACAACTCAACAAGGAGGAAGCTGGAGGCCCCCTCTGCCAAACTCCTGCATGTGTCTCCTATTGGCCAAATCTAACCAGAAGCCAGGGGACAAGAGAGAACGTTGTTGAAGTTTATACAGGTCAGCTACCTAGAGTATAGAGCTGGGTGGATCAGGGCAAAGCATAGATCTACAGGGACAATCAGAAATGTCCGGTCCACCCTGTCTCTCTTTTCCCAAAGAGTGAGTGAGAGAGTGGCATGGACATATATTTTCTTGTCTTTTATACCCTCTGGAAGGTTAAGAAGCGTCCCTTGCTTTCTGCCCTCAGAACTATTCCTTAGTGGAATAACTATTTGCCCATTTCTTTCCCTTTCCATGAAAAGGCTCATCAGAAATGTATTTCAGAGTAGTGGCAACAAGTGGATTCTGAAGCCAGGCTGCCTGTGCTCAAATCCTGGTTCTACCACTTCCTGCCTGGGTGCTTGAGCAAGTTATTTAAAGTTTCTGTGTCTCAGTTTTCTCATTTACAAAGTTATGACGGTAATAGTACCTACCTCGGGAGGTCACTGATGACATGTAAAGTGCTTGGCAGGGTGCCTGGCACATAATAGGGGCTTATAGATGCAGGTTAGCTACTTTTTATGCAGACTCTGGCTGAGAACACAGATAGTTTTTTACACATTCACATCATCATAGTAGCAAGCCTTGGGTTGAGCTCTGAGATCATTGCTCTGGGTACTACACATGACAATTAAATGTGTGGCTATCAGGACTGTGATACCCTTGTTTCATGCCTAATACTTTCTGACCTGAGAACTTTGTGGAATCTCATTCCAGAGAAGCTAAGAGAACTGTCTCTGGTCTGATTTTGGCTGAGTCCTTTCCTTTGCTTCATGTTCAGCCTCAGTTCACTTCCTGTGTTAACTCACACCTTCATTGTATTAGGGCTGTTTATCTGTGATGTTAAGAAGTATTTCCAAAGCTCTCTATATTCCAATTCCAGTCAGCTACTATACTGATCTGTGCAAAGCTGGTGTGTAAAGGAGTTCATTCCACCTCAATTTGAGTCTCTGAGATGTTCTGCTGCAGCTTCCTGTTAACAGCTTCAGAGAGGAAGTCCATTTCTCTTGCCTTGAGGTACTTGAAGTGATGCATTAGTTATCTATTGCTCTGTAACAAATTACCCCAAAATGCAGTGGCTTAAAACAATAGGCATGTATTATGTTATGGTTCCTGAGGGTCAGAAATCCAGGCATGACTTAGCTGGACGCCTCTGCTCTGGGTCTCTCGCAAGACTGCAATCAAGGTATTGGCTATGAAGCCTCGACTGGGGGAAGATGTTCTTTCAACCTCACTCCTGTGGCTGTTGACAGACTCAAGTCTGTTGGCCAAAGATATCAGTTCCTTGCTCACAGCATAGTGTCTGGTTTCACTCAAAGCAAATGAGTATATGAGCCAGAGGGAGTGCCCAAGTTGGAAAACACAGTCTTTTCTGTAACCTTATCTCAGAAATGGCACCCATCACTTCTGCTGCATTCTATTTGCTTAAAGAGGGTCACTAAATCCAGCCTATACTCAGGAAGAGGGCTTATTTAAGGGTGTGAATCCCAGGAGGTGAGGGTCACTGGAGACCCTCTTAGAGGCAGCCCACTAAAAATGGCATAAGGTTTTATATAGGTTTCCATGATTTTGGGGGGGAAGAGAAAGCCCTTCCACATTGAGTTCTACTGGAAAGAGTCCCCTGAGTATTCAAAAATAATTTCTCCATGGTTACTTTCTATTTTGCAAGAAACAATGCAAAATAATTTTGCAACAACCTACAGACTACAGCCACCTGGGGGTTCTTTTGTTTAACCTTTTCACGCTCTTATATGTGGACCACAGCTATCAATGTTGGTGTTTGTCAATATTGGAAATTTCAACTACTACTAACACTTCAGTTACTACTTCTGAAGACAACTCTGAAAATCTTCCACTATATCTCCAAGCTCACTTTGTCACCTCAAACCTTACTTTTCAAAGGTCCTGTCAGAACCTCAAAGTGGCAAGTCTAAAATAGAAATTTCCAACTCCTCTTCCTGTCCTTAAGCAGTGACATTACTATTTCCTGATTCATTCCAGTTGGAGTCTAGAGTGATGGTCAAACTGTTCCTTTCCTCTGCTACCCATATCTAACCTGTTGTCAAATTGTATTGATTTGAGGAGCAGCGTAGTGTGGTAGAAATTATATGAGCTTTAGAAACTGGCAGGATTGGATTAAAACCCTGGATCCGCCAATAATTTACTTCATTATTTAAGTGTGTAAGGTAGGAGTAAGGTGGGGACTGTAATGGAAAAGACAGTTGGAAAAGCTTTGAATGCCCATCTAAGTTATAATGTATTTACGTAGTAGAGAATCATTAAAATATCTTTCAGAAAATAAGTGAATTTAGAAAGCTACCTCTGGCACAATTTTTTTTCTTCCTCCCTCTTCCTTCCTTCCTTCCTTCCTTCTTTCCATCCTTCCTTCCTTCCTTCTTTTCTTCCTTCTTCTTCCATCTTACCTACCTTCCTTCTCTCTCTCCTGTCTTCCTTTCCTTCTTCCTTCCTATTTTTGGGTTGGAAAGAGCGAAGGAAACTTTCCCTGATTGATCTTCCCAAAAGAATTAGCTTCCTCTTTGGGGTCACCATAGCACTGCTGGTTCCTCAGCCTGAGCACTCAAGCTGCTTTCAGGATGGTTACAGGTTGTCTTGTATTATCTCTTCCATGGATTTGGGACCCTCAAGGAAGTAAGGAGCTCTGTTATGAAGTGTTGTTGCATTCCCCATGGTATTTACCACAAGGTGTTAAATATGATAGATGCTCTATGAATTACTGCTAAATTAGTTATTAAGGGCAGAAAAAAGAGGAGGGAAAAATCCAGAGGTACTTTGGATTCTTGAAAGCAGCCTCTGAGATGACCCCCAATGATCCTCACCTCCTGGTATTCATGCTTTGTGTAAGCCAGGACCTGGTGACTCACCTCTATCAAATAGAATACAGAAAAAGTGATGGGACATCATATCTGATATGTGACAAAATAACTGCAGCTTCTTACTTGGGGACCCTCTCTTTCTCTCTTCTAGATTGCTCAACTTAGGGAAAAGCCCTTAAGAGAGGTACTGAAGTCCACCCGCATGCCCATGACCACATGAGTAAACTTGGAAGCAGATTCCTTGCACCTTGCTAGCCTTAGATGAGCCCAAGTTGTCCGTCAACAGCTTCACCGCAACCTCAGCCTCTTAAGAGATAGTGAGCTAGAGGAACCCAACAAACCATGCTGGATTCCTGACCCATGGAACCTGTGAGATGACAAATGTTTGCTGTTCTGAGCTGCTAAATTCTGGGTTAATTTGTTACACAACCACAGATAATTAATACAGTCAGCAAAAAAAATTGACCTTTTCTAACTGCCACTCATCCTTGTTCCCATTGCAAATTGGGAACATATTCTAAGTATTTTACATACTAAGTATTTAAAATACTAAGTATTTTACTGGGCCTTTGGGGGTGAGGGTTGTGGGAGGGGTGGAAAGAAGGGAGTTTAACCAAGCAGGACCCTATTGGGCCTTGCCAGGACAGACTCCCCCCACCCCCACAGGTCCTCTGCTTTACCTTCTCTCCAAAGTACTGAGATAATAGTATCTGATGCACATTTCCTGAGTTGTTTTCCAGATGCTAAAACCAAGTGGAAGAAATTAACTACTTGATGACCATGAGCATGTAACCCCCAGACCTACTGGAGCCTAAGGACTGATAATGTTAACCCCTGGACACTGCCCTGTTACCTCACCGTCAACCAATCAGAGAATTGCGCACAAGCTGATCATGTACCCTGGGACACCCCTCCCTTACCTGGTCTTAAAAATGCCTTGCTGAAACCCATCAGGGAGTTCAGGCTTTTTGAGTACTAGTCGTCCTGAATTCCTTGCTTGTCTCCCTATAATAAACGCTGCACTTACGTTCACCACAACTCAGTGTCAGCAGACTGACTTTACTGCGCGTGGGCGAGCGGACCCAAGTTAGGTTCAGTAACAAGAGGACTTAGTGATACAATCAGTCAGCTTCCCAGTGGGGGGAAGAAAAGAGTTGGCATTAGCAGTTGATAGCAACAGTTAACAGTAACTCAGTCAGACCACAAGCTCCTAACAGCCCCATCACCAAGACACTGTGATAGCTGGGAATTTTGTGGATGCACTGATGCTGTGTCTTTTGTGACTTCTGCTCTCCCTCAGGCTGTTCTCAAGAGACATCTGACCTGATTTCACTTGTGAAAGTGTCAGTGAAAGGTTTGGTGAGAGTTGTTTAAAGCCACCCCCGCCTTGAAGGACAGCCTGCTGGCTGTTCTCTGCTTGTATTGATGTTCTTCTTCAGCCTATATATTTGTGTCCTTAATGATAGGGACCATGTCTGTGGCATTCCTGGGTGTCTCAGAAATACCTTAGAGAAACAGACCTCAGTGTAGGCAAAGAAAACAGACTGTGAAGGTTGATAATGTAGAACGCTCATGTCTTCATCTAGCTTAGCTACTTAGTAGAAGCTGGCCTGCCAGGTGACCCAATCCCAGGGGTGGCAGATATACATGCCAGCTCCAAGCTCCCTGGTGGGGCTCTCACTCCCCTGGGAAACAGCTCGCTCCATTAGCTAATGAGAGTGCCAAAGGGAGCAAAACACCCATTAGGCAGGCTGTCCCCAGGGCACTGACCTTTCCTGCAGAAGTTGCTGCAGGCTGGCAGGCCTGGGAGGAGATGGGGAGAGCTGAGGAAGGCCTGACTGCTGCGAAGAGGACCCTGCAATGATGCCATGCCTTTGTAACTTGGCAAACAGAATTTGATGCTGTTTGAACTTGCAAACTAATGATAAGAAATAATTGCTAAATAGCTCAGTAACTGACAGGAAATTACTCTTTTTTCTCCATAACAATGCGGCAAGAAGATTCAATTAGGGCTACTGTAGATTTAAAAAAAAAAAAGTTTGTTTACATGATTCATTTCCAACAATGACAATAGATGGGAGAGATAGGAGGATTGGGGAAAGGAGGGGCTGGAAGGGTTTAAACCCCTCCCAGCTTGCAGCTGTCTATTGAGGCAGGGGGAAGGGAAAAGCTAAAGTATATTCGTCTCTCCACTCCGGCTCTCCGGCTCTCCGTGGACCTGGGAAGAGGCAGAGGAGAGATGAGCCTTGAGGTAACATCTGATCGGACAGCTTGATGGGAGTAAGTGGAGGTCAGTTGGAAACCAGTGAGAGGAGTCACCTGACCCCACCCCATCCCACTGATCTCGGGTGGCCTCGGCCTGCAGCAGCTTGAAGCAGGATTTGGGTTCCCGATCAGAGATTGAGGTCGGGCAGTGGCAGTGAGAGCGCTGAATCCCAGCCACCAGACCACCAGGGACCAGTGGCCAGTGACAAGACCCTGGGCTGTCAGCTATGAAGAAATGAATTTATACATAGAGATGGAAAGTAGTGAAGCAAGTAAAGTGTTTATTAGGTGGAAAAAGAGTACAATACGTGCGGATAGACACATGGGCGGGCTCAGAGACAGAGTCGCGCCCTCGTGGCAGTTTGAATCACTTTTATGGGGCATGTCTTCCGGGTTTCCTTTGACCAATCATCTTGCTTTGCCTGGTTCTGAATCCACATTTGATGTATCTCAGGGCTCTCCCCTGTGCGCCTGCGCGCTCATCTCTTAGCCAAGATGGATTCTAGTGAAGAGGCCTATGGGTAGCTGGCATCACTTACTATGAGGTGGCACCCCCTCTCTTTTTGACCTCCAAGGAGCCTTTCTGCACATGTGTAGTTGGGGAGGTCTTGACTTCGAGAAAGAGAAATATGTGGTCTCTAATCTTCTATCTGAGAAGGGTCCAGCCTCCTCCATCACCCTGCTTTTATGGAGTTTTTGCTATTATGGAATTTCTGTCTACAGGGGAGAAACTGTTCAGCCTTGGGCCCGTGTATCTCCTGCCTCACCACCTCCACCCAAGTTGCTCTACATGGGTGGCTTAGAGCTGGTAGGAAGGGTCCATGGGCACTGGGTCACCAAGAGCTATCTGGGGCTGAATGGCATCTTCTCTCAAACATTTGCCCCAGCCCACCTATTACTGCATCTTTTCCAAATTTGAGTTCCCTGATCCCCAGAACCAAATCTTGGTCCTGGGTTTCATTCTCAGGATCCTAGACCTAACTGCAGTTTTTGTTGCATCCAAGGATGTTTGAAATTTGAAGAAGAGATCCCCCTTTAAACCCCTTTAAAACTCAAAAGAATGAGCCTCTTACGATGGGATTACTAATAGTGGTGGGAAGATAATTTAGCTCAAGGGGTCCTATAAGACTCCCCTTAAAGAAGCATCCTGGGTCATTAGCTTTTCTGTCCAACTGAGCTGAAGAATAGTGAATCAGGGACTGGAGAAGAAGAGAAAGAATTCTAGAAATCACTGCAATAGACACATGTCTGAGTCTGCTGGAGTCTCTGAGCTGGAGTCTCAGTTTGGCTTTGAGTGGATGAGCCTGAAATCAGATACTGGCTCTGCCACCTACTGGCTGTGTGACCTTGGGCACAACAATCAACCTCTCATTGCCTCAGTTTCCACATCTGTAAAATGGGGGTAACTGTGACAAAGATTCAGGAAGATCTAGTATGTGTGACCGTGTTCAGGACCGTGCCTGAAACACAGTCAGAAGTTCTTGATAAGGGTTAGAAACTCATTCTCCAGACATGGCTGCGGTGTCTTCGACTTCCCCAGAACTTTTAGCCCACAGGTTGCCAGTGTAGCAGCGTAAGGGCTTTGGGGCCAGAGGGACAAGGGATCAGAGGGACAATCTCAGCTCAGCTTCTACCAGTGAACATCCAAAATAAAGTATCCTTATAAATCAGTCCATTTTGGGGGGCAAAATTATCCACATAAGTCAGAGTTTCCCCCCAAATCTCTCCTTGTGAGTTACCCTAACATTTGAAGGACAGGAGAAAAATGGGGAGGCAGTGTAGGTTGGGTAAGGAGATTAGCTATTTAAGGGCAAATAGCTACTCAGAGTCACTCTTCAGTGCTCTGGACGCCAGCTGTCAGGAGTCCTCCTCAACCCCATGCTTTAGGGGTATCTCAACACAGGCAAGGCCCAGAGACTCCAAGGAAATGGTAGCCAGGAGAGAAGCTGTAGCAAATGTCATCTTTAATGCAGTCAGGTTCCCTGGGTAATCCAAAGCACATTTTTTCCCCCTTATAAATAAACCCAGGGAACCCAGCTGAGCCTGGGTTTGCAGTCCCTTGCCACTTAGAGAAGCAAATCTGCATTGCAATTTATTGTTTCTTACTGCAGGAGTTTTTAGAGCAGAAAGTTGAGCTTTTATCTGCACATTCACATTCTAGTGAGATCCAATCCATTCTCTCTTTCTAGCTTTTTCCTCTTCCTCCCCCTTCATTCTCTCTTCCACCCTCCCCAACACCAGAGAGGCAAAATCTGTGGGGGAGGGGGCTTTATTTTTATTTTTTGGAACTGTTAAAATAAAACTCAACTGAATAAATTTAATTTTTTAATTGAAGTATGATTGACATACAATACTATATTAGTTTCAGGGGTACAAAATAGTGACCTGACATTTATATACATTATGAAATGACCACCACGATAAGTCTAGCTACTATGGCACCATACAAAGCTAATACAATGTTATTGACTATATTCTCCATGCTGTACATTACATCCCTGTGACTTATTTATTTTATAACTGGAAGTTGGTACCTCTTAATCCCCTTCATCCATTTTGCTCACTCTCCAATCTCCCTCCCCTCTGGAAACCACCAGTCTGTTCTCTATCTATGAGTCTGTTTCTGTTTTATTATGTCTATTTGTTTTGTTTTTCAGATTTTACATATAACTGAAATTATACAGTATTTCTCTTCCCCTGTCTGATTTATTTTACTTACATAATACCCTCAAGGTCCACCTATTATTGTAAATGGCAAGATTTCATTCTTTTTTTATGGCTGGGTAATATTCCATTGTATAAATATACCACATTTTCTTTATCTATTCATCTATCAATGGACATTTAGATTGTTTCCACATCTTACCTGTTGTAAAGAATGATGCAATGAACATAAGAGTGCAAGATCTTCTAGGCTTTATTCAATGATTCATGAATTGGGCAACATCCCATCTAGCAGATAGAAAGGACCCCAAGAAGCTGTACAAAATGAAAGACTTTTATAGGCAGAAGGGAGTGGCACGAGAAAGCTATACTAGCAATAAGTGGATTGGTTGTGACACGGTCACCTTCCTTTAGGGGATGGCAGGGGTCTATCAGGCAGATGACCTCACTAGGGCTGACCAGGTCATTCCTGATGACTGGTTTAAGATTCCATTCCTGGGAGAGGCCAAAACTCTAATTAAGTATTAAGTCTTGGTTTGGTGACATCAAGTTTAGCATAAGTGACTCAATTTGGGGCCTGTTGTCTCTTTTTCAACAATCGTCCCATTCCCTTTTGATGAGACTCCCATCCCAACTCTCATCCCAACTGAGAGATGTGATCAAAATTTAAAGCAGAAATAGAGACACAGATGTAGAGAACAAACTTATGGATACCAATGGGGGAAGAGGGTGGGGAGTAGGATGAACTGGGAGATTGGGATTGACATATATACACTATTATGTATAAAATAAATAACTAATGAGAACCTACTGTATAGCACAGGGAACTCTACTCATTGCTCTATGGTGACCTAAATGGAGAGGAAATCTAAAAAAGAGGGGATATATGTATACGTATAACTAATCCATTTTGCTGTACAACAGAAATTAACACAACATTGTAAAGCAACTATACTCCAATAAAAATTAATAAAATTTAAGGCGTTAATGCCCCTCGCAACTAGTGCTCTGAAGTTCTTGCAGTTTCTGCTGATTCTCTGTGTGATATTCACTGGCCATGACTTCAGGTTCACATTTTTAACATTGGTCATTCTCTTCATTCTTTTTCTGGTGTTTCAGTCTTAGGGAGACTATTTGCTTGAACGTCAGTGGCTACGAACACGCATTTGAAGTTTTTGAGAGAATATATTGCACCAGGAAGACTACAATGTTCTTAATGTCTAGAGTGTATGAGCCATGGTCTCCAAGACGCTAGCCAGTTAGAATCAAATAAATCAAAGAAAGATGCTGTCGAAGGAGTCACTTTCTTAAGACAACTGACTCGTTCAGTGATCTTATGTAGCTGAGTCTCGACTTCCCCAGAAGTGTTAATCCAGGTGTAGCAGGTGGTGTTGGCCACAGCACAGATACTGCCTTGCTCAGCTAAAGGATAATCAAGGGCCATTCTAGTATCAAGAACAGCTTTGTCCAGAGAGTCTAAGGATTTTTTGGGGCAGCTATTGCTTCAGCACTGGATTCTGCAATATCTTCAAGAATTAAGGAGAAATTCTTGATTATAGTCTCATTTGTACTCACTCCTAGCCAGGGAAGTTGGGACCTGCTAAAGGAAGCAAATCCTGAATCCTGAATGTCTCCTGTTAGGTCCCTTCTAACTCAACGATTTCAGGAGAGTTGACCAAAAAGGTGTCTCAGTTTGATTGTGGACTGTTAGGGCCACACTTAGATAACCTAAAAAGCATTGCCTGGTTATACACCAGCCATCTAGGCATGCATAGGTCCAAGGAGAATAAGAACTACCACGGACAAAGATAAAACCTGGTAGGGCACAAGCACTCTCACTGTTGGCACTGTTAATGGATTCATTTGCAGGTATTGTTACATTTGCCTGTTCAGGCCAGAGGTCAGTTAGATTTTTAATACATTTAGGAAGTAAATCTCCTAGCTTGAAAAAAAAAAAAAGTTGTTCTAAATTCCTTGCAAAGAAGGGTGCTGCTGGAGAGATCCTTTTGTGATTGGCAGCAGATCTGCTTTAGGTAATCATAAGAGTGTTGGAGATGCAAAGGTACTACAATGTGCGTAGGTATTTGTGCCTAGTTGGGCAAGTACAGTTATAAAAAGAGAAAGGTGAAAACAAGGCACTGGATGTTCTGGCCATAAAAGCCAGACTCTGTAAGTGACTTCTGAGGAGGGTCAATTATGGTTTATGGCAACATTGGGAATAAAATAAAAACTGGTCACAGGGAGAACCAGGTGGTCTTTAGAGTCATGGACAGATTGGAGTTTTTGAGGAAAAGACCCAGCAGTCTGAAGATTTACCCCATTTAACAATGGTCTGTGAGATGTGAATGATGGTGTTACCTTTCAGACCAATACCAGAGTAAAAAGAAAGAGAAGAAAAAGTCTTCATGTTTAGTTAAAGTATGAAGTCTTGATCCAGCATCTTGAGTGGAATCAGTCTACCTCGAAGTAAGCTCCTCTTCCTAGTTGATTTGATTCGGGGGTCTCCAGCATTTACACAGGACCAGATGTCTGGTGGACCCTTCTTCAGCTGGGAGATGTGTACTTAAGACTCAAGGCCTTTTAGTTTCACAGCAGTATCAGTGGTCGGGAGCACTCGGTAAGGTCCTTTCTATGAGTCTCACTTTTGCAAAAAATCACAGTAAAACAATAACTATAAATGACAAAACCTTAAAAATGGTTAAAGATCTGGTAAAAGTTCATTACAATGTTACTGACAAGGGAATTTGGTTATTTCTATGACGTACAGCATTTTAAAATAATAACTAAAATTATGACTGATAACACTACACTAGGATATATCAGAACATAAGAAGATTTAGCATCACTTATTTGACAATGTGATTTAACATATTGAATAAGTGTAATTAGTGTAACATCTCTCTTTTATAAGGAGAGAGAAGAAACCTTTTGCAATTTTCCAGGTGTCCTCTGTAAAATCCCCAAATTACTTACAGGTCAAAAAGACTTTATTTAGAATTTAATTTGGGTTATGTTGTCAGAAACATCAAAAGGTTTTAAAACACTTGGTCAAATAGGATCATAGGGCTCTGAAATAATACTTAGTTATCCATTTAACCATAGTAACAATAAGGACTTCACAGTCAAATAGAAAATGTTAAATACTTGTGAAACAAAACAAATCAAAACAAAAAACCCTTAGCTCTTTTAATAAAGAAGTCTCAGTTTTCTTAAGAAACCAAAGACCTGATACAGACAACTTGAAACATAGGAAATTATTTTGACAAAACATGGAATCTTTGTTTTCTAGGCAGATTACTAATTGGTAAAGAAAAACTTTTCACAATTTTTTATCAAGAGCAGATCAATAGTCTAAGAAAACTTTGTTCTCTTAGCAGATGAAAAAGATTAAGTTCCAGTTTTACATAAGTACACTATTGATATTATTATTGATATTAATATAAGCTTATTTAAAAAAACTTAAAATATTAGTTCAATTTTAGCTAACTTAACCACACTCTCTCTTCCCAACTTTTTATACCATTTTGCCTTTATTCTCCTCTTTCTCATTTTGAATAACCAGTTTTACTTTAGGATATATTTACTTTCTTTTCTATTAACAAAAATGTATCTCCATACCTCATACCTTTTCTTAGCCAAAAATACATCCACTTTCCTTGCATACAGAGTTGTTTCCCTTATTATTTTTAGTAGCTTTAATGGTATGTACTAATTAGAATATTTAACGCTTAGAAACCTTAATTTCTAGTGAAAACCAAGCAATTATGAACTGTTATGCCAGCATTCTTGAGATTGCAAATACATGAGTGCATTTCATAATTTTTAGGAACAGATGATTCTTCATAGTGCAATCTTTCAGTATGGCACAGGAAATGTTCACTAACAGATCCAAATATCTTTAGTGTCTCTGTAATAAGCCAAAAGTAGATAAACCTATGTTCAGTAATTAATATTTCTGTAGACGTTTGGAAATAATCTAGATATTCAAAGAATTTCTGTCATTTAACTTAACATAGCAAAATTTTAATGTTTTAAGTTATCAAAGAGATTTCGGAAGCTATTTTAAAGTAGACATACCATAACACATAATAATTGCTGAAAAGTTCACCTAAAAACGCTTATCCCACTTACATCTATTTAATTCACTTGTTCTCAACAGTTATGTTTAGATTACTCATGAAAATTTCATCTATCAAGTTATTTTTCTTGCAGACAAATTTTGAAACAGAAATAACATGAACTTATTTGACTAGTAAACCCAGGTGGAATAAAAGCTGAATTTTTAATGCTAATAACTCTGAAGACATGCCTATTTTAATTAAATGAACAAACTTAAATTAGCTTTTATTTACTAAAGATTATTTCAGGTCATTTGAACTTGAAAAACATTTGGGTTACTTTCTGTATTTCCGAGAGATTTTGGAATTCTTAATGCAAATCAGCATTTGTTTGTTATTTTTAAGATAATTAAATAAAGCTCTTTTTATAAATTAATCTTAGCAATATCACCTGAAGGTAGAAAAATATCACACATTTGTAACATATATAGACACACATAGGCATACAGACAGCTGCAAACAGAAAGCTTTTAACTTTTGTTTTAAAATTTTAACCATGAGACAGGCTCGATAATGCAAAACTCATTAGTTTATGAAAGAGCAGTTTGATCCAAATTGTGTTTCTGGTAGATGGAATAAGTTCAGATTACCTGATCAGATGACTAAAACTTTTTATTAATATTTCTGGAGAAGACACATATTGTTCATTTGCATATGTCCCAAATAACCTTCCCTCTCTCCTTTTTTGAAGACCTGATAGACCATTTACATTTCAAAGGCACAGGGAAAGAACACAAGTACCTCCAATAAGAACTCTCATTTCTTAAAGGTCAGAATGTTTACAATATGCACAAGCCCTTTGAGATGAATAGGGTAGTTTTGTGGATTGGTAGAAAAAAAAAAAAAAGGTGGATTTTGAATAGTTTCTAGATCTGCATTTCCGGTTTTGCAAAAATCTGTAAGATAAGGACAGTTGCTTTTAATTCCTCAAAGAATTGAGTTGCAGCCTAAATGATATCAAGGGGCTGATATACCCAGGCAACTACATTATCTTCAATGTTCTTTTTTTTCTATCAGGAAGATTTCCAACTAAGATTGAAATCAAAAGATTTCTATGTTCTGGATTTAGAGCTGTTTGTCTTTGGAATGTTTTAGTAAATCCTTCCACAACAGCTACAAAAGGTTTTTCTTTCCCTCTGCGTACATTAAAGTTAGGAGAGTAGGCCTAAAAGAAAGTTCCTACCAGGCTCTGAATATTAGCTTCCAATTTAACAAACTTCTGACCATAAAGTTACTTAGGAAAAAATCCTTTCAAATATCTTTTCAGGTTTGAGCCAGGACAAACAGTAAATATTCCTGGCAGTAATGTATTTAATGACCACCCACCTTGGGTGCACCTAAAAATGGTGCAAAAGATATTACTCTTCCAAGATCCAGAGTTACTCCCAAAGATAGCCAAAAGAAAGAAGGAGAGATAATTCCCTTGAGGGCTGGCAGCAGTTTGGTAGGACCTTACCTGCAAATAGGATGCAACTCACATTTCTGCCTGGCCATAATTTGGGGCCTCCAACCTGACGGTTACCAAGCCAAGTTCTCAGGACACAAAACAAGACCAACAAGAAGGTAACAGCTGTCCCTGAAAGAGAAATGATCAATAACCAATGGGTCTGGATTTAGAAGGGAAGGGACAACATGAAATTTTATTTTTCTCTTGCAACGGGGCTTTGCGGACTGATACTCAGGAGAGCTGACACTGGCAAGAATCTTCACCCTTCACTGGCTTCTGCCAGTTTTCCCAGGATCCCATCTGCAGGCTCTGAGTGGGGTTTAAACAGAGAGTTCAGCTTGGGCATCTACCATAAATTGGCAAGGTTTTCCATTAATTCTAATTTTAGTTTCCCTTGGCTATTTAAGGGAATAATGTAGGAGTTTACTAGAAAATTCCTCAAGGTTCCATCAAACCTGGGAGGGACCCACACAAGAACCCTCATTTGAAGGTAGATATGGGGGTGTCTGTAAGACCACTAACGTGGTGGACTTTGTGTATGGTCATGTAGTCTCTTCAGAATGGAAGACAATTCAGAGAGAGGATTAGCAGCATGAGTAATCAACTAAAGGAGGATAGAGGGAGAGCAGTAAGAGTTGCATTCATTATATGGTCTTTAGTTCCAGGTACCTCTTGTGTCTTTAATTTTTCATTAAAGATTTCTTTTGCAACAAATCTTTCAATGAAGCTAATTTGGAATTTCGAAGACTTTTTGGAGGCTTCTGGGTACAAATTAAGAGGAATCCCATTCTATTATATTCGTTTGATTTGGGAGCCCTTGCAGTCAAGAGCACTTCTTAAATGATTTTATCTATTTAGAATGTTCCTCATAATTGCCATTGTAATTCTAGTTGTCCTTAGTAAGATTTTGCCATTTTTGTAGACATCTGTGGTTTCCAGGACCACAGTTCTTAGACATGAAATAAGCAGGTATGCCAAAAGGTAACAAGCTTAACTCTTTGGAAGTTAAGGATCCCATTTCTTTAGTTAAGCCTTGGGTCTCTTGGAGCCAAATTAATACCTAAAAGGGATGTGCTGCTTGATTGGGGATTGTGTGGTGTTTTACAATGTGGTGTTTTACAATGTGGTGTTTTACAATGTCCAGGCAGTGTGCCTCATTGTTTGGAAATTTTCTTGAGGTTGGTGGCTGATCTAGTGTCAGTCTAACCTATTTTGAGACCAACTTATCCTAACACAGGAGTCTTAAGAGTTAGGTGGTGAGTCCTCTAACAGCTTTAAGTGCTCCATCTGTGCCCAGCAATTTTGTGGCTTTTGGCTTCTGAGATTCCCATTAGCAATAACCTTTACTTCATGTGCACATTACTCAGTAGTAACCAAAAGATGTTACTGTGGAATGGCAATTCCCAGTGTGGAAGTGGGTGATCTTGGGTGGTCTTGGCCTGCAGTGGCTTGAAGCAGGATTTCGGTTCCCAGCCAGAGATTGAAGTCAGACTGTGGTGGTGAGAGTCCTGAATCCTGGCCACTAGACCACGGGGGCCAGTGGCCAGTGACAAGGTCCTGGCCTGTCAGTTTTGTGAACATCAATTTCCCCAGCGATAGAAAGTAGTGAAACAAGTAAAGTGTTTATTAGGAGGAAAAATAGTACGTGTGGATAGACACATGGGCTGACTCAGAGAAAGAGTTGCGCCTGCGTGGTAGTTTGAATCACTTACATGGGGCATTTCTTCTGGGTTTCCTTTGGCCAATCATCTTGCTTTGCCTGGTTCTGAGTCTGTATTTGGTTTATTTCAGTGTCCTCCCGTGTGTGCATGCACATGTCTTAGCCAAGATGGATTCTAGAGAAGAGGCCTATGGGTAGGTTGACATCACTCCCTTTTTGACCTCCAAGGAGCCTCTCGGCGCGTGTATAGTCAGGAAGGTTTCCTTGACTTTGAGAATAAGGAATATGTGGGGTTTTTTTTTGAGCCGGAGGCTCAGCTTCTCCTCCCTCCTGCTATTGTCTTCATCTTGGAGAATCTGTCCACAGGGGACAAACTCCAGCTGCTTAGCCTGGGGCGCATCTATCTCCTGCCTCACGGGGATTGAAGAAAGAACTGAACCAGCAGTCCCCCAACAAATGAGGACTGAGGACTAGGATTCCAATCACATGGGAGCTGTGGTTTGAGCTTAGGGCTAAGGGCTTGGGTTCCAGATGGAACCATCTGCTAGCTCAAGTTGACCTGCCCTGGAATGGAAAGCCGATTAGATTGGAAACTCAATGCAAAGAGTGTGGATCTCAAAACCAAGAGGAACTTAACCACAACCCTCAAAAATGGTGAAGAAAACAGAGGATTCAAAGGGTTCATGGGTACCAATGCCTGTGTTTCTTGTCCCTGAAGCCATCAGAATTTTCCTTTGGATTCTGTCACTACCACCAATACTGTTAAAAAAAAAAAATTCAACTAAGTAAAATCTAAAGATCTAATTGGCTTTACTCAGTGATTTATGAATCAGGCAGGATCCCATCTAGCAGAGAGAGAGGAGCTCTGAGTTGCTGTACAAAGTGAAAGATTTTACAAGCAGAGGGAGCAGAATAAGAAAGTTATACTAGCAAAAAGTGGATTGGTTGTGGCAAGGTCACCTTTCTTTAGGGGAGGGCAGGGCTCTATCAGGCAGATGACCTCACTAGTGCTGACCAGGTCATTCCTGATTGACTGGTTTAAGATTCCATTCTTGGGAGAAGCCACAACTGTAATTAAGTATTAAGTCTTGGTTTGGTGACGTGGAGCTTGGTGTAAGTGACTCCATTTTGGACCTGTTGTCTTTTTAACAGAACCCAATTACAGTTGGTGTCACAAAATCAACGTTCACAGCCATGAAATTATGCTGTAGATGCTTTATAGGAATCACTCAAACAGAGTGAAATCTTTTTTACATGGTAATCATTTCCCACCGTCAAATTTCATAGGAAAGAATACTTTGATTGAACCACCTAGTTAAACTGTGTATGAAATTAGTCATTCTCACTATAAACAGTGTTCTGCTGCCTTCACAGACAAAAGCTAACAGAATCAAGGTAGTAACTGGCTGGGAAACCACAGGTCCTAATTCTGCCTGAATTGTATTCCTGCTCTTTTTACCATCAAACTGGAAACCCTGGAGTTATGTGTTTCATGGTGTGGGTATTTTTTCCCTTCATCTAAGGTGGTCCCACATAGCGGCAGAGTCAGGGAAAAAGCTAGTGTTTGACCTTTTTCTTATTAATTAGAAATGTGACCACAGGTAACTGACTTACCCTCTCTGTGTAAAATCAGGAATTGGACTCAATCTCTTCTTGTTCTAAAGCAATGTTATTTAGTGGAATCTGTTTTGAATTCTGCTACATGAAAAGATCCATTCTTTAGGACCAGTTGAATGAGCCTGCTTCCTTGGGCCAAAGATAAAGAATGGAATGGAAGAAAATAAAGAGATAACGTTGAAATCAGCTCCTTGGTAATAAGACAGTGTTATGTGTTAGTAGACGGAAAAAATTAAGGACTCAAAAATGAGAGAGGTCTAATTTTCTTTCACTAAACCAACCCTGAGTCATTTTGAATGCATGCTCTCAGCATCCCCTTTCCCTTTCAAACAGTGGTTGTAATATTCACTCGTTTATAACCACCAGGGCTTCCCTTCCCTCTTTTCCTGAGTTTCAAGAGTGCCTTCTACCCAATCTGAGTGTCACAAAGCCTCACCCACCCTGCCAACCAGCAGGCAGTTCCAGAGAGGGTCTAGGGTTGTACTCATGCATGCATAAAAGCCTATAATTTTGGTATGTTAAGATTTAGGCATAACAGTTTTTGACTGTGAAATCTTTTTTCCTTCCAGGAGTGTTGTTAGTTTATGACAAAATTTTACAAATTCTGATCTTGTGGTCTTAAGCAGGGATTCCAGGTAGGTGCTTTGGTAGTGATGGAATTTATTTATTTTTTTCTAGAGTGTTTAACAGTTTATAAATCAGTTTTACATACGTTATTTCATTAAATTTTCTCAACTACCCCCATAGGGTAGATACTCTTATTATCCCTCATTATTCTGAGAAAATAAAGGCTCAAAGAGATAAAATGAGTTTGTTGAGTCACTCAGCTAGAGAAATGGTAACGTCAGAATGAAGACTCAGAGAATGGCAGAGGCAAAGTGAAGACTGTGCACATTTGCAGAGAACTTAAAATAAAAAAATCACAGCAATAAAAAGCAGGATACAGATTCATCTCCTCATGGTCTGTCTTTCTCCATAGGTCTCCCATCCTCCAGGCTTGTCTAGACTTCTCCGGAGCATGGTGGTCTCTGGTCCCAGGAGCATGAAAGTAGAAGCTGCAGGGCCCCATTACGCTTTTATTCTGGAGCTCAGACATCAACTCCACCACATTTGATGGGTCAAATCAAGTCATAAGGCCAACCTAGATTCAAGTAGGGGGGCAATAGACTCTACCTCTTGATGAAAAGAGCTGCAAAATACCGAGGCAGTGGTTTTCAATCTACCACAAATGGTGGTAGCAGTTTCAATTTGGACACCACCTTTAGTACATACTCACATTGTACCTGCATAGACCTGGGTCTCTTGAGTAGACAGATGAGCCTGGACAGGACAGGAACAAATTCTCTAGGTATGTTCTAAAATGCAAGGCAGGGCTATTGAAACATCCCAGGTTTAAGGAAAAAGCTCTAGATTAGGATGTCTGAGACCAGGGTTCTTGCTCCAGGTCTGTTGTAAACCAGTTGAATGAGCCTGGAAGGTCACTTAGCCTTCTGAGTTTCAGCCTGGTCTTCTGTAATGAGAATTTGATGTACCTTCCAGTCTCCCAGGACAGTTGACATGACCAACTGAAACAATAAATTGGCAATCCACGGAGGGCTTAATCCTCCTTTAAAAGATCCATGAATTGTGAGGTACTGGGAGAGAGGATGAGGATGGGGTCTAGTGAGGAAACTAAAGCAAGAATAATTAAGAATCACATTCATGGGAGGAGGGACAAATTAGGGGTATGGGATTAACAGATACAAACTACTATAAAGTAGATAAGCAATAAGGGTACACTGTATAGTACAGGGAATTTAGTCATTATGTTGTAATAACCTATAATGGAGTATAATCTGCAAAAATACTGAATTACTATGCTATACACCTGAAACTAATATAATACTGCTTAAGACTGACTAAAATGGTCTCATGGTTATGGGGTCAGAAGGGCCTTAGATGGCATGTTGACTCACCACTTACTAACAAGGCATCTTAATATTTAGCATCTGTGAGGATTCATTTCCCCTTCTTGAGAAAAAAAAACATTCTGCCTCATGGAGTTACAAAAGCCACATCAGGTATTCTAGCATGGCTGGCACATAGTGGGTATTCAATGAATACTGATATTTTTGTTTTTTACTCTCTATAAACTTTCTGAGGGATTTGATCCCTGGAACCATGGAGCCATGGAGATATAGGGAGAGAGCCCCACCAGGGACAGAGAGGGGAAGTGACTTACTTAAGGACATTTGGTGACAGATTATATCCCTTTGTTCAGCACTGTATCTAGTCTGCTACTGGATAGCATCAGCAGCCAGTGAATATTTGTAGAAGGAACACAACCCAGACCTCTGGTCTCTTTCCCTGTGCTCTTTCTCACACCTGCCTACCTCATCTATATCTTTCTCCTGGGCCTCTCGCCTACCAAAGACACAAGTACTATGTCTAATTGTTTCCTTCTGTAAGAAGGCAATGGTGCTTTCTTCCACAGCAAAACTGGCTGCAAGCTCTCCAGTTGTCAGAAGTAGGGAAGAACACACCAGCTGGGTGGCAGGGACCTATTCCTTTCTCTGCTCCTAAACAACCATATGACTGGGCAAATCACCTCACCCTATTGCTCATTTTTCTCACCTGTATGGTCAGAAACCATACCTTTAAAGTTCTTTTCAGATTTAGCATTTCTCGAACCCACAACAGACTATGCAATGTCATCTTCAAAGTGTGCGAATGCGGAAGGGCATGGGGAGGAGTGAGGGCACAGGGTTTGCAGTGATCATTCCAGAGTGGCTGCCATCATAGGCCCCTGCCCTGAAGCCATGAAGTTTCTCAAGACAGTTAAGTTCAACCTCCTCTTGGCACCTCTGACCTGCTCTCCTGCCAACCCCAGCTGCCCAGCTTCCAGCAGGAGGTTGCATCCAAACCCTCCACATCCAAGGACTCTGGAGCCTCTTTCCCCTGCTGGGAAAACATCCACAAGTCTTACAGTGCTGTTTCCAGGTCCATTTCAATATCCCAGAGCTGTCACACTAGATGCTTCCTTTCTGAGAGTGTGTTGACAGTGGAGGAGTGTCACTTCTCTGTGGGAGTCTTCTGGGAATTTTCAGTGGCCTCTTGCCACTTCAGTTTTCTCAGCTGAGGCAGTGGGCATGAGTATGATGGGACTAAAGGAGGAATGGGAGTAGCAGTTGGAAGTCTATCGACCTGGAGAAGAAGGAGAAGGACACAGGTGCTGAAGAACGTTGTCTTTTGTAGAAGCACTGACCACACCCTTTCTGATTCTCTTCCCAGGGAGTCATGATTTCCAGACTCACATAGTTCCTTCGCTTATACAGACTCTCTGCAGGCTCCTTCTTCAATGGAGGAAAGCACAACTCTCAGCTAGCAGGGGGCGGGGTGGTATTTTAAGTGTGGGGGTGGAGTGGGGTTGTGGAGTCAGGGACAACTGCGGTCACTGTGTCCTCTCCTCCCACTGGGTGGGTGAGTGGGAGGATGTGCACAGGTCCAGATGTACTTTTCCTCCATGGAGGAACAGCACTGGCAAAGCAATGCTCGTGCAGTACCGTGCTCTTGATGCCTGCAGATGCTGCATCTAATGGGAAATGGATGGGGAGACTGAAGCCCAGCAAAGAAAAATCCTTCTTCTTTGGTGCCCTGGAAATACAACCTTGAGGATGAGAAAGTCAATTTGGGATTTCCTGATGGCTTTCCTAATCAGGAAGACTGGAGAGCCTACCTTCCCAGTGGGTGGAAACTACAGTGAAAGTACTCTGCAAATAGTGAATGAGCTTCAGATTTCTTTTAAGCCCCCTCGTACTTAATGTCATAGGAGGTCCCGGATAACATCCTAGAGAGATGGGAGGGAGGTAGCAATGTGACCAACAGATGGTCCAGTGCAGTTTGACTCAGAAGTACTGGCAGCCCTGCTCCTCCACAAGTTAGAATCTGACCCTGTTGTTAGAATCTGACTCTTTCCTTATGTGTGTCTGTCTCTTCATTCTGAATGCTCTAGAATGGAAGCTCTACCTCCCTTCCATCTTGGAGTGAGCACTTTGACAATGACTGAGCCCTTCAACTAGGGCACGACTCACTGGTTGTCTCTACCTGCCTCCCTGACTGTCTTACCACCCAACCTCAGCCATCCCTCCTGATTCAAATCAGCTCCTTCAGCAATACCACCCACTGGCTCCCACATTAGCTTAGGCCCCAGAGCACTCAAAAGTCAAACAAAAGAATTTTTAGGAGACTGCATTCCTAGGTCTTTTGCTAAAAGGAACTAGTGTACATGTACCACAAAGGCATAGATGAGAATAGTCATAGCATCACAATTCACAAAAGCAAAAACACAGATACAACTCAAATGCTCACCTATAAGAGACTGGATGAATAAATCATGGGTAGACTATTCTATAGCAGTGACATATAACAATATGGATGAACCTCAGTAATCTCATATTAACAGAAAAAAAAGAAATCCCAAGCAATTACATACAGCATGCTATACTGCTTATAAAGTTATAAACTAATAATTACTTTTTAAGAACACATATAGATACAATAAAACCACATAAAAATAAAGCAGAAAAAAGGAAAATGGTTCAGAATGGTGCTCACCTCTAGTGGGGGAATAGAGATGAGGGGTGGGGACCATGCAGCCTCACCTAGATCATTGTCATGGCCCTAGCTTGGTTTTGGGTGGAAGATTTGTAGGTATTTGGCATACAGTGAAAAATAACTAACTAAATTAAAAAAAAAAATCCATGTGTGAGCCCAATATAAGAGTGTGCCATGAGCTAAGATTATGATTAATTCAATTCTAAGCCCCTGAGGTCCACAGGGGGAAAAATCTCTCCGGAGAGGAGTATAAGAGTTTTAAAATATCTCCAAGAAAATGACAGAACTAGGTGGGTGTTAGACGTCTTCCTTTCCACTCCTAAGTTGATAGGAGAACAAGACTACATAGCACAAGACTACTTTTGACCCTGTGCAAAGGTCAAACTCATTGCCTTCTGTATTAGTCTCCTATTGCTGCTATAACAAATCACCACAAATTTAGTAGTTTAAAACAACACAAGTTCTGTAGGTCATAAGTTGGACATGGGTCTCACTGGGCTAAAATCAGCATGTCAGCAGAGCTGCATTCAGTTCTGGAGGCTCTAGGGGAGATTTCATTTCTTTGCCTTTTCCAATTTCTAGTGGCTTCCCACATTCCTTAGTTCTTGGACCCTTCCTCCATCTTTAAAACCAGCATGGCAGCTTGAGTTCTTCTCACATCACATCACTTTGATCTTCTCTTCTGCCCCCATCTTCCACTCCTAAGGACCCCTGTGATATTGGGACCACCCATAATTCAGGATAGTCTTCCCATCTCAAGATCCTTAACTTAATCAACCTGCAAAGTCCCTTTTGTCATTAAGGTAACATGTTCACAGATTTGGGGGATTAGACATAGGCATCTCTGGGGCTACTATTCTGCCTACCACACTCCAGTGGGAACTCATCTGATCAGCTCATTTATATAACTTGTTCCCTGTCCCCTCTCCTCTGCTCCAGTTGTTTTGGAACCAGCTGCTTCAAGGGTGCAGTACTGGAAGGAAAGAAAGAGGAATTAATAGACTGGGGAAGCAAAATCAGGATACATTAAGGGCTTGACTCCATTTCATAACTCAGCAGCCCCTAAATGAAGTCAGGCTGACTAATTCATTTCATTGAGCAGGATATTGGAAGTCTGGGGCATGGGAGCTCGGTGCACTGAGGTATGCAAGCTTGCTTTGGAGGTAGGAAGCCCCAAATTTAAGAGGAGAGTTAAGAAATTCAAACTCTTTCATATAGATGTAATATTAGAGCTGGCAAACCATGTATTGGAACCTAGATCAACGGGAAGAATCAATAGCCTCTGGCCAATAACTGGCAGGGATTTCACCTTTCTCCTCATCCTTTGCTTTGTAAGATTCTTTGTGGAGCCCATTTTAGGGCAGTGAAACTTAGGGACCTAAGGAGAAGTATGGAAAATAGATGGGGGATGAGGGAGTTCCCAAACTATATAGAAACTATAAAAAGACTTACAAAATTTGAGATCGTTCAGTATAAAGGAAAATGAAACACTGGTAAGTAACATAATCATGTCTTCAGGTCAAGCTTTATCACAAAAGTCACCTGGACAAGTCAGTTCCTCTTTCTGGACCTCAGTCTCTTATCTAAATAATGAGGAGTTTATATGGGTCCATTCTGTGTTTCTTTTTCACTCTGCAGTTCTATGATTGCAGTATTTTTGGCATAAAGCGTGTTCAACCAATTCTCTGTTGTCCTCAGCTTAACACCAGAAATTTTTTCCTGCTGTGACCAGCTTCACTTCTCTTGGTGCCCCTTTGTGTGCTGGGGCTTCTTAGGAGCCACTGTGGCACGGTGATTGGCAAGAGTTAGCTCATGCTGACTCAGAGAGTCCTCTTCCAACTCCACATAGGTTCACACTGGTGGCTAGACCCTACCACGGTGGGAGTATTTACACTGCAGAAATCAGCAAACACTACAAATCATAGTGTCCCCCACCTTCCACCATCAGAGCTAATTTACTGGTACCCACCAACTGGATGGCACTACTCCTTTTCCTACTTCCACTAAAAGAAGCACAACAGCAGTGTTAAGAGTACAGGCTGTAAAGAATATTGTTCAGCTTTCAAATCTAGATTTGCCATTTTCTACCTGTGCCACCTTGGACCTCATGTAATAATGCTTCATCTTTAATAAGGTTGCTATCAAGATCAAAGGAGATAATGCAAATAAACACTTCACCCATAACTTGGCACATAATAATCCCTCAACAAGTGTGTTGTTATTGTTCTGTTATTATCAGTGTCATTGCATAGGAATTTTCCCAAAACCATTCTGGGAGAATAAGAGAAAATACCTCTCTACTTTTTGCATTTTGCATTATTGAGGTGGGAGGGGGGATTGATGCAGCAGTCTTGTGTGCCAGTAATTTATAGAGTTTTCAGTGAAAGTCTGATTTCACTATTCTGTGTTTCTTTCTTCCTCAGACGCCAGGATTCAAACAACAGTCTGGTGGGCTGGGTTAGGAGGTAATCCTGAGAAGTATTATGTTGTTCTCAGAATCAGTCCTTCTCTCCAACCTCTAAGGCTTTCCTATCTTACAGACTAGGCTTCTCTTTCCACTTTCTCTTCCCTTAGGATGAGTTCTTTCTCTAAATCCTCCCCAGTCCTTCCGGGCAGGACTTCTGATTGGACTGCCCCATCAAGATTCACATTTGTAGATCCTGACACCAATTCTGGGACCCCAAGCCCATAAATCAATAAAAGGATTTCTGTTATCAAGTGGTGTATGTGTCCAGAGACGCTCCATCCTCCTGAGAATTAAACAACAGAAAATCAGGTTAAATTGTATCTTAATTGCCCAAAGTTCTATACAAAGAAACATCTTCTCCAAATGAAAGATGTAAAATGGGAATTCTTGAGGGAAGCAGGCATTCTTTGCAAAGGTAACTTTAAAGTCAGAAACAAATTCTTGTTTTTCAGGATAATGATGTTGGGGAATGGCGAATATATGGCATGAGTGCTTAATCTTCCCATGGGTACCCGTGGTAGACACACCTAATTGATCACAACCCTCTTTTTCTCTGAGCTCGTAAGCAGCTTCAGAATGCCTCTCAATGCAGTACTCTAGGCATCAACCATCAATCAATTAGTGGCAAGTGATATTAAAATATATTTGCCATCCCGAGTTTAGATGAAATAGGGGAATGGACAAGATGCTATCATAAGGTTCTTTCTAATTCTAGAATTCCATAACATTCAATGAAAGCATTGATATAAAATTGGATCCTCAAGCTACTGTTGTCAGATCTGTATAAATATCACAATTAATTTGTGAAATATACTTGCAATGTCTACTAAAGATAGTCTGTCCTGACGAGTAGAGTTTTTAATTTTCTCTATCATGGATTTGTCATTTGCCACATATTTTCTGCTAATGAAATATTGTTGATGGTGATGTTGATGGTAATTATCACTACTATTATTAGTAATAATAATGATAATAATAAGTCATTCTATATTTCCTTATAAAAAATTAAAGATAATGACCCAGCTGGATAAAGTATAACATTCTTCTCTGATTTGCCCCTTCCTGACCTTGGAAATCACCAAGCCCATCGCTGGTATGCAGAAGGACCTCAGTGACTATGAATCTCTTCTTCTACCCATTTTTCCTCCTCATCTTCATTTGCATTTTCAAGTGATATTTTGGTTCTTCAAATGTGTCAATCAGGATGGCTAAGTGTCAGTTCTTGAGCTGTTGTCTGTCAATTCAGCTCTGAGAAAAAGACACTGGTCCTTGTGACCAGCAGGTAAATGCACATAAAAAAGTACCAACAATTCTCTACATACTGACCCACATTTGCTAGACACTATCATTGCTCTGTTGGACTCTTGGCTCATGACCACTCTGGGATTTAGAAAGGAGCTTCTTTATTTTACTGATGACAAACTAAAATCCAAGCTGAGACAGTGACTGTCCAGGTCTGCAAGGAAGTTGGCATCGGGGCATGACTAGAACCCAGATCTCCTAGCTGCCATGCAACTTGAACTTTGTACCATTTCTTTTTGCATCACAGCATGCTAGCTAGCCAGTTAGATGCAATCTATGTTTGGGTTGAACAGGTGGATGTGCTCATTAAGTCAGACCTTGTTCTCAATTACAAATTGAATTTAAAGTCACTGTGTGTCGACACGAAGTTTTCAGACTGTGTGGGTCAGGACACACTCACTGTGGAATACGTTCACAACTACACATGGGCGTATACACATATGTGTTTGCATTGCCTCCCACACGTGAATACCCAGCACAGCACACACTTGTTAATTTAATTTATTTATAAACATAACCTGCCAAATTTCAACATGATGGATGATTTGGGGCTTTAATAAATCCAACATTGAATGAGCCCAAGAAATTGCCTGGTGTCAGCTTTTCACTAAATGCAATTAGTCATGTGGAAATATTACAGATATAAAAAATAATCTTCAGCTGAATTTCATAAATTTGGTAGAGTACACAGAATGTAGGCAAGCTGCTTGTTTAGAAAGCAGGAAAAGAATGGCAGAGAGGGGAGAGAGAGGATGAAGAAGGAGGAGGAGGATGGGGAAGAGGTGAAAAAGAAATATTGACAAGAAAGAGAAAAAGAAAATTCTACTTGCCCTCACGATTGCACTAAAGTTATTCTTCCATTGATGTACAGCAGAAGTAGTGCTATTCTTTGCCTATTCTTTGCCCAGTACATATTGGTAATGCAGATGGAATGACAGCCCCTCATTTTGATGACCTCACTGCCTCACTGTAACACTTTTTCATTTCCCCTGCAGTCATTCGAGAGGGAGTCAAACAACTTCCCAAAAGAGACAAAGCCAATAGCAAAGATAGTTGGCCTAGAAGCTCGTTCTGCCCTCCATCAGAAAACTGCACACACCACTAGAAATTACCCTGCTAGTCTCAGATTTTGCCTGCCTCCCATGTCTTCTTTCCCAGTATCATCCATCCTCTGGACCTTAGGTTGTAGGTCCTGGACAGAAGCAGCATTGGTAGAAATGATCTTGTGATGGTGATGGGTCATTTCTCCCTGTGCTGGTCCCTTTCTCATGCATTTTGGCTGTGAGTTTCTTGAAGACGGAGCTGTGCCTTTTACGTTCCTGGGTCACCAGAGGCTGGTTCAGAACTTGGCACATGAGAGCTTCTCATGAGTATTTGTTGAATGAATGAATTGTTTTGACTTTCCTCATGTCATCTAAGGTGAGGAAAGATTCACTAGGCTCTTATAAATAAGTTCTTAGAGAGGTATATGTCTTCCCTGCCAGAGAGAGATGCATTTTCGCAGAGTACAGAAAACAGGAAGAGGGCAATTTAGCTCAGAACCTCTATTCTCTAACAGAGGGATTAGAAGTTTTGGTGGAGCACCTTCTTGAGGTCATTCTTGAAGTTGACCTGCAACATTAGGCTGAGCCTAAACTAAGGTGATTGGAATTTTCGCTTCACTGTGTGTTGTTTGTTTTCACTGCTTGGTCCTGTGATACAAATACGCCTGGGAGACAGCATGGCATAGTGGTCTCACTGCTCCACCATCAACTCACTCTATAAACAAGGCCACCTTAAGTCACCTAACCTCTCTGTGCCTCAGTTTCCCAATCTGTAAATGCGGATGATAGTGCTTATATTAGATGGCTGTTGGTGAGGATTAACCAAGCTAATAAATGCAAAACACTTTGAACCGTGCCTGGAACACAGTGACTACTCTGTAAGAATCAGCTATTGTTTTTCTTAGATCTCATTCTGTACGACTGTGAAATGGGAAAAATAAAAAACTTTCACATTTCCCATTTGTATGATACTGAGCATAACATAGCAAGTGCTGTATCTGAAATAGGGGCCCCATTTAGTAGCTTGGGGAGATGATGCCATTCATATTTTTGAGTCTAGCACTGGCAATTAGTACAATGGGAGAGAATTTGCCGGAAAATCCTCATCCGGGGAAAGTCTGCTATCAAGAAGGAAACAGAGAGATGACCTCAGATTCTGAGTCACTAAGTGTGGGGACAGAAATCCCGATAGCAATAAACAGAATTTGGTGTGTAAACTGTGATTTCAGGAGCAGGTCCTGTGGTGAAGTTGGGGCTGGTTTTTAAACTTAATTATGCACATGTTTCTCTGGCAGAGTTTATTGAATCATATGGTGTAAACCATAAACAAAACACTAAAAACCTGGCTGGGTTGACGGCTGCAAGCTACAAAATGATCTTTTAAGATCAAATATTTATTCCAAAATCCCAGGAGCCAACCTCGCCGCATTAAAATCAAAAGCAAGGGATCCATTCTTCCTCAACAGTAGATTATGAATCTTCTTCCTGATTGGAATATGCACAAATTCCCGTCCCCCTCATGCCACTCCACACGGAGGAGCCAGTTTAGGTGACACACACCAAATGCATAATCTAAAGGATTAGTAGGTCGCCTTGGCAGTGAATTATTGCTACAGAGATTGACATAAACAACCTCGAGGTGCGCCATGCCATTAGGTTAATGTAAACGTCTGGGCTCCCCAATAGTTTTCTGGATTCCCTCTGCCAGGAACTCATTAGGCTTGGGACGTGGAAACACTTGGCAGGGTGACTTTGAGGGTGGCCTAATGGGGAAAGGAATGCAGACATTCCATCCCCTGCCTACTACAAACAACCTCCTGATTAGCTGCTAAACCAGGCTTCCTCCTCATTGTCTAGGGACGGGGAGGCTCTACTCCCGGTCTCCATCCCCTCCCCAAAGCTGCTGCCTCATTACTAATTTCCATTCCATTTGGGAGCCGAAATGCAAGCTGGTATCACCACCGAGAGTTTTGCTGCAGTTCTGGGTTGCTCCTTAGAAGACTTGGGGTTTTTATTTTCTTTTTATGGAGCAATTCACAAGGCAGCTTAAAGTTCATAACTCTGCCTGTGGCTGGTGACTTGGCCTGTGTGTTTCACCATAGTTATAGATATATGCTCATATACATATTGAAGCGTAAGTATCAATATCTCTGTGTTGTGGCCCAGCTGAGGGAAGCCGCCCTCCTGCGGGGAGGTTAGGCTATCTCCAAATGACCACCAGGCCTGCTCATCTGCCACATCCCCGCAAGTCCAATCACCCCTCCCGGATAATAAAAGTTTGATAGAGATCCATACGTGCTGAGATGCCAGTTCAAGCTAAATCAGGGAAAGCAAAAGCAAACAAACAAACAAAGCCTACTTGGAAGATTCTGCTGACACATTTAGGTTTCTGAGGAGCTTGTCTATGATGGTTTTGAAGCACATATAGGGACACAAGGGATGCTTGCTGTGTACAAACCGAGGGGAAAGTATTATTATTGTTGTTGATAGGACCATCACTTTCTCTATCTTAATACTGGCTTGTTTTGTCTACTTTAATAAGACTTTGTGCTCCTTAAATAGATATTCCCAGCTGAAGTCCCAGGGGCCACATGTACTGGGAAGACAGATTTTGTTTATTCTATTTTTTAAAATGGAAGCCAATATTTCAATTAAAAAAACAGATTTTCTACTAAAAAGAAATCATAAGATTAGGTCTCACAGGGCCCCCATTGCTTTGTGGAATACCCGCTCAGCCGCCCCCTTAGTTGGGCATGCTTTCCACTGTAGCACACTCCCAACCATTCCCAATTACCCTGCAGATACTGAAGCCCAGCCCTCTCCACACCTTTAGTACCTCTCTGGCCACTGTAGACGTGTAAGTGCATGACCCCTGCACTAACTTGATACCTGCATGGTGTGGCTAGAGTGGGACCTCCCTGTTTGAGAGGAGCACCAGCTCCAGAGGCCTCTATCCTCACATCCATCTCTGTTCCAGAGGGGTTCCTGTTCCCAGATGTAGGAGTTCTTTACTTTCTAGGTTGTCACTGAGACTTGGTGGGGACTACGTCAGCTCTCACATCTCTGTAGCAGTGTCAGCCAAAAAAGACCTGGGACCTCAGTTGCTGCTGGACCCAGTGGCATCTTTGGCCATCTTTACTTCCACAGTTCCTCTGAATCAGGCAACTGAAACCAACTGGATAATATCCAGACCCAGGAGCCAGAGTAACAGGATGGGACAAATACCCACTCCAGGGAGTCCTCCCCTTAGAGAGATCTAGACAGTGCCGGCGAGCCCTAACACAGGAGGTCCTGCGTGGGCTGGGTGGGCACCCAAGCACAAAAATATCTATATGAGTTTGTTGAAAATTGAGGAATGCAGAGGACTTTTGATGCCAAGAGAAGCACTGGTACAGCACTTCTCCATGGATGGTGCCAAGCTCTTTCAAAACACTGACTGGGGTCTCTGGGTCTTTGGTGACTCTGTAACTGACTATGTTTCTCTGGACTTTTACACCAGAAGAGTCTCTTTACACACAAGGTATGATTTCACCCCATCCCAATGCCTGAGCACTCAAGATATGGTTACCTTAGATATAACTGTTCCTTGCCCCTTCTTACATGTATATGACTATATTTTATAAAACATCCTAGTGGAAATGCCATGTTTAACCCACTCTTCACTCCTGCTCTGGCCTCCATTTGTAGACAAGTCATTTTATCTCTGTGCATTGTCAAGCTGCCTGAGAGTGGACAGAAGCCCCAAGGTTTTGCACTGGTTCTGGAGAGCCTAAGTCAAGCCTCCTGAAGTTCTTGTCTACTACTCTTCACTTGGGAGTGACAGGAAATGGAGTTAATGAATATGATTCTAATGAAACACACATAGCGCTAAACCTCCTACTACTGACAACTCAGTCTCATTCACTGCATTCCTTCACCAAACACACCTTACTTTATTGCCACCTTCTCATATTTTCTGCCACCATTTATGTCCTGGAAGGTTGCCAGTAACTAAAGGACCTGAGTGCTGTTCAGAAGGCCCACCAGAATACCAGTTGGTGGCTAAAGGACAAGAGGAGGTAGACCTTGATTGGCGGCAGTCATCCTGGAAGAACATCTAGAGGAGATGTTGCAGACTCTCAGACCCATGCCCACAGCTGTCTTCTGCAGGGGACTGGTATTCAGGACCCTCTGCGATGATGGCACCTTGTGCCCTCCTGGCTCTGGTCCCTCCCTTGGGCTCATCTCCACTCCACAGAGCCCAGTTCACAGGGGCTCTGCTATCTGGCCAAGACCCTGGAGAATTTGAGTATGTGGTGCAAGAGATGATGGATTCCCAGCAGTGGCAAGCCTGCTCTATCAACTAGTTTTCCTGGAAACCAAACAAGTCAGAACCAAAGTTTCGGAAATCTATCTCGCACACTCAAAACATGGCAGAGTATGTTGGAGATTTCCATTAAATAAACCTGGCAAAGTCTGATCCTGCTCCATCCAAAGGAAGAGATGAGTTGTGGGAAAGAATGGTGTCAGAGACACCACTGGTTCCTCATCATAAGCAGTTGCAGCTATGTTCACACCGCTCAGGAACCTTCTCCAGAATTTGCATTCTAACCTCTGCTTTAAAACACCTGACTTTCACCTGGTTTCCCAATTCCACTCTGGCTAGGCTTCAACACAGCCCATCCAAGCCAGGGCCAGCAAGCTCAGGCCCTCATTCATTTGAGATAAAGGATCAAAGCTTAAAGGAATGTTTGTTTTCTAGCTCAGTCTTGGTTGCTCCTGGTAATGGAAGAGTCTCTCCTTGCTCCCACGCCCTGTCTAGCAAGTACTCTCGCCTTCCTCCTCGATCTGTTTTGTTAATCAAAGCCACTTATAGCGTGTTTTTGAGTGTCCTCTGAGCACCTACCCACTCTCTGGCTGAGGTGCTAAAGGAATGAAGAAATGTCCCAAAAGCAGCCACAGACAGAAGCAGCCACTGCCCTAAGGAGGGTAGATAATCCACAAATTGGATAGTGAGCCAATGAATAAATACACATTGATTATGTTCATTTAACTACCAGTATAACTGCCTATGGGAGGAGGGACTAGTGGAAAAAACAATTGGTGAGCTGTGTAATGTGGCTTACTGGCGAGACAGTTTTAACGTCATGCGGCTTTAAGAGTCCTGTTTAAAAAAAAATTAATGTGGAGATTGCATTTTAATGGGTCTGAGTCCATAGGCAGCGGGTTGCAAATACGGGTCTCTAGGGGCAATTCTTGCATTAAGTTCTTTGCTCTGAGATCCTCTGAGGGGGAAGAGGGTAATGCATCAGGCTGAACCTTTGTTAAGTGCCAGTGGTGCTACATGCAGAATGCAGAGTGCAGTCAAGTGGGAGATATGAACAGCGGTGTGGCGGCTCCCAGCTGCTGAGCAGGTAACCTAATGGGATGGCCTAGGGCTGGGGAGATGGGATGGGGTTGAGACAAGGTTGATGAATGAGTTGGGCAGTGAGAGGTCCTTGATGTTAAAAGTGATGGAAAGGGGAAATCAAATCCTAATGGATTTAGAGGAGACTTAGATGATGTTGGGTGGTATCAAGAGAAGAAGAAAGAGAAAGAGAAAGAGAGGAAAGAAGAGAGAGAAAAAGAGGATGAAGAAGGAAGAGGAAATTAACTTGCCTCATTTATTCCCTTATCACTAAAATTCACCCTGACCTGTACCTCCTTGTTCACAACACTTTTACCAGTAGATTTAACTTTAAACCTTACTCAAGTCATTCAAGAAATCTTTACTGGACCATTGCAGCTCACAAGGATTTCTCATATTGATTATCTCCTTGGGTGACATTTCATGGATCATTGTAACAATATTTTGTTCTTGTATTAAAATTTATCTATTTTTTTCAAATATTCCATAAGCTCCTTGAGGGCAGATCTTGTCATTTACTTATCCCTGCATTCCCTACAGTTCCTGGTAAGATGTTGGAAGATAGAATGTGCAAAGTTGGTGGTTATAAACTGTACTTAAGGTGAAATTGAAGTCTCATGCAAGTTACAGAGACTCTCACACCCCCAGGGCTGAGGCCCTTTGGTTTTCTTGACAAATACTTAGATGGCTTACATTCCTCTCCTAGTTTCCTCTCTGCCATAGTGTCTGCTCTCTAGAACCCTCTGCTTCTTCTCCTTGATTTCCAAGTTCCAGCCCTAGAAAGAGCGAGTCAGTGGCAAGGGACCTTCCCACCATCTCTGTAGTAATCTTGAACAAGCATGCTCCCAGCCACAAGGCTTGTCTTCGGGAGCCTGGGGACTCTCTTCCCACCCAACTGAAACTCTCAACGTTTCATATAAAGCCACTGCACCACCTCTCGCTGGGTCAGGAATTTCTGCAGTTTCTCTTTTCTGGTTTCCTCATTCCTGAGCTACGTCCTTGAATCTGGAGTCCCCTCTGTGAGTCCTTTGAATTACCAATTAGATAGGAAGCCCTGCCTGGTTCTGGGTCCGCAGGATGCCACTGCTCCCTTGGATCAGCCCTTTCGGTTCTTTGTCCTGCATTTCAGGAACAAGTAATCCTGGCCCTTGTGCCAGATCCTGTTTCCCAGATACCCTGCTTGTCAAAGAGGGAGAACGGAACAAGGTTTGTCATTAAACGACTCACCTGAGCAGGAAAAACCAAGCAGTGATCTCTCCTGATCACCCTGCCTCTCTGTGGAGGCATCAAGGAGTGAAATGCTGGTAAAAAGAGTTTCATTTCATTGCTATCATTTGGAAGATGCACGTGTTCCCAGAAATATGGAAAACTCTCACTCTCCTTTTTACCTCTGATGTTCCCTTTAAACACTGAGCTCCTTTACATTTGGCTTAAAAGCAATCTCTTTCAATGCTATAGAGCTTTTAACTTTTCAAAGCTTTTTTATACCTTTACTCTCATTTGATCCTTATAATGTCCCTGTGAGGTAGGCAGGGCAGGCATTATTAAACCCATTTGAATAATGAGCAAAAAAAGCCCAAGAAGATGAAGTGTGTTGCTCCACGTCCCTTGAGAAGAGACCCCTGTTTCCTGACTCCTGGGTCAGTGCTTTTTTTTTTTTTTTTTTTTAATCATTCCAGGGATTCTAAGTGACTTGGCCATCCTCTTTTCAAGCTCTCTTGTGTCCTGGCTCTGTCAAGAGAAGGAAGAGAAGGGAGGATGCATGGGGATGGGTTGTGGGGGAGGTGAAGGGTCCAGAAGGGGAAAATGCTTACATGACTTACATATCGATAGCTACTCATTAGCCAGGGAGAGGTCAAGGCACCTGTCGATAATGATGTCTCCATTATGGTACTTAATGGAAATGGTGCAGTACCTGCCCCATCAAAAACTAATTTGCCTGAGAGATACCCAGGCCCAGCACAGCAAGAATGAAATTCCCGCTGGGACCAGCTCCTGGAACTGAAGCCAAAGCCATTAGTATCAGAAGGCCCAAGCAGTACATCCAGCATGTCCTGCTGATTCAGACAGTGCAAAGACTCCAGCTATTAGTGGGGCCAGGTGGGGACTGAAGAAGCAGCCCTGGAGACTGGATGCTTAGTTAGATGTATCCAGGCTGCCTGCAAATACAGGCTGTGGAAAAGGGCATAGAGGACACTCTCTGCCCTAGTTCCATGGGGTCTTGGCATAAAAGCTCTGCCAGTTCTCTAAAGTGTAGCCAAGTAATTTTTTCCTCTCTGAACTCCATCCTAAACATAACTACGCCCAGATCTTACCCAGGGCATCATGAAGGTGTGTCTCCCTATTTGCTGTCTTGCTTCCTCTCAAGTTCAAGGTGGGTGGGTTGGCCCCTAGACCTTACAGAGCCACCAACATCCTCAACTCTGGTAGCCATGGCTGACATAGAGCAGGAAAGCTGCTGAGGTACACTGGATGGCAACAATGTAAGTACTGGACTGGGAGTCTGGATGCTTGGGGGCTGAGACTGTCTCTGCATTAGCCAGTTGTGTGACATTGGCTAAGGCTCTGCCCCTTCATGTGTGACTATTTTATCTGATGATGGGGTATCAATAGCTGCTCATCAGGTGGCTGTGAGGCCTTGATTTCATTTGGGAAGAGAGGGGACAAGAGAGGCTATAAAAGTATAAAGAACTCTAGAGGCAAAATATTGCTCTTCTATAGATGAGAGGACTTCCTTTTTTCCCCTAAGGTAGCACTGCCAGCTGGCATCCCAGGAGACTACCAGGTAGACAGTAGTCATGACACAGATTTTCTCTTGGGGTCCTGCTAGTTCATACAGAGCATAAGCTCCAGTCAATAAAGGAGTCAAACATGGGGAAGAGAAGGAAACTCAGGACCTGTCCATGGGCCTGCAGCCTGGCCCCTGTCCAGGGGCCTCAGGGGCCAATACCACCCAGGTGATCTCTTAGTTCTCCTCTCTGCCTCTGGTGTTGCCAATCCCATGGTAATAGATTGACAGGTGGCAGCTGTCACATGGAAAAGATAACGTGTCTTCTCCAAAGGCCTGTCCCTCTCTCATCCATGTATCCTGAGGGTCCACAGATAGTGGGGGTTGGGAAGACTCAGCCAAATTAAATAATCCTCCAGCTTTATAGAAGAAGGAAACAAAGTCCAGAGAGAAGAATCTGCATCCCCAGTTAGGGATGGATTCAGAGTAGAACACCATTCCTTCACGTCAGGAAGGAGCTCCTCATATGGAATCAAATGACAGGGTGAAAAAGATGTGATCATACTATCTCTTGATGCAGCTAAATCTCTGGACCAATCCTATGTCATAAAATACCCTTTAGAAGACCCCTATCACCTTACACATTCAATCTACTTATTTCATTTTGCAAGAAGGTCTAGATCTGTGCTGACCCAGATGGTAGCCACTGGTTACATGTGGCTATTCAGTTACAATGAATGAAGTTAATAAAATTAAATTTCTCAGTCGCACTAATCACATTTGAAATGCTTAATAGCCACATGGGGTTAGTGACCACCATATTGGACAATAGATATGGAATATTTCCACCATGGAGGAAAGTTCTATTGTGCAGCACTGGTGGAGGGGTGGGGATTAGTTCTTTCATTTTGCAGTTGGGAAAACTAGTGCCTAGAGAAGGGAAAGGATAGTACATTGTCTCAATGCTGCAATCAATAACAAGAGACACTCTACATTTTATTATGTCAAATGCCAAGTCTTTGGCAATAAAAGAATGATCGCTTCCCATCTGATGGTGGGAAATGGAGGCTCTCAAATTTCTATAAGGAGTGGCCTCGAGAAAACAAACTGATTGGAATGAGGTTTTTGTTTTTTATTTATTTATTTATTTATTTATTTACGGCTGTGTTGGGTCTTCGTTTCTGTGCGAGGGCTTTCTCTAGTTGCGGCAAGTGGGGGCCACTCTTCATCGCGGTGCGCGGGCCTCTCACTGTCACGGCCTCTCTTGTTGCGGAGCACAGGCTCCAGACGCGCAGGCTCAGCAATTGTGGCTCACGGGCCTAGTTGCTCTGCAGCACGTGGGATCTTCCCAGACCGGGGCACGAACCCGTGTCGCCTGCATTGGCAGGCAGATTCTCAACCACTGCGCCACCAGGGAAGCCCTGGAATGAGGTTTTTGATGCATGTTTTCATATTAGTTTAGGTAAGATTGAGAAAATGTTGACTATCCACATCAAAGATTGGAGAATAGATGAAGATGTGGGGATTGACTACAGCCACACTTCATGCCATCCCCCATAAGCTGCCTTTCTACATCATTTTTATAAAATAAAGAGAAAGTTTATAGAGGGTTACCCCTCTTCCCCAAAAACAAATAAAAATTTGCTTAACATACTAGAGATATTCTTAACTTGTTTGGTGGAGATTATCCAACTTTGACCATACTGACAACAGCTAATACATACTATATCATTATTAATAGAAAAGTAGTATTTAAAAGAGGGAGATAAAAACCCAGATTTACAATAATGGTCAGACTATACCTATGTTGTTCTATTGGGCCTCATTTAAGGAGGACTAGAGACAAACAGATGGACATTATAAATGTAGAGTGAAGCCTACAATAAGAGACTGGGAATGTTTAACTTAGAGAAAAGAAGGTTCTGATGGAATACACACACACACACACACACACACACACACACACACACATACACACTCAGTGGCAAAAATTATGCTTGTTACATGTTTGCCTAATGGGTGCAACTTTGGCTTATTTCCAGCATTGCTATTATTACTTTATATTAAAATCTCATTTTCTTTAAAATAGCATTTTAAAAAGTTCACTGGGAACTTCATGTTAAAGGGAGGCTGATTTCAGAAATAAGATAGCATTTGACAAAGCTGTTGTAAAAAGGTCCACAATATGAAATAGACAAGGTTGAGCTTATTCTTTTCACATGAGTCAGGATAGGTTTTGCTATTGTTTGTTTTTATTTCTTATCTGTCCTAAGGATTTTAAAGATATGAGGAAGTTTCAGGGAAGAAACAAATAAGGGAGTTTTGATTGTGCTGCCCTTCAGGGCAAGCTTGGGTGAGAAGGAGATCTCTGATTTGAGGCCAAGCTGAACACACTGCAGGCAAGACCTCATCCAGCGCACTGCCCAGAGGCCCCATCCCTCTCCACATCTTTCTCCAGTGCCGGGGAGTGGCAGAGCTACTACAAAGCTCTCCTTTTATTCTGGAATCGACAGCTTGGCTCCAGACATAATCTGACATAAATAAATGGTGGAAGTGGTGTAGAAGTCTCAGAGTTTGATTTCTAAAAGTTTTTGCTAAACTTTTAGCAGAAATAAAGGAAATCAAGAAAGATGGGACTGATTCTGTATCTCAAAGCTGCCACCTCTGCAGACTATCTTCCTTCCCTGTTCATCCTCACCTAGACAGTATTTGTGAAGAACGTTTCTTACCCTTCTGTAGCTTCTACCTGCCTCAGACCCCCAGCCCACCCGTAAGAGCTCTATTGTCACAGCCATTCACAAAGAACAAACTTTGAGTTATTGACGACACACAGATCATCATCATCACCATCATCAAAGTTCAACAGGTCTACTTGCTTTGGAACATGCTTCACATGGTGTTTCATGGAGCCATTGAGGGGATTAAAGGAAGTCTGAGCAAAGAGGTCTCACAGCTGCACCTCCCCACTCCATACCAGAGCATTTTTATGAGGCTGAAAGATTTCAAAGAAGCAGGATCATAACTGGCATAAGAGTCTTGAACCAATAATACTTCCTTCTGAAAAGTCTCCCAAATTATTTTTTTAAAGTTTTTAATCTTTTATTTGGAAATAATTTCAAAATACAGAAAAGTTGCAAAAATAAAAAAACAAATAACTCCTGTATACCCTTTACTCAGATTCATCTATTGATAGCATTTACTCCGTTCACTTTACTCTTTGTGCATTTGTGCTCTAGGTATGCATTTTTTTTTTCTGAACCACTTTATTAAGCTACACGTATCATGGCTTTTTACCCATAAGTAGTTTAAAATGCATTTCCTAAGCATAGAGATATTGGAGAGATTGGTTCAAGATGGCAGAGTAGAAGGACGTGCTCTCTCTCCCTCTTGCGAGAACACCAGAATTACAACTAACTGCTGAACAGCCATCAACAGGAAGACACTGGAACTCACCAGAAAAGAGACCCCACATCCAAAGGCAAAGGAGATGCCACAATGAGACGGTAGGAGGGGCGCAATCACAATAAAATCAAATCCCATAACTGCTGGGTGGGTGACTCACAAACTGGAGAACACTTATACCACAGAAATCCACCCACTGCAGTGAAGGGTCTGAGCCCCAGGTCAGGTTTCCGAACCTGGGGGTCTGGCAATGGGAGGAGGAATTTCTAGAGAATCAGACTTTGAAGGCTAGCAGAATTTGACTGCAGGACTTCAACAGGACTGGGGGAAACAGAGACTCCACTCTTGGAGGGCACACACAAAGTAGTGTGTGCATCAGGACGCAGGGGAAGGAGCAGTGACCCCATAGGAGACTGAACCAGACCTACCTGCTAGTGTTGGAGGGTCTCCTGAAGAGGCGGGGTGTGGCACTGTCTCACCGTGAGGACAGGGACACTGGTGGTGGAAGTTCTGGGAAGTACTCTTTTCCAAGAGTCCTCCCAGAGTCCCCCATTAGCCCCACCACAGAGCCCAGGTAGGCTCCAGTGTTGGGTCACCTCAGACCAAACAACCAGCAGGGAGGGAACCCAGCCCACCCCATCAGCAGTCAAGCGGATTAAAGTTTTACTGAACTCTGCCCACCAGAGCAACAGCCAGCTCTACCCACCGCCAGTCCCTCCATCAGGAAACTTGCACAAGCCTCTTAGATAGCCTCATCCACCAGAGGGCAGAAAGCAGAAGCAAGAAGGACTACAATCCTGCAGGCTATGGAACAAAAATCACATGCACAGAAGGACAGACAAGATGAAAAGGAAGAAGGCTAAGTACCAGATGAGGGAACAAGATAAAACCCCAGAAAAACAACTAAATGAAGTGGGGATAGGCAACCTTCCAGAAAAAGAATTCAGAAGAATTATAGTGAAGAAGATTCCAGGACCTCAGAAAAACAATGGAGGCAAAGATCGAGAAGATTCAAGAAATGTTCAACAAAGACCTAGAACAATTAAAGAACAAACAAACAGAGATGAGCAATACAATAACTGAAACGAAAAATACACTAGAAGGAATCAATAGCAGAATAACTGAGGCAGAGGAATAGAGAAGTGACCTGGAAGACAGAATGGTGGAATTCACTGCTGCAGAACAGAATAAAGAAAAATGAATGAAAAGAACTGAGGACAGCCTAAGAGACCTCTGGGGCAACATTAAATGCAAAAACATTCGTATTATAGGGGTTCCAGAAGGAGAAGAGAGAGAGAAAGGACCTGAGAAAACATTTGAAGAGATTATAGCTGAAAACTTCCTTAACACGGGAAAGGAAATAGCCACCCAAGTCCAGGAGGGGCAGAGAGTCCCATACAGGATAAACCCTAGGAGAAACACGCTGAGATACATAGTAATCAAATTAGTAAAAATTAAAGACAAAGAAAAATTATGGAAAGCAGCAAGGGAAAAACAACAAATAACATACAAGGGAACTCCCATAAGGTTAACAGCTGATTTCTCAGCAGAAACTCTACAAGCCAGAAGGGAGTGGCATGATATACTTAAAGTGATGACAGGGAAGAACCTACAACCAAGATTACTGTACCCGGCAAGGATCTCATTCAGATTCGATGGAGACATCAGAAGCTTTAGAGACAAGCAAAAGCTAAGAGAATTCAGCACCAGCAAACCAGCTCTACAACAAATGCGAAAGGAACTTCTCTAAGTGGGAAACACAAGAGAAGAAAAGGACTTACAAAAACAAACCCCAGACAATTAAGAAAATGGTAGCAGGAACATACATATTGAAAATTACCTTAAACGTGAATGGATTAAATGCTCCAGCCAAAAGACACAGGCTCACTGAATAGATACAAAAACAAGACCCATCTATATGCTGTCTACAAGAGACCCACTTCAGACCTAGGGACACATACAGACTGAAAGTGAGGGGATGGAAAAGATATTCCATGCAAATGGAAGTCAAAAGAAAGCTGGAGTAGCAATACTCATATAAGATAAAATAGACTTTAAAATAAAGTTACAACAGGCAAGGAAAGACACTACATAATGATCAAGGGATCAATCCAAGAAGAAGATATAACAATTATAAATATATATGCACCCAACATAGGAGCACCTCAACACATAAGGCAACTGCTAACAGGTATAAAAAAGGAAATCGACAGTAACACAATAATAGTGGGAGACTTTAACACCTCACATACACTGATGGACAGATCTTCCAGACAGAAAATTAATAAGGAAACACAAGCTTTAAATGACACAATAGACCACATACATTTAATTGATGTTTAAAGGACAGTCCATCCAAAAACAGCAGATTACACTTTCGTCTCAAGTGTGCACAGAATATTCTCCAGGATAGATCACATCTTGGGTCACAATTCAAGCCTCAGTAAATTTAAGAAAATTGAAATCATATCAAGCATCTTTTCTGACCACAATGCTATGAGATTAGAAATCAATTACAGGGAAAAAACTGTAAAACACACAAACACATGGAGGCTAAACAATATGTTACTGAATAACCAAGAGATCACTGAAGAAATCAAAGAGGAAATCAAAAAATACCTAGAGACAAATGACAATGAAAACACGACGATCCAAAACCTATGGAATGCAGCAAAAGCAGTTCTAAGAGGGAACTTTATAGCTATACAAGCCTACCTCAAGAAACAAGAAAAATTTGAAATAAACAATCTAACTTTACACCTAAAGGAACTAGAGAATGAAGAACAAACAAAACCCAAAGTTAGCAGAAGGAAAGAAATCATAAAGATCAGAGCAGAAATAAATCAAATAGAAACAAAGAAAACAATAGCAAAGATCAATAAAACTAAAAGCTGGACCTTTGAGAAGGTAAACAAAATGGATAAATCATTAGCCAGATTCATCAAGAAAAAGAGGGAGAGGGCTCAAATAATAAAATTAGAAACAAAAAAGGAGAAGTTACAACAGACACCACAGAAATACAAAGCATCCTAAGAGACTACTACAAGCAACTAGATGCCAATAAAGTGGACAACCTGGAAGAAATGGACAAATTCTTAGAAAGGTGTAACCTTCCAAGACTGAACCAGGAAGAAATAGAAAATATGAACAGACTAATCACAAATAATGAAATTGAAACTGTGATTAAAAATCTTCCAACACACAAAAGTCCAGGACCATATGGCCTCACAGGTGAATTCTATCGAACATTTAGAGAAGAGCTAACACCCATCCTTCTCAAATTCTTCCAAAAAATTTCAGAGGAAGGAACACTCCCAAACTCATTCTATGAGGCCACCATCACCCTGATACCAAAACCAGACAAAGATACTACAAAAAAAGAAAATTACAGACCAATATCACTGATGAATATAGATGCAAAAATCCTCAACAAAATACTAACAAACAAAATCCAACAACACATTAAAAGGATCATACACCATGACCAAATGGGATTTATCCCAGGGATGCAAGGATTCTTCAGTATATGCAAATCGATCAATGTGATACACCATATTAACAAATGAAGAATAAAAGCCATATGATCATCTCAATAGATGCAGAAAAAGCTTTTGACAAAATTCAACATGCTTTATGATAAAAACTCTCCAGAAAGTGGACATAGAGTGAACCTACCTCAACATAATAAAGGCCATATACAACAAACCCAGAGCAAACATCATTCTCAATGGTGAAAACCTGAAAGCATTACCTCTAAGATCAGGAACAAGACAAAGATGTCCACTCTCACCACTATTATTCAACATAGTTTTGGAAGTCCTAGCCACGGCAATCAGAAAAGTAAAAGAAATAAAAGGAATACAAATTGGAAAAGAAGAAGTAAAACTGTCACTGTTTGCTGATGACATGATGCTATACATAGAGAATCCTAAAGATGACACCAGAAAACTACTAGAGCTAATCAATGAACTTGGTAAATTTGCAGGACACAAAATTAATGCACAGAAATCTCTTGCATTCCTATACACTAGTGATGAAAAATCTGAAAGAGAAATTAAGGAAACACTCCCATTTACCATTGCAACAAAAAGAATAAAATACCTAGGAATAAACCTACCCAGGGAGACAGAAACCTGTATGTAGAAAGCTATAAGACACTGATGAAAGAAATTAAAGATGATACCAAGAGATGGAGAGACATACCATGTTCCTGGATTGGAAGAATCAATATCGTGAAAATGACTATACTACCCAAAGCAATCTACAGATTCAATGCAATCCCTATTAAATTACCAATGGCATTTTTTTACAGAACTAGAACAACAAATCTTAAAATTTGTATGGAAACACAAAAGACCCCGAATAGCCAAAGCAGTCTTTAGGGAAAAAAGCAGACCTGGAGGAATCAGACTCCCTGACTTCAGACTATACTACAAAGCTACAGTAATCAAGACAATATGGTACTGGCACAAAAAACAGAGATATAGATCAATGGAACAGGATAGAAAGTCCAGAGATAAACCCACGCACCTATGGTCAACTAATGTATGACAAAGGAGGCAAGGATATACAATGGAGAAAAGACAGTCTCTTCAATAAGTGGTGCTGGGAAAACTGGACAGCTACATGTAAAAGAATGAAATAAGAACACTCCCTAACACCATACATAAAAATAAACTCAAAATGGATTAGAGACCTAAATGTAAGACTGGACACTATAAAACTCTTAGAGGAAAACATAGGAAGAACACTCTTTGACATAATTCACAGCAAGACCTTTATTGATCTGCCTCCTAGAGTAATGGAAATAAAAACAAAAATAAACAAATGGGACCTAATGAAACTGAAAAGCTTTTGCACAGCAGAGGAAACCATAAACAAGAGGAAAAGACAGCCCTCAGAATGGGAGAAAATAATTGCAAATGAAGCACCTGACAAAGGATTAATCTCCAAAATATACAAGCAGCTCATGCAGTTCAATATCCAAAAAACCAACAACCCAATCCAAAAATGGCTGAAGACCTAAATAGACATTTCTCCAAAGAAGATGTACAGATTGCCAACAAACATATGAAAGGATGGTCAACATCACTAATCATTAGAGAAATGCAAATCAAAACCACAATGAGGTATCACATCACACCAGTCAGAATGGCCATCATCAAAAACTCTACAAACAATAAATGCTGGAGAGGGTGTGGAGAAAAGGGAACCCTCCTGCACTGTTGGTGGGAATGTAAATTGATACAGCCACTATGGAGAACAGTATGGAGGTTTCTTAAATATCTAAAAATAGAACTACCATATGAACCAGCAATCCGACTACTAGGCATATACCCTGGGAAAACCATAATTCAAAAAGAGACATGTACCATAATGTTCATTGCAGCACTATTTATAATAGCCAGGACATGGAAACCTCCTAAATGCCCATCGACAGACAATTGGATAAAGAAGATGTGGTACGTATATACAATGGATTATTACTCAGCCATAAAAAGGAAAGAAATTGGGTCATTTGTAGAGACGTGGATGGATCTAGAGACTGTCCTATTGAATGAAGTTAAGTCAGAAAGAGAAAAACAAATATTGTATATTAACGCATATATGTGGAACCTAGAAAAATGGTACAGATGAACCAGTTTGCAGGGCAGAAAGTGAGACACAGATGTAGAGAACAAACGTATGGACACCAAGGGGGGAAAGCGGCGGGGTGTGGTGGTGGTGGTGTGATGAACTGGGAGATTGGGATTGACATGTATACACTGATGTGCATAAAATGGATGACTAATAAGAACCTGCTGTATAAAAAAATAAATAAAATAAAATTCAAAAATTCAAAAAAATAAAAATAAATAAATAAACACACATACACAAAAATATATTACTGAGGTCAATTGATGAACAGTAAATTGCACATATTTAAAGTGTACAATTTGATGTTTTAACATGTGTATACCTTCTACCACAGCCAAGATGCAGAACAAAGGCATAACCCCCAACATTTTCTTCTTTGTGCCCCTCTGTGAACCCTCCTTCTGTCCTCCCTACCCCTTCCCACTGCCAGACAACCAGTGATCCAATTTGTCACTATACTAGTTTCCATTTTCTATAATTTTATGTAAATTATCTCATACATTATATGCTCTTTTTTTGGCCTGGCTTATTTTGCTCAGCATAATTATTTTAATTGTTCTTATGCCTCATGTATCAGTAGTTCATCCCCTTTTATTGCTAAATAGTATTCTATTTTATTGGTATATCACCATTTGTTTATTTATTACCTGTTGATGGACCTTTGTGTTGTTTCTATTTTTAGCTATTACAAATAAAGCTGTTATGAATCAAAAAAAATAAAAAGAACAGAGATATTAAATGGCCATAGCACAGTCATCAACTTAAGTAAATATCATATTTTTCTCTTTATTTTTTTTATTGAAGTATAGTTGATGTACAAGGCTGTGCCAATCTCTGCTGTACAGCAAAGTGACTCAGTTATACACATATAGACATTCTTTTTTAATATTTTGTTCCATTATGGTTTATTACAGGATATTGACTATAGTTCCCTGTGCTATACATTAGGACCTTGTTGTTTATCCATTCTAAATGTAACAGTTTGCATCTACCAACCCCAAACTCCCTGTGCATCCCTCTCCCTCCCCTCTCCCCCTTGACAACCACAGTATGATCTCTATGTCTGTGAGTCTATTTCTGTTTTGTAGATAGGTTCATTTGTGCCGTATTTTAGATTCCTCATATAAGTGATATCATATGGTATTTGTCTTTCTCTTTCTGCCTTACTTCACTTAGTATGATAATCTCTAGTTGCATCCATGTTGCTGCAAATGGCATTATTTCGTTCTTTTTTATGGCTGAGTATATATGGTACATATATACAATGGAAAACTACTCAGCCATAAAAAAGTCTCCCAAATTATTTTAGGCATGGGACATTAATATAGAGTTCTAATCTGGTTACAGAGAAAGAAGGTAGTCATCCAACAGCATTCTATGGTGTGATGCGGTACAGTGTGACGTGGTGTAGTGTGGTGTTATGTTAATGTCTGTCTCCTGTTCCCCGTCACCCACCTCTCTATGAGGTTTTCTCCTCTTAGCTTTTAAGCTTTGCGTCATCCTCACAGGGCTACCTTGCTTTACGGAATACTTGCCCTTGTAGTAAAGACCATCAGGGGTCATGCCACACAGAATCTCTTCTGGCCTGCACCCACTGACAAGCCAGATGTCACGACTTCCCAGGAATTGTTACCTGATAATAGCTTTGAAGTATTCTTCCTCCTTTCAATGAATAAGAACCCTAGAAAACCATAGTCACCCAAAGGATTGAAGAAGTGAATATTTTCAAGCAGAATAGGGTATTCAACAATCTTTGAATTACACCCAGTACATGACTATTCATGATATCCTCTTAAATATCAACCAATAACCAGGGAGCATAGTAACTATTTTTATGGCTTGTTTCTGGCTCCAATCCTGTAAGGTCAATTGGCACAGTGGCCCATTGCTGGAAATTGCAACAGAAGTTCACTCTTCCAGTCAGTTTTGGGCAAAGACAATGAGATTTCCCTGAAATTACATGAACTAGACCAAATTGTATGTAAACTGAACTAAATGAAGTGTAAGACTCTCCCACCAAGTAACAATGTCTAGTAGAAGTTAAAAGTCGTTGTATTATTCACCAGTTTAACAAAGAGGTCAGTCTGTACCTGCCTGTCTCTACACAGTATGGTTAGAAATCTGAAACTCAAAAACTCTTCTACAACAGAATTCATAACCCCCTGAGCTGAATCTACACTCACAACCTGAAGAGCTATTTTGAAGAATATCTTGATCCTCTCAGTTGTGTTTTTCAGTAAATGTACACCCCCATTGCGTTCTGTGCTATGTATTCATGTGGAGTCCTTCCTCCTCAGTTTCTGCTTGATCAAGAGAGAGAGAAAAGGGCTCTGTGTTCATCAAGATCCCTCTTCTTTTTCTGCTAGATGCATAGCTTGATCTCATTTCCCAGTCTCTCCAGTGACTGAGTTGTGCTCTATGGAATGTGGACAGGTGTGATGTATATAAATTCCAAGCCTGGCCCATAAAAACCTCTGCACCTCTCACTACACTCCCTCCTTACCCCACCTGCTGGCTGGATATGAGCATCCAGTAGAGGACTCCAAGACCCCAGGAGATGGAAGAGTCACGAACTGCAAGGATTCTGGGTCAAGCCACTCAGGAGAGCTGCCTGACCAGAATACCAGCAATGGACTATTTCATAAAACAGAACTAAAATTTCATAGTGTTAGGTCACTGAGCTGTGGAATTGTTTGTTACTGCAGTTAGCCTATCTTGACTAATACATCATTTCATTTAAGCTACCATCTTTATATCTAAAAAGACTGCAGTTTGCACAAAATTCTAAAAATAAGAGAACACATAGTTATGAAATATCATTTTGCTATAATATATCTGAAGTGGGATGGATAGAAGATGAAGAATTTTCTGGTCCTATGTAATCTGGTCAGTTGAGTTGACTAGAGGTCATATTCTAATGGGATCACCAGTGAGGGAGGGTTTCAAGTCCAGGTTGATTCAGGAAGGGTTTTGTCAGGAAATCTCTGGCAGTGTTATCGGGGTTGTAAAAACTGGAGAAATCTGTCCATGATACATCCAGGGCCATAGTCAGGAAGACGACAGTGTGGGTTAAGTCTGATGGCCCATTAAAGTCAGCACGGAGAGGTGAATAGGAAAGCTAGGTAATCCTAGTCGGGAATATCAAGAGCAGAGATGACTTGCTGCCAGGGGCAAGTTGAGATAAATGGTTCAAGGCTGAGGCTATGAGAGGCACATATGTGCTGGAGATTTATGGTGCTGGTTTTGTCTGGGGCCAGAGAACCTGGTGGCTTCAAGGCAGAATAGTTCACGAGCCAATCAAGAAATAATCCTATTTAAGTTTCAATCACTCTATGAGACTTATTTTCAATATATTTTTAAAATCAAAAATATCTTTCAAACCGTAATTGATTAATAGAGAATTAGTTCCATCATTCAGCCAGAGAAATATATTGTTCCTTGAATAATGTGTCATCTATAAAAAATGTATTTGAGAGAAAATATTGTAAGAATTCTAGGATGTATACTCCAAAGTACATTGGCAGAAAAGAGTTAGGAGCTCTGGTTTTGAACACTAATTTGACTACTGTGGTATAACCTTGGGTAAATCACTCATCTTTGTTTTAGTTTCCTCACCTGTAAAACAAGGGAATTACATCTGAGGACAAATGAAAGTCATTTTCAACTCTAAAGTTCTTGGAGTCTAAGATATTACCCTTCATAAGTGTGTGTGTGTTTGTGTGGTGAGATAGAGGAGAAGGAAAATATGTCTACCTTGATATGGAAGACTGGGGTCTGACTATAAATTCTGGTTGACTCTGGGCACAGGCTGTCATTCATTAAGGAGTTCCCTGACCCCAGTGGTCCAAACAGCCTAGCCCCACTGCGTAAAGGGGACTCATACAAGGGCTATCTCTGAAAATTTCTCCTGAAGCACGTGTATGGCAGAGAAAAAGCTTTTGAGGTAAACAGAAAGGGCTGCTGATACCTTTCCCTCCTCAGCTCTTTGAATCTTTGACAAGGGATTTAACTTCCCTGAACCCTAGTGCTCTCATCTATAAAATGGGGGAATAATCAAGGTTTCCCAGAGTTTGAGACCAGCACAAATCAGTTCTATTTTTTGAGTCTCCTGGTTCATTAAACAAATAAAAAAAATTGCCAAAACCAGCTTCTCAATAATCAGAACATATTTTAAATGTTTACATTCAATAAAATAATATTTTAAATACATACAGACATGTGGGGTAACATCATTTGGCAACACTAAGGCCCTTTGTGAAAGTGAGGGCCAGATAAAACAGCCCTCCCCTCTTTATCCCCACCCCGACCCCGCCACATAGTTTCCTTATGAAAAAGGATTCAATGAAAAAAATGTTTGTAAAGTGCCTGGCATCACATAGACAGTAGGTACACAATAAATGGGAGCTATTATACTAAGGATGGCGTGTGGACGAATCTGAAGTTCAGTAAGACCTTGCAAACACCTCCATGTCACCCTGCGGAGTGCAGTGTAGACTGAGAGTTTGCCTGGTACAGCCCTATCCTTGGATTTCCACCCTTGTCTCCAACTAATCCTCTTAGCAGCCATAAATGTCCTTAAATGCAGCCCCTCCAACCTGGACCTCCATCTCCCTGGCTGTGGTGCCAGACAGCACCAGGAGGGCCACTTGAGTCTTTGTGAAAGTAGTAAGAGGATCCCTCCTGCTCTTTGGCATTTATTTACTGTGGATTATTTATTGTGGAAATATGAGATGGATGGTTAAGGAAGGAGAGAACAAACAAACTTACTTTCCTCGCTTGCCTTAACGTGTTTGAGTTCCTACTTGTACATTCTGAAATGTCTATAATTTACTTTTCAGTTTTGCAATGTTTATGGCTTTTATGTCATTTGAAGGTTATTTATAACAATTATATAAGGAAGCAAAGTGCCATAAACTGAAGTAATTTACTGTAAAATATCTGAAATGCTAAAATATCAAACGGTGCATTACAATAGTGTTAGTACTGCTCTTGGAAAAAGGAAAAGGGGAAAAATCAGCTAAAAATATAGCCTCTACCCCATCAGCCAGTCTCTTACATTCATCTTGCAGAGATTTATAAACTCGGAAGCAACTGACAAATATTAGTTTAATTGCTTTGAGGGAGGGGTTGGGAATAGAGAGAACAGGAGATGTCTTGTTACAGCACTCATGAACTTAGATGGATTATTTTGTAGCGAAAGGATGCAAAGGCAGCCAGACACAGTGGATATCAAGTCAGCCATGACTTCTGCTCCTACTAAATCCTGATGTCTTGAATTCAGATGACATATTAGAGCTGGTAAGGGCAGGAGGGAGAGGATTAAGGAGTGATGAGTCTGAGTCTGGCTTGTTAGTTTCAGGAAGCCAACAAAGTAAACAAAGTAACTTGAGCTGTCAGGTCAGTGAGAGATTAATGTCTGATAGGTGTCCATCCCAAGACAGGCAAGAGCCTCCCCAACCAGGGACAGGACTTTGGTCTTTTATAAGACCATGGCTTGATAAACAACTTTTTCTCATCCATCCTTTTATTTATTGATTCAGTAAATGTTGAAAACCTACTACCAATCAGGTGTTGGAAATGCAACGGTGAGCAAGAGAGCTGCAGCCCTCAGGAAATTTAAAATCTGAATAGTCCATATTTAGAACTATGGAGATATGTTTACTATAAAGCTGATAATCCATCAGATTCCATTCTGAACTTAGAACAAGTTAGCTTATTGAAGCAGCCAACGAGAATATGATCGTGCTGTGGGAATATGAAGAATGCTTCTTCTAGACCAATGCAGGGTGGCCTGCTTTCTGAGGATGTTGCTGGGACTTAGAGCTGGTGAGGAGGGATCACTTCACAGACAGCTGGTCCCTGCCTTTGCTTCAGCTGTGAAAAGGAAATAGAGTTTCTGCTATGTCTATTTATGCAATGCTCTGCTGAAAGGAAAACTGCCTTGTGGTCATTTATCAACCTGAACTAGCCACAAAGAGACTAATGAATTTCAGGTCCATTATCTCCATGTGAACCAGGGCACAAGGACCCTAGGGACCACTTCTCAGTTGTAAACCCCTTGCTGAAGCTCTGGAGTGGTGGAGATATAGAGATTTTCTTAGTTACTAAAATAGGAGGGTAATAAAGAGATGGGCAGCTTGGTATTATATGCAGACTGTTTAGACTCTTCTCTACTAGGTGTGAGTTAGTGGATGATGAGAAAGGCAGCTTCTGCCCCCAAAACTTCCCCTCCTCTGGTGCACAAAAAAATCCTTCAAATTCATAGTACCTAAAAATCCTCATTACCTCTGGAGGTTAACCTTAGCTCCTCCCTATTGGGACTCTTTGTTTGTTTGTTTTTTTAAATAAATCTATTTTTTGAAATATGTATCCAAAAAAGTGAAAACATGGCAAATGTACAGCTTGATGAATTATCACAAAGTTAACGACCCATTTAAGCACCACTCACATCAAGAAGTAGAACATTCTCAGCACCCCAGAAACCCGTTTATGCTCCCTCCTAATCATTACCCTGCCTCCTTCCCAGACATCAGCACTGTTATATCAATGCAGTACATCTCCCTTTGTTTGCCTTCACTGACTGTTTCAACATTATCTCTGAAAATGTATCCTTTTTGTTGCTTACAATAGTAGCTCATTCATTTCCATTGCTGTATACTATTCCATTGTAAGTTCATATCACAATTTACCCATTCTATTGTTGATGGACTTTAGGATTATTTCCAGTTTGTACTTATGAAAAACAGTGCTGTTATAAATATTCTTCTACAAATATATCTTTTGGTGAACACGTATACACATTTCTGATGGGTAGAAGTGTGATTGCTTAATCATAAGGTATGTGTATGTTCATCTTCATTACATACCTGCCAAACAGTATGTTTTCCAAAGTGAATTGCTCCTACTTCCATTTCCCCCAACAATGGATGAGAGTTCTGGCTGTTTCACGTCCTCATCAAAACTTGATATTATCAATCTTTTACATTTTAATCATTATGGTGAATGTGTATTGGTATTTCCTTGTGTTTATTGTTGTTGCTTTTATATATCAATTCTATTGAGATATAACTTACATGAACTACGTACATATTTAAAATACATAATTTGATGAGTTTTGACAAATGTATACTTCTGAATAACTATCACCCCAATGAAGGTATAAAACATTTCACCACCGTAGAAAGTTACATCCATTTGCAGTCAATCCTTTCCCCCTGCCACCCCAAGACAACCACTGATCTATCTCCATCACCACAGGTCAGTTTCGCTATTTTAGAACTTCATATAAATGGGATCATTATAGTACATATGCTTTTGTGTCTGGCTTATTTGACTCAGCATCACATTTTTGAGATTCATCCACGTTTTCACTATATATTTTACATCAGTAGTTTGCTCCTTTTTATGGCAGGGGAGTAATCCACTGTCTATAGTTCACAATTTGTGTATCCTTTCACCTGTTGACAGGCATTAGGTTGCTTATCATTTGGAGCCACTGTGAATTAGGCTGCTATAAACATTTGTGTTCAAGTGTTTTTGTAAACATATATTTTCACTTCTCTTAGATAAATACCAAGAATGGAATTTCTGGGTTATAGATGAGGTGTATATTTAACGTTATAAAAAACTCAAAACTATTTCCCAAAGTGCTTGTGCCATTTTTCACTTTACCATCAATATTTGGGAGTCCCAGTTGCTCCACGTCCTCACCAATATTTGGTATGAAAATCTTAGACATCCCAGCCGATAAGAGCTATCTCCTTATCTTTTAACTTTTCATTTTCCTGATGCCTAATTAGGAAATAATAATATTATTAATAATATTTATTGTCCATTTAGATATCTTGTTTCATGAAGTGCCTATGTTATTTCCCATTTTTGAATTTTGGGTTGTCTATCTTTTTACCTGTTGAATTTTAGGACTTATTTATACATCTTTGATACTTGTCCTTTGTTGGTTATATGTTACAAATATTTTCTATAGGATTTCTTTCACAAGATAAATTCCACTGGACATACTGAGTCACGTCCATGTAAATTAATGTTTAAAATCAATTCTGTTTTTGGAGGAGGAATTGGACTGTAGAATTTATTGAGCTATGAAGAAGGTAAGAGAAGGGAACAGCAGAACAGGCCAGAGCGATAGGTTTTGGGTGGAGAAAAGGAGCAAACATGATGTTGCAGTGGAAAAAGCCTTGGGAGCTGGCATGACAAAATGCTTCAACTCATACACAATTGGTGGTGGTTGCCCATGCTGAGCAGGATTATGGTTGAATCTGAATTTAATGGGAATTAGTGTTACGACTAATAATGAAATCACCATTGGCCCCGTAGTGGTGAAGTGTGTGTCATTTGCCAAATCTAGTACAGAACTTAGAATTTCAGAACTCTAAGAAATCTGGGAATTGTCTATCCCTCTCATTTTTCAAATGACGAATTTAAAATCCAGAGCAAAGTCAGTTGCCCAATGTCACAACATTGACCTATATGCTGAAGACTTATGTAGCCTACTCTGGGTCTGAAAAATGGGAAAATACATGGACTTAGCACCTTGATAGACAATTTATGGTGTTTATCAAAGATATGTAATATGCAGTTCTGTACTCAAGGAGCTTGCAGTTGAACCAGGGGGGTGATACACCCCACATAAGCCTTGGGAACAAAAGAAGGGGCTCTAAGGTCAAGTGGAAGTACAGAGTTTAGATCTGGAACAGAGAGCTCTGACAGTGACTGGCTTTGATGGCCCTGGGAAAGTCGTGGTAGGGCTTTCCCACCAGGGTCTCTGCCTATAAAAGGGTCTTCAGAGTCAACCATATTACTTCTTTCCAGAGATCAAACTATATTTACCTGTTGGTTAGCTAAGCTCTTGAAGGCCTGCCCTGGATGTGGGTTTGCAGGCACTTCAACAGAAGTGGTTGCTCGATAAACACTTACCCATTGATGGATGGATTGAGCTTGTTGAGAACAGTGGTTGGGAAAAGAAAGTGCACTAGGCTTCAAGTCTATTCTCAAGGGCTGTTAGTCTAGGAGATTCTATCCCAGAACATGCAGGAGACAAGGTTCTGCTGAGACACGTCATTTTCAAGGGGTGTCAGTGCCACATCTCAGCACTCAATGCATATGCCCCGCGAAGCTAGCAGGTTTGCAAGAAAAGCAAATACCGCTTCTGAAGAATAAGCAATAAAAATGGATATTTATACACCAGCTTGTTTTTATTAATGATCACAATAATAGGTGCTGCTTATGGAGCAAACTCTGTTCAAGGCAGAGTTTTAGACACTTTCTAGTAACAAACTGCCTTCACAAGTTTTTCTCATCTCTTCCCACAAGCACCCTATGACTCAGGCAGAATAAATAATGTTTTCATATAACAGATAAGTAAACAGAGGCAATGGTTTTCTTGTATAAAATGTATGGAATTTGGAGGCAGACAGGCCTATGTTTAAATGTTAATAAGTTCTTAGGTTTTTCATAGTTGATTTCATTTAATATTCACAGTTGACCTGAGAAATAGGTGTTGCTATTTTCAGATCACAGATAAGGAATTTGAGGCACAAAAAATGTAAGGATCTACAAGAGGAAATGTATGGCAAGGCTTAAACTAAACCAGGCCCCTAACTCTCAGGGAGGCTGCCCTCATGATCTGATGTGTTATCATCTTCATTTTGATATCTTTCATCCATATTTTTTTCAGTGCATATACTTCGTACACTTGTGATCCAACTGTGTACACAGTTTCATAAAGAAGGGAATGGTATGGGCTGGGCCTGTGGACACTCATTATGGACGCTCAGGCCAATCAAAGAATAGGAAGATGTTCCTGAGTGTAGAGGAGAGAATAGTTATGTCAGCTCTACTGTGGGCTAGCCCTGCTTGTCACCTTATCCCTCTGAGATTCCCTTCCCTAATATATGACATAAAAGTGTTCCATTTTCTAAAGGGCTTAGAGTTGAGAAAATGAAGGAGAAAACATACCTATTGTGTGTTGGCCACTGCTGGGTACAAAGATGGGCAAAGCACCACCTCTGCCCTGGAGGAAAGAGAGCTCTTCAGTGTAGCCTGCCAAGGCCAACGTCTTGCCAACATCTGCCCCCGCCAAGTGTTCATTCCTGCGCATCCCTCATGGACCATGCTTCACTTTCCCCTTTGCTTCCCTCTTCTTCCTACTCTCAGCACACCCTGTCACTCTGTCTCCCATCCTCTTGCAGCCTTGCATCTGTTGTACCAACCTGATATATTAATTGGTACTAAGGTGCTCCTGACCGATGGTCACATGTGAGGTCGCAGTGGAGGCTACATGGGGCTGATGAGTCAGGTAGGAAGAGGTTTGCATCCCAGCCTCATCCCATCCTGTGACTTTCAGCAAGGTATGTGGCCTTGCTAAGTTGCAGTTTCTTCATCCAGTATCACAGGGATCATCACTTCTAAGTCTCAGTGTATTAAGCGCTCTGTAGATGCTCTCTGGCCACAGACAGGATTATTATTGTTCTTGCACAACATAACATTTGCAAAGATGGGTCTAAGGATCTGACTGAGCCTCCAGAGCCAGCCAGGGCACCTGCACCACTGACAAATTTAAGATAATGAGCTGGCTATGGGGCAGCCTCTTGAGAAAGCCACGTGTGGTGGTGATTCTCATTCTTAAACGTGGAAACAGATATTCCATTAAGAATTTCAGTCCTTGGATTGTTAAGACTTAGTGTGTGTCTTGGTGGGAGGCAAAGGCCCCCCAGGAAGTGAAATCAGTAAAGCCTTATTAAGTCTCTTCTGGATCGGTGTTGATGAGAAGGCAAAGAAAGCAAAGGGTGGGCTTGGAGGCTGAAGGACTCAGTTCAAACCATCTGTCCAGGTGAAGGACTTCAAAGTGAGGATCACCTCAGGGAGACCACATCCCAGCTCTGACACTTGTAAGATGCATGGCCATGTCACTGGGGGCAAATTACATCACATACCCCAGACTGGGTTTTTGTCTGTGAAACGGGGTAAGTAACACCAACCCACCTGGCTGTTGCAGGGAATTAAATGGGAAAAGATATAAAAACTCTTTTGTGCCTCCTCCAACGTGCAGACCCCCACTGTCCTGGAGGGAGAGGAGGAAGCAGGAAATTAGAATCATGACCCTAACTTGGAAGACCCAGAGCCCTGAGCCCTGGCTGCCCGGCTCTTGCTCTATAAGGATTCTCAGTCTTCTCCAAGCAGACCCGTGCCTGGCAGGTACCTGGTCCTATAAAGAAAGGTCTTCTCCCAGCGCCACTGCCTGAACTCTGTTTCCAGCCTGTCATGACTGCCATGAGCCTGTGTTTTAGGGGGCACCTCTTCTGAGAGCATTGTCTCCCAATATCAGGAAGCAGCTGGCACCAAGGAAAGCATGGCCTCAGGAGACTGGGGTTCCAAGCCCCAGCTCTACCACCAGGGAACCCTGTCACAGAGGGTGAGGGCACCCTTGCCTTCTCTGAGGCTCAGTTTCTCCACCTGTCAAATGAGGGGTTGAGTAGATGATGTCTCAGGGTCCTTCTAGCTTGAAAACTCTCTGACCCCTCAAAGGCCAAACAAAAAGAAGCAAAACCCTGGGGACAGACAAATTCCTCAAAATGAAAAACCGTAACTCAGTTATTAGACACAGGCATTGGAGGGAAGGCAGGAACACTGGCACAGCTCTCACCTGCAAAGGCAATCTCTCCATCAATTCCCCTCTCCATCTCCCGCCCTTGTTCCACTGCTAAAGCTCACCACACTCAGAAGAAGCATCAGTGTTCCCGGCACTCACATGGAGACAGGCTCTGAGAGGGTCCCAGGTAGAAGAGGTACCTGTTTGTTGCATTGCTGAGCCTCGGAGTTCCACCCTCCCTGACAATTCTAGGGAGCTTTGAGCCCTCCCCTCCCCAACTGATGGCCCAGATGGCCTTCAAAGTGGAGGGATATTCTTGATTCATCTCTGAGATGCATGAGGAAGTCTTGGAATGCCTTTGGAGAAGGCTTGGTTAGCAATCAGTCCCATCACTTCCTTGTTGCATGACTTTGAAGAATGCTTAATCTCTTCCGGAACCTCAGTTTCCTCAACACCAAAATGGGGCTTACAGCTCTGCCTACCTCAACGGCGTTTCTTTGCATGTCCAATTAAAAAAAAAAAACAAACACTTGAAAGTCTTAAGTTAGGGCTAAAGCACCAGGAAAGTGTCAGGTCTCATCATTACTGGTATCACGTCAGTATTTCAGGCTTTGGCCAGCCTTCCCATCACCCCTCTTCTTTCGATGCTGCCACCTAGATGTTGGCACTGATTCTGGATGCTATGAGAGCATCCGGTGCTTGGCAGCAGCAGAGAAGGAACTGGGGATGCCTGCACCGTGGGCTGCCTGCGAGAGGAAGCTGAGCTCGGTACCCCTGGGAGGAACCACACAGGTGGTCCATTCCTGTCCCAGGGCCACTCAGCACAGGTGTCAGAGTGGCTGTACCTGGTCATCCGGGTCCCTCCTCCTGTACTGCCCAGCAGGAGGAAACTGTCACTCGTCAGGACACGCCAGGAAACCTGGCAGAAGAAGGTACAGCCTTCCCTGGAGATGTCGCTGCTTCCCACCTTTACTCTTGCTACGGTGCAAGTGGCCCCCACCCCTCCGTGTGCAGGAGCTGGCCAATTCCCTAGGAATAGGGTTTATTAGAAAACAGGAGTATCTTTGCTCTTCCAACTTCATGCACTCTGCCCAAGTCACACAAAAGGACAATCAGCCCACCTGTGGAAGCACGCCTGCTTACTCTGGAAGCTCGCAAAGGCCAGGCCGTCATGGTCACTGCCCCACGGCACAGCCCATGCTGTGCCCTCAAGTCAACTGAGCCAGTGTCTCCCCAGAGCCTGCTCAGCATTGGACATGGTGGTGGGCTCTGGGCAGGGGAATCAGGGACCACAGCCCTGAGCAAGGGTCTTGGAGGCACCATCAGGACCTGTGAAGTCGGCGCTGCTTGTCACTGTCAGGCAGTCAAGTAGTTTTCCATCTGAGAGAGTTCACTGCAGACACGGTGTTCATGACCGCCTCTAGATAAACTGAGTGCATTCGAAGCCATTAAGAAAAATGACCTTTTAATCCCACTTGTAGTTGGGAGGGCAGGCTCACACAGCAGCCTGACTAACTCTCGCCACCTCTCTTCCCAAGGGCTGCATGATCATCATGCTGGGACCCCTGGTCCAGCTGCCTTTGAGGACGTTCAAGGCCTGGGTAGCCAGTAATGAGCCGCAGCTCTGAGACCTGACCGAGTAAGACTGTGAGACTCTAATGTTGCTGTTTCCCCTTCCTGAGGGTCCTGTGTGGCCCATCCTCTTCCTCCACCCCTTAAATAGTTCTGCTGCTGAAGGACCATTGCTGGACCTTTCAGCACAGCCACTGCTGCTGTACTGGGCGTCAGACACAGGCTCACACAGCCGACAGCGCTTTCTCGTATTTCTTCAGCGAATACATCATCTCCTTTTGCCTCGTGGGCATTGCAAATCTTCCCTCCTGAAAGCTGATTGATGCAGGACTGGGGAGGTGGGGAGGTTTGGTTTAGGGTCCCTGACCTCAGGATGCAGGTTGGAGGAGCCCCGTACCCAGGCAGCAGGGCAGTGTGAGGGCACAGGTGTTTGGCTAAGATGCTGTCCACCGAAGGGTGTGTTACCAAGGTGATGAAGGCCACTGGTCAGTCTCCCAGGAGCATCTCTCTCTCTGTCTGTCTTTCTCATCACTCTTTTGTCACCTGCTCTCACAGCCTCCCAAACACAGGCACTCTCTCTCTGTAACTCCTGGTCATGTGCTCACTGTATGTTTGTTTGGCCCAGGGAAAGCCACTTTCCTGTCCCTACTGATAAAATAAAGACCTTGAACTAGAGATTCTCAGAAGGACGTTTTGCCCTGACAGTTAATGATTCCATGACTTTGCTCTTTCTTTCTTGCTTTCTTCCTTCCATCCTTCCTTCCTTCCTTTCTCTTTCTTTCTTTCCTTCTTTCTTTCTTTCTTTCTTCCTTCCTTCCTTTCTTCCTTCCTTTCTTTTTCTTTCTTTTTCTTTCTTTCTTTCTTTCTTTCTTTCTTTCTTTCTTTCTTTCTTTCTTTCCTTCCTTCCTTCCTTCCTTCCTTCCTTCCTTCTTTCTTTCTTTCTTTCTTTCTTTCTTTCTTTCTTTCTTTCTTTCTTTCTTTCCTTCTTTCCTTCCTTCCTTCCTTTCTTCCTTTCTTTCTTTCTTTCTTTCTTTCTTTCTTTCTTTCTTTCTTTCACCCTGGAAGCTCAAATTTCTTCCTTTTCTTGCAAAAATGTGGTTCTGCTGGTCAAGGTTTCTTACAGAATGAGACAACTTTTCCTTCCACTGACTGCGTCGCAGGATGACAGCTCTTCCTGGGAGGACTCCAGGCCCAGGAGCCTGTGCACCCACTGATCTGTGCTTGACTCATGGTAGAGAGCTGTCTTTATTTTGAGTTACTGGGTCAGCTGTCTTGCAATTGTTTTCCCACAGTGTGCTGGGCGGTCTCTGCTGTGTCAGGAAGTGTCTCTTGTTCGAGTTGTTCTGCAAGAACACAGCCAAGGAACAGGGTTAGATGGCCTCACCGTACAACAGCAACCGTGTTCACCAGCTAATTGGGGTCCTTCTCAGCAAGGAGCCTGGCCTGAGAGAAGCTGTAAATGAAGAAGGAGGAAGCACATCTCCTCCCCACATAACCCTGAGGGATGCCACACAGACAGAAGCCAGGACACTGAATGGAGAAGCATGGCCACAGTTGGAGGCAGTAGCTGGAAAAATCACCTACGCCCTCCTGTCTCCCAGGGACCCTGGTGACGTGGGTGTCTCTAATTGTCTAGTAAACTGTTATTACACTAGTACCAGAAAAAGCAAAGCTGTTAAAAGAAGGGGAAAGGGGTGGGGGGACAAATAACCTAAACCCAGTGGCTAATGTAGGTAGAGGAATGACAATCTATGTGTCTAGAAGCTTCCTTCAGGCAAAACATAAAGAGAAATAGGGTGGATTTGCCCGTTTCATCTGATAGAAAGAAAAACAGCATCTTCAAGAGAAGCAAAAGCCACCTCTTCCCCACAACAGGTGCCAATGACTAACTGGGATGTCCTTGCAGTTTCTTTGCAAGGAGCGGCCAGTGGACAGTGCCCTCCACTAGGGTTGTGGATGAGGGGAAGGGGAGGCTAAAAATTGGGGAGCAGGTGTTGGAGCTACCCTGCAACCTGGGGCAGCAGGTGGGGGAGATGGCCGGGATGGGGAAGGGCAGCAGATAGATGCCCTGTCCTCACCCCCTCCCTTCCCTCTCTTGCCTCCCTCTGCAGTCTCTGCTTTCTGGTTTCTCAAAACTGAGCAGAGGGGAGAGGGCTGGGCATGGAACGAACCCAGGTAGGTAGTGCAGACGCTGAACCGAAACAGCTGGGAGATTTAAGGGAAGCTTGGAGGGAAGTAAACTAGATTTCTATTTCTTGTTTGTACTGTTAAAATGTTCCTTTAACGTGAAAGCCTTTCTGTTAAATGAAGGGGAAAGGGAGCTTGACGACAAGTAGCAGCCGTAAAACAAAGGGAACAAAAGGAGGAAACCGCTGAGATGGGTTTTGTTGCTATAGATAAATGGAGACATAGAGCCGGGCTGATGGGTGGAGCCAGCCTCACTCCTAGCAAAGAACCAACTGGAAGCAGGGAAAAGGAGCCAGTGAGTAGAGGGAGGAAAGAGCCTTGTCTCCAGAACATCACAGGGAGTTAAGTTGAGTTTCGGAAAATAAAATAGCCAGGTAAGCTGTGCCTTACAGCACAGAGAAAGAAAAACTAAGAGCAGGACAAAGCTGGAGAGGAATTTTGGCCCCTCCCGTTCAATTTGCAATTACAGATTCCCTGCAATCAGCTCCGACTGCAGCCACAGAGATGATCCAAAGTCTAGAAGGTCTCAAGCCATTGGATGGAAAATACTTGCAGTAAATGGATCTCAGAATGGCCTTCCATGTTCAATCCAGCTCCCAAGATACACACACACACACACACACACACAGCTTCAAAAAGGAGCAAATAAGTTACAATAGCAAGAAACACGTAGAAGTATAACCGTCTTGCTGTAGGTACAGAGGAGCATAAATTTTGTGTGGGACCAATAAAATAAAGCCACTCTCCTGCAGGAATGGTACCCGTTATTGCATCCGAGGCGACCTATAGCCACAGAGGCCTATAAATCCAGTGTTTATAGAGTCTTTCCACATTCGTGCTACAGGTAATTAAATTGTGGGTGCACGTCGCCTAAACTCCAGGGGCTTCCCTGTAAAGTCCCCAGGCCATCAGACAGAGGGCAGAAAGATTCCATCGGGAGCCCAGGGCCCAGACTGGAGAGCCCACCCCTTTCCCCACCCTTGGGCCCACTAAGCGCCTCTATGCCTGTTCATCCCCCAAGTTCATGGGCTTGCTCTGCAGAGAACACAAGAAAAGTGAGACAAAAGCTGCTTACTTGAGCTAATGCTTCTAGAAGCTGGGGGTTGGATTGGAAGTGGACCCACACATTTCAATTCTTCTGTCTTCTGCTGTCCTCAGAAAAAAATTTAAACGTGTGATGCACAAACCACTTCCTGTGGTCTGACCTCAGTCTCGTTCGGAGATGAAGTCCCATCAATCCCTTCCGCAGATATCTCTCGCCACGCTGAACACCACCCAGGACTTCAAAGACGCTCCTCCCTCCTGGAATGCCCTTTTCGCCTCCTTTCCCCTTCCTTTGAGCAGCCTATGCTCAGCCCCGCGCTCAGGTAGGAGCAGTTGCCCTTTCTACCTTCTGTCCCCTCTCACTGTCTCACTTCTGACATTGATGTTAGTCATGCATCTTCCCCTTAAACTGGAAGGTGGCTGAGTGCCAGGACTGTTGGGTTTATCTCTGAATTTCTGGTGTTTACGGCAGTGCCTGGAATACGGAAAGGGATTGATCAGTGATTGTGAAAGAAGGGACAGATGTCAAGAGGTATGCCTCTCACCATTGGCACGGAAGAAGAGGTGGTCCCAGCACATGGAGATACAGAGAATAGACTGACCACCCCAGCCTTCCTCCGGCACTCACAGATCATCACCACTCTGCCTGGGAACGTTCAAGACAGAGGCCAGGGGTCCTTTATTCCTTTGTACTTTACATCAGCCACTATAAGGAGGCTGGGACTGCCAGGTGACCCCCTCCCCATCCCTTGGATAATAATCTTCAAACAGTTCTGAAGGCCGAGGGACACCCCAGCTTCCCTCCCGCCCTCTCCACCCTCTCCACCTAGGTCCTCCCGGTCCACTTCCCTGCTTCATAGTACAGACCATCCCCTGAGGGACTGTACATTTTAATTCTAGATTTGTCTCCTCTTGCTTGAGTGTTAGCTCCTTGAAGGCAGCACAGTTTGTCTTGCTGTTTACTGCCTTACGCTTGTATACGGGAGAAGCCCAGTAAGTGTCAGTGAATGAATGAGTGAAGGCAGGTGGTTCTCAGAGTGGATGTCATTGCTGTCAAGGTCACGCATTCCTTCTGGATTAAACCCGTAGCCCCTTCCCCATGTCCCCTGGAAACCTGAAACTTGGCAGAAATGACTCAAAGCTAATATTTATTTAGGGTGGGAGTGACATCTAACTATCCTCCTTTCGATTCAACCTCCCCATGCATGCCACCCCCTCTGCTCCCCAGACCCCAGGGGCCAATTCTTCAGCTCTCCTACAATGGCACTGTGGACACACAGCCCTCCGCCTGCTCCTGGGGTCTCACTCAAGTCCTGAGCATTTCATCATCCTCATCTGACATCACGAATCAGGGGAAGGTGCCTAGAGACAGGTCAGTCCTCACACACAGCTTGACCAGAGCTCCTTCCTGCCCCAAAGCTCAGCTTCTCCTGGTTGACTTATTTGTACAGCCTGCTTGGGAAAAAGGATGCTAAGCTGAGCAGGAGACCAGAAACCGATGTGCATTAGAGCTAGATAATTCCATGGCCATTATCTTACTATTTTACCACATTTTGTAGGGGTCACAAATTATACCCCTATTTTAAAAATCAGATAAATGAGGCAAATCAGATATCTTGCCCAAGGTCACACAGCTAGTAAAGAGCAGATCTTCAGGTCTAGATCTCTTTGACTCTGAAGGCCAGTCTCCTCTTTTTTTTTTTTTACATCTTTATTGGAGTATAATTGCTTTACAATGGTGTGTGAGTTTCTGCTGTATAACAAAGTGAATCAGCTATACATATACATATATCCCCATATCCCCTCCCGCTTGCATCTCCCTCCCACCCTCCCTATCCCACCCCGTAGGTGGTCACAAAGCACCGAGCTGATCTCCCTGTGCTATGCAGCTGGTTACCACTAGCTATCTATTTTACATTTGGTAGTGTATATGTGTCCATGCCACTCTCTCGCTTCATACCACCTTACCCTTCCCTCTCCCAGTGTCCTCAAGTCCATTCTCTATGTCTGTGTCTTTATTCCTGTCCTGCCCCTAGGATCTTCAGAACCATTTTTTTTTTTTTTAGATTCCATATATATGTCTTGGCATGCGGTATTTGTTTTCTCTTTCTGACTTACTTCACTCTGTATGACAGCCTCCAGGTCCATCCACCTCACTACAAGTAACTCAATTTTGTTTCTTTTTATGGCTGAGTAATATTCCATTGTATATATGTGTCACATCTTCTTTAGCCATTCCTCTGTCAATGGACACTTAGGTTGCTTCCATGCCCTGGCTATTGTAAATAGAGCTGCAGTGAACATGGTGGTACATGACTCTTTTGGAATTATGGATTTCTCAGGGTATATGCCCAGTAGTGGGATTGCTGGGTCATATGGTAGTTCTATATTTAGTTTTGTAAGGAACCTCCATACTGTTCTCCATAGTGGCTGTATCAATTTACATTCCCACCAACAGTGCAAGAGGGTTCCCTTTTCTCCACACCCTCTCCAGCATTTATTGTTTGTAGATTTTTTGATGATGGCCATTCTGACTGGTGTGAGGTGATACCTCACTGTAGTTTTGATTTGCATTTCTCTAATGATTAGTGATGTTGAGCATCCTTTCATGTGTTTGTTGGCCATCTGCACATCTTGTTTGGAGAAATGTCTGTTTAGGTCTTCAGCCCATTTTTGGATTGGGTTTTTTGTTTTTTTGATATAGAGCTGCATGAGCTGCTTGTAAATTTTGGAGATTAATCCTTTGTCAGTTGCTTCATTTGCAAATATTTTCTCCCATTCTGAAGGTTGTCTTTTTGTCTTGTTTATGGTTTCCTTTGCTGTGCAAAAGATTTTAAGTTTCATTAGGTCCCATTTGTTTATATTTCTTTTTATTTCCATTTCTTTAGGAGGTGGGTCAAAAAGGATCTTGCTGTGATTTATGTCACAGAGTGTTCTGCGTATGTTATCCTCTAAGAGTTTTATAGTGTCTGGCCTTACATTTAGGTATTTAATGCATTTTGAGTTTATTTTTGTGTATGGTGTTAGGGAGTGCTCTAATTTCATTCTTTTACATGTAGCTGTCCAGTTTTCCCAGCACCATTTATTGAAGAGGCTGTCTTTTCTCCATTCTTACCTCCTTTATCAAAGATAAGGTGACCATAGGTACATGGGTTTATCTCTGGGCTTTCTATCCTGTTCCATTGATCTATATTTCTGTTTTTGTGCTAGTACCATACTGTCTTGATTACTGTAACTTTGTAGTATTGTCTTATTGCCGGATTCCTCCTGCTCTCTTCTTCTTTCCCAAGATTGTTTTGGCTATTCCAGGTCTTTGTGTTTCCATACAAATTGTGAAATTTTTTGTTCTACTTCTGTGAAAAATACCATTGGTAGTTTCATAGGGATTGCACTGAATCTGTAGATTGCTTTGGGTAGTAGAGTCATTTTCACAATGTTGATTCTTCCAGTCCAGGAACATGGTATATCTCTCCATCTGTTTGTATCATCTTTCATTTATTCCATCAGTGTCTTATAGTTTTCTGCATACAGGTCTTTTGTCTCTTTAGGTAGGTTTATTCCTAAGTATTTTATTCTTTTTGTTGCAATGGTAAATGGGAGTGTTTCCTTAATTCTCTTTCAGATTTTCCATTATTAGTGTATAGGAATGCAAGAGATTTCTGTGCATTAATTTTGTAAACTGCTAATTTACCAAATTCATTGATTAGCTCTAGTAATTTTCTGGTAGAATCTTTAGGATTCTCTAGGTATACTATCATGTCATCTGCAAACATTGACAGTTTTACTTCTTCTTTTCTGATGTGGATTCCTTTTATTTCTTTTTCTTTTTTGATTGCTGTAGCTAAAATGTCCAAAACTATTTTGAATAATAGGTGTGAGAGTGGGCAACCTTGTCTTGTTCCTGATCTTAGTGGAAATGGTTTCAGTTTTTCATCATTGAGAACGATGTTGGCTGTGGGTTTGTCATATATGGCCTTTATTATGTTGAGGTAAGTTCCCTCTATGCCTACTTTCTGGAGGGCTTTTACCATAAATGGGTGTTGAATTTTGTTGAAAGCTTTTTCTACATCTATTGAGATGATCATATGGTTTTTCTCCTTCAATTTGTTAATAAGGTGTATCACATTGATTGATTTGCGTATATTGAAGAATCCTCACATTCCTGGGACAAACCCCACTTGGTCATGGTGTATGATCCTTTTAATGTGCTATTGGTTTCTATTTGCTAGTATTTTGTTGAGGATTTTTGCATCTATGTTCATGAGTGATATTGGCCTGTAGTTTTCTTTTTTTTGTGACATCTTTGTCTGGTTTTGGTATCAGGGTGATGGTGACCTCCTAGAATGAGTTTGGAAGTGTTCCTCCCTCTGCTATATTTTGGAAGAGTTTGAGAAGGATAGGTGATCTTCTCTAAATGTATGATAGAATTTGCCTGTGAAGCCACCTGGTCCCGGGCTTTTGTTTGTGGAAGGTTTTTAATCACAGTCTCAATTTCAGTGTTTGTGATTGGTCTGCTTATATTTTCTATTTCTTCCTGGTTCAGTCTCCTAAGGTTGTGCTTTTCTAAGAATTTGTCCATTTCTTCCAGGTTGGCCATTTTATTGGCATAGAGTTACTTGTAGTAATCTCTCATAATCCTTTGTATTTCTGCAGTGTCAGTTTTTACTTCGCCTTTTTCATTTCTAAATCTATTGATTTGAGTCTACTCCCTTTTTTTCTTGATGAGTCTGGCTAATGGTTTGTTTATCTTCTCAAAGAACCAGCTTGTAGTTTTATTGATCTTTGTTATCATTTCCTTCATTTCTTTTTCATTTATTTCTGATCTGATCTTTATGATTTCTTTCCTCCAGCTAACTTTGGGGTTTTTTTGTTCTTCTTTCTCTAATTGCTTTAGGTGTAAGTTTAAGTTGTTTATTTGAGATGTTTCTTGTTTCTTGAGGTAGGATTGTGTTGCTATATACTTCCCTCTTAGAACTGCTTTTGCTGTACCCCATAGGTTTTGAGTCGTCATGATTTCATTGTAATTTGTTTCTAGGTATTTTTTGATTTCCTCTTTGATTTCTTCAGTGATCTCATGGTTATTGAGTACTGTATTGTTTAGCCTCCATGTGTTTCTGTTTTTTACAGATTTTTTCCTTTTAATTGATATCCAGTCTCACAGTGTTGTTGTCAGAAAAGATATTTGATACAATTTCAATCTTCTTAGATTTACCAAGGCTGATTTGTGACCCAAGATTTGATCCTGGAGAATGTTCTATGAGCACTTGAGAAGAAAGTGTATTTTGTTGTTTTTGGATGGAATGTCCTATAAATATCAATTAAGTCCATGTTGCTTAATGTATCATTTAAAGCTTGTGTTTCCTTATTTATTTTCATTTGGGATGATCTGTCCATTGGTGAAAGTGGGGTATTAAAATCCCCTACTATGACTGTGTTGCTGTCGATTTCCCCTTTTATGGCTGTTAACATTTGCCTTATGTATTGAGGTGCTCTTATGTTGAGTGCATAAATATTTACAATTGTTATATCTTCTTCTTGGATTGATCCCTTGATCATTATGCAGTGTCCTTCTTTGTCTCTTGTAATAGTCTTTATGTTAAAGTCTATTTTGTCTGATATGAGAATTGCTACTCCCGCTTTCTTTTGATTTCCATTTGCATGGAATATCTTTTTCCATCCCCTCACTTTCAGTCTGTATGTGTCCCTAGGTCTGAAGAGGGTCTCTTGTAGACAGCATATATATGGGTCTTGTTTCTATATCCATTTCAGCCAGTCTATGTTTTTTGGTTGGAGCATTTAATCCATTTACATTTAAGGTAATTATCGATATGTATGTTCCTATGACCATTTTCTTAATTGTTTTGGGTTTGTTATTGTAGGTCTTTTCCTTCTCTTTTGTTTCCTGCCTAGAGAAGTTCCTTTAGCATTTGTTGTAAAGCTGGTTTGGTGGTGCTGAATTCTCTTAGCTTTTGCTTGTCTGTAAAGGTTTTAATTTTTCCTTCGAGTCTGAATGAGATCCTTTCTGGGTAGAGTAATCTTGGTTGTAGGTTTTTCCCTTTCATCACTTTAAATTTGTCCTGCCACACCCTTCTGGCTTGTAGAGTTTCTGCTGAGAAATCAGCTGTTAACCTTATGGGGATTCTCTTGTATGTTATTTGTTGCTTTTCCCTTGTTGCTTTTAATATGTTTTCTTTGTATTTAATTTTTGATAGTTTGATTACTCTGTGTCTTGACATGTTTCTCCTTGGATTTATCCTGTATGGGACTCTCTGTGCTTCCTTGACTTGATTGACTATTTCCTTTCCCATATTAGGGAACTTTTCTACTATAATCTCTTCAAATATTTTCTCAGACCCTTTCTTTTTCTCTTCTTCTTCTGGGACCCCTATAATTCGAATGTTTATATGTTTAATGTTGTCCCAGAGGTCTCTGAGTCTGTCTTCAATTCTTTTCATTCTTTTTTCTGTATTTTGCTCTGCCATAATTTTTTCCACTATTTTATCTTCCAGGTCACTTATCTGTTCTTCTGCCTCAGTTATTCTGCTACTGATTCCTTCTAGAGATTTTTTAATTTCATATATTGTGTTGTTCATCATTGTTTGTTTGCTCTTTATTTCTTCTAGGTCCTTTTTTAATGTTTCTTGTATTTTCTCCATTCTATTTCCAAGATTTTGTATCATCTTTACTATCATTACTCTGAATTCTTTTTCAGGTAGTCTGCCTATTTCCTCTTCATTTGTTTGTTCTGGTGGGTTTTTACCTTGCTCCTTCATCTGTTGTGTATTTCTCTGTCTTCTCATTTTGCTTAACTTACTGTGTTTGGGGTCTTTTTTTTGCAGGATGTAGGTTCATAGTTCCCGTTGTTTTGGTGTCTGCCCCCAGTAGGTAAGGTTGGTTCAGTGGCTTGTGTAGGCCTCCTGGTGGAGGGGACTAGTGCCTGTGTTCTTGTGGATGAGGCTGGATCTTGTTTTTCTGTTGGGCAGCACCGCGTCCGGTGGTTTGTTTTGGGGATCTGTGAACTTATTATGCTTTTAGGCAGCCTCTCTGCTAATGGATGGGGTTGTGTTCCTGTCTTCCTCGTTTTTTGGCATGGGGTGTCCTGCACTGTAGCTTGCTGGTCGTTGAGTGGAGCTGAGTCTTAGCATTGAGATGGAGATCTCTGGGAGAGCTTTCACCGTTTGGTATTACATGGGGCCGGGAGGTCTCTGGTGGACCAATGTCCTGCACTCGGCTCTCCCACCTAATAGGCTCAGTTCTGACAGCCGGCCAGAGCACTCAGACCCTGTCAGCTACATGGCTGCTAGTTTTGGAGGGTCTCCTGCAGAGGCAGGGTGTGGCTGTGGCTCACCATGGGGACCCAGTCTCCTCTTTTTAACAGACATGAAGCATCCTGAGGAATGGGAAAGGCCACTGTTGGCATTTATTTTGGTGCCTGTCTTGAGTGTGACTTCTCACGTCAGCATCTGAAAGTTCCATTACTTTGAGCTGTCCATTTGGCTAAAAATGACATGGATGTGACTCTAGGGAATCTTGGAACAAAAAAGAGTCTGAATGATCATATAGGGCCCTACCCATCCATTATATACATGAAGAAACTGAGGCCAAGAGGGAAATGGTTGCATCCCAATTCTCACAAATAATGATGAGTCATGGCACTTAGAATCCCAGTCTTCAATTTTTATGCCTGTGTACTGACCCCGTCAGGTCTGCTTTTTATGATCTCAGCACAGCAAAGGGACATGAGCCACCAGTTTCTCCCCATGTACCCATCCCAAATCGGGTGGAGGATTCACTGAATGGGCCATATCCCTGCACAGATAAGGATTCCCAGAATGTCAGAGGTGGGCCAATCCCCCAGGGAACCAGGGGCAGCAAACATTGGGGGAGGGGTTGGAGGAGGGCCTCGCATGTGCCAAAGGGCAGTGACAGGTGACACTTGCCAGAAACAGATATGGGGACAACCTGAAGACAATTTGGGGTCCCACCCAGCTCCCAGATTGATTATACTTCCAAAATGGACCCTGTTCCTGTTTTCCAATAGCTGTCTCACTTTTGAAAGGGGAGCAGTGAAGTAGTGTGCTTGGCAAAAATCACGCCGCCCTGGTCTCTCTAACTCCACCCAGTAGGGCCACAAATCAGGCAGCCTCCAGGGAGCCGCCTCAGGATGGGACATTTATGGCCCTCCTTTGGAAATTCAGCTCGTGGACAGTTTCTGCCTCATAAGCAGACCTGCCCACGTAGAACCTAGACATCCATATTGTTGATTTACACCTTTAATACCGCGAGCTTCATTTAGCCAGTCTGGAAAACACATTTTGTTGTGGGAAGCTGGAGATGTTCTTTCCTCTCCCATCCTCACTAGACATTCATTTTGATAGTGGATTTTGCCCTTGTTGTTTTCCCTGCTCCTTTTCCGACAGGTCTATTCTTCTGTCTTGGGCAGTGTCCCTTCCGGTTATGCCTGGTCTGGGGCTTCTCCAGGAAAGGAGGGCAAGGGGGCAGGGGCCAGATCCTGGTTGGGATAGGTGAAGAATTCTCGCTGAGATTTTAACATTTTCACAAAAGGCACTGTAGTCATAATAGTAATTACCCTCCCCCACCCCAGAAAAAATTGCAGCACACTAAAAATTTCCACCATTTTCATTTATCCAAATAAATGCACCGTTTTCACACTTGCAATTAAGCTTACATACACGCTTAAAAATACTTTTAGTCAATATTGCTTCATGTGAAGAAATGTACTTCTCATGGTAGTGAAGTTGCTTTCTGTGGGGAGGGGCAGGGCAATGAAAATTTTGTAGATTGTTTTATTCCAATATATCCTGAATCATTTTCCAGGGTAACACACAGTAGAATAGCATACGTGATAGCTCCAGAGCATTAGCTCCACATGTTCCCTGGGGGCCAATTCATTTCCTTTTCAGGGATTCTCCTTAAGTTATACATCAAACCATGCTTTTCAAGTTTTTTTTAGATTTCTCACTTTCAAGTTGGTATGTCTTTGTTTTGCTGTTTTTTCTTCCATCCTTTTTCTTCGTTTCTCATGTGCTTTTTAGTTCTTTTCATAAGATCTCGTGTTCTCTGCCCCCTCCTCCCACGCAAACACATATCCTCAACTCCCCCATCTCAGTCTCTTCTAGGCACCCATGCTATTTTTTTCTCAGCGGTGAAGTCACTGAATCTGCTGGTGTCTGTGCAAGCTGATGAGGGTGGGGAGGGAGAAAAGTCTATTGTCCCATCTTCGCCAAGAGGACATTGTATCTTACCATGACTGGGGCTTGTTTAAGGTGACAGGTCACTGGGTCTAAGCCCACAGGTTTACTCACTCCTGTGCTCTCATTTGGTCATGTTGGGAAACCAGCATGGTTAGATGGACTCCAGGATCTCCAGGGGGAGCCACCAGGGCTCTTACAGGGATATAAGCCATATGTGACATCCCAGAGAGTGAGAGGAGCAGGTAGTTATGGGACTGGGACCGGGTTAGCTTAGAGCTTGGAAACGATACAGATAGATGCCCCAGGCAGGTAACTGGGGAGCTCAGCTCTGAGAATGAAATGACAGAGCACAGAAGGTGCCCACATTCTCCTGCATCCCCTCGTCTGAGTGTGGCTTTGGTGTGGAGGGAAGTTGAGGTCAGAAGGACAGTCTTGCTGGGAAGGAACGGTGGTACACGCACCTGCTCTTCCATGAAGAAGCTCTGACAACTTCGAGGGAACGTGAAGCTAGAGGGAGGCATAGTGACGGCCCTTCTCTGTCTTCCTCCTCTGTTCCACCCCAGGATGTGACCCAGAAGGAAACTGAGGCGGGCAGGAGGACGTGGCGGGGAGGGGGGATTCTCTTGCTTATGTTTCACGTTGTGTATGTGTTCTTCTTCTTCGTGTGTTTTCTTTCTCTCTTCACCTTCATCTCTTACAAAAACAGAGCAGCCTCTTCTCTAGCAGGCACCCTCTCTGCCACCCATCCTACCACGCCAACTGCAGTGACAAATGACACTCACTGGAGCCCCCGCTCAAGGCGTTCAGCTCTTAATGAGAAAAGGGAGGGCCGAGTGAGCCAGACTAGGACTTGAGAAGGGGTTCCAGAAGCTGTCTCCGACCTGCCACCTGAATCTTCCCTCCCTTCCCCCCACCTCCAGCTTGCACCACCTCAATTCCTTCTGTGGGCCAGAGACGGACCGTCATCAGCCCTCCCTCTTCTTATTTGTTGGGGAAGGGAGGTTGGAAGTCACATGTGTGTGACCAGTGCAGCAGGGAGGTGGGGGCAGGATGGGGTTACTTAGAGAGTGGATGACAGAGAGGAAGTGAAGGAAAGGAGAAAGGAAACAGGAAGCGGGAGGAAGTGGAGAACAGAACAGGTGGGAAGAGGCACATCAGGCAATGGATAGAAGGGCAGGAACAGGAGAGGAGGAAGAGACCGTGCAGGGAAAAGAGAGCATGTGTTCACTGTATATTTATGCATGTGTTCGCTGTGTATTTATGCATGTGTTCGCTGTGTATTTATGCATGTGTTCGCTGTGTATTTACGCATGTGTTACATGGAATGGGAGGAACAGGGAGACTGACTCACCACACGACAATCTCCAAAAAAAAAAAAATATTTGAGGGACACAGTTTTCTTTTTGAATCTGGCTCTTAGGAAAGGGGCAGAGCCTGGGGAAGAAAGATACCTTTATGTTCCCTTAACTCCCAGCTGATTGCACTCCATTTCCTTGCTCCTATTCTCCAAGAAAAGTGCAATTGCTATTTTGCTCTCAAATGGGATCTATATAATTAAAAACAGCTTTGTAAGTAAGCATCAAGAGGGGGGAAAAGATGTCTGTCTGCACGCATGGAGCTGGGGGACAGCCTCCGAACCCACCATGCCTTTCTTGGGTAGAAAGGTTGCTTTTGTTTCCCTGAGTAAAAATGCCCCCTCTTCTCTGCACTGTTTGCTTTGCAATGAAAGAAAGAGAGCTTTATCTGGATGCAGCCTCGGCGGGGAGTTGCCTTCTATCTGCTTTGCATGCTGCGCACAGTAAATTGATACTGTGCTGATAATTCTGGGGAGGGCGGGGTGTGTGCCGGAGGACCCGGCATTGTGAGCATCTGCAAAAAACCACTTTGCTAGGAAATGATCTTTTCCCTCCACACAATGGCAAGATGTTACCCTTGGAATCTTCTCCTGACAGTGACGATGGTGGCAGAGAGTGAGCATAATTTCCATGTTTCCACTGAGGTAGTTATTTATACAATTCTGTGCCGGAGTCAAAGTCTTTTATTATTTTTTTAACTTTGCCGGCTGCTGCGGCTTTTGCAACAAAATAATTACTTTTGTGCCAAGTACTTAGGTAACAAGATAAACAAGAGGCAACATAAATGGAATGTAAATATGGAACAAGTGTCTGTGAAGGGAAAAGGCAGCCCAGAGAGAGAGAGCCTGGCTTGTTTTCCTGCATCTGGTAAATCCCCAAGGAGCCGAGAAAGCGTCCTTCATCTGCCTCTCAGTGGTTCTGCAACTCCTCAGGGAAGGACTGCTGTCCAAATCCTGGTGAGGAAGCCAGGTGGTCAAGGATCAGGATTCAATTCATATTATGGACAAGGGTGTGTGTAAGCCAGGCGGGGGAGAACACAGCACTGTCTGTAAAACACAGAAAGCTGCCTCATGGTCCCAGCTCTGACGCCCATTCTCCAAGTAACCTTGAGCAAGTCATACCTCTTCCCTGGATCTCCATGTACTCATATCTAACATGAGTGGTGAATTAGGTGAGCTCACGCGATTTCTACCAGATATTTTCATTACTGCATAGTCTTTGGAATTCACAACTGAGGAGTAGAAAATGTGGAATCTAAATTCCAAATCTGAACCTTTACCTGGCCAGGCAGCTGTTGTTTTATAATATCATCTGCAGTAGGTTGAATAGTCGTTAGTACCCCCAAAGATATATCCTCCCAGAATCTCCTGTGAACATGACCTTATTTGGAGAAAAGGTCTTTGCAGATATCGTTGTTGAGAATTTCAAAATGAGATGGATTAGGGTGGACCCTAAATGCCATGACAAGTCTTTGTAAGAGAATAGAAGGGGAAACAGACCCAGAGGCTCAAGGAGATGGCCATGTGAAAAGAGAGGCAGAGATTGGAGTGATGCTGCAACAGGCCAAGGAACGCTGGGAGCCACCAGAAGCTGGAAGAGGCAAGGAAAGATTCTCCCCTAGAGCCTTTGAGGGAACACGGCCTTATTGACACTTTGATTTCAGAGTTCCAGCCTCCAGAACTGTGAGAGAACATATTTCTGTTGTTTTAAGCCGTCCAGTTTGTGGTACTTCGTTACAGCAGCTCCAGGAAACGAATACACCATCCATAAGCCTGAAATGAGGACCCATCCTCTTGGCTGGGTCTCCCCTTGTCTCTCATATTTTAGGAGATTAAAATCTGTCCACGTGGGCATAACCAGAAAAAGGAAAAAAGAAGAAGATCTGGAGGCAAAGAAGGATAAGAGGCATTGCCCTGCCCAGCGCCCACCTTGGCAGAAGTCTCTCTGGAACATGTCATGAGTGGGTTCCAGCTATGGAAATATGGGGACAATAATGCCCCACAATTACCCTAAAGTGAAATTTAAAAACAATATCATCTTGATGATATAACCAATCTGTATTTATAATTTCAAAAGTAAAATTAGTGTACTAATAGTGACATGAAGGAGGAATAAAGAAAAAGTAATTTATAATAAAATGTTGTTTTCAATATCTAAGTGATTGAACTGTCTATACTAGGAAATATTACAAGGTAGTACTTAAAGGTTTTCACTATATTTGGGTCACTGTGAATGCAGGGCTGATGCAGGTGAGTTGTACTGATAACTCAAATAGCACAAAGAGCTTTGCCATCAGTGACATCTTATCTGGAAAAGTGAACAATCTTTCCTTGATTTGTAAGGAGGTTGCATTTCTGGAAAACACAGGATCTATTAAAACAATATTTTAAAACATAGTATGGTTTTATGTCATACAGTGGAGTTAAGTTCTGGGACTAGGTAATTATAAGCAGATTTTTCACCTACATATGTGTCCTATAGGACATTCAGAAGTCACGCAGGGCACGGGACATTTCCACCTTGAGAAGACTTCTCCACATGCTGCAGTGGATCCAGCATCTCTGCTCCCGCCCTGACTGTCAACACTACCACCAGTCACTGGGAAATGTGAAAAACACCTTCTCAGATTTCCCAATTTACCCCCGAGAAAGGCACCAACCCCCTTGAGAACCAATGGAGTCAATATTCCTCTAAGGCCTCACTCAGTCCTGTGCTGCACCCCACATGAATCCACGTTCTCTGGACCATTGTACATGGTAGCAGTGCTTAAAGTGTCAATCAACCAACACGTATTGAATTTGCAGTCTTTGCTGTTGTGCTGAAGCTAGACAAGAGGTAAGATATGCTTGTGCCCAAGCAGGGCTTGGAATGCTCTGAACACTGGGACCCAGCTCCCCTTCCTCTCCATCCTCTCTCTTCCCTCCTCCCTCTCTCCCCCTTCCCCGACCCATTCTCCGTTCTTCCTCCCTCCCTCGTCTCTCCTCCTTTCCTTCCACACTTCCTTCTTTTCTTATTTTCACTTTTCCTCCATTGGTTTCTTTTCCCTCCCTTTTCTTCCTTTTTCCTTCCCTTCCTCTGCCACGTGCATTCTAAACTCCAGTCTAAGGAGCAGCATCAGGCTAATTGGATAAGAATGTCCAGGGTCTAAGTGCACCTTCAACTTCCTAGAACCGCTTGCCCACAGAGCTTCAGGCTCAGAAGGTCTAATTCTTACGCAAAAGCTGCTCCCAGATAGGAAATGACAGGACATAAGTGGACACCATTGTCAGCTCATTTCTAAAGGAAGACTCTCTCTTGGAGCCTTGTATGTGGAGAATCATTTCAACTAGATATTCCCCCCTAAACATGTACCAATTATTCACCTGGAAAAATATCAAACTCATTCTTTGGCGCAAGAGCAGTTACAGAAAACAGCTCTCCAGGAGTGGACATCTGAGGCCAGGTGTAGAATCAGTGGAGGTCACGCACACATGTAACTGACCCACACACGGCGAGGCTGTTTGTTGATATCAGCTACCGGCTCTCTTCCAATAGTTGTGTGGCTTTTAATGAGAAACAAAGGTCAGTTACAGACATGAATTGTACATGCTAGTGACTAAACGTAAAAAATAAGATGCATCCAACCCAAACAAGTCCACAAGTAGGAGAGACGTGGACACATTTTCAAACAGGGAGAAATGAGAGAAAGAGGCAACTTGGGAGGGATGAGGGCTGCCTTGTGATTTTGTCAGTGATCACTGGCTGTGAAGGTGAAAGCTGGGTGAAAAACTGAGGCTGGAGCAGTAGAAACCATGTTTGAGTCTGGCCTACGTGGGCTTGAATCCTAGTTTTGCCCTTTGCTGGGGCCTGGGAACTCAGACAAGCTGCTTCACCTCTTTCATAAACTGAGGGTAATACCATCTACCCTCTAAGACAGCTAGGTGGCCAGCTGGGAAAATCAATGTGGAAAGCTTGTTACAGTTCTGGTAAGTTGCAAATGCTCCGTGAATTTTATTCTGTCCTCCCATCAACCTTCACTTCACTAACAAAAAGCTGAAGAATAGGAGGGGACAGCACCCAACCAGAAGAACCCAGAATTGGATGGTTGAATGGATATATTTGCCTAGGAGTCTGAGAATAGAGGAGGGGTTCTGAGAGCAACCTTGGGTCTGGATTCGGAATGCTTAGGCTCAGAGTCAATTCTGGCAGAGTCTGGCTTCCATGTAGAGGAAACACTTCCCTAGTCAAGGCTGTTTAGGTGAGTCTCTTGTGGAAGGGAAGCTTGGGAAGAATGTGAGTGATGTCTTGTGAGGCTCTTTACAGCTCCAGAGCACCCAAGGTCATCACTTTTAATTTATCAACCTGAATGCGGTCTCCTCTAAAGCAGAGAACCCCTCTGGAATCCTCTCTGCAGAAGAAGATGAATCTAGAATGCCTTAAGCTCATCCCAGCCACAGCTTTCCAAGAACAAAGGGATCTGTATCAGCAGCCTACATTGATCAAACCACAAACACTTACTGAGTTTTTCTAGGTGCTTTATCTTCCCAAGTGCAAAACTGGTCATGTCACTTCCTTGCTTAAAGATTTCCATTGACTCTCCACCACCTACGGGACACAGCTGAGATTCCTTAGTGCAGCTGACAAATCCCTTCATCTGACCACATGCCCACCTTCAAATCCCAGTCCCCAAATGTGCACACTTGTGCCACATACCAACACACATTGTGACACAAGACTTCTTATCACACCTGGAAGAAATCATGCTTCCTCATGGCTCTGTATTTTTGGACGTGTTTTTCCTCTGCTTTAATTCCTGTTCCTCTTTTTGCCACTAGACAGATCCATCTCACACATTGTCACCTGTGTCATGCCTTCCCCCACAACCACCGGCAGAGCTAGCCACCTCTCCCAACCAGAGATAATGAATTATTCCTATTCCTTATTATCTCTCCTTTTCGAATTCTGATTCACTGTTTGTTGAGCTTCCTCATTCTACCCTCCATGTCACTGAATCTCTCCTATTTTCCAGCCCTTTGTCTCTCTGTGCTGCATTCTGGTATTCTTTACATCTATCTCCAAGTTTATGACTGAGTATGATGTGTTAGTTATTTTGTTTCTAATTATGTTTTCAATTTCTAGAATATTTTTTCTTTTGTCAAACCCGATCGATTAACTTTAATATCCTCTTGTTTATAAGCCATACTTACAAATCCCACTTTTATTTCTTTAAACATGTTTAACAAAATATCACAGACTCCTGGCTTAAACAACAAGAATTTGTTTTCTCAAGTTTTAGAGGCTACAAGTCCGAGATCAAGGTGTTGGCAGGTTTGGTTCTCCTGGGGCCTCTCTCCTTGGCTTGTAGACGGCTGCCTTCTCATTGTGTCCTTACGTGGTCTTTCCTTTGTGTGTGAGCATCCCTGGTGTCTCTGTGTGTCCAAATTTCCTCTTCTTATAAGGACACCAGTGATAGTGGATTAGGGCCCACCCATATGACCTCATTTAACCTTAATTCCTCTTTACAGGCCCTATTTTCAAATACAGTCACATTGGGAGTTAGGGCTTCAACATATGGATTGGGGGCAGGGAACAATTCAACACATAACATATGATAAATGTGCTTATTTTGTATTTTTGTTTCTTATAACTATTATCTTTATTGGTCTGATTCTGTGGTTTGAATGTTCCTGGTAGCTCATGCTTGTTGTCTTATAAAAATGAGTGATTTTCCTTTAGGAGCATATATTGTTTGGGACTCATATGTAGAAATTCTTTGAGGACTGTGTTTAAAGTATGCTCCTACACAGAGAATTTCGTTTTGCTTCCAGCAGGCACCTGGGGGTGATTCTAACTCATGGCCACTTACAGCTCCTCTTTGAGTTTGGATTTTGCGGGGAGTTTTTTTGAGGGAAGGGGAGGGAGGAGGGTGTAGTACACAGAAGTAGTATGAGTTTCAGCCCTTAACTCATAGGAGGGTGGGTTTGGAGTTAGCAATTATTTGAAGAAAGTTTACTTTTTGTTACTCTCAGATAGATGGCCAAGGAAGCCCCAAACCCTCACCATTGCTTCTGCCTAGCTGATTTAATTTTTGAGGTTTACCCTCTGTGATCGATTAATTGTATACATGGCCCCGGTTCTTCCCTCTTCCTCTCTTATTTTACTAGGACCACAGTAACAAATTACCACAAACTTGGTGGCTGAAAACAACAGAAATATATTTTCTCACAGTCCTGGAAGCCAGAAGTCCGAAATCAAGGTTTTGGCAGGGCCATGTCCCCTCTGAAGTCTCTAAGGGAGAATCCTTCCTTGCCTCTTCCAGCTTCTGGGTGGCTCCTGACATTCTTTGGCTTGTGGCAGCATCACTCCCATCTCAGCCTCCATGTTCATATGGTCCCTGGCCTTCCTCCCATGAATCCCTCTGTGTCTTCTCCTCTTCTTTAAGGGTGCCACTCATTGGATTTAGTCCCTCTTGCCCCAAGTCCAGGATAATTTCACCTTGAGATCCTTAACTATTCACACCTGCAAAGATTCTCTTTCTAAATAAGTTCATATCCTGAGGTTCAGGTAGACATAAATTTTGGGGGAGCACTTTTCAAACCACTACACCCCCTATGTATATATCCTATGCCAGGTCACTTTCTAGTAACCTCCCCCTCTGACTCTTATCCTAGCCATGTAACATTCTTTCAGCAAGGGGATGCTACCCACTGTGGCACAAGCAGACACTTGCAGAAATGCCAGGACATTTCCTCTTGTTGTTGTTGCTCTCTGCCATTGCTATGAGGGACCTTGTGCCTGGTCTCAAGCAGAGGCTTAGAGAAACAGGTAGCTGCTCATCTAATGGGATCCTAGTAGACAGCCAGATGATCTGCATACCTGTGAGTGAGCCCAGCCACGATCAGCAGAACTGCCCCTGTCAGGCCAGTTGTGTGGGTAAGAAACAATTATTCCCTGTGCCATTGAGGAGTTGTTAATATGCAATAGACTAGTGATAACCCCTCCAAATGGGTCTCCTTTCTAGGGTCCCAGTTTTATGATGGGGTCTCCTATCTGACCTCCACCATACTCAGATCCTAGGCTTTATTTCTTATCCCTCGATACTCTAGGGTCACATTAAAATCGATTCTCCAGGAAAGCAAGGATCTGAAAAGGATCCCCCAAGGAAGGTCAGCTCCAGGGCACACCTACCTTTGTGGAGTCACACTGAGACAGGCTGGGACCTGGGACCTGGGGCTCTTTAGTGGAGTGCTTCAACCTGAGAAAACATCTCCTCAAGCAAGAGAATACAAACAAAACTTTAAGGGACTAAAAGTAACTACATACATGCACAGTTAGGGCAAAATAAGAACAATAAGATTTTAAGGCCAAAACCCAACTGCCACTTCTAAGATGTCAGGAGCAAAAGCAGGGTACCATACGTGATCCCTGCATACAACATCACCAAGGCGGGGGGTCAGACCACCTAAGCCACCCCTCTGGCCCAACCCATGGGTTTCACCCCTACCTTCACCCCATTTAAGACACCAGCTCGACCCCCCGCCCCCCTTGAGAAGTGAGCAAGGGAAACCGTTTTGCTTCCTTGTGCTGCAGCATGAGACCCAGTAAAGCCTTGTGTGAATTCCTGGTCTGGCCTCTTATCAATTTCTATTGATTAAAGAGTCCAAGACCCCGAGTTGATACCAACACTGTCTTGTCAACTTCTGACCTCCGAAGAAGTCCCTTACTTTCTTGACAACCAACAATTGAAAAATATTTTTTTAATCCAGAATTTTCAGGTATGCAGTGGCGGAAGGTGTTGTTAGGCATGAAGCTCTCTTTTATCATCAGTTATCTAACTGCATCTACCTCCTCACCAAGCTGTGGTCTTCCAAATAGGAGAGACACTGTAAAGTGCCTTGCTCTACTTGTCTTTCTCTATGAGTCCTCCTCCAGGACAGTTCATTAACTCTTACCTAGACAGTCATTGTTCCTCCCAGAACGCTCTTTGGGGTCTTTTCTGCAGAAATAGTCAAGGAGAACCTCTCGGACACATGCTAGAAATTTCACCTGCTTCTGTGAACGTACAGGAAGCCTCCTCTTCTGGGATCTCCACCAATTCAAGAGTCAGAAATTGACCTGGAGACTCAGGCCATTAAGGCACAGCCTGAGAGTCACTTGTATTCTCCAGAATCAGGGACTCACATGTCACTGAAACAGCCTCAGTCCTGAACAGCCAAATCCATAACCATGATTGTTACCTGCTACCAACTCAGAGAGGACATTTCTCTATTTCAGCTCACATGGCAAATACTTTCTTTCCTGTACAGGTTTAGCATTTTCATAGTATAGACACTGGTGTTTTCTCATGAATAAATCTTTTGTAAGTACCCACTGGCTGGTTCTGTTCAGTCTGAATCTACAGGAGATGATAAGCCCCCCTTCCAGTTCAAGACGTTCTCCTGTACTTTCCTCCAATATGTATCCTATCTCCTCCTCCACCTGCAGGCAATGGGCTCCTAGGAAGTAAACACAGTGATAGACCTGGAAGCAGGTGTATCCAGGAACCCATAAGTCCCTAGCATTTGCCACTGGAACTCACTGCTGGCTGGGTCTTTGCAGCTTTTACCCAAGGGGTTGAAATGGACATCTTCCCATGGATGCCATATGGGCTCAGTTGCTTCTTGGAGGATGGGAATAGCCACATTCAAGCCAGAAGTCAGGAGACCTGCATGGCCAGACACCTTTTTCACCATCAATTTACTGATTGATAAGCACTGATTGAAGGATGAAATACATAAGCATGTACCTGAGATAGAACTGAAACCCAATATGAAGAACAGGAAAGGAGGAAAGAAATGAAAGTTTAAGTCAAGGGAGGGCGCCTCAACTCTGGCCAATAGAGGATCATACTGCTGACTTATTAGGGGTTTTCAGGTGACATAGAAGAGTGAGAAGTTGAAGAAGCATCCTGCTTGGGAAGACAAGCCATTTCAGGTGAAATCCAGGTTTCCCAGCATGCACTGCACTATTCTTTTCCTCATTCTCCTGAAAAAGTAGATGTAGCATGTTTCCCACTTGAGATGTGGTGAGCCAGGTCTGAGCAGTGGAAGGTGGTTCATTTTTAATACTACATATGTTTCATTCCACCCTCATTTGAAAAGAAATTTGATTCGATAGACTGAGGTCTATAATCAGAATCCCAAATTATTAACTTATATCAGCATGAGTAGTCAAGTTTCAGGGAATCCAAAGTTCAGACTGAAATTTTATTAATTTACAATAAAAATGTACAACTGTTCCAGAAACTTCCCTTAAAAGCTGACCCATGTGGAGCCAAATCAAAATTTACAGATTCTCTGAGAGCTTGGAATCAGAGCAAAGAAGTTAGTCAGAGGGATGGCACATGGCAGTGGCAGCTGGTGACCACAATCTGATTCACTATCTTTCAATAGGGTTAATCTGGCATACATGTCAGGAATACAGAAAGCCTACTGACGTCAGCCCCTGGCATCTACTTCCCATTAGGATGGTCCTACCTTTGGGATGGGGTACTCTTTTGGGTGAGAATCCTCTGCTCCATTAGTTGGACTGACAGTGCCACTGCTTGATTTGGTGAATCTGTTTTCTTTCCTTCACAGCTGACCAATTCTCTTCCAGTCAATAAACTCTTTCTTTAGATTTGTTCATGCTTCCCATAGAGTTACAACAATCATTAGACTATCATCATTAGGAAATTCTCTCTTAGCTTAAGCCTACCACTACCTCTCTGTAAGTCTTTCCCACTAGTGGTCCAGATTCTAGCTCAGCATGAAACACAGAGAACCTCTATGCCTTGTTCCATGGGACAGCTCTTCAAGAATTTGAGGTATGCTATTATCAAGGTAGCCACATACCACTGTGTAAGTTGTACACTGAACAAGGGAATATGGTTGAGGAGAGGAATGTGGGTGAGAAGCCCGTTGTGAGGCTGCCCCTCTTTTTAGAGAGGTGCTTTTCTCTTCTTTGCCAGTCTCCGTATGAATTAGCAATGGACATGGCTATTATGGTGCTCCAGTTTTGACATTTAGGGGCCCAACAACTATTTCTCAAAGCTTACAGCATTCTGAAATCTGTATGTTACCCTCTTAAGATACATTCAAGCTAATCAATGTCCTACATAAAAATGACATCCAGAATTGGCTAAAAACCACCAAAAACAATGAGATGCCTACATTCCCCTGATTTATATATTACTATTCACGTGGCTGAAAGTTACACTAAATATTTCTAGCAGCTTCATCACACCATTGGCTCATGCTGAGCTTATGGTCCAAAAAAACCTCAGGTTTCTTTCCCTTGAGAAGTGCTGGTCATATCAGGTCTTCCAAATCTTGTGCAAAACATGGATGATAAATTAATTTCTCTTAAAACTCAACATGTTAATTTTAACCATCAATGTTGCTGACTGAGGTCTTTATGAATAGCACAATTCTGTCTATCAGTGTACTGTTCTCTCTCCTGCATTTGTGTCATTCACCAGATTGATAACCTACTTTTTACAGTTTTAAAGAAAGCAAGGCAGCAGGGAGGGAGAAAGAAAAGGCAACAAATATTTTGGTGTACCTTCTATGTTCCAGGCACTGTATTCTTACAATAGCATCTTCCTTTATCTTTACAACAATCCATGCAGGTATGCAATAGTATTACTTGCAAGTTCACAGCTAATAAGTTGCAAAGCCAAGATTCAAACCCAGTCTCATTTCATTTAAGCCAAGTTCTTCCAACAACTTGAAAAAGCCCCTTAAGTATGAGGAGGCCCCTTAAGATATGAGGCCCCTGAAGTCATTCTGTAGAATGTCTTACCGGTAGGGCCAAGAGGACAGCTCTCTGGCGTAACCTCTAAGGTCTTTGGTCAGGGGATGGCTAAGGCCACTGTGATTTGGGAAACTGTAGGTCTTCTATTGGGAGCCCCAGGTTGCATTCCCATAACAGATTTGCTCAAGGAAAGGATGGTCTCCCAAACTTCAGAACATATGCCCTAGTGTTTGTCAATGTCAGTATATCCTCGTTATGCTTATTTTGAGTTCAACTCTATTTTTCTTTTCTCTCTAATTGGTACAGTTGAACTCACACCAATATTTATCTGTGTTCTCCCTCTGGGAGACTCAGTCAGAAAAAAACTATAGACAAATTGAGATTTGTTTGCCTTATACCATTGCTTTCTGAGCAATTCAGAGTAAAGCAGAATATTTGATTTGGAATGCTAAGATCACTTAGTTCAATTCTGTTATTTTAGTTAACCAAAGAGGTTAAGCAACTCCTTTAAGACTGCACCATAGGCTACAGAAGAGTCTTGTTCCTTAACTTTTAATCCAAGAAAAATTTTCATCACACCACACTGCCTCTCTTTTTATTTCAAAATGATGAAGTGAATTTTCTAGACCAGTTTAACTTATGAAGATCCCTGGTAAATGGTTACTGCTTTGCCGTAACTGTCATTCTAGAAGGTTCTAAGGGGACTAGCTTTTGCCCAGGCTGTGGTCCAGGCCTGGCTCCACCCTTGCCCTCTTCTGTGGCTATGGTCCTCAGTTACTTTTTCTTACCTAGCCCTTGTGCAGTACTCCATATATGACAGCAATCAATAATCTCCTTCCTAATTAAATGACACTTTATAAAAGCACTCCTCCAGGGGCTCTGAGAAAGCCAGCTTTGGCTAACTATAAAGTTTTAGGTAATCATTTAAGAAAAAAATTGTTATTCATCATCTTTATGGCAGATCACAGCTGCCACATTCTCCCCAGGAGTTCAATCCATCAAGCTCCTCAATGCAAGGATGGCTAACAAGGTCGCTGTCACTTCAGGTGAAATATACAGGTATCACCAGAGGCTCCTGACTCTTACAAAGGTGTAGCCACCTTCCCATCTCAGCAGGCTCCATCCAGGAAGCCACCAAGATGGCCTTGCCCTGCTTTCCATCTCCATTTGCAGAATAGGGGTGGGTAAGAGGAAATCCTCTCATGAGAATGGTTTCCTTTGGGCAAGATGTCTGAGGTTATAAGCCCAACATTTTATGTCTGAGATATTCATAAGAAAATGGTTTGGTTATGGTAACAGGCTTTTGTGAGACTTTCAGCTATCTGGTCCACATTCCACATTTACTACTACTACTACTACTACTACTACTACTACTACTACTACTACTACTACTACTGTCTGTATAATATTTTGCAAAGTGATTTCAGTTATGTTATCTCACTTGGTCCTGACCTCAGTCTTGTAAGATAGGAAAGGGGTTATTATCATTCCCATTTCTCAGAGCAGGAAACTGAGGCACAACTATAGTCACTTGGATTATGGTGGCATTGTAGGATTTGAGCTCAGATCTGGCTTTAGATTCGGTGCATTTTAAATGATTATATCACCATACCTTCCATCCTCACCAACCTTGTTTCTTTTCTGGATGTAGTGTAATTGCATTTTAAATTAAGGATTTTTTTAGCCTTTTCTCTTTGCCTGAACACCTTCCCTTAAATAAAATGTTCAGAAACAAGACAAGATACCATGCTTGGACTCTTCAATCAACTCTGGGTGGCCAGAAGCCACCATGTTGTTCTCACTGTTATGGAGAAACTTCAGATGGTGTGGCAGGCCGCCCACTGTCCTGAACCCCTAGGCTACTGTGAACAGACCCGAGCCTTTCTCTGACCACTGGGGCTCAGGTGAAGATGACTCAGATCATTGTCTCAGGGCAGGCTTGCTTCCTGTTTCTCCAGCCTTTGAGAAAGGAGACTGGAATAGATCTGAACTGAATCCAGAGCACACCTAGAAGTCATGTGTTTGTGTGTGTGTGTGTGTGTGTGTTAAGTCAATAGAAACATATCCAGATTCAATTTATAGTCTTTGTATGCACTCCATTAAGTGCTTTCATATGGGTTATTTATTTAATTCTAATTCTTTGCAGTGGATATTACTGTCTGCTTTTTTCAGACAAAGAACTGAAGCTCAGAGAGGCCAAGTGACATGATACTTGGTGATATGCCTCCCTTTCCCCTCCCTCAGTGTAGATGATGAAAAGCTGTTTCTGTAAAGTCCGTGTAATTATGGGTCACTCCACTTCTTCCTTTGTGTTTTCTTTCTTCACTGGCTATGAGCCAATGAGCTGCAGGTTAATTCTTCTCTCACTACTATCCATTCTTGCCCTGGCCAGCAGGCTGTGGGCCAGAGAGGCAGTGTAAAAGTTGCCCAAGGCTGGGAGGAGGCCTGCTCTCCTGTCTCGAGCGAGGGTTCAGCTTTTCCTTGCGTGGTTTGGGCTGTAGATCCTGGGAGATGCGAGTGGGAGGCTCCTGACGGAGGATGTGTGGTTCCCTGTTCTTGTTATTCCCTGACATGCTGATCCTCTCCAATTGATTTACCTGCCACCCTGGGGCCGAACGCTGGTGTTAAAATTCCCTGCAATGGGGACTTCCCTGGTGGTCCAGTGGTAAAGAATCCACCTTAAAATGCAGGGGATGCAGGTTTGATCCCTGGTCAGGGAACTAAGATCTGACATGCTGTGGGGCAGCTAAGCCCACATGCCACAACTACTGAGCCTACATGCCACAACTAGAGCCCGTGTGCCACAAACTACAGAGCCCATGCACTCTGGAGCCCATGTGCCACAACTACAGAGCCCACGTGCCCTGGAGTCTGCATGCCACCACTAGAGAAGAGAAAACCTGCTCGCCACAACTAGAGAGATGCCCACGCACCACAATGAAGAGCCCGCATGCCGTAATGAAAGATCCTGCATGCCTCAACAAAGATCCCACGTGCCACAACTAAGACCCGACACAGCCCAAAATAATAAATAAATAAATAAATAAATAAATAAATAAATAAATAAATCACAAATCTTAAAAAAATGCCCTGCAATGGAAATGGTCCATGCAGGCAGGAGGGGCAATGTGTTAAGTCATAAGAACAGGTGTTTGTTCAGAATGATGGTGAGTGAGTCTGACACATTCCTCTGCACATTCTCAGGGGCAGGAGAGCAGAGAGGGAGAGAGGGAGAAAAGGATGAGAGAAAGGAAAAAGTAAAACAGAGAAGAAAGAGAACAAAAGGACTTGAGTGAGGTTAAGGAAAAACAAAGGAAAAAGGGAGGGAAGAGAAACTATAATGGAACATATGATTTTTTCAACTGCCCTCTTGTGGACTTTCCCTGTGCCCTGGCACCCCTGCCTCCCCATTCCTGGAGATGGTCCATTGGTGTCACTACTAGCAAATTCCCAGAGTCAGACCAATGTCCATGCCCTCACTCTCTTGAGAAATCTTGAGGAATTACAAAATTCCTTCCTCTTAATTCAGTAAAGGTGGATGAGAATCTCAAGAGAACATTTGGTAAATGATAGATAGATATATGATAAATAGATAGATATAAATGATACATAGATATAGATGACAGATTAGATAGATAGATAGATAGATAGATAGATAGATAGATAGATAGATAGATAGATAGATAGATAAACATTCATTGCCTACAGATCCATTAAAAAATGAATGAGTCTATGGGGTCCTGGTTCCTCAGTCTAATTTAACCAAAGACACAGTAGGGAACGAGAGCAACATAAACCTTGTCACCTGGAAATCCCCAAAGCTCCCTCTTTCCAAATCTTTCCTATTTCTCCATCCCACTCTCTCCTTTGCCCATCTTCCTTTTCTAGAGGAGAATAACTAACATTTTTGAATGTTTATAATGTGAAACCTCTGTATTAGCTTTTGTATTTATCAGAAGTCTTCTACTTTTAAGTGTCATACTTTCTAACTCAAAGTAGCTTAGACATAAAAAAAGGAAATTCATGGGCTCCAACCAAACCTTGAAATGCAGGAGGGATTGCAGTCCCCAGGGTTGGTGGGCCCAGGGCTGAAGAACAGCAGCGGGCCTTCTGGCTCTGTGCCTGTCTTTTCCCCTCTGTCCAGGTTGGAGCCCATTCCCTCAGGCTCCTTTGCGTGGAGGGGCAGAGCCACTGTTAGTTCTAGACGCCCTGGTCTTGGAGCTGACAATCAAAGGGAAAAGAGGGCAGGCTCTGAGTCCCAGCTTCAGAATAGAAATGCTCAGGGAAGGACTCTGGCTGGTCTCACGTGGATCACATACTTTACCCTGGACCAATCACGAGGCCAAAAGGATGGGCCAAGTGACTTGCAAAGTCTGGGTCCCCTGCCCCAGTCTGCCACCAAAGGGTTGGGGGACTAAGATTGGCAACTTTAAGGGATATAATAGTGAGAGCAAGGGGGATTGATATCTAAGAGGATGTAGAGGGTAATATTGCCTAGAAAAAGGGAGGAAATGAGCCACGCAAACAAAAAACAACAGGTGTCCACTGCGTTATGTTACATTTTTCATTACATGTACTCCTCAGGTCAACACTAGGATTTACTAAGCTTGGAGACGCAGGGCCATGTGTGTTGTTTAACATGGATCCCCAGTAGCTGGAATGGGGCCTGGCTCATAGTATGGACTCAAATATTTGTTGATTGAAGGTGAGGTACATGTTCTCATTAAGCCCATTTAATGAGGCTCAAGCGGGGAGAATAATCAGTGTAAGAAGAAGGATTGGGCCTCAGGGCTGTCCAGCCACCTTCTACCTCATTTCACTGCCTCCTACTGTCCAATGACAATGACAGTAGCTCTTTGACAGTGACAGATTTGTGCTTTCCTATCAGAGCAGGACTCCACACAAGGCCTGCTCAGCAGGGCACTTCCTTCTCTCCAAGGAGGCAGGGGAGAGAGATACTGCAGGTGGGACCAGCTCAGGTATGAGGCAGGCCTGGCAGGAGGTGGAGGACTAGAAAAGAGCTTTGAATCAGTGCTGAGGGGACCCTCCTTGCTTTGAAAGCTGATGCCCTGAGCAGGAGTCAGGCAGGCCAGGGCATGGCATCTAATACACCTGTTGGATTCAGAAGTAGCTCAGGTAACTGTCAGTATCCAAGTGATGCTTGGAGGAGGGTGGGTCAGCTGGTGACACTGGAAATCCGGCTGATGGAGGCATGTATTTGGAGCAAAGGAACTATTTCAGAGCAGGATGCCAGACACAGGAATGGACCTAGGCCTGGTGACCAGGCCCCAGACAAGCCAGCTGGGGTCCAGGGAAGACTGGCCAGCCCCAGCAAAGAGCTGCCATTCTGGGCAGAGACCCAAGGCAGCGGCTGGGTGGTAGGGGAAGGTCATGGATTGGCTGCCAGTGGGTGCCCAGAACTCACCCTAAGATTCTCAGAGCGGGAAAGTAACAACCAGTCTCATTGCAGACCCCTTACTCACAGCAATGCCTGCTGGGAAGGCTGGAAAAGGAAGAGGATGGCAGGAGAAACCAGCAGAGAGAATCAAATCCAAGTCAAAAGGAGTAAGAAAAACCCTCCCATTCATCTAGGGAGGCAGTTCTAGAAACTTCTCCATCTTCCTCTTTTGCTCTAGCCAGGCCACTTAAGAAACCCCACCATACATTGTTTTCTTCTTGCCCAGCTCTAAAGGCTGAGACCACACATCCCCACGTCCTTCCATTTTCCAGTCAAAGACAGCAATCAATCGGCAGCTGTATGTTAAATCTCCTTCTCTGAAGACCCAGCTGGGCCCGAGCATTGGGCTGTGCAAATCTAACCCCACAACCTTGACGCAGCACCTTTGACAGAGTCCCAGCTGGGCTGCCTGGAGGTGGTGAGCCTTCGCGACAGTCCACACTCCAGTGAGGATGGTCCCCGTGACTCTTTGCAGAAATATGCCTGGGTGACACGCAGCTGTAGAATCTCTGAAGCCAGCTTTGAAAACTAAACTAAAGCAAGAAGTTAAAACATCCCCATGAGTGTTTATCTCCCGTTTCCCCATTAAAACAGAGAGAGAAACCAGTGTCCCGTTTCAATTCGTACTTTAAAAACTGGGTTCAGCAGCCAAGAGTGGATGAGTGTTGGTAACTGGCTGCCCCAAAGGAGCTGTTGAGGGGTCCACTTCCCAGGAGGGCCGTCCTCTGTTCCCTGTTCTCTGGGACAGGTGGCTCCAGCTTCACCGTGAGCCTCCTCGTCCACTGTCCCCATGGGCCTGGCCTCTGGCCAGTAGGAGGTGGCCTGGTTCCGCCCAGCAGTGGGGCCTCCCTGGCCATGTGGCTGGGCTCGCCAAGCAGCAAGAGAAGCTCCAGGGCCGGAGCAGGCTATTAGCTCCTGTGAAGAGCACTCCCTTGACCAAATAAAAGCTGCACTGTTTACTGTGTAAACTTGGACCAAAGCAGCAGCACAGAGGGGGGTTCATAACAAGGGCTGTTAATGTTTATGGCTGACATTGCAGGTTCCTCGAGCCACTATGATGAGCCCACTGCAGCCTGAGTAGCTGCAACCTTCCAGGGGGGCAAAGAGGAGGAGGAAGAAGCAGAGGGGAGGAAGGATGCTGTCTGCCTTCCTGATCTGGATTGCAGGGCCCCTTCCAGTGGCAGAAGTGTCTGCTGAGTATCTGCTGTGTACACGGCATTGAACCACATGCTGGGATATGGAGGTGGATAAGGAAAACTGTTACCAAACACAAGTTCATGTCCCCGATGCACAGTGAAGCCAAACAAACTGAAACATCAGCGTTTGGGACCGAGAAAGGTTTATTGCAGGGCCCTGCAAGGAGATGGGTGGCTTGTGCTCCAAAATCCCCAAACTCCTCGAAGTGTTGCAGCAAAGGACTTTTAAAGGCAAGGTGAGGGAAGGGTGTTGTTAGTTGTTTCACACTCCTTGGTGTAGGAATCCTCTGTTCTTGCAGCTGTCCACGTATGTCAGGTAGGTCACAATGTTCCTGTAAACCTCCAATAAAACAAATGTTATTCTCTGTCCTGCAACTTTTTATTTCTATATGAATGGAGTCTTAAACGTCAGAGCCCTGAGAATAGGCTATCCTGTATATTTCAGACTGTAGGCGACATTCTTTTACAAAAGGTGCAGAGCCAGCATGACTAAGTGCAGGCAATAGAACAGATCTAATATGGAGTCAAATTTGTTTTTCCCTATTGCAAAACCACCAAGGATCCAAGCAAATGAGTTCTAGGACAGGGGTGTTCAAGGTTTGGGCTGGGTAGGCCCCTATTCTCTGCATCAGGGAAGATGCCCCAGAGCAAAAGCATACGGTTTCCAGCTGAATAGCCTCAGTTGAGGAAAACTGAGGTGATTCTCTTCTTTAAGAAGAAGTGGGTGCCCATCATCCCAGGGACTCGGTTTCTCTCCTGAATGGCTGCCTCATTCTTCCATAAAAGAGCCCCTCTGAGCTCTTTCCCTGCAATCTTTTGGACTGGCAGCTCCATATTAAAACCCTTAAATTTGATGAGACTGGGCTGGTAGTGAGGAGGCAGCACATGGCAGCAAGGAGACCTTGAGAGAACCCAGTGGTCCCCCAAGCTCTTCAGAAGACCAACGTGGGACCATGGGACACTCTGCGAGTGGCTGACTTGACATCCACCAAGGTAGGACTGTTTAGCCCTGAACCCAGGTGCGCTGACTGGGCCCGGGACACTTCCAGCCTAAGTGGTCCAAAAGGAATGGTCCACCCTGGCTCTAGTTCTGCTCTGCTAGTCCCATTGACTGTGATGTTGGGCAGACCACTTCTCTGGGCCTATTTCCATGTTTGCACAAGGACGGATTTGGGCCAGACAGGAAGCACTAGCTAGGGTTAATCAAGCCTGACTGGTTATAATGCCAGACATAGGATGTGTGTATGCATGGGGAAAAAACACCATGGGGAGGTGCTGGACAAGGCCCCAGGCTGGGCTTCTGGGGCTCCAAGAACCACCAGAGTGTAGGCAACAGTGTATGGATATGTGTGTATTTCTTGGCAAGAGGGTCAATAGCTTTCATCAGATTCTTAAAGAGCTCATAAATAGTTAAGAACCACTGTGTTTAGATCTAATTAAGGTTCTTTCAATTTCTAATTTCCTCTAGTTCTAAAACATCCTCACTTCCATTGGATTCTCTCCGTGAGTATAAATTCTAGATGGAGCTGCCCTGAGGTCTCTTGAGTGCATAGCGGGGCCACATTCTGGGATGGAGGTAAGGGGACTTGCCTGCACGTGATGGGTTTACATGGCACAGGGTTGTAGGCATGGCTTTTGGAGTTACACAGAGCTGAGTTTGAATTTCTGTTCTCCTATTACAGTGACATCTGTGAGTCTCAGTGTCCTCATCTGTAAAATTGGCATAATAATGCAGGGTGGCTCCAAGCCTGTAAACATAGGCAAATATATAATAGGCCATTTATGGAGAGTACATTAAGATCCATGATAAAATAACATTAACAGTATGTTTAGACTTTATAGCCACTCTTGAGTAGCATCTACATCAGAGAGTGGTTTAGAAGATTGTGTATAATGGTAAATATAAATTGTCTGGCATGGTGCAAGTACCAATAAATGTTACGAACCATGATAATTATCATTTTTATGTTTGTGCCATGGTCTTCATCCTGGGCTAAGAGTTTCCTCCTGTCTCCAGATGATGCCCCTGACTACAGGCACACCCCCAAGTTTCCCTGCGATGCTGTGTCAGGAGAAGTCCTCACATTTGAGGTCTCATTGGGAGCAGATAGACCCAACGAAGATGGACCAGGAGTTCAGGCATCCAGCCAACAACTAGAGGCCCCGAGGAGGACCCTGCAGGGATAGCAGACAAGTGGTTCAGAGGGTGGAGGGGCAGGCAGGTACCAGGGTCCTGCAGCAGCTGAGAGAGTAGTACAAGTGGATGTACCCTGCAGTTGGTCCGCAAGTGTTGATTGTGGCCAAGGGAAGATGAACAGGAGACCAGCAGGTGAGTTCTGCTCCTGATGGCCACTGTGATTACTTCCCTTCAGGGAGGGGGCTGCAGAAGTAAATACAGTGCAAATCAATGTGGGTGACTGAGCATTCTCCAAGAGCAGAGATGGCCCCATTCTGCCTGCAAACCTGTATCTGCAAAAGCCTCTCCCCATCCACTCTTTTCTTTTTTTTTTTTTTTAACATCTTTATTGGAGTACAATTGCTTTCCAATGGTGTGTTAGTTTCTGCTTTATAACAAAGTGAATTAGCTATACCTATACATATATCCCCATAGCTCCTCCCTCTTGCATCTCCCTCCCACCCTCCCTATCCCACCCCTCTAGGTGCTCACAAAGCATGGAGCTGATCTCCCTGTGCTATGCGGCTGCTTCGGGAAAACTGGACAGCTACATGTAAAAGAATGAAATTAGAACACTCCCTAACACCATACACAAAAATAAACTCAAAATGGATTAAAGACCTAAATGTAAGGCCAAACACTCTAAAACTCTTAGAGGAAAGCATAGGCAGAACACTCTATGACATACATCACAGCAAGACCCTTTTTGACCCACCTCCTAGAGAAATGGAAATAAAAACAAAAATAAACAAATGGGACCTAATGAAACTTAAAAGTTTTTGCACGCTTTAATTAGAATGGAGTGCAGCCTTGTGGGGATGGGGTGTAGTAGTTGGGGGTGGGGTGGGCAGAGATGCTTAGAGAAGCTAGAAAGGCTCTCCAGGTTCTCTGCGTTAGAGTCAGATCCCCAGGGGGAAGGGATGAAGCAAAGTTTGGAATGAGGGGAGGTTGTCTGATGGATGGAGGCAATGAAAAAAACATCTATTAGTGGTGCCTTTTTTTTTTTTTAAAGACTAGGAATTTATTATAGGAGTAAGATTTTACATGGTTTTGGAAGAAGGTGGAGAATTAAGGCCCTGAAGGGGGTAGTAGGTGGGTCAGGGAAGAGTCACTGACAAGCTCTCCTGAAGCACTGGCACAGGTGGAGAAGTGAGACCTTGCAGGGGAATCTGGAGAGCCAGGCACATCCAGCTGCCAGAATGTGACTGGGAGGCTGTTGTTCGTACATCCAGTTGTGGGCCTGGTGTCACTCCAAAGCTTTTCATTCACAAGGTTATGGTAGAGACAGGAATCTTTTTAAGTTCCACAGGTAATTCTGATGAGAAGCCAGGTTTAAGAATCACTGTATTAAATAACTCAAAAAGTCCATTCTAACATGGAGACTAGAGGATCTTAAGGTGACTTCAGGCTGACAGATGTTATGTCTCTTAAATGGTAGTTGGTGTTCTCCTGAGAGAACAGTTCCTGAGGAAGCTAAGTAAACAACTTCCTGATACTGGAGATTTGCTAATTAAACACTTGGAACAGGCTCTGGGGGGAGAGGGCCAGACAACTGTGGAATCTGACTTCTGAGAGTCTTCCAGCTTTAGGAGAGAGGGCAGCAGCTCTCAGGGCCAGTGACCTGAGGTTTCTCCCAGCCTCAGTCTGAAGGCCTTGGCTGCTGTCACTACAGGAGGCCATGCTCATGGTGGGACCACATATGGGGGAGGGCAGGGGAGGGGCTGAGCTGGGCATGCAGTGACAGGCATGGTGTGCTGCCCACCTTGATACCTATGAGCTGTGTGGCATGCAGAGCCAACAATATCTGACATGTCCAGGGGGAAGGCCACCCAGACATCACCCAAGGGGACACTGGCGAGGATTCTGCCCGTGGATGCCTAGAATTTCTGCAAGACTGCATCACGACTTTGGTTTAAGCACAGGACACCCCTGGACTTCTCTTCTGGAGTGCATATACTCCTGGGAAAAGTAATGTATTAAATCACTGTCTTCTGTAAAGGAAGTTGTTCAGAGCAGATAGCTCCTTGATTGGAGAAATGGGACCTCAGAGGGTGAGTAATCAGGGACCAGGGAAGGAGGGGAGCTGCAAGCCACCTCCCCACTGAGAGCATTGGAAATATGGGGAGGAGTGTGCCTAATCCACCCCCAAGCTCCCTGTCATCCTGCCCAGAGGCCCGAATAATGCTCCAGAAAGAGAAGCACAAGTGAGGAGAAAGAGGAGAGGGAACAGGGGGACATAGATGAGAATTCCCACGAGCTCATGTCAGGAATTTGCTTTTCCCAAGGGGTTTCCAGACAATTTGGGCCATTGTACTGGTTCTGGGGAGTGGACCTGGATGAGCAGTTCCTTTTCTTCTTACCTCCCACTTTCACTAGGTGACAACACCGGGTGTTCCACTCCCCATCCCCACAAAAGGCTATGAAAATAAATGTTTGGTAAATGGAATCATCTTCTGGAGGAATCATCTGCATCCATTCCATGCAGGGGATGGAATCCTAGGAGGAACCCTGCAGGGAAGGGAAACTCCTTTCTGTGAAGGGAGTGCGTCCAGCCCGCCTCCCACCCCATTACCCAAATCTAACGCTCATGGCCCTTCCCTAGAGAGAAGGCCCAGTCTCATCCCCAGACAAGAAGCATAATTCACTCTGTCTCCAGTCTTCCAGGAAATGCCCCTTCTTCATCAGGTAGAAACCCAGCATCTCCATCTGACAAGAAAGCTACCCTGCCTTGCACCCAACAACACATCCCATAGACCCAGAGTTGTGCAAAGCCAGATGGGTTTGAAGGCAGAGAGGAGCTCTCTTCTCCCCACATGGAAGACACCGTCGCACAGTTGAGTACATGGCAAGGAGACAGCTCCCAGGAAAAACGTATTTGCCTTCCAAGATAGATTCACCAATGTCCAGCGATGTCACACTGAGTCCTTGAGCACAGAGGAGATTAGTCAGTTAGAGAGGAGGATGGCAGTGGGGAAGCTCTTGGTGAAATCTGTGTTGGCTGCAGTCGGTGTCCACAAAGCAGGGTCTGTCCATACTCTCTGGGCACCATTTCTCCAGTAAGCACCATGACAGAGCTCCCTGAGAAAAGGTGGGCAGGGGAAATGGAAGGGAGAAGGGAAAAGTAAGCACAGGGCTGAAGCTAGCGATGTTCTACCATCTCCTCACCTGCTCTTTTTTATACAGCTCTATTTTAGGATGTCCACTTCTGTCCTGGTGTTTCTAGCTGGGAATAGGGGGACTGTCTCCTTTTCCCACTTTTTCTCCCTGAATCTAATTTTCCCAGCCTCAGCAAGCAGGCTCAGCCTTACTTCTGCCATCTTATTTATTCGTCACAATGACTGGGTGAGGTCAAGATGTTCATGTCCTTGGGAAGATAAGGAAATAGAGGCTCAGGGAAGTTAGATAACTTGTCAAAAACCACACTACTTGGAAAGATCAGTGTCGGGATATAAACAAATATTTCCTAACAATAAGACCAGCCCACTGGTTCTTCCATTATGCATACTGCACCTGTAGTACACTCTTGGAGGTCCTCCTGTGGGACCTCATCTAAATTTATCCTTCCCGACTGGCCCTAAGAGCAACTTGTCAAAACCCTCACCAGTGGACCATTGTACCTTCCAGAGTAAGAAGCAGAGATGTCTGGATCTGTGAATTCCACTCAGCAACAACTGCTTGTGGGAGATCTGTAGTGTAGGAAGCCCCTGGCTTACGTGAATTTGTCTCTGCTTTCCAAGCCTCAGGAGACTACATGAACTGAGAGAGGAGGAACCATTTCTGTGGGTAAATTTCCAGGGACTGCAGGATCAATAACCATAGACTCCTCTAAACCTCAGAGACAAGAACGCTTCCAGTTGTTCAAGGTGTTGTGGGCCAGCCAGGTGGGTAGAAGGGCAGTTTCATTAAAGCTATCAAGCAAATCCAAGATTGAATGACCAATATTGTTACGATGTAAATTCTCTCCAACTGATTTATAGATTCAACATGATTACAATCAAAATCCAAGCAGGCTTTAAAAAAAGAAAACAAAACAGAATTTGACAAGCTGGTTCTAAAATTGGTATCGAAATTCAAGGGATCTAACATAGCCAAAACAATTTTGAAAAATAATCAAGTTGAAGGACTTACACTACCTGATTTCAAGACTTACTACACAGCTGTACTACTCAACACTGAATAGTACTGAGTAAGGATATACCTATATCAATGAAACCGAATAGAGTAAGAAATAGACCCATACTCATATGTACAATTTATTTTTAACAGAGGTGGCAAGGCAACTTGATGAATGAAAGGAAAGTCTTTTCAACAAACTGTGCTCATTGATTGATTTGCATATATTGAAGAATCCTTGTATTCCTGGGACAAATCCCACTTGATCATGGTGTATGATCCTTTTAATGTATTGTTGGATTCTGTTTGCTGGTATTTTGTCCAGGATTTTTGTGTCTATGTTCATCAGTGATATTGGTCTCTAGTTTTCTTTTTTTGTGATATCTTTTTCTGGTTTTAGTATCAGGGTGATGGTGACCTCTTAGAATGAATTTGGGAGTATTCTTCCCTCTGCAATTTTTTGGAAGAGCTTAAGAAGGATAGGTGTTAGCTCTGTAAATTGATATAGCCACTGTGGAGAACAGTATGGAGGTTCCTTAAAAAACTAAAAATAGAACTACCATATGACCCAGCAATCCCACTGCTGGACATATACCCTGAGAAAAACATAATGCAAAAGGACACCTGTACCCCAATGTTCATTGCAGCACTATTTACAATAGCCAGGACATGGAAACAACCTAAATGTCCAATGACAGATGAATGGATAAAGAAGATGTGGTACATATATACAATGGAATATTACTCAGCCATAAAAAGAACAAAATTGGGTCATTTGTAAAGATGTGGATGGACCTAGAGTCTGTCATACAGAGTGAAGTAAGTCAGAAAGAGAAAAACAAATATCGTATATTAACGCATATATGTGAAATCTAGAAAAATGGTACAGGTGAACCTATTTGCAGGGCAGGAATAGAGACAAAGACGTAGAGGACAGACATGTGGATATGGGTAAGAAGGGGAGGGTGAGACGAATTGATTGACATATATACACTACCATGCATAAAATAGATAGCTAGTGGGAACATGCTATAAAGCACAGGAAGCTCAGCTCAGTGCCCTGTGACGACCTAGATGGTGGGGTGGGAGGGACGTTCAACAGGGAGGGAATATAGGTATACATATAGCCGATTCACTTCATTGTACAGCAGAAACTAACACAACATTGTAAAGCAATTATACTCCAATAAAAAAGAAAACTGTGCTCAAACAACTAGAACTACAGAAAAGGAAAAAGAAATGAACCGTCATCCTTACCTCATGCCATACAGAAAATTAACCTGAAACAGATTATAAACCTAAATATAAGAGCTAAAACTATAGAATTTTAGAAAAATTCATTGAAGAAGGACTTCAAAACCTTGGATTAGGCAAATATTTCTTAGGACACAAAAAGCATAAAGCAGTGAAGACATAATATGGTAAATTGGACTTTATTAAAAAAAATACTATTAAGTAAAGATAAGCCATAGGTCAGAAGAAAAATATTCACAATACATACATCTGACAAAGGAATTTTATCCAAAATATATAAATAATTCTTACAACTTAATAATAAGATAACTGAATTAAAACATGGCAAAAGATTGCACAGACACCACTCTAAAGAGAATATATGAATGTCCAATAAGCATATGGAAAGATAGATACTCAACAGCATTAATACATCAGGAAAGTGTAAATTAAAACTACAGTGAGATACAATTACACACTCATTCTAATAGCTAAAATTAAAAAGAGTGATAATACCAAGTGTTGACAAGGATCTGGATCAACAATCTCTTGTATAATGTTGGTAGGAACATAAAATGTTACAACTACTTTGGCAAACTAGTAGAGAGTTTCTTGTAAAGTTAAACATATACTAACCATTAGAGATACCAACTTCACACTTGGGTATTTACCCAAGTAAAATGAAGACATATGTCCACACGAGGACTTGTATGTGAATGTTCATAGTAGTTTTATTCATAATAGCTCTAAACAGGAAACAACATGGGTCAATCAATATGTGAACAATAAACAAATTGTGGTATACCTGTGCCATATGATATTGCTTAGCAATAAAAAGAAATGAGGTAATGATACATATGACAATATGGATGGATCTTACCACATTCTGCTGTGTGAAATAAGCAAGATATGAAAGAGTATACATGGTAAAATTCCATTTATATCAAGCTCTGAAAAACACCATCAATAGTGACAGCACATCAGGGTTGCCTATGGTCAGTGGTGGGGATTGACTATAAAGAGGCACAAAGAAACAATCTTTTGGGGTGATAGAAATATTCTACATCTTGATTATTACACAAATATATACGTGTGTGTATGAGTATGTATTTGTTTTTTACACTCATCAAACTGATCATTTGAAATGAGTGCATTTTTATAGTATGTAACTCATACCACAATAAACTTGCTATAAAAAGATAACATATACCCAATCTTCTCTCACTCTGTTTGCTAAAAACCATAATGGCTCCCACTGCACTTATAATAAAGTTCAAACTCCCTACATGTTCTACAAGGTCCTGCATGGTCTGGTGCCATCTCTCACCACTGTCCCCAAGCTCACTGTCTCCCAGGCACACCAGCCTGCTGTCATTTCCCACTGCGGGCCTTCCCATGGGTAATTCTGCCTAGAATGCTCTCCGAGCAGCTCCATGTCCCCTGCCTTCTGGCCCCACCCCCAACAGTTTTCCATAAGCCTTTGTTTCCTCTGAAAAGACTTCCTTCACTCCCCCATTTAAATGTGGTCCCCGTACTATCTTTGCTCATGACATTCTTTTCCTACTTATCTTAGTCCTTATCATAATTTGTTCATGTGAATTAATATGGTGTCTCCTTCTTAGGTAAGACTGTAAAATCAATCTAGACTATAAAATCAAAAAAGAACCTAGTGTGTTCTGCTCGCTACCGATCCCTAGCATATAACAAAGTCCCTGGCACATAGCAGATGTTCAATAAATATTTGATGGATAAATGGACGAATGAATGGATAAATCATTGAATCAGTACTTTTTCCTCAGGGAAGAAGTCATTTGGAATGAATGAAGCACTACAGTGAGGACAACATATGGTAGAATAAAGCACCAGACTTGAATCTCAAGTTCTGGCTTTCTCACTAGTGAACAGACCAGATCTGATTCAGTAGAGCTGGGTTGAGGTCCAGGAATCCTAACATTTAACAAGGGGCCCAGGGTAATTCTTACTCTTAAGATGTATGGAAATAACTAGGTGAGCACATATGCACATATTCCTATAAACACAAGCAAATCCATATGTAGAAATTTTTGACCCATTGTTTGTTTCAAAAAAAGGGATGCTATTTTCCTCATTTATCTGTATTGTATTTTTCTCACTCAGCAGTCCCTTGTAGAAGTACCTCTATGTCATTTGGTATAAAAGAATTATTACTTCTTTTTTCTTTATTAATAGATACATAATAAAACATGGGTGGTGTGGTAGTCCTTAGTGCTATTGACCAACACTTTAAGTTCCCTTCCCTTCCCAGTACATGGTAGGATTGTACTTTCTGGCTCACCTATGGCTGAATGGGCTGAAACATTTAATCATTTGGTGCAGACCCTCCAGAACTCTTTTTCTCTCTGTCGTAGCAGCTGGCAATGTTCAAGGTGGTGGTTGCTGCATCAGCTGGGGTCTCTGAATGACCATGAGGAGCAGAGTCCCTTACTGGCTTGAATTGGACATATAGAAAGAACAAGTAACCCATTTTTATTGAGTTAAGCCACTGTGACTTTGGAATTGTTTATTCCACATCAATACCCAGCCTAGCCTAAGGGAAACATGTTGTTGTACCAGAATTTCTTCAACCATTCTCTATTGATAGATGCTCACTCTGTTTCTAGTGTTTTTGCCACTAACAACGACACTCCAATAAACATCCTTTTATGTATATTTTTATACACTGGTATGAATATACGCAAATATAGAAAAATATGAATGGATACATAATAGGTTGAAAATGGGTTATAAGGTTTTGTAGAGAAGGGCTTGTGGCTGAGGATTATGAATATGGAAGGGTTTAGAGAGGGGAGAAGGAACTAAAGGAAAAAAATCACAATTCATGTCAGAAGCTATGTACAACATGATTGCTTTTATGCAGTTCTGTGAAAGTATAAATCTACACCTCTATCCAGTTCAACTTAAAGATATATACATATATTTGAAATTATAAAAAGTAAATTACTTAGTAATTTTTTTAAAAAAGAAAGCCACCAGATTATTTAAGACCCTAATGAAAATGCAAATGTTATTTGGGATGATCAAATACTAAGGGATTATCAAGCAGTTATTTATACTTCTATTTAGGTTACATTAACGGATTAGTAAGTGCATGCTGACTGAAGGAATAAAGCGGCAGCACTCACAGAAGCCTGGTTTTGATGTGGTGGAGGGGGGAGAAGGAGAGGGAAAAGGCTGGAATGCTCTTTGATGATAGGTCAAAAGGGGGACTTTAAAGGGGCAAGGAGCAGCAGGAGAGCATTGAGAAGGCAGGTGAGGACTCCAGATGTGATGGAGAGGGGTGTGTCAGCAAAACTAGTGGGGCAGAACTGGTAAGTAAAATAGACTGGTGAGATCATCTGTTCTAGTTTAACTTTACAAGAAGGAATTATTTTCTTTTCAGATTATCTCCAGTGACTTGCACAATGCCTGGCCAGTCAGAGGAAGAACCCAAAGAGTGTTTGATGATTAAGGCGGGGGGGAGTGGTGGAGAAAGAGAGAGAGAGGGAGGATGAGAGGGAAAGAGAACAAGGAAGTGACTGTTTCATAGCTTATCACTTGCAGAGTCAGGGGTAAAATCTAGATGCAGTTTTTTAAAGAGTACTTGAAATAGAAAGAAACAGGAAAGAAGGGAAGAGGGAAGGAGGAGGGGAGGCAGATCTCTTTGTCTCTCTTTCTCTCTCTCTCTCCATGCTCTCTTCTCCCTCTTAGGAGTGGAAATGGAGGTGTATTGGGTGTGGGGAAAAGGCACTAGCTGGCCCTTCTCTTGTGTTCCAGGTTGTATAGCAGAAAGGACTTCCTGCCTCTGGGTGAACACTACACAGACCCCAACAGCATGAGCCCCTCAAGTCACTGCCCATGAGCACTAGTGTCTGTCGGTCACACTTGCCCACTAGCTGCCTCTGTTGTAGCGGCCACCTCCAGGTCTGTAGACCGTTCCTGTCAGCCAGGCTCCCAGTGAGATCAGGTACAGTCACCCAGCCCTTTCTCGGCTCAATTCTTTAAAGGAGATTTGTTGTCCAATCTACTGGTTGATTATACCCAACAAAACTGATTATAGATATGTTAATGAAACAGTCATTTTACTGTTTGTAGTCTTCATCTCTCTTTCCATTTGTATTTTCCCCAAAAAGTGATCCTCAGTCTTAGGTGTCCAAATCTATCCTTTTCTCCATACATGACCATCCCTTGAAGATAATATCTCCTGGACTGGCTATGCTAACTCTTTATGAAATGTAGTGAACTGTGCAGGGATTCAAAAGGGGTTTAACAAGGGATCTAATAAACTCATCTATACCAAGGTTTTAGGGTCTGATAACCCCTTAATGTGTTACCTCTCCAAGCAGATTTGCAATATTATAAAGCACAAAGGAATTAAGTTGTTATACATCAGCTAATAAGGCAGTGGACTCAGGCTCAACTTTCTGAACATGAATATGTTTAATATAAGTGGATCATAGAACCTAGGTGGTTAAGTATCAGATGATTTGGGATGTGGTAAGTATAGAGTGGATACAGGCTATTAAGAATTGAACTTGGATTCTGCTTTGCATGGGACGCTTTTAACTAAAAATAATAGATTATACAACTAAGTGTGACTAAAGATTGAGGGAATTTTATTATATCACAAGAATTCTAGAGTTTGGTTAATTTAGCAGCTGGAAATATCTCCTCTTTCTTTTGTGTTACATTTGATTGCAAGGTGACTGTATCTATCCTATGTACTGTGCAAATACGACATTCATTAAAGAAACTGGAGGAAGGACCTCTACTTTCATTCCTCATGCATCTTTTTTTCAATAGGGATAAAAACCTTTACAGAACTGCTTTGTATTAATCAACATGAACTTACTATCATAACACATACCACCAAAATTCCTATGACCAAACACAATAAAGGTTAATTTCTTGCTCATGTCATAGTCTGATTCAAAATGACTGGGGTGGGGAAGATGCTCTGCTCCATGCAGACACTTAGGGACCCAGGATCCTTCCAGCTAGTGGCTCTAGCATCCTCCAGGGCCTCAGAAAAATCTTCTGGATTGTCAACATCTGGCCTGTGGGTGAGAGAAAAGATGGTATAGGGAAGGTGCAGAAAGTAATATACCTCACTTCTATTCACATTCCATTAGTGAAAACTAGCTATACTACCTCAGTAAGATGTAAAAGGGCTAGAGAATATAATCTAATTCTCTGCTCCAGAAGAAGAGGAGAATGTGGATTCTGGCAAGTACCATCAGCCTCTGCCACACACCCCATCAGATATCCTCTCACTTCCCACTGGCCAGGAGTGGGTCACATGCTCATGACTAAACCATCCACTGTCAAAGGGAATGAGGATGATTGGATTGACTTGTGTGGTTCACAGACCCTCAGGTGATCCTCAGTGCTCCCCACTTTCTGGTATTCATGCCCTTGTATAACCCATTCCCCTTGAGTGTGGGTGGGATGTGTGACCTTCCTCCAAAGAACAGAATATGGCCAAGGTATGTGAGGTCACTCTTTTTGGCAAAGGTAATGGAATGTCACTGTTATAATTACTTCATATCACGTTATATAAGACTCTGTCTAGATATTCTCCTTGCTAGTTTGGTGAAATAAGCCTCCATTTTGAAGAAGCCACATGGCAAGAATCTGTGCGCAGCCTCTAGGAACAAAGAGCAACCTTGGGTCAACAGCCAACAAGGAATAGAAGCCTCATATTCTACAGTTTCAAGGAAATGATTTCTGCCAACAAGCTGAGTTAGCTTGAAAGCAGATTCTTCTCCAGTCAAGCCTCCAGATAAGAATGCAGCCTGGGAGACCTTCAAGATGGTGGAGGAGTAAGATGCGGAGATCACCTTCCACTCCACAAATACATCAGAAATACATCTACATGTGGAACAACTGCTACAGAACACCTACTGAACGCTGGCAGAAGACCTCAGACTTCCCAAAAGGCAAGAAACTCCCCACGTACCTGGGTAGGGCAAAAGAAAAAAGAAAAAACAGAGACAAAAGAACAGGGACAGGACCTGCACCTAGGGGAGGGAGCTGTGAAGGAGGAAAAGTTTCCACACACTAGGAAGCCCCTTCACTGGTGGAGATGGGGGTGGGGTGGGGGGGGAAGCTTCGGAGCCATGAAGGAGAGCGCAGCCACAGGGGTGCGGAGGGCAAAGCGGAGAGATTCCCGCACAGAGGCTCGGCGCCGAGCAGCACTCACCAGCCCAAGAGGCTTGTCTGCTCACCCGCTGGGGGGGTGGGGGGAGGGGGCTGGGAGCTGAGGCTCTGGCTTTGGAGGTCAGACCCCAGAGAGAGGACTGGAGTTGGCTGCGTGAACACAGCCTGAAGGGAGCTAGTGCTCCACAGCTAGCCAGAGGGAGCCCGGGAAAATGTCTGGAGCTGCCTAAGAGGCAAGAGACCATTATTTCAAGGTGTGCGAGGAGAGGGGATTCAGAGCACCAACTAAACAAGCTCCAGAGATGGGCACAAGACGTGGCTATCAGCGTGGACACCAGAGACGGCCATGAAATGCTAAGGTTGCTGCTGTAGCCACCAGGAAGCCTGTGTACAAGCACAGGTCACTATCCAAACCTCCCCTCCCAAGAGCCTGTGCAGCCCACCACTGCCAGGGTCCCATGATCCAGGGACAACATCCCTGGGAGAACACAAGGTGCACCTCAGGCTGTTGCAATTTCATGCCGGCCTCTGCCACTGCAGGCTCACCCCACATTCCGTACCCCTCTCCCCAATCCTGGCCTGAGTGAGCCAGAGCCCCCTAAAGAGCTGCTACTTTAACCCTGTCCTGGCTGAGCGAAGAACAGATGCCCTTAGGCGACCTACACACAGAAGCGGGACCAAATCCAAAGCTGAACCCCAGGTGCTGTGCAAACAAAGAAGAGAAAGGGAAATTTCTTCCAGCAGCCTCATGAGCAGCAGATTAAATCCCCACAATCAACTTTAGACAACAGTAGACAATGAATCACCCCAAAATTGGGAAAAACTGTAGACCTGGGGTTTGCTTTCTTCATCTAATTTGTTTCTGCTTTTATGTTTATCTTAGTTTAGTATTTAGAGTTTATTATCATTGGTAGATTTGTTTATTGATTTGATTGGTCTCTTCCTTTTTTTTAATATATAGATATGTATATATTTTTCCTTTCTCTCTTTTTGTGAGTATGTATGTGTATGCTTCTTTGTGTGATTATGTCTGTATAGCTTTGTTTTTACTATTTGTCCTGGGTTCTGTCTGTCCATTTTGTTTTCTTTTTTTAAATTACTTTTAAACTTTATTTTATTTTTAATATTTTTTTATTTTTCATTTCAATAACTGTATTTTATTTATTTATTTATTTATTTTTCCTTCTTTCTTTCTTTCTTTCTTTCTTTCTTTCTTTCTTTCTTTCTTTCTTTCTTTCTTTCTTCTCTCCTTTTCTTCTGAGCCGTGAGGCTGACAGGGTCTTGGTGCTCTGGCCGGGTGTCAGGTCTGTGTCGCTTAGGTGGGAGAGCCAAGTTCACGACACTGGTCCACCAGAGACCTCCCAGCTCCATGTAATATCAAACGGGGAAAATCTCCCAGAGATCTCCATCTCAACACTAAGACACAGCTCTGCTCAACAACCAACAAGCTACAGTGCTGGACACCCTGTGCGAAACAAATAGTGAGACAGGAACACAACCCCATTCATTAGCACAGAGGCTCCCTACAATCATAATAAGGTCAGAGACACCCCAAAACACACCACCAGACATGGTCCTGCCCACCAGAAAGACAAGATCCAGCCTCATCCACCAGAACACAGGCACCCGTCCCCTCCAGGAGGAGGCCTACATAACCTACTAAAACCAACCTTAGCCACTGGGGGCAGACAACAGAAACAAAGGGAACTACGAACCTGCAGCCTGTGAAAAGGAGACCCCAAACACAGTAAGTTAAGCAAAATGAGAAGACAGAGAAACACACAGCAGATGAATGAGCAAGGAAAAAACCCACCAGACCTAACAAATGAAGAGGAAATAGGCAGTCTACCTGAAAAAGAATTCAGAATAATGATAGTAAAGATAATCCAAAATCTTGGAAATAGAATGGAGAAAATACAAGAAACGTTTAACAAAGACCTAGAAGAACTAAAGAGCAAACAAACAATGATGAACAACACAATAAATGAAATTAAAAATTCTCTAGAAGAATTAAAAATTCTATAGCAGAATAACTGAGGTAGAAGAATGGATAAGTAATGTGGAAGGTAAAATAGTGGAAATAACCACCACAGAGCTGAATAAAGAAAAAAGAATGAAAAGAATTGAGGACAGTCTCAGAGACCTCGGGGACAACATTAAACAAACCAACATTCGAATTATTGGGATCCCAGAAGAAGAAGAGATAAAGAAAGGGTCTGAGAAAATATTTGAAGAGATTATAGTAGAAAACTTCCGTAACATGGGAAAGGAAATATTCAATCAAGTCCAGGAAGTGCAGACAGTCACATACAGGATAAATCTAAGGAGAAACACGCCAAGACACATATTATTCAAACTATCCAAATTAAATACAAGGAAAAAATATTAAAAGCAGCAAGGGAAAAACAAGAAATAACATACAAGGGAATCCCCATAAGGTTAACAGCTGATCTTTCAGCAGAAACTCTGCAAGCAAGAAGGGAGTGGTAGGACATATTTAAAGTAATGAAAGGGAAAAACCTACAAGCAAGATTACTCTACCCAGCAAGGATCTCATTCACATTTGATGGAGAAATTAAAACCTTTACAGACAAGCAAAAGCTAAGAGAATTCAGCACCACCAAAACAGCTTTAAAACAAAGGCTAAAGGAACTTCACTTGGCAGGAAACACAAGAGAAGGAAAAGACCTACAATAACAAACACAAAACAATGAAGAAAATGGTAATAGGAACATACATATCGATAATTACCTTAAATGTAAATGGATTAAATGCTCCAACCAAAAGACATAGACTGGCTGAATGGATACAAAAATAAGACCCGTATATATGCTGTCTAGAAGAGACCCACTTCAGACCTAGGGACACATAGAGACTGAAAGTGAGGGGATGGAAAAAGATATTCCATGCAAATGGAAATCAAAGGAAAGCTGCAGTAGCAATTCTCATATAAGACAAAATAGACTTTAAAACAAAGACTATTACATGAGACAAAGCAGGACACTACATAATGATCAAGGAATCAATCCAAGAAGAAGATATAACAATTATAAATATTTATGCACCCAACATAGGAGCACCTCAATACATAAGGCAAATGTTAACAACCATAAAAGGGAAAAGTGACAGTAACACAATCATAGTACGGGATTTTAACACCCCACTTTCACCACTGGACACATCATCCAAAATGAAAATAAATAAGGAAACACAAGCTTTAAATGATACATTAAGCAATATGGACTTAATTGATATTTATAGGACATTCCATCCAAAAACAACAAAATACACTTTTTTTCTCAAGTGCTTATGCAACATTCTTCAGGACAGATCATGTCTTGGGTCACAAATCAAGCCTTGGTAAATTTAAGAAAATTGAAATCGTATCAAGTCTCTTTTCCGACCACAATGCTATGAGACTAGATATCAATTACAGGAAAAAATCTGTAAAAAATACAAACACAAAATACACTACTAAATAACCAAGAGATGACTGAAGAAATCAAAGAGGAAATCAGAAAATACCTAGAAACAAAAGACAATGAAAACACGATGACCCAAACCTATGGGATGCAGCAAAAGCAGTTCTAAGAGGGAAGTTTATAGAACTACAATCCTACCTCAAGAAATAAGAAACATCTCAGATAAACAACCTAACCTTACACCTAAAGCAATTAGAGAAAGAAGAACATTAAACCCCAAAGTTAGCAGAAGGAAAGAAATCATAAAGATCAGATCAGAAATAAATGAAAAAGAAATGAAGGAAATGATAGCAAAGATCAATAAAACTAAAACATGGTTCTTTGAGAAGATAAACAAAATTGATAAACAATTAGCTAGACTCATCAAGAAAAAAAGGGAGAAGACTCAAATCAATAGAATTAGAAATGAAAAAGGTGAAGAAACAACTGACACTGCAGAAATACAAAGGATCATGAGAGATTACTACAAGCAATGCTATGACAATAAAATGGACAACCTTTAAGAAATGGACAAATTCTTAGAAAAGTACAATCTTCTGAGACTGAACCAGGAAGAAATAGAAAATATAAACAGACAAACCACAGGCACTGAAATTGAGACTGTGATTAAAAATATTCCAACAAACAAAAGGCCAGGACCAGAAGGCTTTACAGGTGACTTCTATCAAACATTTAGAGAAGAGCTAACACCTATCCTTCTCAAACTCTTCCAAAGTATCACAGAGGGAGAAACACTTCCAAACTCATTCTACGAGGCCACCATCACCCTGATACCAAAACCAGACAAAGATGTCACAAAGAAAGAAAACTACAGGCCAATATCACTGATGAACATAGATGCAAAAATCCTCAACAAAATACTGGAAAACAGAATCCAACAGCGCATTAAAAGGATCATACTCCATGATCAAGTGGGATTTATCCCAGGAATGCAAGGATTCTTCAATATACTCAAATCAATCAATGTGATAAACTGTATTAACAAATTGAAGGAGAAAAACCATATGATCATCTCAGTAGATGCAGAAAAAGCTTTCAACAAAATTCAACACCCATTTATGATAAAAACACTCCAGAATGTAGGCATAGAGGGAACTTTCCTCAACATAATAAAGGCCATATTTGACAAACCCACAGCCAACATTGTTCTCAATGGTGAAAAACTGAAGCCATTTCCACTAAGATCAGGAACAACACAAGGTTGCCCACTCTCACCACTATTATTCAACATAGTTTTGGAAGTTTTAGCCATGGCAGTCAGAGAAGAAAAAGAAATAAAAGGAATCCAAATCAGAAAAGAAACAGTAAAGCTGTCACTGTTTGCAGATGACATGATACTATACATAGAGAATCCTAATGATGCTACCAGAAAACTACTAGAGCTAATCAATGAATTTCGTAAAGTAGCAGGATACAAAATTAATGCACAAAAATCTCTTGCATTCCTATACACTAATGATGAAAAATCTGAAAGAGAAATTAAGGAAACACTCCCATTTACCATTGTAATGAAAAGAATAAAATACCTAGGAATGAACCTACCTAAGCAGACAAAAGACCTGTATGCTGAAAACTATAAAACACTGATGAAAGAAATTAAAGATGATACAAATAGATGGAGAGATATACCATGTTCTTGAATTGGAAGTATCAACCTTGTGAAAATGACTATACTACCCAAAGCAATCTACAGATTCAATGTAATCCCTATCAAACTACCAATGACTATTTTCACAGAAGCAGAACAAAAAATTTCACAATTTGTATGGAAACAAAGAAGACCCTGAATAGCCAGGGCAATCTTGAGAAAGAAAAACGGAGCTGGAGGAATCAGGCTCCCAGACTTCAGACTATACTACAAAGCTACAGTAATCAAGACAGTATGGTACTGGCACAACACCAGAAATATAGATCAATGGAACAGGATAGAAAGCCCAGAGATAAACCCACACACATAGGGTCACCTTATCTTTGATAAAGGAGGCAAGAATATACAATGGAGAAAAGACAACCTCTTCAATAAGTGGTGCTGGGAAAGTGGGCAGCTACATGTAAAAGTATGAAATTAGAACACTCCCTAACACCATACACAAAAATAAACTCAAAATACATTAAAGACCTAAATGTAAGGCCAGACACTCTAACACTCTTAGAGGAAAACATAGGAAGAACACTCAATGACATAAACCACAGCAAGATCCTTTTTGACCCACCTCCTAGAGGAATGGAAATAAAAACAAAAATAAACAAATGGGACCTAATGAAACTTAAATGCTTTTTCACAGCAAAGGAAACCATAAACAAGACGAAAAGACAACCCTCAGAATGGGAGAAAATATTTGCAAATGAAGCAACTGACAAAGAATTAATCTCCAAAATTTACAAGCAGCTCATGCAGCTCAATATCAAAAAACAACCCAATCCAAAAATGGACAGAAGACTTAAATAGACATTTGTCCAAAGCAGATATACAGATTGCCAACAAACACATGAAATGATGCTTAACATCGCTAATCATTAGAGAAATGCAAGTCAAAACTACAATGAAGCATCACCTCTCACCAGTCAGAATGGCCATCATCAAAAAATCTACAAACAGGGCTTCCCTGGCAGCACAGTGGTTGAGAATCTGCCTGCCAATGCAGGGGACACGGGTTCGAGCCCTGGTCTGGGAAGATCCCACATGCCACGGAGCGACTAGGCCCGTGAGCCACAGTTCCTGAGCCTGCGCGTCTGGAGCCTGTGCTCCGCAACAAGAGAGGCCGCGATAGTGAGAGGCCCACGCACTGCGATGAAGAGTGGCCCCCACTTGCCGCAACTGGAGAAAGCCCTCGTGCAGAAATGAAGACCCAACACAGCCATAAATAAATAAATTAATTAATTAAAAAAAAATCTACAGACAGTAAATGCTGGAAAGGGGTGGAGAAAAGGGAACCCTCTTGCACGTTTGGTGGGAATGTAAATTGTTACAGCCATTATGGAGAACATTATGGAGATTCCTTAAAAAACTAAAAATAGAACTACCATACGACCCAGCAATCCCACTACTGGGCATACACCCTGAGAAAACCATAATTCAAAAAGAGTCATGTACCACAATGTTCACTGCAGCTCTATTTACCATAACCAGGACATGGAAGCAACCTAAGTGTCCATTGACAGATGAATGGATAAAGAAGATGTGGCACATATATACAATGGAATATTACTCAGCCATAAAAAGAAAGGAAATTGAGTTATTTGTAGTGAGGTGGATGGATTTAGAGTCTGTCATACAGAGTGGAGTAAGTCAGAAAGAGAAAACAAATACCATATGCCAACACATATATATGGAATCTAAAAAAAAAAAGGTTCTGATGAACCTAGGGCAGGACAGGAATAAAGACGCAGACGTAGAGAATGTAACAGAAGGCACGGGGAGCGGGAAGGGTAAGCTGGGACGAAGTGAGAGAGTGGCACGGACTTATATACACTACCAAACGTAAAATAGATAGCTAGTGGGAAGCAGCCACATTGCACAGGGAGATCAGCTCGGGGCTTTGTGACCACCTAGAGGGTTGGGATAGGGAGGGTGGGAGGGAGATGCAAGAGGGAGGAGATATGGAGATATATGTATATATATAGCTGATTCACTTTGTTTAAAGGGGAAACTAACACACCATTATAAAGCAATTATACTCCAATAAAGATGGTAAAAATAATAAAATAAAATTTAAAAGAATGCAACCTGGCTGACATCTTGATTGCAGCTTTGTGAGACCCAGAGCAGAAGATGCATCTAAGCCGTGCATGCCTGGACTCCTGACCCACAGAAACTGTGACGTAATAAACGTGTGTTATTTGAAGCCACTACGTTTGTGTTAATTTGTTGTGCAGCAGTAGAACACTAATACAGCTTAGATCCATTGTGGTTAGCCAGTGGAAGTAGAAGGACGCCAACCTATCTGACCAACTTGAGAATGAAGACCCAATCAAAATCAGGCTCTTCCAGGAGGCACTGGGGGATGCTTGGCTATCGCTACACCATGTACAGTGTTTGCTATAGACTACATTCTACAAAAACAGGTGGCAAAGCCCATGCTGCAGTACTCTCTGGAACAAACACATCAGTGTAGGCTCTTATATATAGCATTTTACATTTTAACAGAAGTAGAGGTAAGTTGTCTATTAAATGGAAATGAGTATTATGAAGTTTTAACTGGGTCATGTAAGACTCCCAAGACATCAGTGTTTGTAAGGTCCAGGGACTCTTTGAGAATCTGATGAGATTCTGGACACCCTCTCCTCAGAAAAGGATGTACTTGAATATCTACACGTAAAATTTTGCCTGCAATTTTAGAAGATTAAGAGATCACTTGAGGCCTATCCAGAGGCCCCCAGGTTGGCAACATATATGGGGTTGAGTGACCTGACTTTTGGGGCACGTAGATATGAGAGAGTAATAGCAGATGACAGTTGTACAGAGTCAGAAAATGTTCTGGAAACCTCAGCTTTGTATGACAGAAATTTTTTCAGAGTGTGACTCAGGGCTCACCTAGAAGAGTTGAGGCTGGAAAGAGTAGAGAGAGCATCCCAAGGCTACAAGACTGATGAGCAAGGATAGAGACAGACTTTCTGGATTAGTCTAAACCTGGAAACAGCTTGAGGGAAATACAGAATAGCCAGGGGTCTTGAATGGAGGAAGGCACATGACAGCACTGGAAAGAGAAGATGAGAAAGTAGAAGAGCAAGAACTGGAGGAAAAAGAGCCACACCTTCCAGGTGGAGGACGGCATTACCTCCTCTACCTGTCCTGTCCCCTGTCCAGGAGTGAGAAGGTGGAAATAAAAAGGACAAGTAGGTCTTCCCTGGTGGCACAGTGGTTGAGAATCTGTCTGCCAATGCAGGGGACACGGGTTCGAGCCCTGGTCTGGGAAGATCCCATATGCCGCGGAGCAACTAGGCCCGTGAGCCACAATTAATGAGCCTGCGCATCTGGAACCTGTGCTCCACAACAAGAGAGGCCGCGATAGTGAGAGGCCCACGCACCGCGATGAAGAGTGGCCCCCACTTGCCGCAACTAGAGAAAGCCCTCGCACAGAAACGAAGACCCAACACAGCCATAAATAAATAAATAAATAAATATTTTTTTAAAAAAAAAAAAGGACAAGTAAAAGCTGCATCTCTAAGGGATTTTTGACTTCTCTATGACAATGCTTTAACTTTGTTTTTAATTCAATTATAATGCAAAAAATTAATATAAGCATTTTCTGGATCATATAGATAACTACCTTATAACCAACTGCCAGTTTCATTGCCCACATTTGCCTTTGCGCTGTGATTGTGTCAGTAAAAATTAGCACTGAAATAATTGACGTGGTCCAGTGAGAAAAGAACAGAGCAGAAATTACAACGTAAATGGTGCGCTCCTGCCAAGTGAAAGCCAAATGACTTCATAGATGTTGGCGTATTAGTGGGAGAACTGAATCATCACATGGCATATGGAAGCAGAATCAGGCCAAACTCAAAGGACCTCTTGGATGTATTCATATCCTTGGGGGGTGACTCAGTTTGAGCAAGCAATATCTACTGTAACATTGAATTAATTTTTTAAATTTGAATTGTTTTGCTTCTGTAACTTTCTATGTATTTGATCTGCAAATTCATTTTGATTTTGTGGTGGTCATTAGGGCTGCTCACAGATATCCAGTTCTTCTTTCTTACTGAACACATGGCAGCATGGAACTTTGGGGTCCCTCTGTTGAATAGGATACATGATTAGTTCTGGCTAGTGAGTTGTGAGACATCCTTACCATTTTTTTCATCTTCATCCCTATATCTTTGATCCAAGAACTCCAAGAAAAGCAGCATTGCAATTATCCCTAAAATAGGCCATCCAGAACCAGTGCACAGTACTTGCCTTTGTTAAAATCTGATAGAGTGAGACAGATCAAAGGCAGGACTTGGGTGCTGTCAGCACCTTGGTCGTTCTAGACTTAGGAATTGTGACACTTGTCAGAAGGGATGCTGAGCAGTGTAAAGGTCACCTATAGCCAATCCTCTTGAGACTCAGGGTTTCTCTTTGACCCCCTCCAAGTTAGGATGTGCTTAGGGCTGGCTGTTCCCTCTTGGCTGAGCCAGCTGGGGTGGAAGGAGGCTCTGGGTCTACACTCCTCAGATTCTTTGCATCTCCTCAGCATCAGTTGCAGTAAAAAAGCTTATCCATTGCCATGTGCTGAGGAAAATCCTGGCACCCAAACACATTTTTATTATTGATGATGATGGTAATAATAATAAATAATTTTATAGCACTTTCATCCAGTGTAAGTTGCAAACAAAAATAGTATATTCAATCATCAAATGTGTCCTGCCCTCTGTTCTCTTCGCTCAGAGCCTCACCCCTCCACCCCCTATACATACATCACACACCCTGTGCATCCCCGCCCCCAACGCGCACACACACACACACACACACACACACACACACACACAGTGCTCTTGCTTCATGGTAACAGCTCACATTTGCCTGAAGTGGAAGTTTACAAAGTACAGTTCCTACATTTAATCTTCTCAACAATGCTATTAGTTGTCATTTTCCCCAGTCTCACATAAGACAACTGATCAGAGAATGAGAAAGTGCTGATTCTGGGACACTCACTGAGGTCCCACAGGAGAAAGGCCAGGCTGAGGTCAGGGAGGGAAGCCCAGAACCTGAAATGCCAGCTGGGGCTGTTCAAGTGCCCGCTTACAGGGAGCTAAGTCTAAAAAGCTGTGACCGGAAAGCAGAGTCAGCAGGACAAACCAAAGTTGGAACAGCACACAAGAAGACATGATTGGAAGAGAAGGTAAGTTTGAAAAGCTAATGCAAAAAGAAAATGAGACAGACAGAGGCTAAAGAGATCCAGGACTGTCAGAGGCTAGTGGGGAGTTTAAGGATGCTCTTTTCTTGGGAGGGGGCTGGTCCTTACAGCAACATGATATCACTAGATATTTTGACTCTAAATCTGGGCCACTCTTGATTTTTATCCTGAGGTTCATGTATATACAAAACTTTGTTTCTGTGTGTTTTCAGATGTGTGTTCTTTAGGGCACACAGTTCATACACAGTTCATAGATTTTATCAGATTCTTAAAGGGAACTTTTTTGTCTCTCACCTAAGCAACTGAACTGCCTTCACTGTGTGCCTTGGCTCCCTTCCCTGGCCTCCTGAATTCCGAGATTTAATGTCCCACCCCATCCTTTCCAGTCCTGGAGGGTTCTCCATGAGCCACTCTTCTAGCTCATTCCCAATGAATCAATTAATAGATTGATTAACTAATTGATAGAGAACCTCTTTGGTATCTAAACCAGTACTAGACACCATTACAGAATATACATAAGACATAGTCTTACCCTCATACACCTTAAGATCTGGTCTTAGGGACAAGACATACAATGAAGGGCCAAGAGTAAAAGCCAGCATAATAGTCAGTTGGTAAGATGCAGACAAGTTGCTGTCAGAAGAGGAGAGTTGAGTGAGGTGTTGGGTTATCAGGCAGCCGTGTGTGTTGGTGAGGTAGAAAGAACCATGCCTGTGGAGACAGATGATCTGGGTCTCAGTCCTAACTACCACCTACTGCATAGTCTTGGGTGAGTTATTAACGTCTCTCATTTGTAAAGTCAGGGACAGTAAGACTACCTTGGTGTGTGTTGTCATCATTACAATGGGGGATTATGTAAACTGATGTGGATGGAAGTGCCTAGCTCAGGGCTGATGTTCTGAGAGTGATCCATAGTCACCAGGATCTGAGCTACATAGGTATTTACTTAAAAATTATATATTGTTTGGTTTTGCATGCCTACAAACATATTATAAATTGAATCAGACTTTGTGTATTCTTTATCACTCAAAAGAATATGTGTAATGGTCCTCCTGCTAGGCAGAATCAGGCTATCAGTAGCACAAAGCAGCACCTTCACTCAGGGTCTCTGAGTCCCTGCTCTCTCCTTCCCATATCACCCCACTGCCTCCTGAGAGAAAGAGAACAAAAAGCTATTGTCTCCCCACTCCATGTTTCATGGGGGAGAAAAAGAGAGAAGGTGACTTCTGGATCTCTTACTTGAGAGAGAGTGTTGCCATGGAAACAACCTTTCCCCTGGGATTGCTTGGACTGGCAGGAAGTGACAACCAGAGCTGGGGACATTGGCTGGAGAGGTCATGAAGGGCCGTGAGAGGTGCTTTCCCACCTGGCTGCTTCCTCCACTATTTAGCCCTTGCAGCAGTCTCTCCTATCAACCCACACCCATCCTCTCTCCACATAAACAGCTCCCTGACTTATCTTTCCAGTTCTGAATGAGAAACATTGGCAAATCACCTGTCCACAGCTTTTCACTTAGATTTGTCTCATTCAATCCTCTCAACAAACTTGGAAGTCATTCATTTATTCATCCAAAAAACATGTATCAAGAACCAACTGTATACCAGGTGTAAGATTTATTGTGCTACTGTCATTTTATGAATGAAGAAATTGAGCCTCAAGAAGGTTAAGTGACCTACCTTGGGTGACATACTGAGAAAATGATAGAGTAAATGAATAAATGGTAGGGCTCAAGTCAGCCAACCTGACTTTAAACCAGTTTGGAAAACACCAGAATTCAGTAATCTTTGGGTTATTCCATTTTGTAGTACATATAAAGACAGAATAAATCTTGCACATGCAAAGCAAATAATGGCTAAGCTGTTACATCAAAGAATGCATTGGCAAATTCCATTCCTTCTGTGTTGAGCCTATTAGAATCCAAAAACCAAACCAAACAAAAACATGAATTCAAGTCCTTTGTCTTTTCTTCAATGCTTACTCCTATCTCCCTTTCCAAGAAAAGCTCTAATACTTATTTACACAGAGGTGTATGTGGCAAAAATAGCTTAAAATGCTACCCTACCCATGGATGAGAATGGTAAGCAGGGGTGGGGCTGAAATCCCATCTGTTACTGGGCCCACAGAAGAGGTCTGTTTTTGCAAAGTCAGCTGGAATGGAAAGCACCTGTTCAGTCTTAGGCATGGTAGAAATTTGAGTGGAGGGGTGTAATGAGAAACCCATACTCCGTGATGTGTTGGAAGCAGGAGAAGGTGAAAGATCTTGAATGCAGTGATGTCACAAAGCCAGACAGAGAAACCAGACTTTGGGGATTAATGCAGACTATGTTGTCACATTCTCTCCTTCTCCACTGCCCCTCCCAGGAGCATGGAGATGAGGAAATTACTAGGAAAGCAGCAAGCAGTATTCTGATGGAATCAGAGGGAAAGCTCCTCTGACCCGCTCTCCCACATAGGGGCATGGTCCCAGAGCTTAATCTGCCACTTCTTGATTGTGTGTTTTTGGGAAAATTATTCTCTAGCAACACTTTTCTCATCTGCAAAATGAGTGTAATAATATCAGACTTGCAGAGTCTGTGTGAGAGGGAAACCCACCACCTGTGTGACGTGGGAGGAGGCTGAGCCTTAGAGTAAGGTAGGATTTGGGATGAAGACCCCTGTTCCCGAGTCTCTAAACACTCAGCTATGCAATCATCTGAAAGGCACCACTTCTCCAGAGCCTCAGCGTCCTCAGTTTTCAGATGAGAAAAGTAACAAACATGTGCCTTGTTCGAATCAAAGGAGATAACAAGTAAAATAAACGTGCTATTAAACTATAAAGTCCTATTCAAATGGAAAGACCCGTCATCGCCTCTCTCCTAAATGGGACATTGTGTAGCACGAATACCTATAATCTAGGTGCTCTTAGCCTCCAGCATGTCCCACCAGTGCCCGTGCTGGGGGGCTACAAAGGAGTGGAAGGTGTGGGTCCCTCCCAACAGGAGAAGAGCCCCAAGGTAACTAACAAGCAGGATGTGGGGAACATTTTAGACTACACTATCTCAGTGACAAGTTGAGGCGAGGAGAAGGTGTGAGATGCAGGAAAGGAAGCGTGGATGAGGCCAGTCAGGGGGCTTCCTGGTGGAGCTGATGCTGTGATGGGCAGACAGGGTGTCCTGGCCTGAATGCGTCCAAAGGCAGACAAGGATTGGGAAATGTAGTTTGTTTGGGAGATGCTCCCAGGAAGCACAAGGGAGAGAGTAGAACTGGAAGACCGAGAAGGGAGCAAGGCAAGTACAAGGTGAACTACTGTGCAGGTCACAATCATGGACCCCCCCTAGGAAGCTGAGAGGTGGAGAAGCTGTGGGAATCCATTGATTCCCATCCGCATAGATTAGGCATTGCTTCCAGGCATTCACTCCCGGACACTTTTCTCTTCTGAGCCAAGCATATTCCCTTGGCCAGAGGAAGTTCCCAGGCAGACACACAGAAACACACCTGTGGGTATGTGGGCCAAGGGGATATGGGTGGGACCCCAAAAGCATCTGCCAGCTTCAGGAGAGAAGAGCCAGGGGCACTCCAGGCTGAAGGGCCAGCATAAACAAAGGCAGGGGAGAGGAGTGAACACTGTCATGTGGGACCCATGGTCATTGTCTAGAAACCCAACATGAGGATATGTAGTTTGACACTGGTGTGTAATTATGGCTCAAAAGTGTCAGCAGTCAACTCTAGCTAATATCCCAGGTCAACTTAGCCATCGGACACTATAGGCACAGTATTTAGGACCTAGTATAGTGGTACTTTTAGGGGCCCATGCAAATGTTTTCATTCCTTTTAAAATCAGAAGAAAAGCATGGATCATATTCATATACCAACACAGTTGTAAAATATGGTTCTTAATATTATTTTATGGAGAAAGGAGCCTACGAAGGTAAAAGTGCCTATACGACCCAAGACAGTCCTAATGTGATCCTGCCAATGGTTGTAACAAGCAAACCTTAAAGTTTCGTTATCTTAGCAAAGCCGAGGTTTATTTCCCAGACACAGCAGGGCTGCCATCTTCTGCATATGGCTTCCATGGTACCCCAGCTGTCAGCATTCAGGCGACAGACAAGGATGAACCAGGGAGGATTGCACATGGGAGTTTTCACAGCCAGGCCCAAGTGATAGACACCTCTTCCACCCACATTCCATAGGCTGGATGTCAATCACATGGCCAAACCCTACTGCAAGGGCTACTGGGAAATGTGGTCCCTTTGTAGGCCTGGGAGAAAAGGAACGGGTTTAGTGAGGAGTTAGCCAGGCTTCATACAGAGGAAAAGTGTATTTGAAGTGAGGACTATCCAGGTTAGTCCCAAAGAGAGCCAAAGAGACACCGCATGGAGCAAACCTTGAGATCTTGTTCCCTGACTATGGAAAGGCAGGGAGGTCAGGGCGAGGGTATTAGAGGCAGTGCCATTGCAAAATTGAACTGTTCTGTTCCAGTTCCCTCTATGTCCAATTGAGAACGCCCAGAAGTTGTCCCCTGCCCACCGCTGTGAAGGTTTTATTTAAAGCACAAACACTGCAGCTCTTTTCTCCACTAAAACACTTAGTCATCCCCTCTCAGCAGTTGGAAGGGTTCACCACTCACTTCTCCCCACAGGGCCCGCCAGCACCCAGTGACTCAGTCTCATCATGACTGACACAGTCAGCATTCGTATTTTCTTTGTCACTTTGCACTCTGCCACTTTCCCGGCTCTGCTGGTATATAACGGGTTTTTTCATGACTTTAATTTCTCATCCTCAGTCTATAGCTCAGTGAAACCATAGCAGAGGTCATGTTACCAGGCCGCACGCAGAAGCCAAGTTTGAGTGACTTGCTCAGGGTCGCCCAGCTCCAGGGTCCTGCAGATGAGGTCACACACCCACCAAGGTTACTATACTCTCTTTAGACCCTCTTGTCCTTCCCCAAGGAGGAACCTCCTCTATACTTATCACCTACGAGTTTTCACTCACTTGTCACACTGGGAGAAATTACACTTCTCTGAATGATAAGCCTGGGCATCTACGTGCATTAAAACGAAGTGGAGGTCAGGGAGGTGGCTGTGCATCGCTGAGGAGTAAGCAAGGCTGGGCTGGGCTGGGCTGGGCTGGGCAGAGAGAGCAGAGCTCAGCTGCCAAATTCTACTTCAACAATGGCAGATCTACAGGGAATTTCTGTAGAATTAGATATATTGCCGGACGTGAATAATTAAGGATTCTGCTGTGGTCAGGTAGATTAATGTCCCTCTGAAAGCTCTGGATCAATGTTGGAAGGGAAAAAAATAAAAGACATACATAATTTAAAAAAACTATCAGAAACTTTGTTTGACATGATGACATTACTGATTTTTTTATGATCTTCTCAAATATACTCTATAACCGTCATTAATTTAGTATCGTTAATAGCTCATCCTTCAAATGTCAGGCAAGAGCCAAAGCTGAAAAATAGAAATGCTTGGGACTGGAAAAAGTCCAGGGAGGAGGGGGAAACTCCAGGACCATGAAAACCTTGGCTGCTTCTAGCTTCGTCCCAACTCCCAGCCAAGCTCTCTGTTGCTGTGGCTTCTCTCCCTTGGGCTCCTTTTTTTGTGGTTCATAAAGATGGTCAAAGCTGACCCATTCTGGACATCGGCTGCCTTGGCATTGGCCGGCTTTATGCGTGCATGAAGTGGCCAGGATCCAGTGTGGGAGGACTTTGGGGTGCTCCAATAAGTCTGTCCTAAAAAATAAATACCTCCTTATGGTGACTGATCTTCAAGTGTTCATGACCAGGTTAAGCACCCTGTTGGATTAAGTGTTGCCCTCTCACAGCAAGGTCACTTTTAAAATGCAGCTGCCTCTGGAAGGAACATACACTAAGAGTATTAGTAAGGAATGTTTACAGAGCGCTTACAATGTGCCAGGCACTATTCTCAGTATTTTATATGCATTAGCTCATTTAATCCTCACAGCAACCAAGATTATTATTATTCCCAATTCTATGTATAAGAAAACAGAGACAGAGATACTAAGTAACTTGCTTGAGGTCATAACAGCTAGTAAGTACTGGAGCTAGGACTCAAACCAGGTCTGATGCTAGTAAACTATACCTTTTCTCTCTCTCTCTCTCTCTCTCTCTCTCTCTATATATATATGTTATATATATCTCCATATATATGTACACAATGTGTGTGTATTTCAGGATTCTGATATGGTAAGGAAGATTAACCTCCCATGTATATATGTGTGTGTGTGTGTATATACACACATATATTCTTTATATGTATGTCATATATATGTATATGTATATGTGTGTGTCTATATATATATATACTCTTGCTAAGTTCCTGATGTATTAATTCAGTGGGTTTCTCTGCAAAGTAGAAAGCACTCAGCTCTTCCAGAAGGAAGGGGAGCTGAGGTGGCCGGGGGTAGGTGGTGGAGCTGTGAGGGGGTACAGAAGGTGTTTTTAGACAGAGGTGCAGAATACGGTCCCTTTCTCTGACAATAGCCGCCCAGCTCCATCTCTTCTAAAGGACTCTGCGAGTGTTCCCCTTGTTGCCTTACTGGGTCCCATGTTGGGATGGAGCCTGCCCTTCACGCTTTCCAGATGGCTCTGCGTTCTGACTCTAGCGTCTAGAAAGGCACGTCTCATGGATAACTGTTGGTAATAGAATTTAGAAGTTTAGGTTCTCCGAAGACTAGGGGAGACCAAAAAAGGTCAAAAGTCCAAATATTTAGACCCGAACAGGACCTGCCACTAGGGAGCAAAGGTGGAGCGTGGTGGGGACAGAATCTTTAATGAGAGACAGCATGGAAAACAGTGCCCGCTGGAAATCAGAAACCCTGGGGTTGAGTAGATGATGTTGGACAAGCTTCCTCTCTAGACCTCAGTTTTTGCCTCATGGAATGAGAGTACGGCCATTGAGGCCTCTGGCTGGCGTTTGTTCCTATGACATGGATCTACCCGCCCCCAGCGCCCCCAGGAGCCTGTGGCTGAGGTGTGGTGCTGTCCAAGGAAGGCAGGGTGGGAAGCAGTGTCCTCGGGCATCCGCTCCTCAGCACAACCTGTCGCACCCATGGGACACCAAGTAGTTCCTCAAAGGACCACAGTATCACACCCTCCTGGGGACAAATTCAGAGATAGTCCTTAAGAGAAGGGATGGCTAATCTCACATTGAGTCAAAATACAGATTTGATTTACCAAGTCAGTACAGTTGCTCAGGGGAAAATAAACATCCTGAGCTGTTTGACTGATCTAATGAGTCTTCGTTAGAAATGAGCAAGCTGGTTGCCCATATAGACACAGGCTGAGCCAGCAGAGGATAGTTTGCTCAGCTGCCTGCAAAAGGGGCTGGATGCCTTCACAAATCACAGCGCACAAGCATGAGAGCATGCGTGCATGCGTGCGTGTGCACACAAACACACACACACACGCACGGTCTCTCACTATTACATTAACCAAGTTGGATCTCAGCTATGGGAAATCTGCATTTTAACATTATGTAAGTAATTAATAGCCAAGGCACTTAGTTCACTTTGCTTTTATTGGCTTTGCCATAGATACAGATTGGAAAGGGGTGTCCTTTCTTCCAGCCAGCGAGCTGTCTCCTACCCACCCACCTCCTAAGGATGAATATGTTTGTCTCATTTGCATCTGATTATTAGTGCATTGAAGCTGCAGTCACGTAGATCCTCTTTATATTCACTGGAAATTAAGTTACAAATTTTTCCTACGTTGTAATTTATGTTCTGGTTGGAGCCAATTGTTTTTTTGCATTCTGGCAAATATCACAGTCTCTAAGACTTAATGAATTTGTGAGCATTGATTCCTAGGGGGAGTAGCATGCAGAGTATATTGGAAAATACAGAAGCTCAGCCTAATGTCAAAATGTTTTACCTTCTCCCACCCAAGCCTTACACACACTTGGAAAATTCTTGTGCACTCCAGGCAGCTGATCTCTGCAGGCACCTGTCTAGACAGCCTAGTGAAGTGGAGTGTTCGAGGGGCACCTGCAGAAAGCTATGCCTTTTGAATGCATTAAGTGATGGATACCATAGGAACTAGATATTTTATGTAATCTATTATTTTAGGAAAAAATAAGGAATCAGTGTCAGCCCCCACCCTGGCTATTCCTTAATTCCTCAAAAGTGGTACCACTGCCTCTGCCAGTACCAGAAGTCACAGATTGACAGCCTCCTGATCTGTTTTGTTTGGGTGATATATATATATATATATATATATATATAGCCAACATTTCATTATTTGGAGATGTCATAAAACAAAATCCAGATTTTGACTTCCTTCAAAAAATCTGAAGGTCTGACAGCACTGAGTTGACATTCAACCTGACAGCAATTTGGGGATGTTGGGAAGTAGCTCCCTTTAATCAGGTCAGGGGGATACTCTGCAATTTTCCACAGTCCTCACCACTTCTGGATGGAGGCCCAACATGATTTGCCATTCTTTAAAATCACACATATGCTCTTGTTTTTTTTGTGGGAGAGAAATATATCTGTCTACTACAAAATCTCTTAAAAGTAGGAAAATAAAAATAGACCTGGAGACCTAATATTTCAATAAAAGGGAAGAACATATTTCTTAGAGCAGGCAAAACTATGTTTCTGCTTATTTTCCAAAGGGAGTGCTCTTACAGATTTTTCTTAAACCTGGCCTGCCTTACTTGATTTTGATACTTGCCTTTACCCTGGAGGCATTTGAATTTGAGACCCTTGACTCACATCTCAGCATTGGAGGTTCTTAGGAAAACCCTGACATGAAGCAGGCCTTGTCACCCTGACGTGGCTCCCCCATATGGGGGTACTCAGTGTCAGACACCCTTCCAAACCCAGGGGCTGGGCCCTCCCATCCCTGGGCCCTCCCTCCCCTGGACCCTCCCTCTCCTGATACTCACAGCTTGCTCTGACAACTCCCACTTCCCTAAGTCCTGAAGCTCAATGCTGGGTATCAGCTTAAGAGCTGGGATCCTACTGTCTGTAGAGGGACCCTCCAGAGGTAACAACTTCTGGGCCTCATCCCCAAGTGTCTCGGTAACACCATTTGATTGGTACCCATCACAGTCTTCCTATTGAAGACGCCTGTGTGCCTATAACCAGGATCATTCCTGAGTTACATAGCCTGTCCAAACTCTTAGCCTGTACAACCCTCCACCCCCTACTTCTGCTGGGCATTACCCCAATAAAGGATGAGGGGATGAAATCCATTGGGAAAAGAAGGGCAGTGTCCTAGAGCTTGAAGAAAGTGTCACAATCAATCACCTCAGATAAGAGAGGTAACCGGTGTGGGGCTTCTCACAGGTGGGCCGAGGAGCTCTGGCTTTGTCCACTGCCTGTCATCTCTTTTTGTTCATACAAACAACATGCATAAGCATTTCCAAAAAGACCATAAGCTGCCTTTGAACCTCAAGTTACAAGGCCCACCTGGTCAATAAGGCTCTTGTGCTAGAAAGATGGATGGGGTCCAGGGCAGTTTCACATTTCACCAGACTTGGAGTGTTTATGAGGGACCAAAGTGCTGACAAGCATCTTCCCACTTTTTTTTTTTTTGCATCTTTCAAGGAGTTTGTGGATGAACTAAAGCGTGCATGTTTAGACCCAAGATGACAGCCTTCCTCTGGGTGGTTGAGATTCCGAACCTGAAGCCCAGAGAGAGGTGATCTCCTAGAAGGACAGGTATTCTCAGTTCCTGGGGAATGCACACCTCCTTGCTGTGCTCTCGTTCTGTTCCCACCCAAACATCACAGCAGACACCAGCAGCAGCTGCCATGACTCCTGAAGAGGAGGCTGTGTGCCGCACAGAGTCATCATAGCATATTTTGAGAAAGAAACCTGTCAGGGCATAATATTTCACTCATCTCAACCTGGACCACGTGGGAAGGAATCTGTGCTCTGAGTGAGCGTCCCTGCCTCTTCCTGTCTGGCACCATTTCATCAGGAGCAGCAATTCCAGAGACTAATCCTGGGGAAATCTCAGTGTTGCAGGTGTGTCTCCCACCCAGCAGGTGTGGCATCCATCTGGCATTCCAGGTGAGGGTAAGCCATAGGACAATTCATTAAGTAGGTGGAGTTGGTATTGGCAACTACAGCCTGGCCAAGGATGGCTAATTCCTTCTACCCAGAACGTGAATCTAGACCCATACTAAGGGGAGTCCTGATCCTGGGTTAGAGTCTACAGAATGGCTACCCCACAATGCCAACTCCATTCTTGCTCCTGGCTGCCCACACCTCTTGTCTGGGGCCTCTTACTCCCATCTTCTAGTTTGGCTTGTTTGTTTGTTTGTTTTTCTGATTTCTAACATTTGACCTTGTCTGTGTTATCTCCTTCATTTCTTTCCCTTATTGATTCCACTGACACGTTTCTTTTTTTAAATTTTATATTGGAGCATAGTTGATTAACAATGTTGTGTTAGGTTCAGGTGTGCAGCAAAATGATTCAGTTATACATATACATGTATCTCTTCTTTTTCAAATTCTTTTCCCATTTAGGTTATCACAGAATACTGAGCAGAGTTCCCTGTGCTATGTTTCTTTTCACCTACCTGTCACAGACATGTGAACTGGTTTTAGCCAACAAGGTGAAAGTTAATATCCATTAGCTGTGTTTCCAGGAAGGCTATTGTATTGTATATGTACATAAACACAAATATGTACGTGCACACATAGATACAATAGCTGCCTCAGCTTGTAACAGAAAAGAACAAACCTGGCTCCTTATTGGATCTCTTCCTTTAGCTATAATCTTTGTGCTCTGTTGCCTGTGCTTAGCCATGCTGGCTCTGCACTTTTGTAAAATAATGTTGCCTGTAGCCTGAAATATACAGGATAGCCTGTTCTCAAGGCTCTGACCTTTAAAGGCATAGCACTTTTCCAGCCATATAGAGACTAAAAAGTTGCAGAACAGAAAATAATAATTACCTTATTTGGGGTTTATTGGAACACTGTAACCAGACTTACCTGGACAGCTGCAAGAACAAAGGATTCCTGATCCAAGAAGTTTGCAACAACCAGCCACACCTCCTCCCGTTTTCGTATAATGTAGAATTCTAACTCAGGTAAGATGGTTCTTTGGGACACTAGTCCACCATTTTCTTGGTCTGCTGGCTTTCCAAATAAAATTGCTATTCCTTGCCCTAACAACTGTTCTCTCAATGTATTGGCTTGTTGTGCAGCGAGCAGTATAAGCTTGGACTTGGTAACAAGCTGACAAATACCTTTACCCTCACTCTTACCCCTTCTTCCTGACCAGAATGGACAAGATATGCCTAGGGATGTAGCATTCATGTTGTGGCATTTGAAGAAAGCCCCATGAGAAGGATGACAGGGCAGAATAATAAAAGGAGCCAGGTTCCTACTTGGCATTGTGGAGCTACTGAACCCAACATAGATTGCCATCCTAGACTTCTTGTCAGGTGAAAAAAAATAGTCTCTATTTTGTTAAGCTACTGCTGTTGGCTTTCTGTTACTTTCAGCTAAATTCAATCCTAATGAATGCAGAAGTCCTATACCTTTGTTCCCAAGTTTTATCAGAAACCTTACCTCAGGTATCTAATACTATGGGCTGAACGGTGTCCCCCCACCCCAACCCCACCCCTCCAAACTCATATGTTGAAGTCCTAACCCCCAATAACTCAGAATGTGACTGTATTTGGACATAGGGTTTTTAAGGAGGTAATTAAGTAAAAATGAAGTCATTAGAGTGGGCCCTAATCCACTATGATTGGTGTCCTTATGAAAAGGGGGAAACCTCGATGCAGACCTACGCACAGAGGGAAGATGATGCGAAGAGACAGGGAGAAAAAGGCCATCTACAAGCCAAGGAGAGAGGCTTGGCACAGATTCCTCCCTCACAGCCCTCAGAAGAAACCAAACCTGCTGACACTTTGATCTTGGACTTCCAGCCTCCAGAACTGTGAGAAATAAATTTCTATTGTTGAAGTCACCCAGTCTGTGGTACTTTGTTATGGCAGCCCTAGCCAACTAACACACAAATCTATATTCCCTTCCCATGGTATCTTGTCCTCTTTCAGTAAGGGGCTTAGCAGTTGGACCACTTGCATCTTCATCACCTGTAGTGCCAGTTAAAAATTGGGTGAGATTTAGGAATCTGTATTTTTACAAATTCCTCTGGTGATTCTTATGTGCATTATGGTTTGAGAACCAGTAGTTAAGTTCTTTAAGGTCTTACAGAACAAAAATAAAATAGAAGAGAGGTAAACACTCCACTGACAGGCTAGGGAGAGAGAGTATTGAGGGCAGGCAGGGTAGACTGAAGTGAGACCAGGAGAGTGAGGTACCCCAGGGGAAGTGTATGAGCCAAGACCCTAAGGTGGGAAAATAATAGGTGTGTTTGGGGGTTATAATAATAAGAAGAAGACCCTCAACCAACATCTGTATAACAATTTGTAGCTTACACAGCAATTTTACTTTCATTATCTAGTATAATCCTTACTTTACAGGGGAGGTTAGAGGTGACCTGTAACCCTGTGTGGAAGTTAATATTTTATTCTCCTACCACAAGGTAAGACACGAAGTCTAGATATTAGAAAGAGCATGTGCAAGTTGTCAAGATCTCCATGGTTGTCTTGGGCAACCAGGAAGCCCAGATGTGAGAGCCACCTCATCTCGTGCCACAGTGCAGGAAGCTGTGTCCCCCTGGAGCACCACAGCTCTCTGCCTGAATCATTTATGGGCAGACAGGGGAGGAAGAAGAGCGAAGGAATCAGAAAATGGTTCCTTGAGAGAGCCCTAGAGGGTAGAGGGAACATAGGACCAGGGAGGTTTTCTCCCTTCCATTTGTATATTTAGGACCCACTTTCAAAGGAGGGTCTCGGCTACTATGATGAAGTAGAGGTCATTAAGCAGGTAGTGCTGATGGGGAGAGATGGGGAGATAGCTCCAGCAGTTATCACTCATTCTATCCCACTAAGGAAGCTCTCTCTTCCTCCACTAACCTCACACCAGCCCTCTTGGGATTTGTTGGGTAGGGAAAGACTTCAGCCTAGAGATGAGCATCCTTCCTTGGCATCTATATGCAGCAGTGAAAAGGCAGTTGGAGAGTGATGGCTGAGCATGAGCAGCCTAATCACCAAAGCCATGGCACTTAGGCAGCGTGGACCCCAGTACTGCTGGAGGATGAGTCTATCTGCCTTTCTATCTGTCTCTCCATCTATTGGTCTCTCTATCTGTCTATATATATATCCTTGCCTCTTACCATAAGTATTTGAGGCTGCTTATAAAATGCCCACAATATAAAAGAATGAAATAAATAGTCAAGGGAGTTATTGGGTTAAGGAGACTATGAAAGGAAAATATGGGAGGAAAAGTAAAAGTAAGCATACAGACCGCCAGGTGCAAACCATAAGATCTGTTGCAATAGACAGCTCCAAAGCCTGGCTGGGTTTCCCAACAGCCAAAATAAAGACAGGATAAAACACAGTTATAAGAAGCAAACTGTCCTTAATGGTAATAAATAAATAAATAAATAAAACAATACCAGTTGTAAGCAGAAAATCAGAACAGGTTTTCTTGATGATGAGACCCAAGAGGGATATCTCCCATGGGTGTTCGTGAAGAAGACATCGTGTTGTAGAGGGAAACATTCTCAGCAATATCCCCAAAATGACATTTGCTGGACTATTAATCTGAGCCTCTCAATGATATAATGCGAAAGCGCAGTACAGGAAAGGCAAAGCGGTCTGGATATGAAGCATTTTGATGGTGTTCTGAGCAAAAGCAAATATTTAGACTTCTTAGAACAGAGTCTTAAATGTGAGGGTGCACATGTTTCTCATGTACCCTTTGAGAATCCATTGAAAATTTGTTCCCTGTATAGGTAAATGCATATATGCATGAACTACAAAACTTTACATTTAATTTCACAAGGGGGTTACAGGCAGCTCACACTCCAATAGACTGTCCACAGACCATGAGTTAAGAGGTACTGAAAAATGAGAATTTCTTGCTCCTCTCACTGGAAAGGTGATGCTACAAAGACCATCTGAAATGTTGCTGGATTGACTTAATCCTGTATTCCCTGCCACTATTTCATACACTCTTCACACAGTCTTTCTATGAGAATTTAGTTACCCAAATAGGATTCCCCTCTGGAAAAAGAAGAAGATATGTCTGGGATTTCCATGGTCTAGGTATAATTTTCCCTATTTCTCCCACTAAGGACAACTGAAAACCATGGCCATTATAAGACAACTTAAGTCAACTCTAAAAATGGAAAGAAAAAGTAAACTGTCTAGGGAACTGGGGACCCAAGGAACGATATGGTGGTGAGTTCCCTGGGTTTTCTTTTAACCTCATACACCACCAACTTGGAGCTGAAGAAACCAGCAACGTGGAAATACCTATGAGTGCAAAAATAAAAACAAAAACAAAAACCTCAAACAAAAACCTGCTCTCTTTAGCTAAACAGCCTGGAAAGGAATAACCTAGAAAGACAGAAAATTTTTAGACAATAGCTGCTCTACTCCAGCCAAACACTGCAGGAAAAAACTGTGGCCCCAACCCCTTCCATGCCAGCAAAAACAGAGTTGGGAGCCTAGACTTCTAACTTTGCTAGAATATATTGAGGTGCCCTAACTCCTCTGCTGGGATAGTGTCAGAGAAGGCCAAGTAGGGAGCTGGGACTTCATCTGAGCATTATCTGCCAAGAGGTAATAAACTCCCCTCCATTTCCCACACTTAGTGTCAGTGTAGACCATGGGCAGAGAAGTAATGAGGTATTCCAACCCCTCCCAACCAGGGAGTAGAGGCCTAGTAGGAGGGGAGCTCCCACTCCCACTCAGCTGGAAAAAAGAGTACCCTCCTTGAGTGTCAACAGAGGCCAACAGGGGAGCCTGGACTTCTACTTCCATCTGGCAGTAATAAGGTGGCATATCCTCCTTTCTCTGCCTGGATGGTATTAGAGGAAGCTAGCTAAAGCAGAAGGTTTAAATGAAATCCAGTGTCTTATAACATCATACCCCAAGTATCCAGGTTTGAGTAGAAAATCATCTGTCCTACCAGGAACTAGGAAGATCTTAAACTGAATGAAAACAAAAAACAATCAATTTGCCAACACCAAATATGACAGAGATGGTAGAATTATCTGACAAAAATGTTAAAGCAGTCATTATAAAAATTCTTCAGTTAGCAATTATGAGTGTGCTTGAAACAAATGAAAAATAGAAAGTCTCAGCAAAAAGCTAAAAAGAAAAATCAAATAGAAATTTTAGAACTAAAAACATAATCATTGAAATAAACTCAGTGAATGGGCTAAAAAGAGGAATGGAAGGGGCAGGGGAAAGAACCCATGAATTGAAAGATAGAACAATAGAAATTACCCAATCTAAACAACAGAGAGAAAAAAATATATTGGAAGAAAAGAGAACAGATACTAAGGGATTTGTGGGACTATAGCGATGATCTAACATTTATGTCATTGAAATTCTGGAAGGAGAGGAGAAAAAAGGCAAGGCTAAAAAAGTGCTCAAGATAATAGTGGCTGAACATGACCCATATTTAGCATTAGACATAAACCTACAAATTTAAGAAGCCAGGTAATCCCTAAAGAAAAGAAGCCCTTCTAAAAATCCATACTACAATACATCGTAGTTGAACTTCTTAAAACTAAGGACAAATCTTGAAAGCAGTGTGAGAGTAGCAGTCCCTTATCCAGAGAGGAAAAACTGTATAAATGACATGAGATTTCTCATGAGAAAGAAACCAAAAGAAAGTGCCACATTTTCAAGTGCTGGGAAAAAACAAAACAAAATTGTTAACGTAGAATCCCACATCCAGCAAAAATATTCTTCAGGAATTAAGAGAAATCAAGACAGTTTTACTTCTCAGATGAAGTAAAACTAAGAGAACTTGGTGCCAGCAGTTCTATCTTAAAATAATAGCCATGGAAAATTGTCTAAACAGAAAGGAAACAATGAAATAAGGAACAGAATATCAGGAAAAAAGGACATGGTGAGCAAAAATATGGATGAATTCAATAGGCTTTCCTTCTCCTCTTGAGTTTTCTAAACTGTTTCTAAACTGATAGTTGAATAAACAATTATAGCACTGTCTGATGTAGTTCTACATGTATGTAGATAAAATACTTAATTATATTATTTAAAAAGGAGGTACAAGGATGTAAAGAGAGGTAAGGTTTCTTTATTTGAACTTATAAAATGGCCATGCCAGTAGACTGTGATGTTATGTCTACATAACCTAATACCTGGGACAACCACTGAAAAGCCTACACAAAGAGATACATTTGAAACACTATGGATAAATCACAGTGGAATTCTAAAAATGTTCAAATAAGAAGAAGCCAGAAAGAATAAAATAGAAATGCAAACAAAGAAAACAAATAATAAAATTGCAGGCTTAAGCTCCAGCATACTAATAACTATACTGAATGTAAATGGTCTGAATATACCAATTAAAAGACAGAGATTGGCAAAGTGTATTAGAAATATGGCCCAGCTATATATTGTTTATAAAACCTCACCTCAAATATAACTACAAAAGACTGTTTTAGTCCATTCAGGTTGCAAACAGAGTGGACTAAAACAGAAATTTATTTCTCACAGTTCTCGAGGCTGAAGTCTGAGATCAGGGTGCCAGCAGGTCAGGTGAAGGCCCTCTTCTGGGTTGCAGAATTCTCACTGTATCCTGACATAGTGAAAGGGGCTAGGTAGCTCTGTGGAGTCTCTTTTATAAGAGCACTAATCCCTTTTATGAAGGATCCACACTCACAACCTAATCACCTCCCTAAGGCCTCACTTTTTGACACCATCACACTGGGCATTAGGATTCCAACATGAGATTTTGGGGGAACAGAAACATTCAGACCATAGCAAAGATGTACCAGTCCTACACATACATTTACCAAGAACATAGCTGCAAGGTATGTGAAGCAAAAACTGATAGAACTGAAGGAGAAATAGACAAACCCACAATTATAGTTTGACATTTCAATACTTCTCTCTCAACAACTGGTAGAAAAACTAGGTAGAAAATCAGCAAGGATGAAAAGGAACTGAACAATACCATCAATCAACAAGATCTAATTGATAGTAATATAAAACACTTCACCCAACAACTGTGGAACACACATTCTTTTCAAGTTCTTGTGATACATATATCAATGTGGACCAAATCCTGGGCCATAAATCAAACTTCAAATTTAAAAGAATTGGAATCATAGAGAGTGTGTTCTCCTACCATAATGTAACCAAACTAAAAATAAATAACAAAAAGATGAACAGAAAATTTTCAAACACTTGGAAAATAAAAAATATACTTCCTAATAACCATGGGTCAAAGAGGAAGTGTCAAAGGAAATTAAAAAATACAATGAACTGAATAAAAATCAAAATACAACATATCAAAATTTGTGTGACACAGCTAAAACAGTGCTGAGAGGAAAATTTATAGCACTAAATACATACATTAAAAAATAGAGAAAAGTCTCAAATCAATAATTTAAGCTCCCATCTTAAGAATATAGAAAAAGGAAAGCTAAATAAACCCAAAGCAAGCACAAGGAAGAAAATAACAAAGAGTAGAAATCAATGAAATTAAAAACAGAAAAAAATAAAGAAAATCAATGAAACAAAGAGTTGATTCTCTGAAATTAGTAAATTGACAAATCTGTAGCAAGACAGTAAAAAAAAGGAGAATATTCAAAGTACTAATATCAGGAATTAAATATGGGATATCATTACAGGCCCTATAGACACACACATTCAAAGTAATAATAAGGGAATTCTATGAACAACTCTGCACACATCAGTATGATAATTTAGATGAAATGAACTGTTTACTCAAGAAACACAGACTACCATACGATATGAAATAAAATATTTGAATAGTCTATAACTATTAAGGGAATTAAATTCATAATTTAAAAACTCCTGAAAAAGAAATCTCCAGACCCAGATGGTTTTACTGGAGATTTCTACCAAGTGTATAAGGAATAATTAACATCAATTTAGTCCAAAAATAAAGAAGAGGAGGGAAGACTTCTTCCTTCATTTTATTAAGCTAGTATTACATTGATATCAAAACCAGACAAAGACAATATGAAAGAAAGAAAGAAAGAAGAAAGAAAGAAAGAAAGAAAGAAAGAAAGAAAGAAAGAAAGAAAGAAAGAAAGAAAGAAAGGAAGAGAGAAGAAAGAAAGAAAGGAAAGAATGAGAGAGGGAATGAAGAAAACTACAGATCAATATCCTTAATAACTTAGATGCCAAATCCTTAACAAAATATTAGCATACATAATTCAGGAATACATAAAAAAGAATTATATGCCATGGCCAAGTAGGGTCTATTCCAGGGATGCAAGATTGGTTCAGTATTCAAAAATTAACCTTACTAACCATCTAAAGAAGAAAAATCACATAAATAGATGTAGGACAAGCATTTGACAAAATTAAATGTCCATTTATAATAAAATCTCTCAGGAAATAGGAATAGAAGGAAACTTTCTCAACATTCATAGACAATATCTATGAAAACCTACAGGTGATGTTATATTTAATATTGAAAGACAGAATGTTGTCTCACTAAGATTGGGAAGAAAGCAAGGATGTTTACTGTTATCATTCTTATTCAACATAGCACTGGATATTCTAGCCATGTGATAAGGCAAAAAAAGGGAAGAAAAGATACACAGATCAGAAGAGAAGAAATAAAACTGGTCATATTTGCCTATGACATGGTTGTCTACACAGTAAATCCCCAAGCTAACAAATAAAACAAGCAAACAAAAAAACTACAAAAAATACCTCACAGAACTAATAAGTGACTTCAGAAAAGTTTCAGGATGCAAGATGAACATACAAAAATTAATTTTATTTCTATATACTAGCAATAAAAACATGAATTCCAAAATTAAAAATACAATATAATTTAAAGTCACTCAAAAAACATGAAACGAGTGTAAATCCAGAAAAAAATATGTGTAGTACTTGTATGCAGAAAACTACAAAATGCTAATGAAATACATTTTTAAAATTCCTAAATAAATGGAGAGGCACAGTGGTTATGGATTGGAAGACTCCACATCGAAAAAATTCTCCCTGAATTAATATACAGGTTTAATGCTATTCCTATTAAAACCCTAGGAAGATCTTTTATAGTTATAGGTAAGATTATTCTAAAATGTATACGGGAAGGCAAAACAGCTACATTAGCTAAAACAATTTGATAAAAAGAATAATGCATTGAGAGGAATCCATCAACTCAATTTGAAGACAATTATATAGCTATAGTAAGTCAAGACTGTGTGGATAGAGACACATAAATAAATGAAACAGAATAGAGAATGCAGAAATAGACCTACATAAATACAGCCAACTGATCTTTAACAAAAGCACAAAAGAAATTCAATGGAGGAATGATCACCTTTACAACAAACATTGCTGGAGCAATTGAACACAGGCAAAAAAAAAAAAAAAAGAACTTTGACCAAAGGTTCAAATCTTACACAAACAATAATTTAAATGTATCGTAGACTAAAATATGAAACAAAAACTATAAAACTTTTAGGAATAAAAATTTTAACATCTATGAGATCTAAGTGTAGGCAAAAGTTCTTAGGCTTGACACCAAATGCACAATACATAAAAGGAAAAATTAGTAAACTGGATCTCATCAAAATGAAAAACTTTTCATCTGTAATAGACCCTGTTAAGAGAGTGAAAAGATAAGTTATGTCAAATATGTCAATACTACCCAAAGTTATCTACAGATTTAATCCAATCCCTATCAAATATCCCAGTGATACTCTTTAATAGAAATATGAAAAACTCATCTTAAAATTCATATGGAATTTCAAAGGATGTGAAGAGTCAAAACAATCCTGAAAAAGAAGAAAAAAGCTGGAGGTCTCAAACTTTCTGATTTCAAAACTTACTACAAAGCTAAGGTAATCAAAACAGTGTGGAACTGGCATAAAGATAGATATACTGACTTACAGGATAGAATAGAGAGTGCAGAAGTAAACCATTGCATATATGGTCAATGATGTTCAATAAGGATGCCAAGCCCATTCAATGGGGAAAAGATAGCCTTCAACAAACGGTGCTGGGAAAACTGGGTATCCACACGCAAAAGAATGAAGCTCAACCCTTATACAAAAATTAACTCAATGGGATCCAGACCTAAATACAAGACTTAGAACTATAAAACTCTTGCAAGAAAACTCAAAACTTCATGACATTGGATTTGTTAATAATTTCTTGAATATGACACTAGAGACATAGAAAGAAAAAGAAAAAAGAAGAATAGACGAATTGGACTTCATGAGAATTTAAAAATTTTGTGCATCCAAAGACACTATTAAGAAGATAAAAAGGTGACCCACAGAATGGGAGAAAATATTTGCAAATCATATATCCAATAAAAGATTAGTATCTAGAATATACAGAGAACTCTTAAAACTCAACAACAACAACAAAAACCCCACAAATAACCAATTCAAAACTGAGCAAAGAACTTGAATAGACATTTCTCCAAAGAAAATATACAAATGGTCAATAAGCATATGAAGAGATGCTCAACATTACTAATCATTAGGGAAATGCAAATCAAAATTACAATAAGATACCACCTCACACTTATAAGGATGACTATAATTTAAAAAAAAAGAAAATAACAAGTGTTGGAGAGTATGTGGAGAAATTGGAACCCTTGTGCACTGCTGGTGGGAATATAAAATGGTACAGCTTCTGGAAAAAAAAAACTATGGCATTTCCTCAAAAAATTAAAAATAGAATTACTATATGAGCCAGCAATTTCACTGCTGGGAATATTCTCAAAATAATGGAAAGCAGGGTCTCAAGGAGACATTTGTACACCCATGTTCATAGCAGCATTGTTCACAATAGCTAAAATGTGGAAGTAACCCAAGTGTCCATTCACTGGTAAATGGATTAACAAAATATGGTAAGTACAGAAAATGGAATATTACTCAGCCTTACAAAGGAAGGAAATTTCGACGTATGTTACAACATGGTTAAACCTTGAGGACATTATGCTAAGTGAAATGCACAAGTCACAAAACACACAAATACTGTTATGATTCCACTTATATGAGGCATTTAGACAGTCAAAACCATAGAGGTAGAAAGTAGAATGGTGGTTGCCAGGGGCTTGGGAGAGGGGAATAGTGAGTTATTACTTAATGGGTATATAGTTTCAGTTTTGCAAGATGAAAAGAGCTCTGGAGACGGATGGTGGTGATGGTTGCACAACAATGTTAAATGTACCCAATACCACTGAACTATACACTTAAAAATGATTAAGGTAATAAATTTTATATTATGTATATTTTACCACAATAAAAAATTAGAGAAAAATTAACTCAAAATAGATCACAGATTTAAATGTAAAACTAAAATTATAAAACTTTTAGAAAAAATACAAAAATTTTAGTATCTAAGGCTAGGCAAAAGTTCTTAGGCTTGACACTAAATGCACAACACATGAAAGGGAAAATTAAAAAATTATACCTCATCAAGCTGAGAAACTTTTCTTCTTCAACATACCCTGTTAGGAGAATGAAAAGATAAGCTATAAAGTAGTCAAAAATATTTTCAAACTGCATATCCAACAACGAGGACTAGTATCTAGATTATATAAAGAACTATCAAAACTCAGTGGTAAAAAAAAAATCTAATTAGAAAATGGGCAGAACACATGCAGAGACATTTCACTGAAGACAATTTGCAGATGGCAAATAAGCACATGTAAAGATATTCAACATTGTTGGTCATTAGGAAATGCAATTTAAAAACAATGATGAGATATTACTATACACATATCAGAATCGTGAAAATGAAAAATAGTGACAAACCAAATGTCGACGATTATGCAGAGAAACTGGATCACTCATACACTGCTGATGAGAAAGTAAAATGAGTGGAACAGTCACTCTGGAAAACAGTTTGGCAATTTCTTTAAATAAAACCAAACATGCAACTACCATAGTCCTGGATATGCATCCTAGAAAAATGAAAACTTATGTGGACACAAAAATCTGTACATGAATGTTTATAGCAGTTTTATTCATAATAGTGGAAAACTGGGAACAGCCCAGTTTCTTTCAGCATTATCATGGATACCACTCAGTGGTAAGAAGAAACCAACTCTCAATACACACAACAACCTGGATGAATCTCCAAAGAATTATGTGGATTGAAAAAACAAGTCAACCTCAAAAGGTTACATATTGAATTATTCCATTTATGGAATGTTCTTGAAAAAAATTATAGAAATGGAGAATAGATTAGTGGTTGCCAGGGGTTAAGAGAGGGTCACTGGAAGGAAGTGACTGTGTTATAAAACAGCAGCATGAGGGATCCTTATGTGATGCAAATGTTCTGTACCTTTACTGTATCCATGTTAATATCCTGGTTGTGATGTTCTACCATAGCTATGTATGATATTACTATTTGAGGAAACTGGGTAAAAGGTATAAAGGGATGCCTCTTTTTATTAAAAAAAAATTTTTTTTTGCTATTGCATGTGACTCTACAATTAATTAAAAGTTTAACTTAAATCAATAGAAGAAATATGTCAAATCTGTTGTCTAATATATCTAATGTGATGTCATCAGAAGAATCTGGGACTGGAGGGCAAGAGACATGGGTACAGATTGTTGCTTTGTCTATAAAGAGCTCACGTCATTTAAAACTTTTCTGCACCTCAGTTTTCTCGTCTGTTAAAGGAGATACTTGTGTTAGATCATCTGTAAATGTTTTCCTATTTCATTAGAGCCATGTATATGATGGGATAGCGGAGGGTTGATAGAGGTTGAGCCCAAAGTGGCCAGAAGTGCCAAGTGCCTTATAGCAACTGCACCACCTCCCTAGTGAAGGCGTAAATACTTCAGAGAGCAAGGAAGGACATTCCCACTGACTGAGCCCCTGAGATGGACCAAGTACATGGTAGGCAGGCCATTGCCACGTAAGTGCTATCACTCAGGTCAAGCAGCAGTAATGAACATGTTAATAGTTTTATTTCTGTTTTTCAGTGAGTAAACTGAGTCTTAGACTGTGTAATTTTGCAGTGAGTGTATGAGTTGGTAATTACAAAGTAGGGATTAAAAACCCTATGTGCCACTTGCCAGCTGAATGGTAAAGTACCTAATTTCTATAAGCCTTTGTTTCCTTATTTGTAAAACAGAGATAAAAATAGTTCATGTTTCTAATGATGTTTAGTTGAGATTATGCATGTGAAGCCTTAATATAAAATCTAATATATGATGAACGTTCCAAAATGCATCAAGGTTATCATCATCATGATCTCAGCTAACAAGTGGCAGAGCCAGAGTTCCAGCCTGGGACGTTCTGATGTAATGTTCACATTCTGATCTTCACTCCTGACAGTTAAATTCTCCCTCATCAACCCCCTGAAGCCCTTCCTGGTAGATGGGAAAGGGAGAAGGGAGAAAAGAGTTCCCCAGCTCCATGCATCTCAGCTCTTACCAGCTGTTCTGACTCACCCTACAAATGGTGAGATCCTAGAAATCAGCAGTTCTGCATAGCTCTTCCCATATCTCTCTCCCCTACATCCCTGACACTCATCCCCACCACAGTTGCATACCCTCATTTCATAGATGAAAAAATAAAAGACCAGAGAAAACGAGGGGACTCGTGAAAGTTACATAGCTGGTTAGAGACTAGATCCAGGGCTAGAGCTTCAGAGTTCCTTTCTGTCCTTTGTCCACTGCCTCTACCAGGAGCTGGTCTCATGGTGATTTTCTCCTGGTGCAGGATGCACCCGCTGGTATCAATGATGTGCAAGACAGTTCAGGGAAGAGGAGGTAGATGGACACCACCACAGCTGGGGAAGACTTGAGGAAAGACTTGCATTGGGTCCTGAATGAACTGAGGACATCATTAGGTGGAGGTGAGCGGGGAAGACAGTACAGACCAAAGAGCAACTTAAAGAAAAGAATGGAGGTGGAGAGGAGTATATTTGGATGAAAAATGAGCAGACATGGTCCTGGAGCTCCCCTGTTCACTTTGATCCCTAAACAGATCTCACCTCTGTGAGTTTTCCCATTTTCAAAATGAGAGATTTGCTCTCCACCTGACTTGCTCTCAGGGCAGTGGTGAAGCAAGAATGAGATAGGAATTGGAGTTGTCCTTACAAACTGGGAAGTGATGTGTCCCAGGGAGGGATTGCTGTCAGCAGGAGATGAGGTTGGAGAATCTTGACAACCAAGCTGTGGAGTCTGGACAGGAACCTCTAGGAACTGGGAGGGGCAGAGTTTTCCTCTACGTGTGGCCAGCTCAGCTCCTGCCAGTAGGGTCCATGGTATCAGGTCCAATACCATGACCCGTGAGATCAGATGGTACAGATCGTCATGGCACACAAGGCAGAGCCCTGCATTGGATGTCAAAGCCTGGGAGGAACCCTGGCCCTACACTCATTGTTACAATCCCCCAGGCTCTCCCAGGCTCCCCTATTAGCCCCCAAATAGAATAAAACTCAGGCCTCAGCAGTGCGTTTGAATGTGCTTGGGAAACTGTAAAGCGCTGTCCCAGCGGAAGGGATGGCTGCTTTGGGGAGCAAAGACACCTGGGACGAGGATGGCAGGTGTCAGCTGGTGCCAGCCCTCCTGGCGCTTCTCCTGGGGCGCACGCTGGCTCCAGTCTCAAAGGGGATTACACTGCCGCTGCCGGAGAAGGCAGAGCGCTGCTGCCCAGGCTTAACTGAGCTCACAGGCTGGTATTCTCTGCCATATCTTCTAATTAATAGTCAGGATTAACAGCTGCCGCTGCTGGGACTAAGCCGTCTAATCAGAGCCGCACAGGCTCCTGGGGGCTCAGCATTCCCTGCGCTGTTCCACGGCCTCCCCCAGCCCTTGGAGACACGCATTCAGAGATTAAAACAACAAAAACGAGAAGAAATCCATCCTCCTCCCTCTCCCTAATGCCTCCTGGGATTGGAATTGTGCCTGCCTCTCCTCTCTCTGAGATGAAAGCAGAAGGTCCCACTCCTCTGGGACCGCTTGGCGGAGAGGGTTTCTGGAAGCTTCTCTGAGAAGGCATGGGGAACCAGCCATGCCAGGACCCAGGTAAGACACACCCTGAGACAGTGGATCACCTGGAAAATAATGATAATAAAATAATAATGTCATTATTGTTACAGCTAACATTTGTTGAGCGCTTACTACATGCCAGGAATAATTCTAAATGTTTTACATGAATCAATTACTTCACACACACAAAAGCCTAAGCGATACATATCATTATCATCCCTCTTATATACACCAGGACCTGAGGCACAGAACAATTAAATCACTTGACCAAAGTAACCCAGCTGATTAGTAATGGAGCTGAGATTTGAACCCAGGCACCCATGTTCTCACGCAACGCACTACACCCCTGTGGAAGGAGAAATAGGGGGCCCAGAGACATGTCTTTCAACCTCCCCATCACTTTCCCGGATAGCCTCTGAGGCACCTCTACAGATCCAGGACCTCAGAAAAACATACTTTGTAATCTCTGTAGAAAGCCCTCTGTGTCAGTAGGTCTCTGGCTGTTTCCCAGGGTCAGTCCCTGTTCTGCTGAGAGCTAGCCAAAGAGACACCTAGAAGGTCCGCTCACCACCAGAAACCCTGAGTGAGTGATCAGGGATCCTGGGAAGGTTGCTCCCCCTCACCAGCACCCACACCCACAGAGACTCTTCCTACTACCTCCCATGGGTCGCCCCCCTATTTCACAGGCCACACCCTCCATACAGATCTGACTCTGGGTTCCTCTTAATGGACTCAACCTCCTTTCAGTGCCTCATCCACCTCCCCAGCCCATCCTCATTTTATGCATTCCCTCCACAAATATTCGAGGACCATCTTCCATATACTAGACCCTCTGCTAAGGGCTGATGGTAAAAAGATAACACAGTTCTCTGCCCTCAACCTACGTTCCTGCTGAAAGCTCCGATTGTTCATATGCTGCTTCTCTTCCCCCTGCTGTGTCTCTCGGGGCTCCCACTGGACCACTTCTCAGAAGAGATCTTCCTACTTCTCATCTAGTAGTTTTTATTTCCCCAGCGCCCCTCTGGAACCACACAGTTCTGGGGCCCTGTACCCAGCCAGCACCAAATGTTTGTCATTCTGAGTCACACTCACCTTGTAGACCTTCCTTTCAGTTGGTCAATTTGGTTAGCTACTGGAGCTAAGGTGTTACCTGTCAGTGGTGATTCTATGCGGTTGCTGGAAACAATAGGAAAACACAAGATTTGGTGTCAAATAGAAACAGGTTTAGAGCCTAGTGAGGCTCCTTATTAGCTGTGGTGAACAGCCTCAAAGAGGGCCCCCTGATCCTCACCTCCTGGTATTCATGCCGTTGTGTCACCCCCCCTTGCCCTGGAGAGTAGACTAGACTTAACTGACTTATTTTAATGAATAGAATACAGTAGAAGTGATGGGATGCCACTTCCAAGATTAGATGAGGAAAAGGCTGTGACTTCCATCTTGGGCACTCACTTTCCTTCACTTTAGAGGAAGCAGCTGCCATGCTGTGAGTAGCACATTGGAGAAGCCCATGTGTCAGAGACCTGATATTTCCACCCACAGTCAGAGACCCTGATGTGCATGAGCTTCAAGATGGATCCCTACCACTCCAGCTGAGCCCTGAGATGACTACAGCCCTGGGCAGCACTGTAACCTCATGGAAAACCCTGAACCAAGGACACTCAGCTCATCTGTGCCCAGATCCTGACCCCCAGAAACTGAGATAATAAACAAGTGTTGTTTTAAGCTGCTGAGATTTGGGGTAATTTGTTATGCAGCAGTAGATAACTAATACACTAGCTGAGTGACACTGGGCAACATTTTTGTCTCTCATTTTATTATGAAAAATCTTCAAAGATATTAAAAAATAGAGAATAGTATAAGAACGCTCCATTCATCCTGTTTCAACAATTCTTCACACATAATCAATCTTTTTTTATCTCTATCCCCAATGGGCAAATTGTTTAACCTTTCTTGGCCTTAATTTCTTCTTCTCTAAAATTTAAAACCTTTACCCTTCAGCTATGACCTGAGTTAATGCAGGTAGTCTGAATAGTATGGTGACTTGGACATAGTGTGAGACCAGTGAATGTCTATTTCTGCCTTTTCTTCCTTTCACATCTTAGATAAAACAATGTGCACGTGGGCCTCCAGTGACAGTCTAAAGGATGACAGTCTAGATGACAGCTTACTGGAGGTGACCTTACCATAACATGAGGGCAAAGACCTGGCACAAAGGTTTTGTTCAGACTCTTAATGGACGCATCCTCATGGAAATTATCATGGCAATGTCATTCTCTTATTCTTCTATCCATGAAGTAACAACACACTTTCAGAATGATTATCCTGCTAAAACTGAATACTGGATGACCAGGATATGGCCCCTTGCCTCCAAAGAACACAAAGTCTTAGAGGGTCAACGCACACTTTAGTAACCATTACAGCACTTCTGGGCTATAGGGAGACACACCAAGTCCTAGGAGATTGCCAATCTGAAATACTCCGTCGGTACACTTGGAATTGCATGAGGGAAAAGGTGACATTCAGACTTACAGAGAAGGTGTTGAAGCAACAAGCAGAGAGGAGACGTCCAAAGAGCTCCCGGGACCTGAGAGTGGGTAAAGTGGATGGCATTGCAGTGAAGTGGTGATGACAAGGAACAAGCAGAGGCAGCAGGAAAATATGACTCCAGAGAGAGGCTTGAGGCTGTACTGAAGATAGAATGGGGTCGGGCGGGGGGGATGCAGGATGGAAGGGAGGATTCCTCGGGAGTGTGTGGAGACAGAGAAAGAGCCAGAGGAGAGAGGGAAAAACCAAAATGCAGGAGAAAGGAGATAACTGATGGGGCAAAGTCCGGAAGGTGACAAGTTGGGTGTCCTTTCCCCTGAGATCACTGCTGTCCTCAGAGTTTGGTGTGTAAAGGATTCTGTTTTCCCAGTTAAGTGGGAGGCAAGATTATCTGCTGGATGTGATAAGGGTATCGAGGAGAAGTAGTCACCATGAACAGTGAGTGTGAATCAGTTCATGAGGTCCCATCCCTGTGGGCCAACTACACTGTGAACAATGAGAAGTGGCAGGTTCCATGGACCGGGAAGAAGGAAGAGGTACATTTGGAGCCTGAGACCTCCTGGAAAAGTAGCTAGAGGAGAGAGACAAGGTGGGCACAGTACTGGGGGCGAGGATAGAACCAGTTGAAAAGAGAAGGGTGCCATGAATAAAACGGAGATAGGCTTCAGGGAGACCTCATTTTCCCACAGAAAGTTGATGGGAAAATACGCTTTAAGAGAGAGCAAAGAGAATGATGCTGCGAACGTTTCTAGGGCTTAAAACCCTGGTGGCAATAACCCACTCCTGTTGGAGAAGTTGTATTGTGCTGGGAGGGGACCTAGGGGTACAGGACTGGGGTTATGCAGCCCCAGAAGCTGATTTGCAGGGTGAAGAGGGGTGCAGACCACTGCCACCCACTATGCCTTTCCTTCAGCACTCTGGCACAGATGAGCCCAAGACGTTTTATAACTTTCAATCCTTTTTTTACGATGCTCGGAACTTGTCGCCATCTGCTAGGCAGGGCTTTAATGCAAACCCGAGTTTGCTTTTATGGTTTCAATTAACCTAATAATAAAGCAGGGCAGGCAGGCTCCCAAAGAATCTTCTCCTCCCACCCACTGCCGGGCAAGCTTCCCACACTCCTCCCCCAAAATGAAAGACCATGATGGTCTCATCCTGCAACTGGAAACCCTTCCCCATTAACCATGTCCTGTCTGCACCAAATTAACCTCATCCTGTCGCTACCACAGTGGCAGCTGGGGACCTCCTCGGAGGGGAAATTCACAGCTCCAGGCCCAAACTGGGGTCTGGCACAACAGATGCTATTTTACTACAGAGGCTCCTCGGGCCAGGAGGTGTTTCCTGAAGTCCGATGTAAAGGGAAGATCGTGCACCTGAGACTGACATATGGCTTCAGATATCACTTCATGGCTAGACCACCTTGGGCAGTTGTCTGAGCTTCTCTGGGCTCACTTTCCTCAACTGTAATAAGAAGAAAATTACACACAGCTAGAAGGATGTTATGAGGATTAATCACCTGACTCCTAAGACGTCACCTTCTGGTTTCAGCGGGAACCAGGGGCTGGTTAGGAAAGTGTGTACAGGATGATCAGCTGTCCCAGTTTTCCCGAGACTGAGGGGTTTCCAGGGACTCAGGATGTTCAGTGCTAAAATCTGGAAAGTCCTGGGAAAACTGGAAGGAGTTGGTCACCCTAGAGGTGTTTCCTTGGGACACTCCACTGGTAAGCGGATAAGGTAGGATCCCAGTTCCAAATTCCATTCTCTTGCTTGCCATGACTTGCTTGGAAGTTCCATGAAGCTTTGAGTAATAGAACGAAATTATTCTCCACACTTTTTTCCTAAAATATAATTTAAAATAACATTAAGACCCTATGCATTTGCCTAGTGCTTCATATATAGCACCAGCTACACTTAACATTTGGGAAACCGGATCCCGGCAAGGTTGGAAAGTAAGCCAAGGCCACGTAGCAGCAAAAGCGCAGGGGCCCTGGTCTTGAGTGTTCGCTTAATCGCTCTTCCTCCATTTCCTCAAAAAGGAGCTAAATACCTACCTTGGTGAGAGTCAGAGATAATACATTTAAATGCCTTACATTTTGCAGGTGATCCATTAAATGGTGGCACTGGCTCATTACTGTTTTTAACCTAACACAATTGCTATGTGTATCTATAAAAGCGTCTGACATTTGGCCTTAGGTGCTCATTCATCCTTTCTATGGATGTAAATGTCCTGGTATTTTCTGCCCTTGTTTGATTAGGCTGCTATCAGTTGGCATTTTTTCAAGTAAACACAGCCTTTGATTCTAACTTCCAGATTATCCTTTCTTGAAGCACGGGTGAAATGTACCCTCCTATTTAAAGCAGTCACCGATTCATTCATTTACTCTATGAGCGTTTTACTGGGCTTCCTGCTCCCAAAGTGATTTTCCTAGGTTAGACATTCCTCCACTCACCCAGAATACATTGGTCTCTGGTTTTCCTGCTGAAATCACCCCTAGGTTCAGAGTTTCTAGCCAAACAAAGCAGCACTTCTAGAAGGCTGCCACAGGGAGAGTACGGTTTGGATCTGGGAGCAGAGATCAACTTTAGGTCTGTTCTTTTAGTGATTGTTGTAGGTACAGTGCCTGGGGTTCACTATATGTTTAAGGGCCCACAAAAATGTTTTAATTTCTTTTCAAATAGAAAGAAAAAATGAATATAATTCAGCCTGGATGATGTTTGTTTTTATATCAACACAGTTGTAAAATATAATTATATATATAATATATATTTAATATGTATTTAAATATATAAAAATATATCAATAATTATAAATTATACTTATATATTTATATTTTAAATAATGATTATTATTTTTAATGGAGGAAGAAGTCCCTGAAGGCCAGATGCCTAGGGCCCATGAAAGTCAATGTGGCCCTGAGCTACTGTCATCTCAAGGCTGGAGCTCTGACCTATGTTGTATTTAGCAGAGTGGCCATCTGCCGGAGTTATTAAAGTCTCTAAAACGTACCTGGCATCCTGCAGATGGAAAGTGCATGGAGGCTGCAGAACAAATGAATGAATGAACGAACGAACCAATGAAGGGACAAAGAAACATTTATGAAGGTGCAAAGATGAATCAGTTGTCAGGTCCAGAGTTAGAGGAGATTTACTGCCCTGAAAATTTAGAGGGAGAGGCAACCTTTTGTGCCCAGGCTGGTCTAGAATTGTTCCCACACTTCTTACCTCATCCTTCTTAACCAGACTTGGAGCTGCTTTTTCAAAATCTTACTCTGAGGTTGGTATTTAAAGCATGCATCTCTACAAGTCACAAACAGCCATTTAGCCTAGTTATGTGTATACCAGCAACTCAAATGAAGAGAACTGGCCCTCAGGCTAGTAAGTACCAGATCTAAACCCAGGGCTTCTTGCTCAGATCTGAGTCTTTCCATAACTGTAAGCTGCCTTTTGGGAGGCATGTCTTCCTAAAGTTTTCTTCTCTTGATTCTATACATCATTTCACTTGGCTTAAAGACAAGAACCAGTTTCAACTTAAAAAGAAAAAGAAAAAAAAAAAAAAGCAAAGCAATGGCAACACAGAAAACAGAACAAAAATATTTTCTGAAATGGATCTGTTAAAATTCACAGATCCTTGTTATCAAAGGATGTAGCTGAGAAGCAAAAATGAAGGCATTTACTTTCCAAGCAGTGATGGCACCAAGACAGATGGCAGAGTCTACAAGCATGAAGAAGAGTTGTTTTTCACTCCTGTTTGGACATTTGGGCTTCTCCTGCTGCCCCTCTGAGAATCGCTTAGAGACAACCTGGTTACTTACTCACCTGCCCTCTGCCAGGCTCTACCCAGGAACCTTCTTAACGCCAATAGCCCCAAGAGACCAAGGTCTCTGGAGCTGGTTTAGCTTCTGTTTCCAGCTCTTCTCATGACCACTCTTTTCCTTCATATCCCCACTCTTATGCCCACTCTGTTACAGACCATATTTGATAAAACTTAGACACCCCAGAATGCCACGGTGAATGATGCTAACATCTCTGGTGATAATTAGGAATTGAAAGGAACACATTAAAACTAAATAAATGGACCAATTTGCACTAAAACGCCATTGTAAATAAGCAACTTCAGAAGCGAGAAGGGCAGGGGCTGTTTGTTCTCATTCCTAGTAAGAGGCAGAGACAAACTGGGTGCAAATCGATATCCAATAGGTGCTGGAAGTAATGGATTAAGATCTATGAAAATTAAGGGATACTTTAATGAGTTATGTTGAACAGACACTAGAGAAATTGGCCTGGAGGGAGACCTCAGAGAGCTCGGTAGCCCTTCCTGTGCTTGGGTACATAGTGTGTCTCTCAATAAGTGGGCTTGGTGAACAAATGCCCAACTCTTCTTTTAAGAGTTCTTCTTGGGTTAGAACTTAAGAGGCCACCTTTGTGGTTTTCCTCTGCCGCAATCTGCAAAGTCTAAACTAAGAACATTATTTTGTCTCCATGTGCTTCAGTTTTGTTATCCCTACAATGGGAAAGATTAAATTGTGCTTCATACCTTAAAAGTTTGTGAGGAGGATGAAGATGATAAGAATGTGAAAGAACCATATAAATAGGGGGAAATGTCCCAGGATTTGGGAGACAACTCTAAAAGAATCCAGCTATGTGACCTACCTTGGGTTATTTATTTTACTTCTGGGGGCTCAAAGTTTCCTCATCTGTAAAAGGATCTCAGACTTGTCAGTGGTTCTCAAACCTGGCTGCACTTTAGAGTCACTTGGGGAGCTTTTAAAAAGTACTGATACCTGCGTACCTTCTCAAGCCAAATAAAGTAGAATCCCCCCTGGGGGTGAGTCCCAGACATCAATCTACTTTAGAGCTGCCAGATGATTCTGTTGTTCAGCCAGGGTTGTGAACTGCTGAAATTTTCCTTCTAACAGTTTGTGACTCTCTAATTTGTTTTATAATTGCTTGAGATATTGGGTTGGCCAAAAAGTTCGTTTAGGTTTTTTTCCATAAGAGCTTACAAAAAATCCGAACGAACTTTTTGGCCAACCCAATACATCAGCCTTGATCCAGAGTCCTTCCTGCCTTAAGGGAAAATATCCCCCAAATAACAGTAGAAGGTGGCAGAAGGGTGAGCCAGGAAGCCGCATGCTGGAACAGTAGATGCCATCTGTTTCAAGACTGTAGTCCATATAAAAAGCTGGACAGGATCCTTGGCACACTTAGAGCTGTATTTTTCAGTATTGTTTCCTAACAATGGATGGGACTTTATATAAACGAAATCATACAGTGTGTAAGCTTTGGGGATTGGTTTTATTCACTCAGTGTAATTTCCTTGAGATCCATCCAAGTTGTTCCCTGTATTAATAGTTAGTTCCTTCTTATTGCTGACTAGCATTCCATGGCATACTAGTGGGATATACACAATATATCTAACCATTCACCCATTGAAAAATATTTGGAGTGGTTCCAGTTTGGGGCTCTTATGAATAAAACTCCTATGAACATTTGTGTATAGGTGTTTGTGTGAATATAAGTTTTGCATTTTGTGGGATAAATGCCCAGGAGTATAATTTCTGGGTTGTATGATAAGTGCATGTTTAGCTTTGTAAGAAACTGCTAATCTGTTTTCCAGAGTGGATGTACAATTTTATATTCTCACTATCAATATGTGAATAATTCAGTTCTTCTGCATCGTCACCAGCATTTGGTGTTGTCACTATTTTTTATTTTAGTCATTCTGTTAGGTATGTAATATCTCATGTGGTTTTAATTTGCATTTTACTAATGGCTAATGATGTTAAGCATCTTTAATGATTTTAATTCTTTGAAAAGTTGAGTTTTTTTAAGGATATAATTATCATGTTGAATGTTTCATGGGTGCTCGAAAAAAAACCTGTATTCTGCTTCTGTCAGATGGTGTCCTATGTATGCCAATTAGATACTGTAGATTGGCTATGTTGATAATTTCTTCTTTATCCTTGCTCATATTCTAACTGTTCTATCACTTGCTGAGAGTGAGATGGTAAAGCCTCCAACTATAATTGCAGATTTTCTATTTCTCCTTTCTTATCTATCAAGTTTTTGCTTCATGTATTATGAAGTTCTATTGCCTGGTGCATATACATTTAGAATTTTTATGTCTTCCTGGTGGATTGATCCTTTTTTCATTATGTAATGTACCTTTTGTACAGTAATTTTCTTCTGAAGTCTACCTTATCTGATATCAATATGTTAATTTAGACAACATACTAATATATTTACATACCATATATTTGTATAGCATATTAACATATATAAAATTATTGAGATGATATAATTATAGAGACAGATAATAGATTATGGTTGCCAGGGGTTAGGGAGGAGGATGTGATAGGGAGGTAGCCGTGGCTATAAAAAGGTGAAGACGGATCCTTGTGATAGAACTGGCCTGTGTATTGACTCTGGTGGTCACATAAATTGACTCATGTAGAATTTATACACACTATACATGACATAGAACCAAATGCACACACACATACACGCAAATGAGTGTACCTGAAACTGGTGAAATCTGAGTAAGTTTGATTGGTTGTATCAGCATTAATTTCTTAGCCATCATATCATTTTATAGTTTTGCAAGATGTTACCACTGGGAGAAACCGGACGAAGGATAAACTGGATCTCTCTGTATTATTTCTTACGGTTGCATATGCATCTCAAAACAAAAAGTTAAGAAAATTAATGCTTAATTAATTAATTAATGTTCTTCTGCTTTTATATACCTTTGAAATTTTCTATAGTAAAACATTTTGAGAAATTGATGGGAAATTAGAATAAACTCTACTCCTTTACATGTTCCTGTTTATGTTTTCCCCATTCGTTTGGTTCTGCAGATACTACAGGAAGACATTAGCCTGGGACTTTGTGCATTTACCCCTGCTACCTGTGCCTTTTTAACATTCCACTCCAAAATCCTATGCAACCATATGTTAAGTCTCAAGGAGTCCTTGGCCCGAGCAGAGGCCCCACTACTTAAGTAGGCTTCGGTTGGAGGGAGACTTGCCTGGGGACCTCTCACAGCCATGATCATTCCCATTTGGTGCTGTCCTCATACTTACTTCTTTCCTAGCTTGGCTTTCCTTCTCTTTTCACCAAGCCATGCAAATATGGAGGAAAGGACCTCAAGATTTAGACCCTAGAGGTGTAGACTCTGGACCGAACTTCACTGCTGAGTCCAGATTAAGCAAGTCACTGACCCTCTGAGAGGCGTTGTTTCTTGACTGTCAAATAAGGGTTCTTGTACAACCACCTTACAGGGTTGCCTTGAGAAACCAGTGAGGAGTCATGTTAAAGAACCTCACAAAGTGCAGTGTGCTGTGAAAATGCATTGTGGTCATTTATGTTTAGATACTTCTCATGACTCTTTTATAAAAAGCTCTTTGATTCCTTTAGCGTGCACAGATAGCCTGGACTGTACTTATGTAACTTGGGACTATTTGCTGGTCATTGCATGCCTGTTTCCCCAGCTGAAATGGTGCACCAGAGGGATAAAGCCAGGGCTTCTGTTTTGGAGCACTTGTGGCAAAGCACATCCTCCTCAAAGCCATGAATAGAGTCCAGGGTGGGTCAGCTTGTGAGAAGTGGCTACTGATCTCCTTGACCTCGGGACTTTCCCAAGGGAACAAAAATGTCAGATGCAAGGTGCTCAGACAATGGGCAGGCTGGGAAGAAAGAGATGCTTTCAGAAGAGAAACAGTGAGTTTGGAGAGATACTTAAGGGAATTGGTCCTTAGTGGAAGGCCTGGCTGTGCCCCTGGACAGAGGGAGTGAGGGTGAAGGAGGCTTAGGAGAGGTGTCTTAGGTCCCTCCCTCCACCAAGGAGAAGCCGATTCCTGTGCTTCCTCCCAGGTTCAGCCCAGCTTCCCCTCCTCACTCTTTCCCCTCTGCCCGGCCACAAGACTGACCACACTGTGTGGTTCTTGCCCTTTGGTGCCTTGCTCTGTACGTGCCTTGAAGGCAGAGGCTGTAGCTTTCACATCTGTATTTCTCTTGCTTAGAACATAGTAGGTATTCAGCAAACATCTATTGAGTGAGTAAATGAATGCATAAACAATGAAAAGGGCAGGGAAGAAATGAGAAACAAGGAGAGACGGAAGAAGAGCAGAGAGAGCTTTGGCGACCGTGGAGAGTGGACAGGCGGTGGGGAGAGCTGCCAGCTGGATTCTGAAGTCCTCCCGTCTCTTCTGTTGCCCTCTCTTCAGCTCAGATCAGTGGTGTTCCTCATCTACAGTCCCAGAGCCACTGGATCCATGGGTCCCCACCCAGCTGGACAGACTGACAGCATAACTCGCAGCGGCAACTACCAAATCCTCACACCTGGGGTCTGAAAGAGCAGCCACGTACGGGTCCTCCTCGCCCACTCTGTTCCTCCCGGCACCCTCTGATACCAGGCTCCCACAGGATCCAGGGCTCTCCCTGTCCGTCCTGCCGTGTGTGGGCTCACCCTGAGCCTGGCCCCCCTGGCTCTCCTCCTGCTGTGCCCGATGGCTCTCAGCTCTGGGTTCTCTCCAAGCTGAGGCATGTGATCCCTGCGGGGACCTCGGGGCCTCACCCACATCCTCTCAGCTTTAGTAACTGGGTCGGATCCCTTTCCTCTAAGCTGGGGGTCTGCTCACACAGGTGAGCACATTGGTTACAAGCACTGGCCACGCAATTCTAGGCTCAAATCCTGACTCCACCTCTGGGCATGCTTGAGACCACAGGCAAAATAAATAATGTCTCTGGGCCCGCTTCTTCCTGTTCCATGGAGCTAATCACAGCCTCCGGTCATAGGGTTGATGTGAATATTACCAGACCTAACGCAGGTAAAGCGCCAACCTAGACCTTTTGACATAGCGAGCATTCAACAGATACTGATTGCATCATTTCATTGTTATCATTGACATATAGCCCAGAACCATCATCACTGCCTCCCTTGACTGGACATCCTATTGGGGATGGTGATTGGCAACCCATATGTCCTCCAGGAGGCATGACAGCCTGGTCAACCTCCCAGTGGTGACAGCACTGGCCTCACCACGGACACTGGTTTTGAGATTCCCCAAATGTCACTCGCTGACCCAAATTACAACAATGCCAAAAAAGGTCCGACATCAGACCCAAACCAGGCAAAACTCAAAGTATTTTGCAAGTCTCTTCCTCACTCCACCCCCATACACACACATGCATGCAGCTGTGCAGGGCTGTAACCTCATAAGGAGGCAAAGGGGAGCGTGGGTTTTAGGCAGAGGCTACTCCAAGGCAGTGCCTATGCCCGGATGTGAGGACGGACATGAACAGAGGAGGCAGGAGGGGGAGGGGCAGGCTGTGTCCACTCGCCCTGGTCAGGGGAATCTGTCACTAGAAAATGAAGTGATCCAAAAGGCTGTGAGCCACAAGAGACTTCACTTCTAGGGGCTGTTGGGAGGAGAAAATCACTCCAAGAAACCTGCTTGTCGGACAGCTAGCACAAAAGCCGAGTGCAGGGGCGCAGCGGCCCGTGACCCCCAGTGCCACCTTCAGAAGGGAAGTGAAGAAGAACTTCCTCCCTCTCACCCTTTTTTTCCTTCCTCTGGACAAGGTGAAGTCAGAGGCTGGCTCCCTGACAACAGGAGCTGCTTCCATGACAACCCAAGATGCTGCCGCCACATCGGAGCAAGAATTACCATCCGCTGACGTAGCCTCGGGCAGCGTGTAAAAGGGGAAATCAGCACCACACTAAAGGGAAATGAGTATTTGTTTTGAAATGTATTTAAAAGCTCTGGCTGGTTAATTATTTAAGGAGCAGAGGGTATCTCAGCTACCATGGAAACCTCTGGCTCTGTGATTCCTTCCTGGGCCCATTAGACACCCGCCTTCAACAACACACACAGACACACTCACACACACATTCACATACACTTACACAGGTGCACGCTCTTACACACATGCACACATTCACATACATGCAGTCACTCACACAGAAACACTCACACACACACACACACACACACACACACACACACACACGGTTCTGTCAACCCCCTCAGGAAAGGACGGTCTGAAATGCTGTGTTTTCCTGCTCTCACTTTGCATGTGATGCTCAGAGAAGCCACAAGGACAGGAAGAAACCCATGACTTTTGCAAGATGTCCTGGGGACATTCCTTTGATTCCAAGCAAGTTGCAAACAGAGTCAGGCACAGAATGTCTCCCTTTCCAAACCACAGCCAGATACTCTTACGGACAGGTAATACAACTGCCTCTGCTAACTTTCTGTCACAGAGCTTAGGGGTATGGAAACAAGGGACCAGACATGCTAGGGACTAGAATCCTAACACCCCTTAGTAGCTGTGTGACCTTGGTCAGGTTGCATAACCTCTCTGAGCCATAATTGCCTCATCTGTCAAAAAATAGAAAAACACCTTTTTATTTGGATTATCTCCTTTGATCTTCTGAGCAAACCTCGAAGCAGGTGTCATTTCCATCCTCATTTGCTAGGTGATGAGGAAGCCCTAGTTCAGAAAGGATGAGAAACTTCCCCAAAGTGATACACATGAACCGAAGTGGTTCACTGCCAGAGGCCACATCTCTGTACCACCTGCTCTCTACCTACAGATTGCTGTGAGGACTCTAGGCCCTGGCATACAGAGTGTGGGTCTCTCCTCCTCTCCCTGTCCCTTTTTTGTCCTGTAGGGTATGGAAGTATGCACCATGCTCAGGCCAGAGGTGGGTGGAGCCTCACGCTGGCTTCAGGGGAAGGGGTCTCTGGCTCAGAGAGCACTCAAGTCCAGGGCCTAAAGTTTCCTTTCAAAGGAACTTTCCAAGAGCCAGAGTGATGTGCCCCCCATACACTGCTGTGGCCCTGCACCACTGAACTATATAATTGCGTATTTGTTCCTATTGGGTCTTGAAATATTAGGGCCCAGTGTATAATTCCAGGGCTCCTGCACTGAAAATACTGCCATGTAACTACAAAATAAAAAGACAAATAATGTGGCCAGGGCTGCAGCCCATACCACTCTCCTTAATTAATGGGAAATTTTACTAAGAGCAGATAGAAAACAGTCAAACCTCTGGTGACCAGCCTTCTCAGAGGATCCTTAGAGGGATGGTGATGCCTCTTGAATAATCCTGCATCGAGTTCTACTGTGTCTTTCATCCTGCCTTGTCCGTGGGCATCTTTGATGATTTTGTGCTTGGCTAGCAAGCAGTGGGGTGGGGCCAGGGCCACGTTAGCAGGGCAAAGGCTGAGATGATGTGACCAGGGAGATGTTGGGCCAGCAATCTGGTGGGTTTTCAGGTGTCAGGGACCTTCACCTCCAGGCAGAGAACACATCCAGGGATCAGAATGCAGGAAAATGGAGAGAAGTCATTGTGCACGTGGATGTATGAGGTCCAGAGAAGCAATTTGCTGAAAATCACGTAGGCACAAAGAAAAGAGCCCCAGAGTCTAAAGCACAGAGGGAAGCAGTGTGGTGAACTCTGATTAGTAGGGAGAGGCAAGGAGGATGAGAGATGAGAGCAAAGCAAGGCGATTCGAGCCTGAGCAAACACAGTGCCTGACAAGGAGTTCATTACACTCTCCCTGCTGGAGCCCTGGGGAACCCCGCATGTGGCTTTTCAAAGACCCAAGACCAGAAGGACTATCTACGTAGGAAGTGAGAGCAAGTGTCCAGAGAAGGAAGCAGTGGCCAGGATCCTGTATGGCAAGACACAATGGGTCAGAGAGTTATTTATCTACGTATCACTTCAATAGCCCATTCTGGGTACGAGGCACTGCACTGAAGATGCTACGGATATAACTCAATCAGCACACCATCCTGCCACGTGTATTCTATTTCTCTCTCCAGTTTACAGGTGAGGAAGCCAAAGCACAGAGAGGTTAAGTAGTTTGCCCAAGGACACACAGGAGGTAAGTGGTCCTGCTGGGAAGGAAACCCAGCAACCTGGCTTCAGAGTCTGGAAATCAAAGTCAAGAGAGGACCGTATGAGATGCTCCCAAGGGCAAGTGGATAGACTGAAAGCCATGCCTCCTGTTGACAACAACCTGGACACATGGCGGGGGGGAGGTCAGCACAGGACAGCCACTCAGGGTGATGGGCAGAAGTAACACAGCCTCTCTCTCGCTCTCTCTCTCCGTCTCTCCTTCCTCATGCAAGTAACAAGAAGGAGGGAAGGAGGAGTAGAGGAAATACATGACAGGCCTGCGAAATTGCATCTAACTAGATGTTTCGCAAACTCGTCTACGACCTTTCAGCAGCTATTTCCACCATTTAGGCTTATGTGGCACACGTACTGGGTGTCTGTTAAACAAGTCCTGAAATGCACCTTTCCTCACTTAAGAGCACCTGTGGGAAAATGGAATAGGGGCTCCGGTTTGAATCATGCTGCCATTTCTGCCTCGGTTGAAAAGAAGAGACAACTTTGTTCTGAAGACAGCGAATTGCTGGGTAATGCGGTGTCGGGACAGGGTGGGGTGTACAGCGTCATAATCCATGGCTTCCGTGTCCCCAGAAGAATCTCACTTACAAAAGCTTTCCTCATGGGTCCCTCGCCCAGCACGGGCCCTGCTAGTTGTGGAGGCCACTAGGGCAGGAGGATCCCAGGGTCACTGCTGTGCAGTGAGGTCAGGTTTCCAGGGAGCTGGCAATGCAGGGGGCTGGAGAACCTTGTCCTGTGGCAGTAAGAGTATCTCCTCCTTCCTCGGCTGGTGCCTGGATGGGGCCAGGGCTACCTTCCCATTTACTGAATTATATATCTAGAGATAATCCCTTGGCCTCTCAAGCTTTCAGTCTTGGGACAGTTCCTGAGACACCTGAGGGAAGATGCCCAAATACAACCTAAGATGCTTAAGAACCGCCTAGATCTATTTCATAGATTAGGTCCTCCTACTCACAGCTTTGCATAAGGTTATCCTGAATGATAATAGCACTGAGATATCACAAATACACTTCTATTCAGGGATAAACTCTGTATCTGTGTGTGTGTGTGCGTGTGCATGTGTAAGAATACAGATGTGTATAAGAATGAAAAACACACTGAGCTCTGCATGGGAAGACCTGGATTCCAGATCTGTGTCTTGTTCAAATGATTTCCTATGCCCACTTTCCACCTTGTAAAATTAGCTGCCTTATGAATTTCTCAAATATCTCCTTTAGGTTTTCAGGAAGTATCTGTTATTCTAGTGAAACCACCAGGTAACCACGTCACTTGGGCCATTTCCCTAAATTTTTCTAACTTCTGTGTTCTGATCTGTAAAATGGGGCTGAGAGTATTTACCACGCAGGACTGTAGTGATGAATAAATGTACAGGAGTGTCCTTTTTTAGCCATAAGTCAAGAGAAAGTGCAGCCTGGGTGCCTGCATATGTGCTCACACAGATCTTCCCTGGAGGCCCAACAATTTCTCAGTCACATCTGGCAAATTTCAATCACAGTGTCAGGCACTCAAGACAGAACCAACCCTCAGCTCACTTAGTCTCTACGAGTCTCTAGACCAGAGAGTTGACATCTGAAGCTAGTGACCTGCTATCAGGGGCCAGGGATCCTTCTTCCTAAACTGGGCCAGGAAGGCCCTTCTCCCTCATTTGTACCCAAAAGGACCATTTCTCCCAACAAAGAAACTAATGGGGGAGAGAAAGGCATCTGTGTGGGGTAAAGGAGGGATGTTTCCTCATTCCCAAGGATCCAAACAAGTCCTTTTATTCATAATGAGATCCCTACCCCCTGTATATCTCTGTTTTCATCATCTGAGGTCTTGTTGGCCCTTTCCCAGAAGCAGGTGATGTCCTCAAGTGAAAATACCTGTACAAGTTACTAAACAAAAATCCAATTAAGCTGCTGGGTGAGAAACGAAATTGTTGTGAACAAAGTATGTCAACTCTACGAAAGGCTATTTTTTAAAAAGGTGATGGCTCCAGGTTTTCGTGCGGAGGCTCAGCTCGCCAAGGTTTTTAAGGGGCACAGGCACAGTTCTTCCAGGAGGCTGAAATCTTAAAGGTCATCAGGTCGTTCTGGTTCCAGGGGAGGAAAGCACTTAGATGTTACAGGCCCTTCAGGGCCCTGAGACGCTGGGGGTAGAATCAGCACATCCTCATCCAGACACAGCTCTGCCCTGTTTACATCTCGGATGTCTCCCTTGACAGAGGAGATGCATATGAAATGAGAGCATGGCAAATTATTTGTCAGGTCAGTTCAACAGGGCCCGCAGAAGCACTGTGTCAGAGACCTTTTCCAGGTAGCGTGCAGATGTGAGAAACCACATGAATAATTAAACATTTTGTATTGAAGCTCCTTGTTCTTCGATGCTTCAACCCTTTTTCACACATGTTAATTCCCATTCGTTTCTGCACTCTTCCTTGGAGCCAGGGCGGGTCAAGAACAAACAGGATTCGCTCCATTCTACAGAGGGAGAGAAGGAGGCACAAAGTGGAGAAGCAGAGGGCTCACAGTGAACCAACCATACAGGACCATACAGTCCAGGACTTAACCAGAAAGCACAGCCTAAGTGGGCCCATCCACAGTAGGTCTGTATGCATTTGTCTAGGAAGAGAAAAAACAAAAACAAAAACGTCATGGAAACCTCATGCAAAATTGTGTGAACCCTGAATGGGGATGCAAAGGGGCCTGAGACTATAAAAGCAGTGAGGGGTCCCCTACGTGTAGGAAAGGGTCCCAAGGAGGTGGACCACATTCTAGCTCCCCTCTCACCCTGTCCCTCTCATTCTTTCTCCTGGAGTTATCCTCCAAGTTTCTCTCTACAAACAATGCCTATTGAACTCAAAACTCAATCAAAGCTTCCTTCTCTCAGAAAGCTCATTTCAACAGAAGTGGGAAAGGATCTATAAAGGTTGACCAGCTGAGTAGCTACCCAAACAACCTTAAACCAACCCTGCGGGCCTGTGCCATCCAACACAGTAGCCATATGTGACCCTAGAGCTCCTGAAACATCTGAATTGAGATGTGCTCTGTGAAAGATAGCCCAGATTTCCAAGATTTCCTATGAAAAAAAAAAGGATATGAAATATCTCAATCATTTTTGTATTGATTACACATTGAATTGATAGTTTTGATATTTTGTATTGAATAATATGTATTATTAAAATTAATTCCACCTGTTTCTTCTGAATTTTTAAAAATGTAGCTATTTGAAAATTTAAAAAGACATAGGTGGCTTGCATTTGTAGATGACATTTTTTTTAAAAATTTTACTTTATATTGGAGTGCAGTTGATTAACAATGTTGTGTTAGTTTCAAATATACAGCAAAGTGATTCAGTTACACATATACATATATCTATTCCTTTTGAATGGCACAGCCCTAGGTGCTTCTGCCTAGTCTCTGAGAAATCAGTGATCAAATCTCCCCAGGGGCAGCTGATTTGTCTGGGTCAGCCCATTTTAACTAGGTGACTCCCTGTGATTCAGATGGAACAGTAGTTTCCATCCTCAATGAAAGAGAAAACAAGGCTCAGAGGCAAAGAGGAGCATGCTGGAGGCCATGGAGCCCTGGAGGTCAGACCTGGGCTGGGTTTCATATCTCCTGGCTCCCAGACCTGTGTTTCTTTCCACGAAACACAGGATTTCCTTTGCTGTTAAAAGTTTGGCTCTTGGGCAGATTGGCTCAAGGTGGCAGAGTAGAAGGACATGTTCTCACTCCCTCTTGCAAGAGCACTGGAATTAAAACTAACTGCTAAACAGTCATCAATAGGAAGACATTGGAACTCACCAAAAATGATACCCCACATACAAAGACAAAGGAGAAGCCACAATGAGACGGTAGGAGGGGAGCAATCACAATAAAATCAAATCCCGTAACTGCTGGGTGGGTGACTCACAAACTGGAGAACACTTATACCACAGAAGTCCACCCACTGGAGTGAAGGTTCTGAGCCCCACATCAGGCTTCTGACCCTGGGGTCTGGCAACAGGAGGAGGAATTCCTAGAGAATTAGACTTTGAAGGCTAGTGGGATTTGATTGCAGGACTTTGACAGGACTGGGGGAAACAGAGGCTCCACTCTTGGAGGGCACACACAAAGTAGTGTGCACATCGGGACCCAGGGGAAGGAGCAGTGGCCCCATAGGAGACTGAACCAGATGAACCTGCTAGTGTTGGAGGGTCTCCTGCAGAGGCAGGGTGTGGCTGTGTCTCACTGTGAGGAAAAGGACACTGGCAGCAGAAATTCTGGGAAGTGCTCCTTGGTGTGAACCCTCCCAGAGTCCGCCATTAGCCCAACCAAAGAGCTGGGTAGGCTCCAGCCTTGGGTCGCCTCAGGCCAAACAACCAACAGGAAGGGAACCCAGCACAACCCATCAGCAGACAAGTGGATTAAAGTTTTATTGAGCTCTGCCCACCAGAGCAACAGCCAGCTCTACGCACCACCAGTTCCTCCCAACAGGAAACTTACTCAAGCCTCTTAGATAGCCTCATCCACCAGAGGGCAGACAGCAAAAGCAAGATGAACTACAATCCTGCAGCCTGTGGAACAAAAACCACATTCACAGAAAGATAGACAAGATGAAAAGGCAGAGGGAAATGTACCAGATGAAGGAACAAGATAAAACCCCAGAAAAACAACTAGATGAAGTGGAGATAGGCAACCTTCGAAGAAAAACTACTAAATTAAGTGGAGATAGGCAACCTTCCAGAAAAAGAATTCAGAATAATAATAGTGAAGATGATCCAGGACCTCGGAAAAAGAATGGAGGCAAAGATCAAGAAGATGCAAGAAATGTTTAACAAAGACATAGAAGAATTAAAGAACAAACAGAGATGAACTATACAATAATTGAAATGAAAAATACACTAGAAGGAATCAATAGCAGAATAACCGAGGCAGAAGAACAGATAAGTGACCTGGAAGACAGAATGGTGGAACTCAGTGCTGCGGAACAGAATAAAGAAAAAAGAATGAAAAGAAATGAAGACAGCCTAAGAGACCTCTGGGACAACATTAAACATAACAACATTCGCATTATAGGGGTCCCAGAAGGAGAAGAGAGAGAGAAAGGACCTGAGAAAATATTTAAAGAGATTATAGCTGAAAACTTCCCTAACATGGGAAAGGAAATAGCCACCCAAATCTAGGAAGTGCAGAGAGTCCCATACAGGATAAACCCAAGGAGAAACATGCTGAGACACATACTAATCAAATTGGCAAAAATTAAAGACAAAGAAAAATTATTGAAAGCAGCAAGGGAAAAACGGCAAATAACATACAAGGGGACTCCCATAAGGTTAACAGCTGATTTCTCAGCAGAAACTCTACAAGCCAGAAGGGAGTGGCATGACATATTTAAAGTCATGAAAGGGAAGAACCTACATCCAAGATTACTCTACCCGGCAAGGATCTCATTCAGATTCAATGGAGAAATCAAAAGTTTTACAGACAAGCAAAAGCTAAGAGAATTCAGCACCACCAAACCAGCTCTACAACAAATGCTAAAGGAACTTCTCTAAGAGGGAAACACAGGAGAAGAAAAGGACCTACAAAAACAAACCCCAAACAATTAAAAAAGTGAAAACAGGAACATACATGTCGATAATTACCTTAAACGTGAATGGATTAAATGCTCCAACCAAAACACACAGGCTCGCTGAATGGATACAAAAATAAGACCCATCTATATGCTGTCTACAAGAGACCCACTTCAGACCTAGGGACACATACAGACTGAAAGTGAGGGAGGGAAAAAGATATTCCATGCAAATGGAAATCAAAAGAAAGCTGGAGTAGCAATACTCATATCAGATAAAAAAGACTTTAAAATAAAGAATGTTACAAGAGGCAAGGAAAGACACTACATAATGACCAAGGGATCAATCCCAGAAGAAGCTATAACAATTATAAATATATATGCTCCCAACATAGGAGCTCCTCAATACATAAGGCAACTGCTAACTGCTATAAAAGAGGAAATCGACAGTAACACAATAATAGTGGGGGACTGTGACGCCTCACTTACACCAATGGACAGATCATCCAAACAGAATATTACTAAGGAAACATAAACTTTAATTGATACAATAGACCAGATAGATTTAATATATATTTATAGGACATTCCATCCAAAAATAGCAGATTACACTTTCTTCTTAAGTACGCACAGAACAGTCTCCAGGATAGATCACAGCTTGGGTCACAAATCAAGCCTCAGTAAATTTAAGTAAATTGAAATCATATCAAGCATCTTTTCTGACCACAATGCTAGGAGATTAGAAAACAATTACAGGGAAAAAAATGTAAAACACACAAACACATGGAGGCTAAACAATATGTTACTAAATAACCAAGAGATCACTGAAGAAATCAAAGAGGAAATCAAAAAATACCTAGAGACAAATGACAATGAAAACACAATGATCCAAAATCTATGGGATGCCACAAAAGCAGTTATAAGAGGGAAGTTTATAGCAATACAAGCCTATCTCAAGAAACAAGAAAAATCTCAAACAATCTAATCTTACACCTAAAGGAACTAAAGAAAGAAGAACAAACAAAACCCAAAGTAAGTAGAAGGAAAGAAATCATAAAGATCAGAGCAGAAAGAAATGAAAGAGAAACAAAGAAAACAATAGCAAAGATCAATAAAACTAAAACCTGGTTCTTTGAGAAGATAAACAAAATTGATAAACCATTAGCCAGACTCATCAGGATAAAAACGGAGAAGACTCAAATCCACAGAATTAGAAATGAAAAAGGAGATGTAATGACTGACAGCGCAGAAATATAAAAGATCATGAGAGACTACTAAAAGCAACTATATGCCAATAAAATGGACAACCTGGAAGAAATGGACAAAAATTTTTAGAAAAGTACAGCCTTCCACGACTGAACCAGGAAGAAAAAGAAAACATGAACAGACCAATCACAAGCATTGAAATTGAAACTGTGATTAAAAATCTTCCAACAAACAAAAGCCCAGGACCAGATGGCTTCACAGGAGAATTCTATTAAACATTTAGAAAAGAGCTAACACCTGTCCTTCTCAAACTCTTCCAAAATATAGCAGAGGGAGGAACACTCCCAAACTCATTCTTTGAGGCCATCATCACCTTGATACCAAAACCAGACAAAGATGTCACAAAAAAAGAAAATTACAGGCCAATATCACTGATGAACATAGATGCAAAAATCCTCAACAAAATACTAGCAAACAAAATCCAACAGCACATTAAAAAGATCATACACCATGGTCAAGTGGGGTTTATCCCAGGAATGCAAGCATTCTTCAATATACACAAATCAATCTATATGATACACCATATTAACAAATTGAAGGATAAAAACCATATGATCATCTCAATAGATGCAGAAAAAGCTTTTGACAAAATTCAACACTGATTTATGATAAAAACTCTCCAGAAAGTGGGCATAGAGGGAACCTACCTCAACATAATAAAGGCCATATATGACAAACCCACAGCAAACATCATTCTCAATGGTGAAAAAATGAAAGCTTTTCCTCTAACATCAGGAGCAAGACAAGGATGTCTCACCACTATTATTCAACATAGTTTTGGAAGTCCTAGCCACAGCAATCAGAGAAGAAAAAGAAATAAAAGGAATACAAATTGGAAAAGAAGAAGTAAAACTGGCACTGTTTGCAGATGGCATGATACTATACATAGAGAATCCTAAAGATGCTACCAGAAAACTACTAGAGCTAATCAATGAATTTGGTAAAGTTGCAGGATACAAAATTAATGCACAGAAATCTCTTGCATTCCTATCACTAATGATGAAAAATCTGAAAGAGAAATTAAAGAAACACTCCCATTTACCATTGCAACAAAAAGAATAAAATACCTAGGAATAAACATACCTAAGGAGACAAAAGACCTGTATGCAGAACACTATAAGACACTGATGAAAGAAATTAAAGATGATACCAACAGATGGAGAGATATACCATGTTCTTGGATTGGAAGAATCAATATTGTGAAAATGACTACACTACCCAAAGCAATCTACAGATTCAATGCAATCCCTATCAAATTACCAATGGCATTCTTTACATAGCTAGAAGAAAAACTCTTAAAATTTGCGTGGAGACACAAAAGACCTCGAATAGCCAAATCAGTCTTGAGGGAAAAAAACGGAGCTGGAGGAATCAGACTCCCTGACTTCAGACTATAGTACAAAGCTACAGTAATCAAGACAATATGGTACTGGCACAAAAACAGAGATATAGATCAGGAACAGGATAGAAAGCCCAGAGATAAGCCCATGCACCTATGGTCAACTAATGTATGACAAAGGAGGTAAGGATATACAATGGAGAAATGACAGTCTCTTCAATAAGTGGTGCTGGGAAAACTGGACAGCTACATGCAAAAGAATGAAATTAGAACACTCCCTAACACCATACACAAAAATAAACTCAAAATGGATTAGAGACCTAAATGTAAGACCGGACACTATAAAAGTCCTAGAGGAAAACATAGGAAGAACATTCTTTGACATAAATCACAGCAAGATCTTTTTTGAGCCACCTCCTAGAGTAATGGAAATAAAAACAAAAATAAACAAATGGGACCTAATGAAACTTAAAAGCTTTTTCACAGCAAAGGAAACTACAAACAAGATGAAAAGACAGCCCTCAGAATGGGCGAAAATATTTGCAAATGAATCAACAGACAAAGGATTAATCTCCAAAATATATAAACAGCTCATGCAGCTCAATATTAAAAAAACAAACAACCCAATCCAAAAATGGGCAGAGTACCTAAATAGACATTTCTCCAAAGACATACAGATGGCCAAGAAGCACATGAAAAGTTGCTCAACATCACTAATTATTAGAGAAATGCAAATCAAAACTACAATGAGGTATCACCTCACACCAGTCAGAATGGGCATCATCAGAAAATCTACAAACAACAAATGCTGGAGAGGGTGTGGAGTTGCACTGTTGGTGGGAATATAAATTGATACAGCCACTGTGGAAAACAGTATGGAGGTTCCTTAAAGAACTAAAAATAGAATTACCATATGACCCAGCAATCCCACTACTGGGCATATACCCAGAGAAAACCATAATTCAAAAAGACACATGCAACCCAATGTTCATTGCAGCATTATTTACAATAACCAGGTCATGGAAGCAACCTAAATGTCCATTGACAGACGAATGGGTAAAGAAGATGTGGTACATATATACAATGGAATATTGCTCAACCATAAAAGGAATGAAGTTGAGTCATTTGTAGAGACGTGGATGAATCTAGAGACTGTCATACAGAGTGAAGTAATTCAGAAAGAGAAAAACAAATATCGTATATTAACGCATATATGTGGAACCTAGAAAAATGGTACAGATGAACCAGTTTGCAGGGCAGAAGTTGAGACACAGATGTAGAGAACAAATGTATGGACACCAAGGCGGAAACGTGGCGGAGGGAGGTGGTGGTGCTGTGATGAACTGGGAGATTGGAATTGAAATATATACACTAATATGTATAAAATGGATAAATAATAAGAACCTGCTGTATTAAAAAAAAATAAAATTAAGAAAAAAAAAAGTTTGGCTCTTAACTTCCTCTGTGCAGTCATTTCACAGCAAGGCACAGCCCTGAGCTGTTCTCTGCAAGGATCAAACATCCCCATTGCCCTCTGGGACTCCAGAGCAGGCCAACCTCATGCCTCAGGGCCCTCATGAATCCTTTCAGAATTATAGTGCTTTCCTTCTCCTTCTACCAACATATCCCTGTCTTACTCCCAAGCTCCTTAACTTAGCATTGAATAGAAAGATAAACTAGATTCCCTTCATGTATATGCTGAGATTCTGAACTGTGTGTAGCTGTGGTCTGTGGGTCACCAGCCTGCTGATCAGGGGGAGTTCTGCCAGAGGAACAGGCAGCCAGCAGCCAGCACCCTTCTATCAAGCACCTGAACCTTTGCCTGGAGCCCTGAACATCTGGATACTCTGAAAAGAGTACAGGCAATGCCCTTGGTGGCTCCACCTGCCCAAGGCAAGGAGCAGCTGGGACTTACAGACTTGTCAGCAAGCTCCAAGGAGCTCTTCATGAGGTAGACCGTCATACTCAATTATATAAATTCTAGTTGGTGGGTCCTATTTAAATTCCCAAAGTGACTTTGGTTTTTATGCTGCCAAGACTCACTGTATCAGCTCTCTCCTCTAGGATGACCCCTTCCCCACTGGCTGGGACAGGAGACCACAGCATGTTGACTACTGTTCTTCCAGATAAGTTTTCTGAAGGTGCAGATGAACACATTGGAGAGTCCATTCTTCTCCAAGAATGTCTCCTGCAGAAGCCTAATCTAGTTGATTCTCACACCAGTCTGTCACCACTTCTACCATCAAAAATTATCACTCAGGAGTAGACTGAAGAAGTTATCCCATTCTCCCTATCAGAGACTGCTTTGCAGGAACACATAAGAGGAATAGATCATCTCTGCTCTTCAAGTCCATCAGTGTTCTTGCTGGACGCCCACCCAGGAGGAACAACGGCCAGAGTCCTGAATTTCTGAATGCACCAGAAGACTGGGAGGGTGATTGAACTCTTGGAAGTATATTTAGTCCATCTGAAAATGGTGAAGCACCCATGTCTACCTTGTAGCTCACCTCCTCAGAGAGAGGGTAACCAAAGAGATGGAGTGTAGAGGAGATGGCCACGTACCCAACCAGTGAGTGACTATACAGGAGAAAATGAATAGGCTCGTGAATGCCAGGCTGAATGTATCCAGAGAGGAGTGAAGTATCACAGGAGGAAATGAAGTAAAAGAAGGACTTAGATTGTTAAGTCTCTGAAGTTGACAGAAAGAGACAGAGTTATGGGGGGAGCCTGTTGGAACCCCTTCCAGGGGTTTTGAAATATGTTTAGAGATTCTCAGGGCCACGGCATGCTCAGTAGTCACAGACAGAAAGGAAACTTAGATTACTGGAGACCTTGCTTCAAAGTCACTTCCTTTGTGACACCTTCCGGACCCCCAGAGAGAGTGAGTTGCTGTCACCCCACCGTCATACGCTCCCAAAGTGCTTCTCCCTGCCTATGCAGAGCACTCAGCACACTCCTTTATGAGTATCTGATCTGAGGTCTACTTGCCCACCAGATGGTCAGAGCGTAGAGGTCAAGGCTAATTGATCTTTATATCCCCAGTGCTTGGCACACTGGAGGTATTCAATGAATGCATGTTAAATGGATGGAGGAGTTCAGGGAGTGACCTGCAGTGAATAGCCAATGGTAATAGAGCCAAGGAAAGAGCAGAGGGTCTCACAAACAGGCGAGGCAGGGAGAGAAAAGGCAGCTTCAGGACTGATGCGTGTGTTTGGATAGAGGCTTTGTGTGAGGGAAATTTCTGCAGGCTGTGTTTCACAGCTGGCACTCTCAGGAGTGATCAGACCTTTCCAGGAGGGTAACAGCATCTAAAAGGAAAAAATATATGGTCGTCCAATGAAAATTGAGAAAGGACCAGAGCCAGGGAATCTCTATCCAAATTTCTGTCTGGAAGGTTGGCAGGAAGATACACATCACCCAAAGCTTGACAAAAATGTTCTAGAAAGGGAGAGGGTCTGATTCATTTTTCAAGTGGGGTTCAAGTGAGAAAGCAAGTACCATGTAGACAGTATCATTTGAGAGAACCTCCCTGTTTCGAACATCCCTTTCTCCCAAGTCATGTCTACCTCTTTTTCTTTGTGTGAACACATATGTATTAATTGAGCACATGGGGACCCAGCTCTGTTAGACGTAGCAGGATACAAAGAGGAGGGGGATGCTCTCTGCTTTTCTATTGCTTACAAACCCCCTCACCTAGCCGGAATCCTTCTACATCAGGAAAAAAGAGGATACCTTACCATCAGAAGATCATTTACAGAAAAGGCAGGGAAGGAGTAGAATCTCTTCTCTCCTCTCACTGGTGCCTTCCCCACTAGTTTAACAAGAGTCTGAGGGTATAATTTGTGGTAGAGAACACTCTAGTGCCAATTTCTGCTTAGTTGGGACCCATATAGGGTGTTAGACAGGGAAGGAGCAGGCTCTAAATTTGGGGTAGACCCAGGATGGGAGATGGTGAAATCAAGATGAAGTAGGTACTGTCTACTTGAACAGAGTGGCAACTTCACAATTGCATCCTGGGTCCTCCTGCTGCAATCCCATCACAGAGAAGATCAGGAGAATGCTGCAAGCTGTCTTTCCATCCTAACAATTCCCATGTGTATGGTCCTATGTTCATTCAACAGATGCTTCTTGAACACCCAGGATGTGACAAGTAAATTGTAGGAGCTGGAAATAAAGGTGTGAACAAAACAGACAAAAACATCCACCCTCATGGAGCTTACACTCTAGTGGGTGGTGATAGATAATGAACAAATAAACAAGGAAAGCCTTATAATGGATGAGAGGGTGATGAGAACAAGAGAGAAGCACATCATGGGGCAGGTAGAGAGGGAATGGAGGGTGTGGCAAATTTAAAAAGAGCAGTAAGGCCAGGCTTTGCTCATGACATGACTTTTGAGCAGGGACATGAGGAAGTAAGAGAAAAAACCATAAAACATGCAGGGGAAAGAGCAACTCCAGGCAAAGGGAACAGCAATGTAAACAGAGTTCCCAGGCATGATGCTATAGAAAAAAGATCTGCGTTGAAAGCAGCCATTCTCCAGGTTGAGAGATTATAATGATACTCTATTCTTCATAGCAACGAATTTAAGCTATTCAACCAACATCTCACGTCTCCCAGAACAATCCAGTCTCACTTTCTCAACTCTCCACCCTAGCTCTTCAGACCCCACTGGGCCAGGCTTCCAATCTCTGACACTAAGCTCATTCTACCTCTAGGTTGCTATCAGGACCATTTCAATACCAGACATGAAGCACGATCATTTGAAGATAGAATTGGGCTCAGATGTAAGAGGCAAAGACTGTGCCATTAAAAAAGACTCCTACAAGAAGAATCTGACCTCAAAAACTGATGTGGGAGGGGGAAGGGTAAGCTGGGACAAAGTGAGAGAGTGGCATGGACATATATACACTACCAAATGTAAAACCGATAGCTAGTGGGAAGCAGCTGCATAGCACAGGGAGGTCAGCTCTGTGCTTTGTGACCACCTAGAGGGGTGGGATAGGGAGGGTGGGAGGGAGGGAGATGCGAGAGGGAAGAGATATGGGGATATATGGTTATGTATAGCTGATACACTTTGTTATAAAGCAGAAACTAACACACCATTGTAAAGGAATTATACTCCAAAAAAGATGTTAAAAAAAAACCAACAAAAACTGATGTGGGATCCAGTTTCTCTCTCACCGGGTCTATCTATCCCTCCAACCCCATTCACTATATGCCCTGCTGCTTCTTGCTCCCTGGATCCAGGTAGGACTTACCTGTTTCTATAGAGTCTTCCAGCTTTAGCACTCTGGCTCCTCAGCTAGGACTAGATCTGGTTCTGCATTTTCTCCCCATCCTCAGTAATAGCATTGTTTCTCATGTATCCTTTCTAATCCCAACTCACTTAACCAATTCAACATGTGGTCTTCATTTCCATCTCCATGACCCGTTTTGATTCCTCTTGATTTCAAGTCCATACTAATAGAAGCCACTTGTTAGAGTTAATTCTTCCTGTGTACATTTGGGCAGGCAATTTCCTCTTTCTTATCTCCACATGCTTCATCCAGTAGAATGAGAGTGTCGGACTTGAAAATGTTTAAGATCTTTTCTTGTCCTGGTACTCTCAGATTTCAGGTCTAACTCCCATGTTCACTGTTTTGCTCACACTGCTTTCTGTCATTCACTCCTCAATCTTCATGAAGCCTCTGCTCTGCACTAGGCACTGAGTCATGTCCTAAATAGATGAAGATGAACAGGACACAGTCCTTGCTCTAAGAGAGTGCACCAACAAATCAGCCACTGATAGAGCATGGCACACTGAGTGCTATGAAATGGGGGAACACTTGCTATGGGAAGGAAAAAGCAGAAAGTGTCTGGGCAGACTTCTCCAGTGATGCCAGAGCTGTATCTTTGAGACTATGTAGGAGAGAACAAAGTGAGGGAGTAGAGAGAAGAAGTTGTTCCAAGCAGGGGAGACAGTTTATGCAGACAGACATGAGAGCACACAGACTATTTAAAGAACCTCCAGTAGAAGAGAAAGCTTGAGGCACAAGGTACATTGGAAGAGATGACATTCAAGGGGTAGGCAGGGGCCAAATCATGAAGGTTCTTGAATGTCATTTTAAAGAGTTTGGTTATTAACTTAAAGGGAATGGGAATCTTTAAGAAGGAAGCTGGTAGGGGGCCAGTGGCAAAGAGAATAGTTAGGAGATTTTTTTTTAGTTATCCAGGTAAAAGTAATAAAAACCTGGACAGAGGTGAGACCAGGGAATTAGACGGTTTTAGAGCTTTTTAAGAGAGAGAATCAGTAGGACATGGTGACCAGTAGGCTTGGGGGGCAGATAGAAAGAGAAATCAGCTTTCCAACTAAGTGACTAAGTAAATAGTTACTGCGTTTAAGAGACAGGGGTTGTTACAGAATAAAGAGAATGTTTCAGTAGAAGAGATTGAGTTCAGATGTATCCATGTTAAATTTCAGGAACATTTTCCTGCCTGTAGCCTTCCTTCTTTTTACTGCATTGTCCCTGACTGTCACCTGAAGGCCACACTCTGGAAACTATCATTATCTCTATTCTGTTAGCATCTGGATATGATTCGTTCTTTTCTTTTTTTTCAAAATGCATTTCACTTTGTTTTGGTCCCATATGTAAATCCTTCTTGAATCTTGGGGAGAGCACACTGTCTGCTTCAGCCCAAATCCCTTACTTCCAGGTACTGCATGGTACCCAGTACAGCGTTCAGCTCAGCCTGTAGCAAACACTGTCTAAATCCCTGCCTTGTCAGTGCCCCAGGAAGGGCTGGCATCAAAAGCCTCAGGAGATAATGTAGGTGGGAGAGACAAGACTCCTCCCCCCCACCCCACCCCCCGCCCCAGCTCCTGCACTTCAAGAACACATGTTCCCCCTGCATGGAGGGCAGAATCGAGCTGCTCATTTCATGTTCACTCTTTCAAGTTGCCAGTTTGAAATTTGATGTTCAAAAGCTCACAGGCTGTAGTAGGCGATCAATCCAAATGGAAATATATGAGGGCTGATGGAGCAAGGAAAACTTGTTTCTGAGGGTCAAGATTTTTTTTCCTTATGATTTTTCTAGCGCCACACAGAAGTATCTTTCTAATAACAAAGAGAAAACTTGTGAAGATGAATGGGATGATGAACTCCACTCTCTCATTTGTATGAACAGGAGTGGAGCTACTTGAATGTGAACGCCTGGGTGGAGTGAGGGCTGTGCCGGCAGCACGTGGGATCTGGTGGGGAGCAGCAGACAGGTACATCTTAACTCTGCAGATGGCATGGGGGGATGGGAGGGAAGGGAGAAGAGGGTAACAGACATTAGGGAGAGGGAGGAGAGCAAGGGAGGGGGAAAAGAAAGAAGGGGCAATCTGAGCGACTAGGAAGGGGGATGTTTGATTCTGTGTGTCCCCTCCGAGAGGGAGAGAAGGGAAGGGAAATTAACATGCACTGAAAAACTGTTCTGTGCCAAGATCTCATGTATACAAGTATTTAATTCTCTCAACCACTCTGAGCTAGCTTTTGCTATTATTACTAATGTCATTATCATCATTATTATTATTCCAGGATGTCCTCAACCGCTTTCTCCCTCAAAGGGTCTCCAGGAGGCTTGATTCAGGCACCACCTCACTCACTTTGAAGTCCATGTCCCTCTGACCGTTGGCTGGGGCTGATAGTGTGGTCTGCAGCATCGTAAGGCAGGGGGAAGATGCCCATATAGAATCATTCATTCGGGGAATGAGCAAAGTCAGGCCAAGCTCAGACCACAGTCACTCCCCTGAGTGGCCATCAGAGGAGGCTCTGGCTGCCCAGGATGGCGGTCCATGCAGGACCCCCAGGGAAAGGACAGCCACTCCCTGTGGGCAGTCCGGCTTACAGCCTCCGGATGGCTTATGGGACGCTTGTGGGACCCTGCTACCTCCGGGTTTTGCTGGGGACCTGGGAAAGGACAGTCTTCCAGGTCCCTCCATGGCCTCATGATGACCTCACAGCCCTTAGACTCTACAGTCTTACCCCATCCCTCTTCCTCTCCCTTCCTCCCAGAAGCCTTGAAAAGTCCAGCAAGAAGGTCTACCCTCTCCACCATTTCTCTAGGACATTGATCTGTACCCGCCAATCCCATTCCTGTCACCACCTCCACAAAACCTATTCATTTGTCCTCTGTAGACCTTCGCTGGAGTGTCCCAACAGTGATGGTGATTGATCAAAGGCATTGAAAGATGGAGGCAAGAATACTTGAAGGTCTACATATTACACATGGAAGGCTTCTCAGGAGCTGTGCGTGGCAGTGACACTCATTGGTGGAGGGGTGTGTCCCCAGTCCAGCTTTCCACAGTCACACTGCTGCTGCTGATATTATCATATAGGGTGAAGATTCTAGTAGCACCTGGACGAAGCTTCCTTTGCCCTCCCATCAGAGCTGTTTATCCTCTGCTCACCTTGCTGATGCTTCTGGAAACTGTGCTTCCCACCTGACTGCTCACCAGGAGCAAGTAAATAGACACAGCTCCAGCACATGGGCAAGTCAAAGGTCAGGTTTCCAAGGTCAATTTCCAGGGTGCCATCACGACCCAGCAGGCCCCAGCGTGGGCTTTCAGGAATCCTATTCTGACACCCCTGATGGCCTATGAAGCCCAAGGCCCTATTAAGCCTGAAGCAGCTTTTCTTGTTTCTTCAAAAGCTTGGGAGATTTAACTTCCAATCTTCTGATAAAGAAGAGAAAGGGGAAATAATACAAAACTATTCTTTAAAATTCTTTTGTCGCAGTGGTAAAATGTGCATCATATAAAATTTAACATTTTAATCATTTTTAAGTGTACAGTTCAGTAGCATTAAGCGCATTCACACTTTTGTGTAACCATCATCACTATCCATTTCCAGGACTTTTCCATCATCCCAGACTGAAACTCTATATCCATTAAACAATAAATTCCCATTCCCCACCCCACCCCAGCCCTTAGTACTACCATTCTACTTTCTGTCTCTATGAATTTGACTATTCGAGGTACCTCATATAAGTGGGATCATACAATATTTGTCCTTTTATGTCTGACTTACTTCACTTAGTACAATGTCTTCAAGCCTTATCCATGTGGTAGCATATATCAAGAGTTCATTTCTTTTTAAGGCTGAATAATATTCCATTGTATATCACATTTATCGATTCATTCATCTGCTGATGTTGGGTGGAGTCTACCCTTTGCCTATTGTGAATAATGCTGCCATGAAATTGGTGTATAAACATCTGTTCCAGTCCCTGCTTCAATCTTCTGGGCACACACCTAGACAAGGAATTGTGGTATCATGTTGTGAACGTGTGTTTCACTTGTCAAGGAACTGCCATACCGTTCTCCACAGCAGCTGCACCATTTACGTTCCCACCAATGGTGCACAAGTTGGCCAGTTTTTCCACATCCTCGCCAACACATTATTTTGGTTTTTAAAAAAATTTTAGAAAAGCCATCCTAAATGGTGTGATAAAGCATTTTTAATAATCATATCTCACATGCTGGTTTTATTTTACAAATGAGAAGATTAAGGCTCAGCGAGGTTAACCGACTTTCCTGCAAACATCAAGTTGCCAAAAGGATAGCAAGAGCTCTTTTTGACCCTACAGGCCCCTACCGGACGTGTTGAGTCTCCTCTCTGCTTAAGCCTTAGTTAGAGGTTTAGAAGGTCTTAGAAAGCGTTCAAATAGAGATTTGAATATAATATGAATACAGTATGTATATCATCCACACATTTCAAGCTAGGCTGTCTTCTGAGCAGAGCCACCACTCAACAGGAAACAACTTTTCTTAGCCAGCAGATGATCTAAATGTTGGTGAAAGAGAGACAGAAAGTGCTCAGTTCCCACCTAAGCCCTACGGAGCTCCTCCAACAGAGCCCCTCCTCAGTAGACCAGGCAGTGCCTCTCCCACCACCAAAACCAAAAACAGACAGTGAAGGGGCATAGAGGTGACCTGCTCAGCAAAGTGGTACCCTTCGTCCCTGTTGGGTGATTGATAAAGGCGTGACAAGTTCTAAGTAGCCATGTGGAATGGTGCCACTTCCGGAGCTCCTACTAAGTGTCCAATGCCTCACCTCAATCCTATAATGCCACTCTGGCAAGCACCTTTATTATCTCTGATTTACACATGAAGAGAACCTGTGCTCAGAGCAATGGAGCGACAGGTCACAGCACTTGGTGGCAAAACGGAGCCAGGATCTGAGCTCTGCTCTGTCTGGTTCTGAAAGCCACTTTCTTTCCATTTCACCACTCTTCTTGCAATGGGGCATGCGTAAACCCAGGAGCACCGAACTGTGGGGCAGGAAGTAAGGAAAACCATGGGGTCAGCATCATAGGGCTGCCTGGAGCATCCCCTTCCCTCAAAGTTTTGAGAAAAACAGCAAAAAACGAAACATTACTTTTTATGTTAAAAATATACATTATGGAGTACAATGCAAAATTCACAAAAAATTTCTAAGATAAAACACATGGCTTCAGCTTTAATATACAATATTTGTTTTTCTCTTTCTGACTTACTTCACTCTGTATGGCAGTCTCTAGATGAACCGGTTTGCAAGACAGAAATAGAGACACAGATGCAGAGAAAAAACGTATGGACACCAAGGGGGGAAAGCCAGGGGTGGGGGGTGGGATGAATTGGGAGATTTGGATTGACATGTATACACTAATATGTATAAAATAGGTAACTAATAAGAACCTGCTGTATAAAAATAAATAAATTAAATTAAATTAAATTAAAAAAACATGGCTTCAAAGAAATTTCACACTGACAGCTAGCTGCCTTAGGCAACACTCCCAGACCCCTGGGGGTATGTGTTCATGTCTCTGCTGTTAGGGTTCCTTCCATGGAAACCTTGGAGCTGTGTTGCCCTACATTAGGGCATAAGAAGTTGGGTTTAGGAGACCTACCAGCCTGGGTTTGAATGCTGGTTCTCATTTGCCAGCCACAGGACATTGAGCATTGCTTTTTTGTTTTTGTTTTTTTTTTTTTTTAACATCTTTATTGGAGTATAATTGCTTTACAATGGTGTGTTAGTTTCTGCTTTATAACAAAGTGAATCAGCTATACATATACATATACCCCCATATCTCCTACCTCTTGCATCTCCCTCCCACCCTCCCTATCCCACTCCTCTAGGTGGTCACAAAGCACCTAGCTGATCTCCCTGTATTGAGCATTGTTTTTTAAATCTTAGGCAATTTAACCTCTTTGGGTTTCATTTTCCTCATCAGAAAAATTGGGCAAAAATAGTACAATTACTTCATACAGTTATTCTGAGGATTAAGTAGGGATTAAGTAAGTTACTATGAGGATATATATATATGTATATATATTTGTGTGTGTGTGTGTATGTGTGTTTATAAAGGTGTCTGGAACATAGTAAGCACAACATAAGGCTTCTTCTTATCATTGTTTACTCTGAGCCTTTTTACTTATTTATAAAATTGGAAAACTATCATATACCTTGTAAGAGTGTCATGAATATTAAATGAGATATTACATCCAGAACACAAAGCATAATGTCTAGCAGATAGCAAGTACCCCACAAATGGTAGTTATTCTGATTACTATCACATCAGTATTGTTTTGATGGCATTGGACCACTATTCTTGGGGAAGTTCAAGATACAATCTTAATCTGTTGATGTCAGTTGCATGGATTTCAACTTGCTTAATATTTCACACACTTTCTAAACAGGTATATATAGAAAATAGAATTCCTGGCTCTTTGAATCGTAGATTTGAACCACTTTGGCATGTCTGAAATTGTATGAGTGGTGGTGTTTTCTCTTTGATGCAAAGGAGAAATATCAGGCAAGACACGCCCTTAGTCCTATCTTTCCCAAACTTCCAGGGCCTTCTCAGCCTCCAATCTCCTCCAGGAAGACTTACAGGACGACCCCCCGACCCCTTGTCTCATACAAAACCTTTTAAAGCTGTATGTAATCATGTACATTTTCTTTGCATCTGTCTTGTCCCTTCAATTTGGTTGTGAGCTCTCTATGGAAGGAGTAGAATTTTCACCTATGGTGCGCAAAGTAGGGATGGAAATTCCCAAACCATGAGCCCTTTTTCTAATTGGTCAGCACAAAGAAGGGGTCATTTTTTGTAATTTTTGCCATTTTTCTGGCCCAAGGGGAGACCTCCTTCTAACCTGCACTAAACATCCTACATAACAGCAGTGATAACAGGGTTGACAGTGTTGGGAACACTTGGGGTGCTTCATAAATATTTGAAGATGGAGCCCATCAGTTCTGAGTCTGGGTTTTGGATTCCTTTAGCATCATCAGAAACCAAAGGGATAACAGGCTAGAAGCTCACAAGATGTCAGGGAGGGAGCAGAACCTGAATCTTCAGACTGGGAAGCCGTACATCTTCCTTTGGGGATGATCACTATGAATGAAACAATAATCTAGAATTGAATGTGTGGGGCTTCACCACCTATGGGTATAAGTGGGCAGGACCTGTCAGCAATAATCCCCAAGAGGCGGTGGTGATTGGACCCTGACTGCAGGGCACCATCGCATCTTCGTTCTTGAAAGTCTTCCCGTTGTACCTGAGAATCCCTAGAGTACACCCCCCCCAACCATGCACAGGAGCTGTTTCACCTGGGAGAGGTGCCTCAATGCCCCTGCGCAGCTGTTGGGAGACACCTGCTCTCTCTGAGCCTGCAGGGTGCTGGGGCTGCATGTGGTCTGGAGGGACCAGGTGGGTGATGGGAGGAAGAATACCTCATACCTAAACCCCAGGCTTCTTAGCAGAGCTATCTGAATCCAGATAGACAAAATTCAGCCTCTTTAGCCTTTGGATCTAACTACCCCCTCCTCCCTTACTGAAAGTCAATCACTTGACATAAACAGGAGGAAAATGGACCTGTCCCCACTGTTCTCTTCACCACAGAGGGCCCGTATCTCCTCTGGTGCCCTGGCCTGTCACAATAACAATAAGAGATGCAAAAACAAAAAGGTGGTATCTAGAAAGAGAAGAAAATTCTTTTCTCAATATTTTATAAAAAGGCCTAATATGGGGCAAGTATGCAAACTGCAGGCTCCCTGGACCCTCATCCCGCTGCTTGCACAAAGACCAAATAAACCCGGGCTCTGCTGGGCCACTTGGCTGCAGTTAATTTGTTTATCCATTTCCACCCCAGAAAACACATATATTATCTCAATTGATTCTTATAAGAACTTTGTGTTGAGGTCAGTGTTTTTATCCTATGTACACTGCTCAGAGCATAGAAAAGAGTATCAAATTAAGGAGACTTAAGCGTCAAGTGCAAAGGACAGTTCCCAGATGGGAGCTGGAAGTGTCTAAAGCTTATGCAGAAATATCAAGGGAATGAAGTGTTTGGCTCCTGGGGCAAATGTGCATGTGAGCATATGTGTGTGTGTGTGTGTGTGTATAGACATGTGTGTGAGTGTGTGTGTATATTTGTGTGTGCATGTGTATATGTATGTTTGTGTGCACATATGTATGTGTATATATGTTTGTGTGTGCATGGGAGCAGGCATCTGCATATGTGTGTGAATGTGTATATGCATGTTTGTGTGTGCACATGTATGTGTGTGTGTATGCATGTTTGTGTGTGTACGAGCAGGGGCACTGAGGTCTGGCTGAAATGCCCTCTTGGAGGTCTAGGCTGAGAATGGAGAAGGTAAATTGTAAAGAATCCGGGCTTAGAGTGATTTCATTGTTTCTTACCATAACAAGGGCCCTCGAAAGCTCCTGGGCACTGTGCCACCCTTCCTCTGGCCAGGGGACAAGCAATCCCGGCATGGTTTACCTACCTTCTGGTGAAGTTTCCAGGAACTGCTTCTTCACTGAGCGTCTTCTCAGTTTCCATCCAAGAGAGAGGCTAGATGGAGGAGGTCAGTGGAGGAGCGGCCATTCCCTGGGCTGTCCTCCAGGCTGTCAGCCCTAAATGATCAACACGGAGGAAGGAGGAAGAGCTTTAGCTAAGATGATGTCAGATGCTCGGGCGAGACGGTGAACAGGGGAATGGGTGGAGGAGCCTGTCCCCTGCTGTGGAGCAGGTGTCGGCTGCCAGGTGAAGGTGGGGAGAAAGGGCTTGAGTGGGCATCTCTGAGAGGCAAGACAGCAGAGAGAATGACACGTGCTCATCATCCAAGGGCCCCACCTGCTCCTGAGACCCCCTGAAATCAGTTTATCTTCTCCCACATCATTCCTAGGATGGGGAGGAACCTTCTGATGCCAGATGGCTGACCATCAGGACCAGCAGTGAGGATACAGAAAGCAAGTCCTATAGCGAGTTACAGAATAAGGAGAGAAACAAGGAAATAAAGGTGGAATGTGAGAACAGGTCTTGTTCTTTCCACACCCATCACCTTTCCTGGCAGTTATTAAGCACTTAATGAGGGTCAAGATAAAGGGCAGTGAGTTGGGACATCAGGGAAACTCTAGGAGGTGGGATTCAGGATACAAAGAAGAGGAGAGGGAGGAAGGCAGAGAAGAAAGGACATGTTGAAAAAACTGTAAGCAAAGCAAGGGGGAGTTGTGGGGGAAGTACAAAAAAAAAGGCAGAGAAGAGGTGTGTTGGGCAGGCCTTCAGTGGTGAGCTGATCTAGCCTTTAATCTGATAGAGGAAGGTACCACAACCCACAGCAGTGAGCACATGCAGAATGCTTTGTGATGGAGAGACCACGGACACTGGAATTCCCATGGAGCCCCTTAGCAGCTGTGGGACCTCAATCCACTACCCCCCTGAACCTCAGTTTCTTTAGCCATAAGATGAAAATAGAAGAACCCCATCTTAAGAGTTACTGTGAGGATTGTGAGAAATCATGGCTATGTAAGTAATAGCACAGAACAACCCTAAGGCAAAGGTTCAAAGGTCAGCTCAGGCATCATGTTATGTTTCCAATGCCACATAACAAATTGCCATATGTTAGTGTGTTAAAAAACCACTTACATTTATTTTCTCAAGTTTCCATGGGCCAGAACTCCTAGCACCACTTAGCCGGGTCCTCTGTTCAGGGTCTTGCCAGGCTGCAGTCACGGTGTCCACTGGGGCTACAACCTCATCAGAGCCTGGGGTCCTCTTCTAGCCTTGCTGGGTGTTGGCAGAATTCAGTTCCTTACGGTTGTAGGACTGTGGCCCTCAGCTCCTCGAAGCTGCCCAGAGTTCCCTGCCACGCGGCCCTCCTCACACTTGGCAGGGCCATGCAGGACTCCTAAGACAGAGTCTTATATAAGGCAGCATAATCATAGAATGACATCCCATCACCTTTGCCATATTTTATTGGTTAGAAGCAAGTCTCGGCATGTTCCTCCTTGGGGAAACAACCTAAATGTCCACTGACAGGGGAATGAATAAAGAAGATGTGGTACATATATACAATGGAATATTACTCAGCCATAAAAAGTTATTAGCCATAACTAATAAGAACCTACTGTATAGCACAGGGAACCCTACTCAACACTCTGTAATGACCTATATGGGAAAATAATCTGAAAAAGAGTGGATATATGTATATGTATAACTGATTCACTTTGCTGTACAGCAGAAACTAACACAACATTGTAAATCAACTATACCCCAATAAAAATTAATTTTAAAAAAAAGAAGCAAGTCACGGGTCCCCCTGCACTCCAGGAGGGGGGATTATACAAGGATGTGACTCTTAGCTGTCACCCTAGGGTCAGTCCCTGGGCAAGTCAATCTTCTTGGGCCTCATTTTCCTTCTTTGTAAAATGACACCATAAGGCAGTTACTAGAGTTAAATGAATTAGTATCCATTAAGCTCTAAGACAATGACTGGTTCATAGTTTGTATTACATGCATTTATTAAATATTTTAAAAATAAATTAAATTTAAACATATCTGTCATGCAGCAAGCACTCAAAATAAAGGAGTGATGTCTGAGTTCAGGTGGCTATGCTAAAGGTGGGCCCAGACACCAGCCTCCCTTGGATATGCACTCCATCTCTCCCTGCTGCCCCCTCTCTTAGGAAGCAGATGGTAGAGGAAGCTGGGAATCTGAGGTGAGGCAAGTACAGGGTTTTTCTCCTTTTGGTCGGTTGTCAGAGTGCATTGTTTCCTTCTGGTGCCCTGGGATTCTCCCTCACACTCGGTGTGTGGGCTCAGCGCACCCCTCCCCCGCCTCCCCCAGACCCTGTGGACACAGCCCCCCACCTCCCTACCCCCCTTTTCTTTCTGAGACAGCCAGGGCCTGGCCTCCCAGCCCTTCCCTTCCCATCCCTCCAGCAGAAGGTCAGACAGCCCCCTCCCCCAGAGCTCTCCCTCTTTTTAATCTAATTTATGCATAGCATTTCTCATATTTGCAAAACATAAAAAAACAAAAAAACCCTTAAAACTAAGAGGCTGTTTTCCATTCCTGAGGTGGGCTTGGCTTGCTGCCACGCACGCTCCCATGCATATATTTGAACAAGTTTGATTCAGTGTAGCTGACACAGAAACCACTTAGCCGTTTCTCCTACATCATCCTAAGTTAATACTCCTGACAGGCTGCAGGAGGCCTTTCAGCAATTTTTCTATTTCAGCTTTTTTCCTCTGCCTCCCTTCCCCCTCCCCAGTCTCCCGCACTCCCTCCCCCTGCTGGAAAATTTGCTTCCACTCAAAAGCTGACCAAAGCTTTGCCATTTGTAGCCACTGCATCTTAAGACCAAATTGAAAGGCGAGCAGCGGCTATAAATGGGAACAGCGCAGCCCCGCCTTGAAGGGCTGGATTCTATTTGTGCTGGAATGGGAGGGGCGGCGGGGGCGGGGGTGCGGGGATTTAACTGTTGCAGAAAGATAAGAGATTTGCCTGCTCCACTCTCTTCCTTGGGGAGCTCTGACTCAGTGGGTTGCTGCAGCCCTAGGCAGTCGCTAAAGTTTACCTGCTTCAGCTTCCTTCCGAGCTGGTCTGGCCTTTGTGTTCTGCGCTGGACACAGGCGAGATTTCCAAAGCCCAAAGGGAGAGGGCTGAATGGTGCTATGTAAATACATCTATATTCTCCCTGTGCATCTCTCTCTGTCTCTTTATCTCTGTCTTTGTCTCTCTCTCTTCCCCCTGTCTCTTCATCTCTTTAGCTCTTTCACACACGCACACACGCGCACACACACACGCACACACACACACAACCAAGCCTTGTGTAGGGGCCCTGAAGCATACTTTTGCCTTCACCAGGCCCTCCTCCTTCACTCCTTTCATCCACCCCTGCCCCGTTCTCATTTCCCAGTGCATCAAGCTGCCCTCAGAGTTCATGTTCAGCAGGATAGTCCGTGTGTGTATGGGGTGGGGGGGCGGTTGCAGATTGACCACTGAACTCTGTTTCACCCTAAAGTGTTGCCTCTTGCCTGGAGAAAGTGGTTGTGGCCCTGCCGGGGCCACCGAGTCCTAGGCTGGCCCCCTCTCAGCCCTGGCTGAAAGCTGACCCCTGACCCTGTAGCCCCACACCAGGAGGCCGGCTCTCCCAGGCTGGGCTGCCAGCAGGGGGCAAGCTGGCCTCAGAGCCACTGGCTCAGGAGACAGCGACAGGCGGCAGGGAGGCAAGGGGAGCGGCTGCAGCTCACCTCGCTCGGGGCAGGCAGTTATTTAAGGCCCAAACTTCCCTGCTGCTGGCATCGTATTTCCTGAGAAGGAGGCCTAAGACTCCGGGCCAGCCAGGAGGAAGCCTGGTTGAGGAGCATTAAAAGGGAAGCATAAAATCAGCACAAACTGCCTCTGGGATGCAGTGTCACGTTACAGGTGCAGGGCCCGGGCCACCGGCCTCCCCCAGAATAACAGTGAAATACAAAGAACAGCTACCGGGATTTAACTTCCATGCCCGTGATCTCCTTTCTTCCACCATAAACATAAGCCTTGCTATCATCTCCATTTTGAAGATGAGAAAATTGAGTCTCAGAGATGTTAATTAACCTGCCGAGAGTCACATGTATGGGAAAGGATTTGCTCTAGAACTGGCTGACCTCTGCTCTTCTTCATGGGTGAAAACCCAAGGCATCCTCCTCGCTGATGCAGGGGCTATCTTGCCCTCAGCCAGCTGTCTGCTCATCCCTGCTACTTCGGAGCATACAGTTAAAGGTGTCACCCCTGTAGGGTATTCTCACTTTCAGAGGGAGCTCAGAAAGCCTGGAAAAGGTCCATACTAAGCATATAATGACACTTTGGAGAAGTGACCCCGGGCAAGCTGCTTATTATCGTCTCTGCCTCTATGGCTCATCTAAGAAATGTAGAGATAGGACTAGACCAAGGGGCCTTAACCTGGGGTCCATGAATGGGTTTGGGGAATCCAGGAATTTCCTATAAATTGAAAAGAGGATTCATGTGTACGGTTATTTTGTACACGTGCCTGCGAAATAGTTGGTAATTTCCATCAGATTTTCCAAGGGGTCTGTGAGCAGAGAAAGTTTGAAAATTAATGTACTAGATGACCTTCAACTCGCTTCCAGATCTGACATTCTGAGGCAGAAGAGTGACTGTTTAATGAAGGAACTTAAGGACCTGGTAGGTGAGGTATCTGATACCTACCTGCCAGATACCTCATCTGCCTCAGATACCTCATCTGCCAAACCGAAACATTTAGGTGGATGGTAGTCCAGCTGTGAACAGAGCCATGGCCTCAGGTAATCACTACCATCTCTGAGCCTCCCTGCTTCTCGCTGGATGACAGATATTCTTACATGGGTTTATGTTGCTAAAATAACAGGGAAAAGCATTGCTCACAGGGCACTCTGGTGAATGGAGCACCCCCAACTCAGCCCACTGGGGGCAGCAGCCCACTGGTATGTCAGCTGAATTCCATTTCAGCTGCCTGTCAGTCTCACGTGGACCAGGGCTCTCTCTAGCTAGATCACCAAAGATACCTGCAGCGTCCTCTGCAGAAGTTTCGGAGAGTGCTGGAAAACACCCACGCCTTCTTGGGGAACCAGAATCCCATACCGTGTTGGGTGAGAGGGAAGTAAATCCTATTTTTCTTTATCCCAGAAAAAGAAACTTATGTGTTCTAAGATCAGATCAGGTTAAAATAGACATCATCTTTATCCCTGATGAGAAAGAAGATAGAGGGTGTCATAAATTAACCTCAAAGTTAGTTTAAGAATGTAGGAAGTGGATGTGGAAGGAGAGGTTGGTTCTGTCTACTTTGCATTGTGATGGGGGGTAGTTACGAACCTAAAAGTGTCAAATGTATTTGGCACCACAGCCTTCACCCCCAGGCACCATCCCTGGTCATTGTCAGAAACGCAGTGACTGAGAGCCGCAGCCAGACGGCCTACTTTTGCCATCCTAGCTCCTCCAGCCTGGTCAGCTTCTTTGTCCTGCATATAACCTGTGAGAGGTCTTCTCTGCATGTCTCAGAAGACATTCTCTCCATGTCTCTGTGGTGTCCAAGCACAGGATAGGAGTTGGAGACATCCTCAGGTACCAGGAAGCTCTGTCAGACAGGCTGGGGCAACGTCTGGACCACGAGGAATGGCTTTGTGCTATGCTGCTTTCATTAATGTAAGGGAATAGGATATCATTTCATAATGACTTGACTTTCTCTCTTATTTTGTAAATATTGGTGTAATATGAATTTTGCTCAAGTTTCCCTAAAATTTATGTTTGGATCCCCTGGGATTTGAAATTGAACTTCTTAACAGGGCTCCAAATCAGCCAATGCCCACCTGTCCAGGGAGCCCCGTGCAGCACTGGCATAAAAGCTGAAGTTGAGAACAGGAGAATTGGGGATCTGTAGACATATTGTGAAGCTCCAGGGTTAAGCAGACAAAAAGGAAAGGGTTTGATTCTGAAGGGTATGGTAAAAGGAGATGGGCAGTGTTCAGTATCAAGAAGGAGCTGCCAGGGTCAATGGGAGTGACATGGAGAGGAGGTGGGGCAGCCTATGATATGGGGATTCAGAGGCTGCCATGTGTGAAGGTGAAGATGCAAGTACGTGCTCATGATCAGAGAGGTCTGGCTGGAAACAACAGGGTCCCTGGGGTTTAGGTGTAGAAACTCAAAAGATTGGTACAGAAGGTGAGGTAGGGACCCAGCCATGAGGCAATGGAATACTGGACAAGTAATCTAGGTGAAGACTCCAGTCCAGACACTAGAGTTCATGTATACCAGGAAAGGCTTGGCCTTGAAAACCAAACTAAAAATACTTCTGAACCATAGCAAAAGGTCAAGGTCACCTTGATGCTGAATTCTGAGGCTGGAAGTCCAATAACATGGTGCTGGTCGATTCAGCACCATGGTGAGAGCCCTCCTTCTGGCTTGCGGACAGTCTCCTTCTTGCATGATGAAGAGATAGCCTTTGTCTCTTCTTATTAAGGCACTAATCCCATCATGGGACCACTAACCCTCACCACCTTGTCATCTAACCCTAATTACCTCCCAAAGGCCCCCATCTCCAAATACCATCACACTGGGGGTTAGGACTTCAATATATGAATTTGTGGGGGACACAATTTACTCCATCGCAGGCATTACACAGCAAGTTGGCTCAAATGGCTCCTGGTGGTGGACCTGTGTGGCCCCAGCTCCAGGGAGAGGAGACGAGTAGAGGCAAGAGTGTTATCCCAGGAAGAAAGTAAAAGAAAAGAAAATAATTGTCTTCCCCCATAGAGGTAGAATCCAGGGTAGTTTCTGGTGAGCCATTCTGAGTCCTCCATGGCTAGAGCTGGACAGTCAAGAAAGCTTGACCAAGGTGCCAATCCCAGCGACGCTCCACCATTTGAGATATTTCCAGAAGACACAGGCTTTCTCTCCCAAAGAGACATACACGTGTAAAAACTCCAGAGAGGCTGCAGATACTAATTTCCTGGGTGAGAATGGGGAGCCAGGCCAGGCTGCCCCAGGAGATGCCTACGGCAGAGGGGGAGTGAATATGGGCTGGAGGCAGGGTGATGCTCATATAGGCTTGATTCTGCTTGGGCTTCTCAGGGAGCTTCCCAACCCATAGTTGGCTGCCCAGCCAACACACTGATGACTTTCCAATGAAGGTGTTACAGAGACGATTAGGTTTCAATTATAGGAGTGAGTGGATGAGCTTTTTGCCACCCTCTCCAGCCCTGGCACCTTAACCTTTCAACGTCCCTTGGCTGAGATCCAAGAACCCTTGTCTTCACCTGGCAGCTGAGCTGCTCTGGCAACAGGCATGGTGGGAAGAACATAGACTTTAGAATCCGACTGGAATTCCAATGCTGACTCTCCACCAACTAACCGTAAAACCTTGGAACGATGACATAATCTCTCTGAGCTTCAGTATATTCATTTATTTAATGGGAATAACAAAAAAAAAATAACAAAACCTATCTCATGGAGTTTTAATCAAGATTCGCTAATAGTAATTACAACAAAAGCCGCTGTGCATTTACTGCGCTCCAGGCACTGCTAAGTCACTTAGGGCCATTGTCTTGTCCAAATGGACCGTGAGCTTCATTTCAGTCCCCTTAGTTTTCTTTGCCTGGGAAGGGCCAGAAATTGGCACGTGGGCACATCAGGCAATAGCTGCATAATTGCGGGTCTTTTGTCCACAAGGCAATGACTAGCCCCTTAGGGGCTGGCCTGGCAAATCTGATTCTATTCCATGAAGCCAGACGTAAGGGTCTAGCAGGTGAATGTTCTCATTGTGAATTTAGGAAATCACTGGCAACTGCATGTATACCAGGAAAGGGCTGGCCTTGGAAACTGAACTAAAAATGGTTCTGAACCATGGCAAAAGGTCAAGGTTACCTTGATGCTAAATTCCGAGGCTGGAAGTCCAGTATCATGGGGCTGGTTGATTCAGTTTCTGGTGAAAGACTTCCTTCTGGTTTGGAGACAGACTTCTTCTTAAGTGATAGCCTTAAACATGTACCTGAGTCCCTCACTCTGCCTCACAAAGACCACCACAGTCTGCTTTGGATTGCCTTATTCTTAGCTCCCTTGACCCTTCCCTTTCTTTACCTGGAAATCTCAAGAGTCAAGGCCTTGCTTAAACTGTATGTTTTTCATGGGACCATCACAGATGCTCTTGGCCAGAACCCAGTGAACCCTTTTCTCTTCTGCTCTCCTCATCTATTTGAAACTCCTGTTTTAGTCCTTATCACATTTGGTCTTATCTCAGCCATTTGTGGATGATTCTGCCCCCAACACCTGACTCTTATCCTCTGGACAGAGCAAATAATACCTTATTTATCCTTTTTTTCCTGCCCTCTCCTCTAAGAATGGAACCTAGCAGAAGATACAGTGAATGTTTGTGAAACTGCAGTTAATTGAATTGAGATCAGTCTCTATGTCTCCTGACATGTAATATAGTCTTGGGGTGGAGGAGGAGAACATTTTGGAAGGTTCCAGGGCTAGAGGGGCAGGGCCAGGATGGCCTCAGATTCCTAAATGAGATGAGAGTCTTGGCAAGTCCACTGGCCCTGCTAGGGAACAAGGACCAAGAATGCTCTATTCCAGGTTGGCTTTGGACAAACAGTGAAGTGGGCTTATCATCAGGAGTCTCCACTTTACTTTCTAGACCCATTTTCCTGACTCCATGCCCCCATCACCTCTTGCTCCTCTAGTGCCCCCCTCAAAAGTCTTCCCTAAATAGTGCCCCAAGCTCTAGAACATGCCATCTGCTCTGATCCTAAAACCTACTGAAAACTTATTTACCTGGTTTGCATCTCCTGAGAGCTTTATTTTATATGGAACTGGATCTGACAAATGACGCCAGTCAAGTGGCATCTACTGTCTTTATGTAATACTCCTGATCATGGGGGTAGGCAAGAAAAGCCTTGGAGGGAACCTAGCCCCCTCTCACAACTTCCCTCACCTCCAAGATCTCCCCAAGGGGTCATAGTAACTGCTGGATTGGAAGGACAAGAGGGGGCAATCCCTGAATTTGAATGGCAGATCTCCCTCTCTCCCACACTCACCCCCATCCACTTGAGGACTTTGCCCTTCCTGACAGTGACACAGACTGCTCTGCACCCCCCCATACCCCCTCCCCCAAGTGACCAGCAAAGAGCTGGGGCAGACCCTGGTGCTCTCAGACAGAAGCAAAGCTGGTGGATTTTCTCTCCCAACTCGTCTCCCATGGTTTGGACAGATCTGCCATTGCAACTACCATCTCTCATACGTGTCTTCTAGAAGAGAAGATACTTTGTTATGAATCCCACCCCTCTTTCTTCTGACACTAACAACTTGAATGATACCCTCCAAGTAAAAAATAATGTGTTTGCTTGCTGAGCTTCGAGACAAGTCCCTTTTCACCTCCTCCCCATCCTTCCAAGCTTCCTGTTGCCCCAAGCCTCTGTCATCTCCATAACCAACATTCTGGAGCTGGCTGTCTCCAGGGCTCCGACCCCAGGGAGTGAGTCCGGTGGAGATTTCCAATCTGAGACAGGCTCATGTGTGGGAGTGGAGATTAGAGGACAGAGAGTGTTGCCAGAAACTGGGGAGAAAGTGCTAAGGAGGGTTGAAATGTACAAAGAAATGGAACCTTGGACAGAGATGGTAAACTCAGCTGAAGCTTGCCTGGCCCCATCCTGGTGCACGTGCCTCTCTGTGGTGACACCACCACTCAGGCGTGACAGCTTGTGGCCAGAGCCAATAGGATGCTCCTGGCAGCCCCGTCCCCAGCATCTCTCCTGCTCTGCCCTCCCGCATCTTGCCCTGGCAGCTCATTTGCTTTCAGCAGCCTCTCATTTCCCTGTGTTGGTTTAGTCTCAGGCCCAGACCCTGTTCAATATTTGTCTCCCTGGCTCCACTATTTGCTCTCATTTCCATATGTTTAACATACATATTAGCCGCCTCCAGCCTTGTCCCATAGCTGTCAGTGGACCTTTTCAGCCTCAGGCTGGGTCTCAAGATCACTGGGCACCCTAGTTTCTGCTGCTTCCCTCTCCTCCCACCAGGAGAGAACTGGGGGGCTGCGGCCCAGAGCCAGGTGACTTGTGCCCACTCATCACTCCCACCTCCAAACCCCAACACACAGGGGACCCAAGTCTGGTCAGCAAGGCCTCAGAGCTTTCCCCTGGGCTTCTCCCAACCCCTCAAGTTGTCCATTTTTGCTTCGTGCAACATAATATTGATTGATATTCTAGAACTATCATTTTTCCTTTAATGAGAAATCACGGTAAGAATACAATTAAAAGTTCTAAAAATGGACTCTGTTGCCCAATTCTGAGTGTCCCTTTCCTTACCACAGCCATCATCTTCTACTAAACTCTTTTTAATCCTCCCCACGTCACCTAGGCCAAGCTGCCTTCCTCATAGGAGTTCAGAATTATCGACGCTTTGAAATGAACCTTAGAGGCCACGAATCCATCCACTGAGCCATGGCTTGACTGCTCCTTCAGTGATGCACCCAGCATTCCCTGAGCTCCTCCTGTGCTCCAGGCCCTGGACCAGGTGTTGGGGATACAGGATGACAGGGACTAGGCCTCGCCTGGAAGAAGCTGACATCTAATGCAGGAGGCAGAACATTCTAACTGCAGTGGAGGACCCTAACTTAACCAAGGGCACGAGCAAAGGGTCCCTGCAATCCTTTAGTAATCAATGACCTCAAATTACGGGGAACTCACTGCTTCCCAAAGCCTCATTCTTTCTCTTTCTAAGTCTTGACACACATACATGTTTCTGTGAATATGTTCCTATTGCCTGCAACTGGCAATCTAAACATTTAGTGAAAAGTTTCATTAGCTTTGAATGAATCCCTCTGACTCAATGTCCCCTTCTGTAGAAAAAAGAAAATCAAACTCAGTGATTTCTAGAACTCCCAAATCCTGTTGTTTCTATAGCAGATTGTCCTCAAACAGGCCTCCCTCTCCATACGCCCTGCCATGCTCTAACGCCCACCCTTGTCACCTTTTCCTGGCTTTTCAGTAGTGTCCTGTCTCTTCTCACTTGAGCCCACCTCCGTGCTTCTGTGTTACCTTCCTTAAATGCTGCTCATCATGTCAGCCGGGCTCCCCATTGCCTCTAGGAGAAAATCGACACTATTTAGCTTCAGATGTATTCAGGGTCTTTTATAATCAGGCCCCAGCACACCTTCTTCTTACCTTCTGCCACCACGAGCTGTCTCTGCCATGATGAACTTCTCACAGTTCTCCAAACATGAGAGTCCATTTCAAAACTCTGTGCCCATGAGTGCAATTTCCCCTCAACTTGAAGTGCAGTCAACTTGAAGTGCTGACAACCCCTATTTTTACTCAAAGCTCAGTCCAAAGCCTGTTCTCCTGAAACACGTTGTTCACACTTCCATGATGGCAGTGTAGCCACTCTCCACATGGTTCCACCATCACCCTCTTGCCCTTGTGTTGTCCCACCTGCTTTGAACAGGGCTGACAGTGTAGCCAATAGGATGTGATGTGACAATGTGGCAATGACCCAAGATAGTTCTGAAAGACGTTGCAGCTTCCACTTGCCCTCCCTCTTATCGCTCACCTTAGGGAAGCCAGCAGCCTGTGGGGAGGACACAGAGGGCAAGAACAGAGGCCTCCTGCTGACAACCACATCAACTTGCCAGATCCTATGAGTAAGCCATTCCTCTAGCGAGTCCTCCAGCCCCAGTCAAACCTTCAGATGACTCGACCCCAGACGACATCTTGTCTGCAACCTCATGAGAGACCCTGAGCCAGAACTACCCAGCTAAGCCACTCCCATTCCTGACCCACAGAAACTGAGAGATGATAAGTGTTCATGGGTGTTTTAAGCCACTAGGTTTAGGGGCTCTTTATTACTCAGCATTAGATAACAAATACAATAACTTTTACCCTGTTGCACTAAAATGAATCTTTTTATAGACCTCTCTGTCCAGTCTGTCAACATCTTTGAGAACAGGGCAACCTGTCTTTCATTGTTAGGTCTATAGTAAAATCTGCATGATGCAAGAAGTAGGCTATATGTAAATCCTTGTCTAATGTATTAATTAATTACTAATTCATTTTTTAAACCCTAAAGATATAATCTGTTTCTCTTTGTTCAACTTCTTGATACTTCAATTTGTCTCTCTTTCAGGGTCAATCTGTCCCCTGTTTCCACCTCCATATGCTATAGGGCTTTACATCATATATGCAGTTTGTAAAAGAACTTTTATATGCTGGTTCATTCCTACAATGACCTTCTGAAGTTGGCAGAGGAGATATTATTATTAGGCATGTTTTACATATAACTGAATGGAAGTATAAACAAGTTAAGTTGCTTGCCCCAGTTTGTAAATGGTAGAATCCCAGTTTTCCTGACTGGGAGCCCCATTCAATGTCTGTGTGTAACATTCTGCCCACAATAGGTAAGCTGGAGGCTGCACATGTCTCTGCTGCTTCCCCCTAACAGCCCATTATGGGGGACTGTGAAGGAGCCCAGCCCCCTGCTCCTAAATAAGGGTGAAGGCAATCATTCATGCTTAGAAGGGTCCCCTGCCGGGACGTCCTCTTCTTCCCAGGCCGGGAAGCCAAGCCATCTGGGGTATGGAGAGACAGAGCCCAGAGCCTGGGCTGGGACTTAGTGTTCTGGTTCTTCATTATCACCTACTAATGCTGCTGAAGCCTGTCGGTCTGCACACACATGCTGCAGCCTTCCTGCAAGGGCTGTGCTTGTGTTTGCTTGGAGAAATTATCTGGAAAATAACCTCTGTCCCAGGCATCTAGAAATAGTTCTTGATGCTATCTCAAAAAACAATTTTGGAACCATAATATAGAATAAAGCTGAGGGCCAGTAAATGACTATCTGGCTGCTTCCAAGGGAGACCAGGAAGGATTTCTAGAGCAGCCAATGCCGCATGTTACTGCTAGCGTGTGGAGTTGAAAGACCACTGGCCTGAGCAGCAAAAGACCTGTTTCCCAGTCCCAGCTCTGGTCCCTAGTAGCTGTCTGATGACACGTGAGGCACTCTGACTCTTTGAGTCACATATTTTTCGTCTATGGATTGGCAGTCATCCTACTTTTCATATTAAATCACAAGATGAGTGAGCGGATGGGTAAGTGGAAATAATACTTGCCATGTACTACATACATAGTATGTGCTACACACTATATTAGGCATTTTGCATCCCTTAACCCATTTAGATTTTGCAGCACTACCATGAACTAGGCATTTTCCCTACTTAGTCACTAACAGAAATCTAGAGTGGTTAAGGAAGCTTTTCCCCATGCAGTAAATCAGTGTAGAGCAAGGATGCAAACCTCAGCTCTTTCACTACACCGTGATGTCAAGTAAGAGAATATATCCTAACACGCTTTAAACATTCATTTAAACATCCTTTAAGAAAAATGAGTTCATGTAAAAACAAAAGGATCTCATCATTGGAAGGAACAGGGAATCTGGAATTAGACCCAGTGATCTGTGCCATTCTTCTTAGTTCTCCTCCGTCAACTCCCTGAAGCAAAGACTACACCCTAGAGGCACAGAGGGAGGAAGCCCTCCCCTCATCCTGTGCTTCTGCAGATGAGGGTGATAGGACAGACCCCCTCACAACACCCCTTCCCCAGATCAGCAGAAGCCCTCTTTTACCTTCCAGTCTGCAACTCACCCTGGACCCTAGACCTTGGGGAGCAACCAAGATTCATGGTCTTTCTGCGAATCTACAGGTGGCTCATTTCTGCAATAGTCCCTTTTCTTAAAAGTTCTGCCCACGAATTTTTTTAAAGTAAAATTGATTTAAATTGATTCTATTTAAATTTTCTTTTATTTTCAAGGTTTCACCATGCCTCTTAGGATAACTGCAACCTCTTTATGTGTTCAAAAACAGGCTTGGGATCTTGGATTGAACACACATAAAACTCCTTGTAGGTCATCACAAAGATTTTTCTTTCCAGCTTTAAAATTCTAAATCCTGTCAATCCCCCACTCTCCTCTTATGAACTCTGGGAATGGCACAGAGCCCAAATCACACCTACTTAATACTCAGGACAGAATGCAGAATTCAACCTTTCACCTGCCAGACATTTTTCTCCCAACCCAGATTTCAGACCTCACTTGTACCTCTGTTTGTCTGTCCAGGGCTCCCCAAACAGAGAGCAAGCTCTCTTCTTAATCTGGCCACCATGACTTTGAACATGTAGCTGAACTCTCTCTGGGCCTCAGTTTCCTCTTGGTGATAACTGCCATAAGCCCCCCCCCCCACAGCTACTGTGACAGTGAAATCAAAAATGCCACATAGTGAGCCACGCCATCCATGCTTCTTGCAGCCACTGTGCTGAGTCTTGCAGTCACTCGGAGCTAGACTATTGTTTGTCCCCCAAATGCTAAGTTTTGGGGAGGGACTCAGTCGACCGCTTCAATTTTCCCTGCCTAGTTTTCCTGGCCCTCATTCTCAGCCCAGCCCCATCCTTCACCTGGCTAACTCATTTACCTCGTATCCTGGTTCTACTCTACATGTCACTTCCTCTAGGAAACCGCCCTGGTCACACCCAGTCTGGGTTGGGTCCCCTCCCACAGAGGTCACCCAGCATCCTATCACCGTCCTCAAACGGGGTTGTAGTTATCTATCCATCAGTCTCATCCCCCAAACTCTAAGCTCTGTGAGAGTCAAGAACACATCTGCCTTGTTCATCACTGTATGCTCAGAGCCTAGCAGAGTGGCCAGCACCTAGTACCTGCAGAAGATACACAAAATAAGACCACTTGCCTTGCCACCTTCCCCAGGCTGTGATGGGGAGTAAGAGGACATCTTTCAGCCACTTTATGTCTCTTGGCTTCAACTTCCTTATTGGTGAAAAGCGTAGTTTGGACTAGATGTTCTCTACCATTCTTCCTGCACAATAATCTATAATTCTGTGATTCTAAATAAGGTAATTCACTAAAAGAACATGGAAAACTGTCACACTTCAACCAACAGAAGGGTTATGTTTAACGTTACTATTATTATTCCATATGGTTTTTCTGAGCTGTGCATCCTGGCAGCTCATGCTCAGAAGAGATGCAGCCTTCCTCTCAGGGCCGAAAGACTGGTCTTGCCCACAACTTCCCACAAATCAAGAGCAGCACTGCGATGGGCCCCTATGGGTCCAACCTCTTCTTTCTTCCTTCCTCAGAAGAGCTTTGGGAAATTTGTGACAACTCCTTTATCTGCTGATATCTGAACATCAACGAGACAACAGTTAACTAGCTAAGACTACATGGACCAAACAAACGGATTCAGTTCTGTTTATTCTATTTTATGGGTTTGTTAACATAACATTTTTGGTTTACCAGGTCTTACCTAGAAACTGGAATAAAACGTTTCAAATGACAAGCAAACAAACAAACAACAAAAACAAAAAACCGAACGAAACAAAACCCAGCCCTGACCAAACTGAATGGATCAGACCTTGCCCTTTCAGACTGTAGGTAAAGAGTTCACTGAACTTTCACATTTGACCTGTTGGTTTTGAGGATCTCTTTCTTTTTACAGCAGTCTTATAAAAGGAAATAATCAAAAATCAATATGCAAAAAAAAAAAAAAAACACCAAAAAACAGAAAATACTAAAGGAGAAGAGAAACCAGACAGTCAGTGGGCCTGAAGTTTAAATTAGAATACAACGGTCTAATGCTCCCAAAGACCAGACTATTGTTTCTTATCAGATTTCCCCTTGAACGAACAATTGTGAAGCCAGCCTATCCAGAGGAATGAGCTGTCACTCCGCCAGATGAGCAAACACCATTGATTTTAATGTGTGTGAGGGAAACAGCGCCCAGCCCTCCCTCCTCCCGCCCTGTGCCTGGACACTACTCAGCGGAAAATGACTCCCTGTTTGGTTAAGGCTGAAGCTGAATCTGGCCTCTGTACACCGAATTAAATCTCGGAAACAGAGTTTTGGGTGAAGTAGAAAAGAATAGCTTTATTGCTTTGCCAGGCAAAGGGGGCCACAGCAGGCTAACGTCCTCAAAACTGTGTGTCCCAACCCCGGGGTGGGAGTGGGGGGCGGGGAAGCGGTTGTGAGTAGTTTTATAGTCAAGCGGGTGGAGTTACTGATAAGGATCAGAGTGTGGAAGGGCCAGCTTTCCTTCAATCCAGAGATCATCTGGCGTCAGGTGATGATGGGCAAACTCTGACCTTCTCTCTGGAATGAAGAGTGCTTCATCAAGTAGATAGCACCTTCCTAAGGGTGGGGGTTTTAGTTCTGCAGAAGAGCTCAAGGATAATGTTATGTGCATCCCTTGAAGGGGAGCCAGGACCCTGCCCCAAGGCTGCATTATTGTTTCTTGACTGCTCCATCCTTGTCTCTGTATCCCCTCCCTTCCCTGATTAGCAACTGTTTGAACTTGCCCTGTGGGACTCAGGGAACGAAACACAGAAAGCCATTTGTACCCAGGAACCCCACAGGGTTCTGCTCGGTTTCACGGCTTGGGGGGTTGGTGGGGAGCATTAAGCAAGAGGTGACCAGGGAGGGTCCAGCGCCGGACGGAGGAGTACTCCATCAGACCATGCCCGGGGAGCCTCCAGGGACAGGGCGAATGCTGAGTCATGGAATGTGGGCTGTGGTCATGGAGATCCAATGGTGGGAAGGACTGGGGAAGGGGTCCCAGTCCCCCATGAGTATGTGGAAAGGAAAAACTAATGTACCATCTCCTGGAAATCTGTGACAACCACCAGCTGGGAGGTCTGCACTGGCCAGAGCTGGACAGGGGGTGATAATTAGGGCTAGCAGAGTCGTCAGGGCCTGCTTCAGGGGCCTTGTAATCCATGCTCAGCCTCACTGCCTCCACCCATGAGAATGGATGAGTTGAAGAGTTTGTGTTGGTTGGGAGCTTGGCCAGCGATAATCCATTATCGGAAATGAGAGGCCCACCACTCAGAGAGATAGAGGCAGTTCCCTAACAACCAAGGAGCCTCCTCCACATTCCCACAAAGAGATTCTAGGGCTTATCATCACTAGTCATTTCTGCTGACCCAACACGCAGGAGTTTTCTCTTCAAAGACCATGACTTCAGGTCTGTGGCCTTCTCTGTTTATTTGGTTAATTAGTAGGCATCAATAAATATTCATACCACTCACTGACAGATGTTCTGCACCAACTGGGGAGTAGACAGCTGAAACAAACTTACGGCAATAATACGAGAAGCAACTCTCAGGTAACAGATATCCAGAGATCAGTTATGTAAGGGGCTTCCATGAGCCCAAATAAAATCTAGACAGAGAATATTGGGCACATGATCAAGTAAGCATTTCTTGAACTTCCCTACGTAGTTTGCTGCCTTTGCACTCAAGGGAGGGAAGAGCGGTCTTTGTAGTGAAAAAGGCTCCTGTCTGAAAGATGCGCTCTGAGGTCTGGTTTTCTTAACAACTCAGAGTGATGACATAGCCCAAAGTTTGAATAACCCTTGATGGTTCTGAAAGTTTTTCCATCTACATTTACATTCTGCAAAGTGGTGACAGTGGGAAACTGAGAGCCCCAAGAACGTGATGATGAGGGAATATGGTTTTCCTCTGAGAGTTAAACCTAGTAAAATCTATACATAATGGAAGTGATTAGGCAACTGTGGAAGTCAACAGAGATTATCTGTAATTGTGGGTCTCAAGTATTTGGGAACACACAAAACTCCAGTCAAGGTGGTCTGGGAGCAATCTCAAGGAGATAAAATTGGAGTGAGACTGTAATTTGGTAAGAAGAAACCTAATCAGCTGTATTGTGCCCTCCTAGGGGAAGGACCATTTCAAAGACTGGCTTGTCAGGCTGATACAAGTGTTCGTCCATCTGACAGGCAAATACCTGCTGTGGAGACAGATGTGTCAGGCTGTTCCAGCCAGTAAACATTTGAGTCATAGAATTATTTTTTCTGCTTCTGATTCCATGATCCTTGAACTCCCTTCTGATAATTTTGTTTTGCCCATAGAGCTTGCTGGCAGAGAAAGAATGGGCTGGAGAGGCCAGAGCAACTTCAACACCCCCCTCTCCCCATTTGGAGAACCATTTCTACAAATTCCACTGGACACTTGTTAGTGTGAATCCGTCCAGTTGACAGTGTAGGGCTGATGAGGTCCTGGACCCAGAAAGGGGGGAATCTTCTAAGGAAAACAGCAGCTTTCCCAGACCGCACTCCCAGAGAGAGATAGGTGTTGAATCAACCTCTTCTTTCAGAAAGGCAGCAATTGGTCCTCTAAACCCCACATGTATGACAGAGATCTTATTATTATCTGTCCTATTTACAGTGAGGAACTAAGCTCAGAACAGCTCAAGGTCATGTAGCACGTGGTGTTTTGACTTTATATAATCCCAAGGCTCCCTTGGTACAGACAGGTCTTCACATCATAGAAAGAGCCACAGATGATTTCCAAAATCCCCACCAGCCTTTTTCAAAATCCCAGGCAAACGCTCCCCACAATCCTATTCAAAAGGGCTGACCAGAAGGAGGAAACCCCATCAATCAGATTTTCTTTGTAAAGACAGATGTCAAAAGGAGGCACACTGAAAACACACCCACTGCCTACTGTTCCACATCCTGGCTGCTACGGCCTCTGTCTCCTTTCTGAGCCCTCAGGTTCACTTCCAAGATCCCGGCCAATTGGGTTCCTCTTGCTGAGGACCAGGAAGCATGGCCAGGAGGTATCCATCAGCTTCCTCTGAGCTGGACCCTTCAGCACTCCCTCATTGTCACATATGGACCTGGAGCCCATGAGTGGAGAACAGCATACAGACTGGTCCCGAGCCAGTGGCGTCAGGCACTTCGGGATAGTCAGAGGAGCAGATCTGCTCTCCCCCTCCTAACTCTGCTGGCCAGCCGGACACCCACTGGCCAGTCTCCCAGGGAGATATAGCCACAGGGTCACCTCTTTCCACAATCTCTGTAGCTGTGCTCTTAGATAATTAGTGCGTCAGGATCACCTCCAACATCCAGGCTTTCTCAGGGCCACTGGCCATCTGAATGGTGCTGGTGGGGACAGCACAGGCTTGGGCTTTTACGGGGCAGATTAGATTCTGAGTTGTGCCTTGAAGCTTTTCCTTCTTGGTCCTGATTCCCCACCAAACCCTAACTCTGCCCTTTACTCAAACCAGGACTCTTGCTTACCTCCCCACAAAGCTTTTCTCTCCCCAGAAGAAGTCCTTCTCTTCCTTCATCTCAGCAACTCTTTCCAGTCTACCAGCTCCCTTCCTCTCACTCTGGGGAAATGTTTCCCTTTTAAATTTCTATCACCATCATTCGATGTCTGTTTCTGCTTCCATTTCTTAAAGCCCCGGGCAGACCCCCAAATCCAAACCCCAACCAACCAATGTCCCCGCTCCCTACGCTCCTTCTTTCCTCCTCTCCTGGTCTTAGCACTCAATCTACCATCTCTTAAAGCATTTGTGCTTGACCTGCAGGAGAGCTTCCCCGTGCTTGGTTTATTTGTTTCTGAGAAATGAGGTTCTAATTATGGCACATCGGTGCAGCAGAATGCTATGTAGCCATTTCAAATGATGGAGTAAGAAGAAAATGTAATGAGGTGGAAAAATGTTCACAAAAATATATTCAGTGAAAAAAAGAGGCTACAAAACGGTGTGTACAGAACTCGCATTTTTTGCAAAAAAAAAAAAAAAGCAAAGCAAAACAAAACAAAACAAAAAAATGTGTGAATTTACACATACATGACTGAAAGGATATGTCCCTAAATGTTCATGTGGTCATCTGAGCATCTGAGCTGTGCTATGAGTGCAGATGATATCTTCTGTATGCTTTTCTGTATTTTCGAATTGGTTTCTCCATGAGGTAAGATTACTTTTGTAACAAGAAATAACACAATAAATGTGCATTATTTTCTTGAGACACCAGTAAAATACCTCTCCATCCCCTCTCTCCTCTGTGACCTTTCTGGCTTCATTCACATTGGCAGGTAGACTTGTTATTCTCAGCAAATGAGCCAACTGAAATAAGACTCAATTTATGCAAGCAGACTGTGGCTGTTTGTAGTGCAAAAAAAAATGGTGTCAGCACCAAATAATGGTCCCTCCAATTGTCTGAAAGACACTGTCTTCTGCAGTCTGTCTTGCTCTATACTTGGACAGGCAATGTTGCCATCAGAATTCTTACATATAACTAGAATCCTCTCTTTGCCTCGGCAAGGCAGCATTATATAGGGGTTACTGGTGTTGGTTTTTTTATTCCTAGATTGACAACTTGGGTTTGCATTTCAGCTCTGCCACTTACTGACTATTGACTTTCTGAGCGTTGGTTTCCCCATCTGGAAATTGATAATAATGACAGCACCCACTTACAGGGTTGTTTTGAAGACTGAATAAATATAATCAAGTGCTAAGCACAGTGCTTGGAATATAGTAAATATTTAACAAATAGAGTCATTATTAACCCCTGAAAAACCTTATTCCTTGGAGAGACAAGACTTTGAATTGTTTTTAGTCTTGTATGCTTGAGCTTGAAGAAAAGACGTAAGAGCAGATTTTGACAGCTTAGAGAGGACAAAGTGGGGATGGCTTGAAGTGGATGGTTCTGTTCCCTTGCTTTTATTTCAGAAATATTTACAGACACAAGTCCCCAGCCCATAAGCAGTTTAAGTTCATTCAAAGAAGCCGTCTTTAAAAAGATCACCTTTGACCAGTCTAATATTGCTGGGCCCTGAGCAGGAGACCACATTCCAATAATGATCTGCTTAAAAATCAACAGAAATTCTGTCCTTTGGTTCAGGGGAACAGAACCTGAGGGTTCCAAGGAACCTTAATCCTCATGCAGTCCAACCTTCAACCCGATGGATGTTGGAATCTTTCCTAAAACATTCACACTATGTCACCATCAGATCTGTGATTCACAAGTCATGCCATGACTGGACACTGAAAAAGTAAACTCTGAATAGAAGTTCTTCCTTGTATTAAATCTAAATCTGTGTCTTTGTAGCTTCCAACTTGTTGAAAGCTACATTTCTAACACTTGGAAGGAAAAGAAAAGGCTAATCCTTTTCCCTCATGGCATTCTTTTAAATATTTGCAGCCAGGGACTACGTATTTCTCTCAGCTTTATCTTTTCAGACTAGACAGCACCAATTTCCAAGATAATTGCCTATGTGTAAGGCTTTGTGGATCTCAACCATTCTGGTTCCTCTCCTCCAGACTTGGTCTAGCAAAGTATAGCGTCTAGAACACATTCCTCCATCCGTGACTCCACTTACACAGGATGTGACGAAATGGTCACCTCTGTTACTTTAGACACTACAGTTTTGTTCATGTAGCCAAGAGTGCATTTGCTTTAGGTGACCACAATGCATTTACTCTCAACTAAATCCTAGGTATTGTTTGTTTTCCTTTACAATTATATTACAATCACCCCAACCAATGATTGTTAAACTCCAATCCTAAACTCAATATAAGATGTTACATTCTCCTTGGTTAAATTTCATCATTTTGGGTTCATTCTATTCTTTCAGCCTGTCAAGAACTTGGGGGACCTGATTCTGTAATCCAGCATATTCACTAACCATTCATGCCATCCACAAATTTGATGACTATTGCTTCTGTCTTCATAGAAGTCACAGATTAACATTTTGACTAGCACCGAGGTAAGTCAGAGCCCTGGGGAATGTCACCGAAAACCTCTCTCCAGTTTATCACCGATCCAAATCTTTGGCTCTTTCACTAAGTTATTATCTGTCTAAAATCCTTTTTATCATTTCTTCGTACCTCTTAGGATAGAATAGACTAAGATAGGATAGGACAGGATAGGATAGGATAGAATGTAATGGGATGCAATAATTTTTTTCAGAATGTCTTAATGAAATCCAGATACACATTTTCCTGATCTACTAATCTAAAATCCTCACTTAAAAAAGAAAAACAAAACAAAAAAAATACACAAGTCTGACATGACATGCTCTGGGAGAACTCACTCTGGAACGTAGGATTCTCTGCTTCCTTTCCTGGATGGTCTCAAGCTATGTTTTTCTATAATCCATTTTGCAATTTTATTTCATTTCTCCTTCCTTTTTTGGAAATTGGCCTGACACTGGTCCTCTGGTCTCCTGACAATTCTGTCTTCTCCAAGATTCCTCAAAGATCACAGCAACCTCAGGAATGTGATTTAGACAATTGTGAAGTTTAAGGTGCTGAGTCCAGGAGGTTTATATATGTTTAGATCAGTCAGACTTTGGTCATAATTTATTTATTTATAATTAATTTATCCATCAGGAGCTGAGAAAAGTAAATATATAAACAAATAGAAAAAAAGTTGGAAAATAAATCTGTTGCTTTGGGTTTGGAATGATTTCTTAACTGTAATCCCGAAGGCACTAAAACCAGAAGGTGAAACTGATGGAAATTACTACATCAAAGTTAATTTGGGACAGCTCTGAAGGACCATCCCAAGCTTCCTGCGGGCTGGCTGAGGCTTCTGCCACAGCCACATCACAGTATGCCTTCCGCCTCTGCCCAGTCCTGCATCCCGTACTCCCTTCCAGGTATGGTTCCTGCGAGCACTCCCAGAAAACCTCCTGCACACAAGTCTCCATCTCAAAGTCTGCTTTCAAGGAGCCTGACCTAACACAATTGGCATCAAGAAGCAGACTTTAAAATGGGATTTTAGAGTTGTACCACTGTGTAGATTCAACTGTAAATGAAGCCTGTCACTGGTGGTGGCTGGAGTCCTGGCAGCCCCTGGAATGCTGTAGAGGGAGAATTATTATAATTTTTACCAGGTGGTGAACTGGGATGAGGTACCAGTGGAAGGGAAGCACCAGAGGGTGAAAAACCTTAGGCATTTGAGAAGCATCAGGAAATAGTAACTTTCAAGCCTATGGGGTTGAATGGCTGTTGCTGAGTGCTGTTGATGCATTGGAGAAAGACAATGAAGGCTGAGGGTGATTAATCACCAATTTAAGGCAAAGTGTGAAAGTCAGAGAGCCTCCTTAGCAGCATATAAAGAGGGCCCTCTCCTGCAGCAGGAGGCAGAAAAGGCTGAGGATCAGGCCACAAGCTTAATTATAAGGGTAGCAAGACATTAGAAAAGTTTGAATGCTTGACCTCAGCAAGTCTGCTACACCAAGGTCAGGGATGCGACTGGAAGACAACGGAAACATGAGTGTTAGGATGGGGACATCTGTGTTGAAAAACTCAACTTTTAAACCCCATATTCCCTGAATTCTATAGAAGTGGCTCACTCCTCTCTATTAGAAGCTGACATTCTCCCTCCTCTTGCTTAAAAGTGTTGCAGAGGCCTCTTATTTGCCAAACACACACCTCCCTCAGGATATAACCCCACCCACCTGGCCTCTTTGGTACAAGGCCTGTAGTTAAGGTCATGTCTTAGGATAAGGTAATTGGGGAAGTTCAGGGCCCACCAAGGGAGAAAGGGGACCACATGTCAAAGGGGCCATGAGATCTAGTCTATGTGTAGCAGCAGAAGATGGGACTGACTCCTGAGAGTGTTGGGTCAAGGGTGGCAGAACATAAAGTTGTGTAATAGAGAGTTTATTCATATGGGTGCATCTGTCCAGGATGCAGGACTTAATGTCCTGGCCAGGTTCCTAGGAAACAGTGCTAATACATTAAAAGGCTGCATCTTGGAAGATTGGAAAAAGAAATGGCCTATGCTAAATGAAGTAGAAATGCCAAAATTGCAGTGGCAGATAATGGAAGAAGCTAAGAGAAGTGGTCATGCTAGAACAGGTCCACTATATAAAGCAGGAAAGACCCATCAGCTGACTAGGTTCCATGGGAGAGCCTGAAAGGCACTTCATTCATCAAAGCAGTAAGGAATGCACAGGTGACAGCACGGGTGCTATGGACTGAATTGTGTCTCTCCAAAATCCGTATGTTGAAGCCCTAAACCCTAAAGTGACTGTATTTGGAGATAAGGTCTTTGGAAGTAATTTAGGTTAACTGAGGTTATAATGGTGGGACTCTACGGTTATAGGATTAGAAAGCAAATTCTCTCTCTCTCTCTCTCCCTCTCTCTCCATGGGCATGCACTGGGAAAAGGCCATGTGAGGACATGAGACATAGTGAGAAAGTGGCCATCTGAAAGACAAACAGAGCTCTCACCAGAAACTGAATTGGCTAGAACCTTGATCTTATATTTCTAGCCTCCAGAGCTATGATAAATAAATTTCTGTTTAAGTCACTCAGTCAATGGTAGTTTGTTATGGCAGCCTGGAATTTGCTAATACAGAAAGGTACCAAAATTGTTGAAAAGTTCAAGCCTGGCTGTCCTTTGCAGGCTAGAGCTTATAAGAGAAGACTCTGTTATGGAACTGAATTCCCTAGTAGGAACAGGGATGACAGAGTCATGAAATAATAGAGGTCAAGGAGTGGCATTTAACCATCTAAGGCAAGGTGGGTACAATGTCATAATGATTGACAAGGTCACTGTGGCAGCCAGGTAGAGGTCTGACCTGCAGAGTGCTATGAAGATTAAGGGACTTGTCATATCAGTAAAAATTTTAGGAGTCCAGTGTCTGGGGCATGCCAGGAGATTCCCTTCAAAGAGCAAATGATTGTTTTGCCCATGCTGCAACAATAAGAAGGAAGTACAATGCTTAATAGGCCTTCTGGTGCTAGAGGAAACATATGCTACACTGGAGAGTCCATGTCATGGCTGAAATGGAAGGCCTCCAGCTTTGAATGTGGCCTAGAGCAGGAAAGGGCTCTGTAGCAGGTCAGGCTGCTGTGCAAGCTGCTTTAAAGCATGTGCCATAGACCTCACAGACCCTATGGTACTAGAGCTGTCTGCAGAGAGAAAAGACACCACGTGGGGTCCATAGCGGGTCCTCATGGAAGAATCAAAATGTATCAAGGTCATACCATCTACAACAGAAACTACTGTAATACACCATTTGAAAACCAGCTACTAGCTTGTTAATGATAGAAACTGAACATCTAACCATGGGGCATCAAGTGGCTATGAAGGAGAGCTGCCCTTCATAAGCTGAGTTCTATCAGTTCTACCAAATGATAACTTTAGGCAGACTCAGCAACTACCCAACAATCCATTTGGAGGTTGAAGTAACTCCACGTCAGACACAAGCAGTGACCCACAGGGGCTTTTCTTGACACTTTTCTACTCATTTGACTATAAATGGACATGTGCTCCAGTTACAGCCCAAGAAGGGTTTGATGACCAGAAGTTTAAATCCCTAAGGACAAACATGTGGGTCACTCTGGTCTGTAAGTCTCATAGACCAGCAAAGGTGCTGGCTCAGGGTAAGAGAAATTTAAAGTATATAACAAGTAGGGAGAAAATAGGTTTCCTGAGGAAATGAGAACAGCCAGAAATTTGGCGAACACAAATCTCCATCTCAGAATCAATTTCCAGGGAACTTGACCTAAGATAGTGTTCGTTGTTTTGTGATGATTATCAATCTACCCACTTCTATGCTTTTCTCCTACTATGCTCAACTGCTCAGGTGTGAGCACAGAAAAGGTGGTTGTTTCCTTCCAGATGAAGGTTTTTCAAAGTAAGTGAAATGGAGAAAGTAAGGAACAAATGGAGAAAGTAAGGAACAATTGCTTTGAAGTTATTTAATAAAAAATACTAAGCTGGAAAAAGCAGGAAGTGAAGATGGGAAGGGACTGATGGATAAAAATAGGGTTCAAAGGCTTGAAATTTTGAGGTCAGATTACCCATGCATGGAAGTATTTGAGTAGCTGGGATAGAAGGATAGCAGGTTATAATATAAAGTGAATGTTCAAGTTCATGTATTTTGGAGGCAAAGTTTCTGGTGATGATGTGGTCCAGCATCTGATCCTGGAGCAAATGGCTCAATAATAAGGTCACTGAACATGAGAAATTCAAGGAATCAAGAGAACAGGTGTCTAATGTGTGGTCCATGTTGTTGTTGACTTTGCCTAAGACAAGGAAGGGCAAGTATTGAAAAGTAGAAGATGATGAATCAAGTGTTAAATCTTAATAAATAAAGAAGCATGACAAGGAGCTCCTCAAATGATTATTAGGGGAAGGGGGAGAAAGCGGTGTGGTCATTTGGTTTGAGCCTTAAAGGCTACGGGCTTTTACAAAAGGGAGGGAGGAATTGTCTGGAAGTGGTCATGGGAGACAAAGAGAATGGTTACCAAATATCCCAACTCTGAGATACGAGGGGTTTGAGAAAAAAGATCTCAATTTGATAAAAGTCAGCCAAAGTTTAGTTAGAGCAAGAGACAAGAAGGGAGGAAGCATGGAGTTTAACATTATTTATCCAGAATCACACAGACTGCAATTGATAGAATCAGGATCCGATCCCAGGCAGTCTGATTCCAGAGTGCCTCCCAGTGGGTTGTCACAGAAGGGGAATTGAAAGAAAATGAACAAAGTATACCTTGCACTCCTATTGATGTTGCATCAATTAAGTACACCTTTATAAGTGCCTGGTGGTCAAATACCTTTGAGAAACGTCGATTAAACTATTGCGTCATGGAATCAAAGACACTACTGTGTAGATGATGGAGGTCTTAGCGTCAGAGAGAAGATGGATAAAATGCTTCACAAAATACTTTTGTAATACATGTAAAGACCCAATCTCAAAAACATATATGGGCTTACTGTTGGCAGACTCAGACCTCCTTTTGTATTCTCTATCTCCACTCTCAAGGGGCGAGAGTCCTCAGACTGGTAGCCTGGGTCACCCACTCTGGGCCCTGGTCTGTTATTACCTCCTATCTATAGCACTCTGTACTCTGAAACTTTCTGTTTCCATTCCATCAACAAGGGTTGGTCAAAGTGAACACTCTCCATGCATTGCAGGTGAACTAGGTTGCTAAGACAGTAGCATGTGATTAACCATTTAATAACCATTTTCCTTTAAGACAGGAGAGAAACTATATTACAGGTAACATATACAACAGTTGTAAGACACACCTGATTTATGAATCTTAACGTGTGCAAGCTAGTATTTTTCCATTTAAGAAAGTAAAAGGGCTTCCCTGGTGGCGCAGTGGTTGAGAATCTGCGTGCTAATGCAAGGGACACGGGTTCGAGCCCTGGTCTGGGAAGATCCCACATGCCGCAGAGCAGCTGGGCCCGTGAGCCACAATTACTGAGCCTGCGCGTCTGGAGCCTGTGCTCCGCAACAAGAAAGGCCGCGATAGTGAGAGGCCCATGCACAGCGATGAAGAGTGGCCCCGGCTTGCCACAACTAGAGGAAGCCCTCGCACAGAAACGAAGACCCAACACAGCCATAAATAAATTAATTAATTAATTAAAAAAAAAATACTGACGCCTGAACTATTACCATCCCACCCCCACCCCACAGACATTTAAAAAAAAGAAAGAAAGTAAAATACAGTATTTAACAAATTTTATCTTTTCCTTTTTTATAAATTGAGACTATTATTGATATCACTTGGGATGCTTTATATTAAAATTATCATGTATATGTGAAGGATGGTGTGGATATTAAATGACATTTTTAACTAATAACAGACAAGAAAAAAATATCCTTTAAATGCCTTAATGTGTTATCTCACCTGGAGGAACTTGAAAAGAGGTCACCTATCACTCGGTGACCAAAAATGCAATTTCTCAGAGCAATGAATATGTGATCCTGGGAATTTTAGGCCACACTTCAGAACATAGAGGATTTATGTTTTAGCAGGTCAGACACTTACTGTCGTCTTAAAATCTTACCAAGTAGATATTAGCCAGTCATCTCCATATGTATGTGGGATCCGTCCTGCCTCTTGCTTCCCTGCAGTCAATCTGTCCCTTCAGATGACAAAAGAGGCTGCCCAGGGCTGCAGAAATGAGGTTCCACCTGGAGTCGCTTTTGTTGTTTGTTTATTTATGCTCATGACATGGGCAGTGCCCAAGACTGTCATGGGGTGAAGCCCAAGGTCTCAGCATTCTTCCGTCTGTGCTGCTCCTTTGGTCAGCAGAAGCCTGGAGCAGCACAGGCTATGGTCCCTCTTCCACAGCCAGCTGCAGCGTCCGTACACCGTCTCACCAAGGAGCCTGCAGCTGAGAGAGGGGGCTGTGCCTGCGGCTGCAGGGATTGATTGGCTGTTAATGCAGGGGGACAGCTGCATTGTCTCATCTTGACAATGCTGCTATTTAACATCCTCAGGGGCGGGCACTGTCACCCAACCACACAGCTAATGAGGCTTGGCACGCCCAACTCAGCCTACCCTCTGAATATTAGTTAACTTCAACGTCTGCAAGCACAAATGCTCAGGAGGTCCACGATGGTGTGGTATGATGTACAGCGACTCTCGCATATGGAAGTTGGGCCCCTGGAGCCTCCGACTTTTTGGAGAGAAATCCATGCTAGGCATGGGGGCACCAAGGGGACCAGAGAGATGAGCATTTCCCAGGCCTTCCTCATATAGAGTTCTGCATGAAAGTCCTAGAATGGATCTCAAAGCACTTTTTATCAGCCCTCAAGCCTGGAGGTGGGGCAGGGGTGACTTGGCTAAAACAAATATGGACATAAAAAACTTCACCCCAAGGCTTCTGGATCCCTAGGTCACTGCCTCTTCCCAATAGAAAAGTCTTTCACCTAGAGCCTATTCCAAAAGAGGATGATACCTTGCTCTTACCCAGGCTTAAGCCACGGAGTCATCCTTAATTCCTCCCCCGGCTTCCCCTCACCCTCCATACACACTCAGTCACAGTTTTCCTGAACTGAGCCCCATTCAGCCCTCCTTTGCTTTCCCACATTTGCCTTGGTTGAGTTCTCATGACCTCACTCCTTGATCATGGCAATATCTTCCAAATGGTCTCTCTTCCCCCAGGATTTCCTCCACCACTTTCCCTGCATGCCACTCCTAGTTTCAGTTTCTGAAAATACCTTTTCTTACAGCCTTTCTCTGCTCAAGAACCTGCTATGGGGCTTCCCTGGTGGCGCAGTGGTTGAGAATCTGCCTGCCAATGCAGGGGACACGGGTTCAAGCCCTGGTCTGGGAAGATTCCACGTGCCACGGAGCAACTGGGCCCGTGAGCCACAATTACTGAGCCTGCGCGTCTGGAGCCTGTGCTCCGCAACAAGAGAAGCCGCCATGGTGAGAGGCCCGCGCACTGCGATGAAGAGTGGTCCCCACTTGCCGCAACTAGAGAAAGCCCTCGCACAGAAATGAAGACTCAACACAGTCATAAAAATAAAATAAATAAATAAATAAATAAATAAATAAATAAATAAATAAATAAAAGAACCTGCTATGGCTCTCCATGGCCATTGGAATAAGGATCACACGCTAGGTTAACATTCAGACCTAATGACCTTTCTTATCAAATCTTCAACTGTTTCCTATGCACTTCCAATCAACATGGGCACCTCAACATCTCCCCAAAACTGTAAGCATTCTCCCTTCACACTTAAGTATTTCCTCCTCCTCCCATTTAGAAGTTCTCCATTTCTTTCTTCTCAGGCAAATACTACACTCTTTCAAGCCCAGATTAACTTGCTTCCTGCACTGGATACTGCAACTGATCCATCTCTCACTCCTCTGGCCTCTGACTTCTTATTGTCTTTACTGAACTTTTATGCCTTTGTTATACTATACCTGCATTTTTAGTTGTAGTTGTGCAACTGTATCCTGTGTCTTTTCAAGCAATTTGTAAATTGCATAAGGAAATTGCATGAGTATGTCTCGACTTTGGTCTCCCATAATGTCTAATAGAGGACTATACCACAAGAGGTACCTCATACGTCCTCACTCTACTGAAATGTAGGCAAACCTCAGGTGCACTTTTTCTCTCAAGCCAGCATTTATTGGCACCTTCTCCATGCACCCTCCAAAAGTTGGCACTGACGCTACAGGAAAATATCCTATAACTCCTAAAACCAATTATAGGTATCAAGTCACTATTAACCATAAAATGATTCAAAGCCCATGTATTTCAAACAACATGAGGCTCAATCAAAATCCAAAGAATCAAGAAAATTCTCTAAAATTTATTATAATGGGATTGGTGTACATGGTGAAAACACTTCATGGTTCAGTCTAGGACATTGTGTAATACACTCGAAATCAACCAGAGCTCAGCCCTGTACTAAGTTATATAATATTTCTGAGCCTTGGTTTCCTTATCTGTAAGACTTGATAACATCTTGCTTCTAACAGAGTGGAGGATTAAATGTAAGGGCAAGTGTGAAAGCTCTTAGCATGATCTCTGGATATGGTAGGTGTTGTTACATCTTTTGTTTTCTTCCTTGTGATTGATCACCCCTAGAGAGCACTGAGGAAAGAGCTCCGTGCACCATTAGCTGTCCTATGTCGTGCAGTGGGGTCAAGGTGATGAATAAGTACCTGAGTCTTTTCAGAAGGACAGAAGGATTCACCAGCCTCACAATGTTTTAATTGATGATAGCGCAGTAGGCCCTAAAGCAAATGATTTTTCCTCATCCTATGTCCACCTATCTGACCCTTTTCTCTAATTTCTGCAATTAGGTTGACCAGCCTTCAGACACTGGCAACCCAGCTCCCTAGACCTTCCCAGGTCCTCTCTCTGTCTTGATGTTCTCTGCTGCAGAGTCTGGGCTGGGACTGCAGAAACAGGCAGGAGGGCAGGCAGCTGAGCTGAGCGCTTGAATTTCATTCCCCACCCTGTGCCCCTTTGAAGGCAGGACTTGATGTCCACCCTGAATGGGCCTTGAACAGAATGTCCTGTTAATTCATGATGTATTCATAGAGCTGTCTCTAGAAAGAAAAAATTATAGTGGATAGAGGCAGTTCAGAGATTACAGGAAAAAAAAAAAAAGGAGAAAAAGTGTTACTTTTTCACCTCAATGCAGCAAACTGTCCTCCCAGGACATCTGGACCTCGGTGTGGCTGTGGTACCCACTTATACAGACCTTTATAAAATGGCTTTTCCTTCTCCGCTTTGCAACAGGAGGGAATAGAACAGGCCACATCTGTACCATTCACCACCAATGCCCCTGGCATCTCACAGATTTCCTTCTTTCTGGGAGGAAGATGGCATTTCAGACTTGACAGCTTCTCTCTTAAGCTATGTGCTTGCTTTGATGATACCACCAGGGCTCCCTGAAGGATGGGTTGTTATGAGCAAGGACTGCTCAGATAAATCAGGGTGATCTAGGGGAGAGGAGTGGGATTGGGGAGACTGTTTGGCTTACTCTCCACCAGACAAACATTGCTAGGAGAATCATAGCAGGGAAGCCAAGGGGTGGGGGGGGTCCAAGTGACAGAGCACAGGAGTAGTGTCAGGGATACACCAAATCTGATCTTCCTCTGCCTCATCAAGACAAAAAGCATCACTACCTGGTGCTCTGTAGAGCAGGATCCCTCAGCCCTTGCTGCTTCTTGCACCAGGTTTATCTCTATAAGTTTGTAGAAGTAAATCTTCTCTCCTCTGCCCCGACGAAAGCTGTTTAGGATGAATGGTCTAACCAAGAAAGCAAGCTCAGAAACCTGACTGCCACAGCAGGTGTAACTACATTGTTGTAGCTGGGGCAGAGGGATTAGAGGAAGCAGATTTCAGCAACATTTAAGGCAAAACCCAAATGATCGTAGCTGCTCACTACAATGGAACCACCTGTCCAATAAGGCAGTGAGGTCCACATTAATGAAGCTGTCCAAGAGGGGTCTGGCAGGGTCATTTGTGAGAGTATTCCCTGCTGGGTGGGAGGTTGGACCGGGTGGTCTCCAGTCTCAGGCATCTTCTAATTCTAACCTTCTAGGGGAAGGACAAACTACCCACAGAAGGTGATACGAGGGGACAGAAAACATTGTATTCAACTCAGGTCTGGCATATAGATGCACAGGGCTTAGTATTGGAGGCTCAGTGCTAGAGCTCCCTCTACTTCTATCTCCTTCTCCAATCCAGTCAGTCAGTTCTAGACAAGTTCCTATTTCCTCCTCTGGTGGAGAGGAATATTAAATGTTAATAGCATTCTTGGGGGAAGGCCTTTGCTTGCACCACCATTTTGTGGTTACTCGGAACCACATTTAGACAGAAAGAGAGCAGAGGTGACAAATTGTGTTGACTCCAACCTCTTGACTCCCATTTCATTCATGGCTTCTGCTGGAAACTGATGGACCTCTAGGGAGGTGCCCAGTGATTCTCCCAGAGATCCATGCCTAAGGGACCACAGACGTATCCCCTAGAGAAATAGCAGAGAGCAGAGATTACCACTGTGACTTTTGGAGTCAGAAAGACATGGGTTTTGAGGCTGTCATCACCACTTTACCAATTGCCATCCTTGGTGTGACCTTGGTCAAGTTATTCCACCCTCTGAGCCTGTTTCCCCATCTGTAAACTATGGAAGATAGTACCCACCTCATCGGGATTTTTGTGAACCCCTGTATACATTAAGTGCCTAGCACATCCTAGGTGTGTAATAAAAAGTGGTTATTATTATACCATGACATTCTGCTCACTAGCAGTGTCTGTTTCCACATGTTCTGTTGTCCTGTCTGTTACCTAAATCTGTGTCCCTATCTGCAACCAGGCTCTGCTCTCCATCACTTGCTTCCACTAGCCTCTTGCATATTCAAGGACATTATCTCAGCAATTCTTCCCCCTACTCTCGCATCACCTATTTTTTTTCATTTTCTACTGAAACTGTTCCATCAGCATACAAAAATATTGCCACATTGTTACTTCTCTCATCTTAAACCCTTCTTGTGATCCTCACTTCCCTGCCAGCCACTAACCTATTTCTTTGCTCCCCTCTGCAGCAAAATCCTTGAAAAAATTATCTCTACTTACTGTCTTCAATTCCTCTTTTATCGTTCTCCCCTAAACACATTCCAGTCAATCCTTTGGCTACACCAGTCCTTTGAAACTGCCCTTATCATTGTCGCTGACCATCTCTGCACTGCTGGACATGTCCTCATCCAAACTGACCCTTTAGTAGCTCTGACCCAGTTGATAACCCCCTCCTCATTTATACATTTTCTGTGCTTGGCTCTCAGGACACCACTGTCTCCTGATTTTCTGTCTGCTTCACTGACCATAGCTCAGGCGCCTTTGCTTCTACCTAATAATGATGGAAGGGGGGGTCCACTGGGCTCATTCCTTGGGCCCTCTCATCTCTATCTAGTCTCAACTCTTGTGGCTTTCAGTCTTATGGCCTTAAATAACATCTGTATTCCATTAGCTCTCAAGTTTTTATTTCCATTCCAGATCTCTCATGTAAATTAGCATTCCACTAACAGACTAGCATAGTCAAGCTTCACTTGGATATCTAATAGAAATGTAAAAAGTATCATGTCAAAAAATAAACCCCTTATCTTCCCTCCCAAATCTGTACCTCCTGGAGTCTTCTTCAGCTCAGTAAATGGCAACTCCATTCTTTAATTTACTCAGGTCAAAAACCTTGGTAGCATCCTTGAATCCATTCACTTACATCATATATCCAAATCATCAGGAAAAACTGTAGGTCCACCCTTAAAAATATTTCAAAATATTTGAAATATTTTTTTAACCAAAAAAAAGTGTTATTGTTAACACTTGTAAAGCTACTACCCTGAGCCATGGTCACCTCTCACCCAGATTACTGCCATTGGCTCCTGCCTGGTCTCCTAGCTTTCTCCATCACCCCGCTTCTGTCTAATCTCAACAAAGCAACAAAATAAAACTCGCGAAAGCAAATTAGTCCATGTCAGTCTCCTGCTCAATTTCCTCTGATGGCTTCCCATCTTACTAGGAGTAAACCTGAAGTCCCACAATATTCTCTAGAGTTCTACATGATCTGGATCCCTCCCTGCTGACACTCTTACGTCATTTCTTCCCATTCTCTCCCTCTTCCCCACACCAATCACCTCACCTTCTTGCTGCTCTTTGAGTTCTCCCGGTACATTTTTGCTTCAGGAACTTTGCAGGGTCTCCACGTAGAACAGATACGGGCATATCTAACTCCCTTAGTGCCTTTCAGTCTTTGCTCAAATGTTCCTGTTCATGAGACCCTCCCCAACCACCTTATTTCCAAGTGTAACTCCCTACCCTCATGCAACACTTCCAATGACCCTTCCTCATGTCTACCTTTTAAAGTTTTTCTATAGTACTTATCTCTTTTAATATACTATATAATTTACCTACTTTTTATATTTAGTGTTTCATATTTGCCTTCCTCCCCACTCTCCACGTCCTGCTTGCCTATAAACACCATCAGGACAGGGGGCTTTGTTTTCTTTACTGATTTATTATCAAAACATAAAAGCAGTGCCTGGCACAGAGTAAACACCCAGCAAATCTCTGTTGAATACAATCATTAATTATTATTAAATCATTTCATTTCCCCTCACAATAACACATTTAGACACAAACCTGGCTCAAAGAACTATACGCAAGTGTCCATTTCCTCAAAGATCCTTGCACAAGGCAAGGATAAATCAGGTAGTCAATACTGTTGTGTGACTAGCAGGTCTAAGGGGGTCAGCTACACCAGCGTATATATTAGAAGGAGTCTGGACCATCTTCCTAGTAAGGGTGGCTTCTCGGTCAATCCATCTACGTAGCAACTGCACTACTCAATGTAAGAAGACAGAAGACGTTAATACAAGGTCTCTGCCTAAAAGGCAACACTTAGCCACATAAACAATAAGCAAACAATACCAAGAAGTATATCATCAAGTGCTAAACTGGTAGTTATGAGTCTAAGTGTTGTTAGGGGTTAGAAAGGGGAGTAATCGAAATGCACTGAAGCTGTGCTCAGAGCTCCGGGCCATCACTCCTCACGTTCCTTGAGGGCAGAGGCTACGTCAACTTTTAATTTTCTTTCTATTCCTTTTTCTTTCTTCCTTGCTCGCCTACTTGCCTGCCCCCTTTCTTTCTTTATCTTCCTTTCCATAGACCTAGCACAGTGATGTGCCTGTAATAGATACATAAAAACTGCTTTCTTTGTATTTTCCCTAACTTCTCTCCAAAAGGATTTAAAGTGGCTTATAAGGATATAAAATAAATAAATAAACAAGCTTAAAATAGGTGACAAAGAAAAAGCAAAACAAGGGGAGAGACATAAAGTGGACTGAGAAATGAGGAAAATACTAAATTAAAATACAAGCCACAAACGACCATGCCTTTGCAATAGATGAACCACAAATTTGGCTGCAAGCTTTCACATGGACTATTTGAAAAGGACAATCTGATTAATTTATGCAATTTACACTGCCCTTATGACAAAAACATATCAACTGTTCAACAGATACTAAACTATTCCAGATCCTTAAGAAATACTGTGTATTTCCCCCTAGAGTCCTCACACAGCAGATACGTTATAATGTAATAAACAGTATTCTCAAGCAGCTTCTTTGTGTAGACTCAACCATGAGTGTCACAGGGCTGTTTATTGCACACATATTTTCAACTATTTGGGAGTATTCCTACTTTGTTAAACTTAAGGGTTATGGACTACCCATACATTTAACTGTGGCCTATGTCTATAAATTTAACAAGGTAAAAGGGAGTAGGACAATTTTAAGAAGGGGACTGCTCTTAGAACTTTATAGTTTATAAACACTTACCTTACACACACACACACACAGAGTCTTCGACCAAGCTGGAAATAATCTTATCATCTCTTGCACGTGCTACATTTTATACTTAACATTGTAGTGATATCTGTAGTTCCTTGATTCCTCTTGCTAGATTTTAAGTTCATCAAGGCCAAGTGTGAAATGGCATCTTGTATATCTTTATATCCCTCACAGCGTCCAGCATCATGTCTTGCTCTAAATGAATATATTTTTTAATTCAACAGATATTTATTATTTTTCTACTAGGTGTTAGACACTTTTTTAGCGATGAACAAAACATGAAATTCCTTACCCTCAGTGGAATTTACAATGAGGGGAGAGATTGAGACAAGACAGACAAGAGCAGCAATAAATTAGTAAATTGCATAGTATATAAGAAAGCAAAATTTGTTATGGAAAAAAATAAATAATAGAGTAGGGAAAGAGGTATTTGGAGTGTGTGTGTGTGTGTGTGTGTGTGTGTGTATGTGTAGGTGTAGGTGAAGTTGGTGGTATTAACTAGCATAGTCAGGGTAGACCTCATTAAGGAGATGAGACTTAAGCATAGAGTTAAAGAAAATAAAAAAGTTAGCTAAGCAGATATCTGGGGGAAGAATATTTTAGGCAGAGGATACAGCCAAGGCTCCAAAACAGGCCATATATATATGGATATACATATGTACCCATTGAATGTATATATATATGGATACATATATATATATGGCATGACCTAACCCCCAAATAATTTTGATCTATTGGAATTAGTGTTAAGGATAACAGTATAGACAGAAGTATAAGGCACACAGAAAGACAAATATGGAATAATAAAAAGTCTTACACTCTCTGCAATAACAATGGGTTGTTTAAAAAGTAGAACTGTATATTTTCAATGACAAATAATATTGTTGTGATGGTCAGGTTGGAAGGAAAATGTCTTAGTCAAAATAGGCTAAGTGAGGCTGCAGTAACCCTGAAATCTCATTGGCTTAGTGCAAAATGATTTAGGTCCCACTCTTAAATGAGTCTGCATTATGACAGCAGTTCTCAGAGGAGATAAACCTTGTCAAGCTCATAATCAATAACAATATCTGGAAAACTTTGTTTTATACCCTGGATCTTAAAGAGTTAATAAAGTGTTGGTTAGAAAATGCTTAAACCCATACTCTTCAATAAGAACTATATATGCATTACCCCCATTTATTTAATAAAATTACATAAAACAAACTACATATATTCTACAGGGGATTTCTATATGTTCGGTATGTTAGAGATGTTCTGATACAGACTTTTAATTTTTCATCACTAAGGATTCATCGAAAAATTTTATCAATATGTACCTGAGAGAAAATCTCTACCCCATAAAACTTTTTCTCCTTGTAATTCCTTCTGATATTTCTGTGATCTACCTGTTGTTGACTTGTATTGGTCAAAGCCTCTATGTTTAATTATTTTTATCAGATTTCTTTTTGCTAAATTCAGATATCTTTTAGCTTCCATCTTTAATTGCTCAAGCCTTGGATATGAAATAATGGAATGAAATTATGTATTTGGAATAAGTTATACAAAGATGATGGACTATTTTTTTGCTTCATTTTCTGCTCATATGGTTTTCTGCCATTCCATATTTGTGTACCCTCTGCCTGTTTCTTCTGGTCTCTAACCCTGCAAAATGCACTCAGCCTCATGGATCAGAGACGGAAAGAGTCTTGTAAGCTTAGAAAGAATAAATTCCAGATTGGGGATGAGACTTACTCATTGGATAAAAACATGGTTTTGGACTCTGGTAGAGTTCAAGATTCCTATCCAGATATGTTTTTAAAATGTTCTGGAGTTATAATTTTAGATTGTAATGCCTTTAAAACTTTGGGCCCATCCAAGACTTTTAGAATAATACAGCTTGAAAGAGATGTGTTAGTTCTGGAAGTTTGCCTGGGCTTCAGCTGCTGGAAGATGGGCCCATCCTGATGGAATCCCTGAGGGTCGAGAATGGGATATATAAAAAGAAACAGAGTCAAAGAGAATTTGGTCCATTTATAGTGAGACTATAAAATAATTTCAGAAAGTAATTTAAATTTCATTCATCTGTTGTAATCAGTCTATGAAGGTTGACTTTTTCTTTCTGAGTTCTTTTAGGTCACTGCATTTTATTAGAAAGTCGTCCGTTTTAGTAAGATTTTCTAACTAGATAATACAGGTTTGAAAAGTGTATTTTTTGAGTTTCAAGAAATATCCTTAGGATTTCATGCTCTATCTTAAGGATGTTTGTGTTTAATCTCACTTTTTCTTGTTATTTATTATACTTACCAGCTATTTATCAGATAAGTTTTAAAAGGCTCTTGGATTTTTATTTCCAATTTCTATTGTTTTTCAATATCTAATTAATTAATTCCTGTTCTATCACTGTTTATAATTTCTGATTTTTCTATCGTTTTGGTTATTTTTCTAATTTCTTAATTCTTGAATTCTTAATTTTAAAAAAATTTTATTCTTTTTTATTTACTGAAAGCAATGAGATTTGAATTTACCTTTATTATCTGGCAATTACTGATAGAAAATGTGACCAGAAAATGTCTCCTTTTAGGAACTTATACTTTTCTTTGCGATCTAGGGTATGATGAATTTTTTATAAACATGTCATGGTTACTCGCAAAAACATATATTCTCTCAAGTTACACATTTTGATATTCATCTATAAAATTAACCTTACATGTTACATTATTCAATCCTCTCTACCTTCATTTGTTCTAGTCAATTTAATCTAGCAAAGACTGAGAGTTATGCTAAAGTCTCCCTTTTTTGTGTGATGTAATTATTCATGATTTCCAAAGTCAATTAAAAAAATTTTGTATTGACGTATAGTTGATTTACAATGTTGTGTTAGTTTCAGGTATAGAGCAAAGTGAATCAATTATATATATATATATATATATGCATGCATATATATACATATATATCTCCATTCTTTTTCAGATTCTTTTCCCATATAGGTTATTACAGAATATTGAGTAGATTTCCCTGTGATATACAGTAGGTACTTGTTAGTTATCTATTTTATGTATAGTAGTGTGTATATGTTAATCCCCATCTCCTAATTTTTCACTTCTCCCCATGTTTCCACTTTGGTAACCATAAGTTTACTTCGAGCTCTGTGAGTCTGTTTCTGTTTTATAAATAAGTTCATTTGTATCATTTTTTATCAGTCCACATGTAAGTAATATCATATGACATTTGTTTTTCTCTGTCTGACTTACTTCACTTAGTATGATATTTAAAACATGAATATTAATGACCGTTATATCTTTGTTATGAAGAACGACCTCATTCACCTGTGAACTTCTTTTGTCTTGAATTCTCCTTTGTCTATTATTAATAACATCTTTTCTGCATTTGTATTTACTTGATGAATCATTATACATCCTTTTATTTTTAAATTTTATGTGTAATTTTGTTGTAGTTTTAGCTAACTAATGGTATATAGTTGGGCTCTACAATTTTGTATTTAGTGCTGTTTTAACATAATCTATAAATCCATGTATTTTAATGTGGACATTTAACCTTGTTGCATTTTTAAATAATATTTTTATTTTAAACTCTTTTTTATATATTTAACTTCTTTTTTATTTTATTTTATTTTTTGGCCGCACCACGCAGCATGTGGCATCTTAGTTCCCAGACCAGGGATCCAACCCACACCCCCCTTCATTGGAAGCGTGGAGTCTTAACCACTGGACCACCAGGGAAGTCCCCTGAAGTAGTTTTAGACTTACAGAAACATTGTGAAACTAGTACAGATTCCCATTTCCCTTACTCAGTTTCCCTATTATTAACTATTATTAACATAGTACATAACTAATGAATCGATATTGATACATTATTGTTAAAGTCCAATTTTCCTCAGATTTCCTTAGTTTTACATGCTGACCTTTTTCTGTTCTAGATTTCATCCAGGATACCACATTATGTTAAATTGTCATGTCTCCTTAAGCTCTTCTTGGCTGTGACAGTGTCTCAGACTTTCCTTGTTTTTGGTGGCATTGACAGTTTTGAGGACTACTGGTCAGATATATTGCAGAGTGTCTCCCAATCAGGATTTGCTTGATGTTTTTCTTAAACTTAGATTATAGGTTTTGGGGAGGAAGACCACAAAAATAAAAGTCCATTCTCATCACATCATGTCAAGGGTTCATACTATTAACATGACTGATCTCTGTTGATATTAACCTTGATTACCTGATTAGATAGTGTTTGTCAGTTTTCTCCACTGTAAAGTTACTCTTTGATTTCCTTTTCCATATTGTACTGTTTGGAATTGAGTCTCTATGTGCAGCCCACTCTTAAGGGGGAAGAGGTAGGCTTCACCTCCTTGAGGGTAGAATATTTACCTAAATTGTTTGGAATTCTGCACAGGTGATTTGCCTATTCTCCCCCATTTATTTATTTATTCAGTGACTTCTTTTTCATATCAGTATGGACTCATAGGTTATTTTATAATTTGTGTTAATTCAATGTTATTTTGTTTATTTTGTTGCTGTAATCTTTGTAGCTTTGTCTGTTTAGAGTTCTTTCAGTTGGCTCATGTGTCGCTTTGACAAACCCCTATTACTGTTTCATTTCTTTGTTACGTTAGCACTTTCTTACTTTCTGATACTTTAAGATGCTCTCAACAAAAATCAGATCCTATAATTTATTTTTTAGAAATGCTTCATATAGTTTTGTTCCCCTGACTTCTGAAATTCTTCCCCTCACTCACATGGCTCCTGTGTAAAAAGTGTGAACCTAAAAATCCATAGATATGACAACTAACTTTGTCAATAAAAATGAGATCAACAGCTCAAATTTGAATCATTTCATAAAATGCAACTAATTAAAATGCTCTGACCAAAAAGTAATTGGTCAAAATTCCAAACCTTTAAACTACTTGATCATGACAGTATTTTATTTTATTTTCAGTTTGCTAAGAGTACCTGTTGGTCAAAATAAGAATTCCTGTAGTTCTAGGAGACTTTAAAACAAGTCTAGAGCAAATAAAGAAATAAAATAATCCAGTTGTACTGGTACTACTTCAAATTGTAGTATAAGTATTTAATACATATTTACTCTATTTGTTTATGTTTTGTTATTTTATACGTGTGAAGTGTTTATATGAGTCAGTCATAAATATATAATCACCATTTAAATTATTAAAGTGAATTTAATTTTTTGTAGTCAATGTTTAATCTTTTAAGAAAAATTAAATTTGTAAGTCTTGTTTTAAAGAAAAAGATGCTCCAGACTCATCTTGTATATTTCTTGCCCCAGTCCTAAAATCAACAATTTCTCAAGGAGCCCTGCTTCCTTTTACTGGAGAATGGTATTAGAATCCAAGATCTGGATTCAAGACCCTCTAAGCAGACAAACAAGGAAATATGTGTCATTTATTTATTTTTAACTTTTAAAAAATTCTGTAATGATTATAGATTCACAGGAAGTTGAAAAAATAGTACATAGAGTCCCTTGAAATCTTTGCCAGCTTGCTTCAACTTCTATAACTGTCAGCTTCTACATAGTATAAGCTAACCTGGGAAATTGGCATTGCTACAATTTCATTAACTAGACTACAAACTGTATTCAGGTTTTACCAGTGTTTTACACCGACTCATTTGAGAGTATGTGTGTATATACAATTCTGTGCAATTTGATCCCACATGTAGGTTTATAGAACCACCACCATAATCAAGATATAGACCTGTTTTCTCACCCAAAGGAACTCCTTCGTGCTACCCCATTATAGTCAAACCCACACTCCCAACCCTGTCCTTGTCCCCAGGAAACCACTGATCTGTTCTCCATTTCTATATTTTTGTCATTTTGAAGATGTTGTATTTAGAATTATGCTGTGTAACCTTTTGGGATTGGCTTTTTTCACTAAGCATCATAACTTTAAGATCTTTCCAAGTTGTGTTCACGACCTACTTTTTTCCTGTTTGTTGCTGTTCGTATTCCATGGCATAGATACGCCAGGGTTTGTTTAACCATTTACCCACCAAAGGACATTGGATTGTTTCCAGTTTGGGACTATTGCAAATAAAGCTGCTATGTATATTCACATACAGGTTTTTGTGAGCAGAAGTCTTGATTTCTCTGGGATAAATGTCCAAGAGTGCAATTGCTAGGGTCATACTATAAGTGAATGTTTGATTTTATAAGCAACTACCAAACTACAGTCCAGAGTGATTGTATCATTTTACACTTCCATCAGCAATTCACACCAGATCTACCTTTTCCACATCCTTTTCAGCATTTTATCTTATCTTTTAAAAAGTTTCAATCATTCTAGTGGGTGCATAGTGATATATCACTGTGGTTTTCATTTGTATTTCTCTAATAGCTAATAATGTTGAACATCTTTTCAGATCCTTATTTGCCATTCGTATCTCTTCTTTAGTGTTTTTTTTTTTTTTAACTGTTGGTTTTTTACTGTTGAGTTTTGAGGGTTCTTTATATATATTCTAGATAGAAGTCCATTGTCAGATGAGTGGTTTGGTAATATTTTTTCCCAATCTGTAGTTTGTATTTTTATCCTCTTAACAGGACATTTCATGGAGCAAAAGTTTTTAATTTGAAGAGGTCTAATTAGTCTATATTTAATGGAAATTTTTGGTGTCATATCTAAGAACTCACCTAGTCCTAGGTCTTGAAGATTTTCTCCTACGTTTTATTCTAACAGTCTTATGGTTTTATGCCTTACATGTAAATTTGTGATTGTTGATATTTATTTTGAAGACTGATATATTTTAGTATCTTCTGTCATCTTACTTTATGCATTATTCCTTTGGTTCCTTTTGATTTTTTTCCTCCTTTTTTCCCTCCTATGAATTAGCTGATCTACATATTACATTTAGGCTATACAATTTCAGTCTGCAAAATAATTGACTGTATTTTCCTAATTATTAATACTAATTAAGAAACTAAATCCAATAACTTTGATCTATTTAAAATTTAGCCTGCTTCTAATTTTTTTCTTTCCTCACAAAATTATTATTCATATTATGTATCCTCTCTTACAAGAATATACTTTTTGACATTTGTCTTACATTTTATAGCCATAACAATTAATTAGATAATTCTATATTTACTTAGTTTTATTGATGATTAATAATTCTATTTTAAACAACTATCATTATTTTTAATCGTTTCACTCATTTCCATCATTATTATTCATTATCTCCTCAATTCTTTGAGTAATTTTAATTTGTAAGAGATAAATTGGTGGTTAAATTTCTGAACCACATCTAAAAATAACTTTTTCTGACTCTCACATATGAATGCTTACTCTTGGGGATATGAAATTCTTAGGGCTCTATTTTTTTCTTTTGTTTTGTTCTTCGTTTTAGTATTCTGGAGGCATTCTATGATTTTTTGATATTTGGTGATGTGGAAGAGAAAACTGAGGATATGTGAAGAGTGTCAGATGAGAAATCTTAAGTGAACAAGAGAGCTGAGGGCCCTGAAAGGAAAGGAAGTAGCAAGTTCCAGGAAGGAAAACTAAATCAATAATTAAATGTTGCCCCAAAGGTCAAGTAGGTTGATCACTGACAAAAGTTATTGGATTTGCAATTAGAAAATAACTTTAACCTTTGAAATAACAATTTCAGGGAAATGTTGAAGGGGGAAGCCTATTTCTGAGCCCTGGGAAGATCCTTAGAGATCATCTAGTCCAAAGTCTTCTGTTAGTCAGGGAAATGACTTGTCCATGGTCGTTAACAGACACCAGGGCCTGACTCCTGCTTCAGTGCTCTTTGTATCTATGACAAGACTTGAAGTGAAGGAATGAAGCCTACAGAGAAGAGGCAGAAGAGGTGGTCCGGTGGAGGGAAGGAAGCGGCAACAAAGAGCAGTTGAAAGTGGTGAATCCAAAGACATGGATCTCTGAAGGAGGTGGGTAAAGCAAAATTAGAAAGAGAGAAAGAGGGAGAGAGAGAGAGAGAGAGAGAAAATGAATACCTGGGATGTTCATGTCTTATAGACTTTAGATCAGAGACCAAAAAAAAAAAAAAAAAGCCTCCAAAGAGCTCACTTATCCAGGGTCAAAATGGAGGCTAACACAATTGCTTTGCTAGACCTGGAAGACAGGAAAGGAACATGAAAACAGGCTGTATCTAGAAAAGGCCACTTAGTACTTTAAATTTGCGCCCTCTCCTGTGGAAGCACAGGTGCCACTGAAAGGTTTCAACTATAGCTGAGTTGATAGAGCAGCTTCATTATATTCATTGCATTCCTCTGTTGCATGTGGCAGATATCCTAAAAACCCTTCTGGCATCAAAGCCAAGCGATGCACCTAAACTCTGTGGATTGGATCACAGTGGGACGTATGGAGGAAAGCAAGTTCTACTTAAGTTATCAGAGTGAAAATAGGTACAAAATATAGAAAAAGCCTTCAGTAGAATATGAATATATACTTATTATATATAACATGTACATATATATGTACATTATATATACATATATAATACGTATATATTCATATATATTTTTTCACATATATGTATAGATACAATGAACACAGTTAAACTCACTACCAGCTAGAGTCGATAACTTACCTCAGGTATTAGGCAATATCTATTTCACCATTCCTTTGATATTTTACTGTTTAATTTTCCCATTTTATATCATACTTAACTTTATGTAACATCTTAAATCACACTGAATGTAGAAAAGCTATATCCCCTCCCCCCACCACACACGTACACATCAATAAAAGTGGAAGCATGAAAGTACATCAAAGCAAAGGAGTGTGGCTCTTATCATTGCAGGGTCTTTGACAGTGGTGGATCTGTCCTGTCCTGCAGGCCACAGAGGCACTGGGGTCAGTGATCTTCTCTGCTGGATCCCCAGCAACTCCAGTTTTGCCATCTAGTAAGCAAACTGGGACTGCTATCCATTAACATTTTTCAGTCTTTTGCAGTGTACTGTAATTTATCCCTGTCATTTAGACCCAGGCAGTGGTCTTTAGCTTATTTCTGAGATCTTATTACATTTTTTATTCATAGAGAAGTAAGATTTAGGTATTGAAGATCAATAGCAATCTCCATCATGTTTACATTTTTAATAAGAAAGATGTTGTATGAAGACAGACTGGTGTATTTGATTTGCACAGCAGCTGGGCTCATTTCAGACAGGTAAGACACTTTGCTTGCATTTCACTCTGTCTACTCTCTCCTCCAGTCTCTGTGCAATATTCATCCCTCTGGGAGTGTGGTCTCTGGCACTGGCATATCATTTCACACCTGATTTGGTCCAGCCAGACGTCAAAGAAGGGAAGAAGTCTAATTATTGGAAGAGGTCTTGAGAAGCAAAGAGGTCTAGACTTTCTTTGGTGCCCTGGATTCCTGCTGTGGTGTGGGCTGTCTTGGCTCAGTCAATATCAACACCATCAACAAGAACAATAACACTAGGTGAATGTTTTCCATTTACAAAGCTCTTTTTCCCATACACTGAAGGTCAGGATTTCCTCTCCCAAATCCACCATTGTCCAGCACCAACTGCTACAGCTTAACATTCATGCTTCTCTCACACTGTAAGTTGTCTTAATGCACTAATTACTCTAGTGCTCTGTCCCACCCAAGGCAAGATTTTGTTTTCCTTTTCCTCTAGCATTTTCTGGAGGAAGTAGAGAAAAATCTCAGAGGTTGAGAACAATCAGTGTTCCTTGAGGTAGAAAGGCAAGAACCAAGGAAAAATTTGCTGTCAAGCAGCAGGGCTGACTCTGCCATTGTCCTGTAATGACCTGACTCTGTAGTTGAGTGAAATCCTTCAGAGCTGTCTACAAATCTCTCATTGGCCTGAGATCAGGTGAGGCCAGTGGACAACTTTCCCAGTCTTGTTCTTAGTGGCTCCTGAAATCCACTCTCTCAGATCTTTTTTCACTTCTCTGACCAATTTTTCTTAGTTTTGTTTTCTCATACATTCTCCTCTGTCGCCATCCCTTAATGGTTGGACTCTCCAAGTTTCCATTCTTTGCCTTTTTATCAATGTACCTGCCTTTGCTAAACAATGTTATCCTTTCCATGTTTTTCAACTACCTCTATAGGCCATTGACTCCTAAATAATTATCTTTAACTCTAACCACTGCTTGGGCATCCAGACTGCATTTGTGGTTCTCTAATTGATGCTGCCATCTTGAGCTGCCAGAGGCATTTCAAAACCAACATGTCTAGAACAATTCAATTTTCTTCCCCAAACTCTACTCCTACCCCTGTCTCTAATTGATTGGCAGCACTCAGGCAACCAATGTACATTATCTTCCCTTATCTCCATTTTCCGTCTTCACCTCCCTTGTATCTGTCATACTTGCCCCCTTACCCCACGTCAGGCCTCAGCTTTCTCTTGTCTTCACTGTTGTAAGATGAGAATACCTTGTCTTTCTACCTCCTAACAGGCCTTCCAGACTTACTGGACCAGGACACAAATATGATCCTGCTGTTGCTATAATAAGAAGCTTTATTGGCTTCTTGATACTTTTAAGAGAAAATCCATCCCCTCAGTATGGTTCCAAGCCTCTCCCCAATTTCTGCAGATGCCCCACTTTCTCAATATCATATCTTAATACCAGTCATGCCAAACAGTTTGCAGTTTACAAATTATGCCTTGCTATTTTATACCCATGAACCTTTACTTTTGTTTCTTCCTCTGCTGACCATATCCTCCCATTGGCTATCTCTCCTTCCCTGTCCACCTGGAAAACACCACCTCACCTTCAAGAGTCAGCTGATGGTTACCTCTCCCTTGAATTCTTTCCTGGCTATACCACTTCCTTCCTTCCCCCTGGGTAGAATAATGCATTTCTCCTTTATAAACCCAGCAAAATTTCTACTATAGTGCTTCATTGTATTTATGACCTATTTCTGTTTATAGAATATGTTAGTTTTCTTTGTATCCCTATAAATAGTGATAATAATAGCAAATATTTATCAAACACTATGTCTCAGGTACTGTTTCTTCCAATACAGTTAAGTCCCTTACATACTAACTTTCAAGTTGCTAACTTTCAAAGATGAGAACGTGCATCTGGTTCCAGCAAGGAACAAGAACCTGTGTCATCAACCCATCAACATCAGGTGTGAGTGAAATTGCAGCTTGCCCTCCATCTCCTATTGCTGCCAACCCTTCATCTCTACCATCTCCCATTTCCTCTCCATCCTCCAGTCAGTAACTCTTCTTGCCTGTTCACTCCACGCCAGCCCCTGTGTGCCAGCTGTTGTACTGTACTACTGTACTTTTCAAGATACAGTAATGTGAGATTAAAAATGTTTTCTTTATTTTTTGTGTTTGTTTTTATGTATGATTTGTGTGAAAAGTATTATAGACCTATTACAGTACAGTACTATATAGCTAATTGTGTTAGTTGGGTACCTAGGCTAACTTTGTTGGACTTACAAACAAATTGGACTTACGAACAAATTGAACTTATGAATGCGTTCTCAGAAGAACTCATTTGTATGTAGGGGACTTATGGTACATTAATCTTTACATGAATTAACTTGATTAACCCTCACACAACCCTACAATGTAAGTATTATATTGGCTTGATTTTAAAGATGAGGAAACAGAGGCACAGAGTGTTTACATAACTTATCTCAAGGTCACACAACAAGTGGCAGAGACAGGCTTTAGAACCATTTGGTCTGACTCCAAAGCCTGTGAGTTTAACCACTACATTTTACTGCCAATGTCTAACATATAATGTGCACTTAATGAGTGTTTACCGGATGAATTAATGAGATTAGATGCTTGGGAAAGAGCAAGATGGAGGCCAAAACTTATGAAGGGGAAGCAAAGCTATGGGTTAAGCAGGGTCACGTAATCTATCAGGAGCATTAATCTTGGCTGGGAATTTGCAAAGATCAAAGCCTATGGACATATTGTGAGGCGCAAACTAGGGATTTGGCAGGAAGGCAAGGTTCGAGTTCTGGAGCAAGCTCACAGCAGACCAGATGACCTCATGGGGTCCAGAGCCAGTACCGTAGCAGCTCCTTTGAAGAACTGGGGCCAGACTCTGATGGCCTCAGAGGCAGTCACCTGACCACATGCCTGAGAATCAGCAAGTCGCCAGAGAGTCCCTCCCTGCCTGTGCAGACTCCAGTGAGGGGAGCCCAAGCTCTCCATTGATTGTGAGCCCACAAAGGCAGGAAGAATTTCTTGTGTGACTTTGAACCTTTCAAGTCCAGCAAGTGACTCATGGTCAGCACCCATTAAGAGTAGCCTGGGGAAGGTGGGGTCATGCCCAGTGACCTTTCTTCCTTCTGTGGTTGAGCTAGTGCTACTTGCTTCTCTGTGCCTGCCCAAGTCTGGATAGATTAAGCCCTGGCACTTTCCCCACTTCTTCCCAACCCTCTCTCCCCCTTCTGAATGCCAACCAATGGGCAGCCTAAACATGTTTCTCACAGTCTAATTAGCATCAACAATAGTTCAAGCTAATCTCCATAATTAATGGAGAGACAAGGTTATGACTGGGAGAATTATAAATGGGAATAATCGAATGTGATTGAGTCTGGAGCAGCCTCTATTGAGGAAAGCTGGAGGGGGAATAAGTCAACTCATCCTCTATTCCTTTCCTTTCTCCTACTGGGCCCCCCACGACCCTGGCCCCGCTTCAGGCAGCATGAATACAGAAGCGTCAGTCTCAGTCAGTCTCATCAAATCAGATTCCATCCACAATGCAAGCAGTGACCTCTTCCAGTGAATTACTGTTATTAGATTTAATTATATAATAATAGTTGCACAATGGCCTGGGGCCCTTCCTCTTCTCCAACAATGCCTGTGCATCCACAGTGACAACATCCTTAGAATGGAACCATGTTTTCTCTCCTTCCTTTTTCCCTTCTTCTCCAAAATCACATTCTTTTTTAAAATTCTTCTCTTTATTGTTCTTAATTTCCCCATTTCTTTCTTTTTCCTTTCACCCTGCCTTCTCTCCATCCTTGTCTCCATCTTCTCTTTCCTTTCACTCCCTTTCTCTCTCCCCTTCTTTTAGTTTCTCTCTCCTCCCTCTCCATTCTCCTCCCTCTCTTTTACAATTCTTATGTAAAGACCAGGCTTCAGGAAAGCCACAGACATCTTGGCATTTACTCCTACCTCCCTTTATGCACTTGTGTAAGAGAAAAATGTGGTGATGATTTTGTCGTCCATGGGGGCTTCTTTCTCTTTGGTACCACTTTAGCAGATGCCTTCCTGGTTTTACTCTAACATGACATCTCCAAGTCTTCATGAGATGATCCTTCCTTCCTTCATTTTTCCCTCCCTCCCTCCTTTCCTTCTTCCTTCTTCCCTTCCTTTTTCCTTTCAATAAATCTCTAAAATATACCACGCACATATAGGTATGAAAATAGAAAACTATGAAACAAAAGCAGATCTACTTCACTTCTGAACTTACTATCTCTTTGGTAAATGAGCTTCTTTCCCAGCTAGATTATTCAGTAAGTGGTTCTGACATCCTGGGTTGGCTTTACATGTTGAAGTCTTTTTTTTTTTTTTTAATCTTTCTTCCTTATTTCCTAGATGGAAATTGTCAACAAGCTAGACTATGATATTTTTTTCATTTGAAATCCTCCTAATATTCTGATCCTCTCCAGCCTCACGTCCACCAAACAAACCTGTCTCTAATTCACCAACAGGTTTTGTTGGGGCCCAATTCCCAGCATTGCTCTGATATCCAAAGCCAAGGGCTGAGTTCTAGACTCTAACAGGGTAAGACTTCTTTGTGCCCAATGAATGTGAGCTAAATGATAGGGGTTTTTTTATATTCTCTACTTTGAAGAAAAATCCATAAAATGTAGTTGTAATTATGCAAAGCTGAATGGTATAATCTTAAATGCAACCTATTCCAGTCTACAGCAATAACAGAGACAACAGGTGGTTTATAATCTGGCTCTATCTTTGGACCTGTACCCAGACATATCCTGGGGACCTGATGAGAATTTCAAAAGGAGTATAAGGGCAGCATTTGGTGGCTTAGAAAGAGGTCAAATAAGACTAGGAAAAAATCAGAGAGAAGAGGCCAGTTTTCACTTTTATGTAAAAGCTATTAACTCTGTAAAGCAGCAGAGGAACAGAAGGAAGAGAGAGAAAGAAGGATGAAGTTTGGCCAAGGCAGGAGTTAATCTATGAGACCGTGTTGGCACTTCATTAGGATGAGGAAACATTTGGAGTTGGGAGCTTTTCTAGGAGAAAGGATGATTTATTTCCCCTTTCATTTATATATGCAACCCAAGGGTCAGCAAGATTTTTGGCATTCATATTACATACAGTTCTAGCTATTTCAGCAATAATCTTCAAACACCCTTCTTCTGATAGCATGTATTTGTAAGAGGCAGACTGCAACTGTGAAAAGAGCACAGGATTTAGAATCCAAAGACCCGGCTTCATGACATCACCAATTATTAAGTGTGTGACCTGGAGCAAGACACAGTGTTTCTGTGCCTCGGGGTTCTCTCTGTAAGATGAAGATTGTAATAATGAAGATTAAAATAACATAAAATTATATTCATATTTATATCCATATTTTGCTTGATAGTACAAGTTTGTTGTGAGGATCACAAAATATATGATAAAGTGTTCTGTGAACTGTTAGATATTATTCACATTTGTTATTGCTTTATATCCCTCAGAGAGCTCAGCTCTCCAGGTGCTGGGCATGTATTAAGTTGCAGAGTAATTATGTGTGGACGGATTGATATCTGCTTCTATCACTTAATATAGACAAGAATGATTATGGATTAAGTAACTGTTTCTAGTCTATGAAGGTCATATGACATTCCCCCCACCCCGAAGTGTGGACCGAAGAAAACCAGTGTAAAGTACAGCATGAAGATTATGGCTGGGTATGCCACTGTCTGCAGCAATCCCACGTGTGACCTACCTCAGTTAGCTGAGATTGTCTGCCTCCACATCAGAAGACGCACCCTACCTTGAAATTTTGAATGCCTGTGTTTCAGTTTGTTTTAGCCCTTTGAGGGCACACACCTTATCCTGCGGTGTTTTAGTTTCCTGGGTACTATCTGAAATGTGCCCTCCACAAAGCAGGATGACAGTCTTTTTTTTTTTTTTTTTAATTGAACTATAATTGATTTACGATGTTGTGTTAGTTTCAGCTGCACAGTAAAGTGATTCATATATATATATATATATATATATATATATATACATACATAATATGCTTTTTCAGATTATTTTCCAATATAGGTTATTAAAAATAAGCATAGTTCCCTCTGCTATACAGTAGGTCCCTTTTGTTTAACTATTTTTTATATAGTAGTGTGTATAAGTTACTCCCCAAAGTAAGGATGACAGTCTTATTCATCTTTGTATTGACTGTGTCTGGCCTGGCGTCTGGCGCAGCACAGGGACCCAGGTCACAGGTGTTGCATTGAGTGAAATAAAAGTCATCTTGGCAATAAAGTTTGCTAAGCAAGCTAAGAAGAAAGGTTGAGATTCCTCCTCTTTCCCTTGAGAATCGGAGTGATTGTCATTCAGTGTCGATGTGAGCCAGGAGCAGAGAGTTCAGGTGTGACTGTGAGTAACTCCTTTCCACTGTGTGCGTGTTACCACCTCTGGGAAGAGGGGAGGGTGTGTTACTCCTTCCTCGGTGCCCTCACCACATTCTATTCTCCCGTCCAATTTAGGGCCATCACAATGTACTGCTTACATACATAGCACTGCTTAGACTCTGGTGGCTTGAGGGGCAGGGATGGGACTGTTTCATCTCAGAGCCAACCTAGTCCAGTCCTCTGCTTCCAGATGGGGTTCATACCTGCACACACCTCCAGGCTGATGCATGTGTTCAAGATGCAGAGGCTACTTGAAAGTTAAGATCTCCTTGTCTCCAAGACAAGAAGCTACGCGGAAGCCCAATTTTCATGACCCATTCTTTTAGGAAAAACATTGCCTCTCCATTTACTCCAGAAAGGAAGGAAGTAGAGGCAGAAAAAAATAGCAAGAAAGGAATAAAGGATCATTGAGTTCCTATTATAAGTCAGACACTTGGCTAACTATGAAATCTCATCTAATTCTCATAATAAATCGGATTGGGCTGATGTTATCCCCATCCTACAGGTGAGATATTGCAGATCAGAGTGGTCGTATGACTAGACAGTGGTGGAATCAAGACTGGAAGACACCAGAGTTTCTATCTTTGTGCCGTTCCTGTGGACCCTCTGCATGGAAGGCTTAAAGCTCTAACAGGGCAAAGACAGGGGGTCGGGGTCCAGGGCTGGCTGGGGTGCACCACCAGAGCACAGCTGTTCCATCTAGTTGGAAACCCACCCAACATTCACCCTGGAACATTCACTCTCCTGTAAAAATCCAAATTCAGTTGTAATTGTCTCTCAATTCTATTTATTTATTTTTTAACATCTTTATTGGAGTATAATTGCTTTACAATGATGTGTTAGTTTCTTCTGTATGACAAAGTGAATCAGCTATACATATACATATGTCCCCATATCTCCTCCTTCTTGCGTCTCCCTCCCACCCTCCCTATCCCACCCCTCTAGGTGGTCACAAAACACCGAGCTGATCTCCCTGTGCTATGCGGCTGCTTCCCATTAGCTATCTATTTTACATTTGGAAGTGTATATATGTCCATGCCACTCTCTGTCTCTCAGAATTCTAAATTGTTGATATACTTTTTTTCCTCCACTAGAAATAAACTGAGTTCCTGATGGGAATGAAATAGGGAATTGAGAAATGGTAAGTACTTTAAAATACACAATTTATTGTGCCACGAATTGTATTTTGTTACTGAGATTCTTCTGTCATTATGTGATTTTGGAGAAGGTTGGGTTCTTTTTACATGTGTTTTTTCTCCCTGTTCTCCAGGGAGCTTGTAGTACTTAAAACTGTTGTATAATGGATAGTATAATCACTGTAAATTAAATGTGCCTCTGCCGAATTGTGTTTTATGTTAATTCCATTGTGTGGTGGCAGCTGCTTGGGAAGAAAGCTATAAATTGGCAGAGGACCTGGGTTTCCAGCTCTGCCAAGTGCCCACGGCTACAGGTTCTGTGCCACAAGTGATGTGTTAGCCCAGGAAGGAGCTAGTGCTTTGAAAGGGGTGGGATTTGTACCCCATGAGCTGGACTGGGAAATAGTAACATCAATTCCCAGGACAATAGCCAAAGAGATCTTTTCTAAGAACCATCAGAAAATAGGGCCAGGAAAGGACCTTGGTCTAGTCCATCCCAGACCCAAGACTCTGAGAGCAAAGTGATTTCCTAAACATGTGATCTATCACTCAAATTCCAGCTATCCTAAGGCATTCACCAGTGAAACCCTCAACATCAAAAGGGGCCTGTGAATTTGTTTAAAAATGGACTAGAGGCCTAACCAGTCAAGGCCCCCAGAAGATGCTCACTGAGCATGGACCCCAGGAGGCTGAAGACATTAGTGTGGAGAGAGCATTCTGGAGGACAAACACCTACTTTTGTTTGAGTTGAGCATCTACTATTTACCAGCCACTATGCTGATAAATATTTTCCTACTTAGTCCTCACCGTATTCATGAGATATCAAAATTATTAGCCTGCTTTATAAGCAAAGACATTGATTTGGGGGGAGATAAATTTGGCAAAGTCACATAACTATAATCGGTCATGCCAAAATCACGACTACAGATTGCACGTTATGTCTATCAGAAAGAGTCAAGCTGGGTGGAGAGGGCAAGATGAAGGAAGTCCTGCAACCAAGCAGAGAAATGAAAAGGTGATCAAGGGCCACAGAGGTTCCTGAGTGTGGGAACAGTGTGACAAACTTAGCTCCTTCCAGGAGGTCATAGGAGTATGTGTGCTAGAGAGATGTGTATGACGCATTAAAGCTGAACATGGAGGCAAAAGGAGCAGAATTCTATGTAGAGCACGTGCCTTGGTCTGCTGATGCTGCCATAACAAGATACCATAGACTAAGTGGGTTAAGCAACAGAAATTTATTTCTCATGGTTCTGGAGGCTGGAGGTCCCAGATCAAGGTGCCAGCCTTTTCGGTTCCTGGTGAGATTCTCTTCCTGGCTTGCAGATGCCTGGTCACTTTCTTGCTGTGTCCTCATTTGGCAGAGAAAGAGGGAGCTCTCTCATATGCCTTCTTATAAGGTCACTAATCCTATTGGATTAGAGCCCACCCATATGACCTCATTTAACCTTAATTACCTCCGTAAAGACCCGTCTCCAAATACAGTCACATATGAATTGGAGGGATGCAAAAACATTCGGTCCGTAACAGCATGGTTTTATTTTTATTAAAAAAGTGCATGTGTATGTATATATACATTACTCTATATATTTACCCTTGGAAGCACAGATAACAAAATATATATAAATATTAGAAACGTTTCTTCTCTTTGCTTATCAGCATTAACCAATTGACCTGTAGCAAGTATGTTTTCATTGTTTGTTAAAGAACAAAGTTAAAAATAATTTGAGCCTATTTGCCCTGGGGCCCCAGTGCCTGCCCAAAGCTGTGTGCAGTGACTGCCCATCTGCTCTGCCCTGCCAGCTGGCTCCAGTGACTCCTGCTTAGGAATCGGGTGTGGGAGGGGCAGAGAGGACATCCCCTAGCTCCACCCAATTTCTCCCTGCTTCCACTTGTTGTCCTTTACATTTCAGGGTCATCCCTCCTTCCCTGCCTATCTCAGACCTTGATGCCACATTGAGACCAGGGACAGCTGCCCAAAGGGCAGGCTTGAGATAAGCAACAGGCTGCCTCGGAATTGATATGCAAGAAAGAGCAGCGGCAGCCTTTGTATCAGAGCCTCACAAAAGCAATTCTCTGCAGTTGATATAAAAAGGTGTCAGTTCTGGTTTAAGTACTGTATTACCAGCAAAGATTTATCTGCCTCAAAGCCGGGCCTCACGCCACCAAGGGAATAAACAGCTCTTCTGCTTATCTATTTCACGGAGCACAGTATTTCTGCGGTCGTCTCTGCCTCCAAAAGGACTTTTTTTCTTGGCCTTCCCCAGTTTGTCTCCAGCAATTTGCAAACACAAATCACTCACGCCCAATGATGATGACAGACGCCCTGGTCTACAACCCTCTCACCTAGTGTCTGGGGAGACCACACAGAGAAAACAAAGATAGGAAGGAGGGTCTTTTAAACTGGGAGCAAGTGGGAATATCAAATCTGTTGTGGAGAAACTCAAGGATATAGAGGGGCAAGGAAAATCCTTGTGCCCTAAAACATCGGTAAGAGATTGGCTGGTTTTGGTGGGGGGAATCCTGTAGAATTCACTGATAACTGCAACGTGCAGTATTCCTCGTATCCTTTATGGTAGCCTAGATAGCCAGGTGTCCTGGTACACAGGATATGTAATGATATGGTAGCCTAACATCCTGGATACCAGGGTCTGGCACAGAAGAGGGTAAGGTCACATGAGGCTTTGTCACTTAGAAGATCCTGGCTTTATGGAGCTCTGGGCCCATTTGCCATCCAATGGCCATGGGACTCTTTTTCCAACGGGGTCATACCTGCTCAATCACAACGACAGTTTCTTTTTCTGTGCAGTGAAGATGCCAGGAATATCTATCTCTTCTGTCTCACGTGGGTGTTGTGGAGATCAAAGGCTGTGAAAATCAGAGTTTAAATGTCACAGATGTGTGCATCTGCGTGTGCTCGTACTGTGTATCTACTCACGGGGGCTGGAAACTTTAACAGAGAACAACTTCTTTCATTCTACAAGTCATAGCAGATTTAATTGGCAAGTGCTCCTAGGAGAGCCAATAGAGGGGTTTAAATCTGTGGTCAGGTGTAAATGATGAAGATTGGAGCTTTTCCTGAAAGCCCTGTGCTGGGTGAGATGGCTGAGTGCCCAGGGGAGGAGGAGGAGAGACGGAGTTTCAGGAGAGGGAAAGAGCACAAAAGTGGCAGGTGTGGAAAGGGTATCTGAAGACGAAATTCCCTGCCTATAGATTTGTTTTGTTCCTGCCTGACTGGGTCTCAGATTTTCCAAACCGTATTAGCGAGGCTAGGGGCACTGGAAAAGCTGGGGGAAGGAGGGTGTGCTGGAAACCCTCAAGTGCCCACCAAAGGCACAACTAACTTTAAAGGAAAAGTGGTCTCAACAGTTCCCTTCTCTATAAGCTGTAATGGCTTTTGCAGTCTGCTTTATAAGTACAGATAGCCCTGTCACAGTAGCCATGGCCGGCTGGCCTGGGGACAGTAGGCCAGCTGAAGACAGCCACACAAGGGCAGGGGGGCCCTCCCAGGTGCCTTTAGCCTGACCTGCAGGAACTCTGACCACTCTGGGTGAATAAATAAAAGTGGGCCACTCCCCAGGGTTCCTGCTGGGCTACTGGGTGATTTCCATTGTTGTTTTACATTCTGGTGCATCCCTGCCAGGAGCACAAGTGCTCACATTTCCAGTTAGGGGCTCAGCCTCCAGGCAGCCATGAGCTACATAGATTTGTGTGTACACAGAAGGCCACCTTTCCCAGGAACTTGGGCAGGATCCAGCCCCACATCAAGGCAGCACCTCCTTTAAATTATCACCATTGTACATGAATGCTGCTTAGGAAAAAAACCACTTATTCTCATAAGTCCCCTTATTGGTAGAATATTCCATGGCTTACATCAATTGACTGCAGCATTTTGTAGGGTGTTCTCAAAGATTCTGACCTCAGAGAATATTGGTGTTTCCTTTGGGGGCAGTGGTGGTGGAAATAGCCTCGCGATGCCATCTTCTGCCCTATCTTTCATTTATAAGCTTCCTTCCAAACACTATGCGGTCCAAATACTACCTTGTTCCTGAGACAGGCATTGGAAAAGCTGGGTATCTTCCCTGAGCGCAGTGGTCTGAACAACACTTGAAGCGTCAGTGAAGAATTGTAAGTATGTATTGGGAGGGGAGAGAAGACTGACTGCAACAGAGAAGGCATTACCTAATCGGGTACAGCTACCTATAATTAAACCTGCTTAATCAGTCCTTGATCCAACATACACTTATTGAAACCTATGGTACGCTGTCTCTGTCCTGGCCATATAGAAGGCAGCAGGTTCCCTGCCCTCAAAGAAAACACAGTGCACAGTAGGAACTGCAATGGAGTCATGCTAGAAGAATGCCAGATATAAAGGAGGTTGAACAAGCCAGGATGCTTTCCTCCTCAGCACCCAGGACAGGTCTCTGATAAAATGTCAGCAGATAACAAAGGAAAGTAACCAGATTCCAGGTTTACAAAACAGCTTAAGAAAAGAAGCTCAGAGGAATAATACAGAGTGTTGAGATTAGGGAATGGAAGTAGTTTGGTGCAGTTGAAATAGAGATGGAGAAAGATGGCAGGCAGGCTTGGGTTGGAGTGGGGTTGTATGGGTACCAATAATGCACACAGAACAACTGGCAGTTGTTGTTTAAGAATGCTGTAGTAATGGCCAGCCCTGTTGCTTGACTATCCAACAGTCACCCTCTCCTCCTTTTCATTCTCACTAATGTTATAGAGTTTCCATGTGATTTAGGCAAGGCTCAGGGAACCAGTCTTCCCATTTCCCTGGCCCATGAGTGGTTTAGACAGGACATATAATGTGATCCTACCCAATGAGACATGAGTTATTCTAGAGGTCCACTGGAATGGATTTTTATGGCTCTTTAAAAGAGATGTTCTAATAGAAACAGTCCCCTTTCCTGTCTTTTGATTTTGCATATTCATGCATCATCTGGAACTGCTGTGGTTATCTGGGGACCCAAAGGGGAACCAGTCCAAAGAACCAAGCCAATACCCTGAGGATGGAAAAATGAAAAAATGAAAAGAAATTGGTCTCTCGATGCCATTGAATCAACCAAACCTAGAACTATCTTGTCCCCACACTTATCAGTGTATAAAATAATAAAATTTCATTATGTGTAAGCTGTTTTTAGATCAGCCTTCCACTATCTATAGCCAAAACCATCCTAACTGATCTACAAAAGGGTATGATAGATTCAACTGGGCATGTGGATTTTGAGGTTCTTCATGGTTAATGGAAAAGTATATAAAGGAGCAGTTATTAATGAAGAACTGGAGCTTGAGATAGAACAGATCTGAGAACATCTGTACAGAGGTGGTATTTGAAACTATAGGTGGTTGAACAAGATGATGCAGCCAACATGGAGCATTCAATGCCACTGAGAGGACAGAACGATGCTTCTTAATGATGTGGAGAGTTTGAAGAACTGTTGGCTTGCCAACAATTGGTGGCCATTGGTTACTTTTTTGGGAGCAGCTTTCATGGAGTAGTGAGCTTATAGACATCATGTTGTAACCTTGATGTCTGTCATGGTTGTAGACATGGGTGTAGAGGGGTGTAGAGAGAAAATGGGAGCAGAGAGGGTATCCTATATTTTCAAAAGTCTGTTGGAGAAGGAAAAGGGGGAGATAAAATAGTAGCTTAAGAGAACAGCACTACTGAGGAAAGAGACTTTTAAGGATGAAATGATGGAAGCATGTGTATAGACAGAGAAAGGGGCTGGTGGAGACACTGAGAGTAAAGGAGAGGGGAGATACGGTGCAGTGGCAGGAGTAGAACAGATGGAGCAGAAGAGGAGGGATGGCTCCTCCCCAGAGCTTGGGGGAAAGAAGATGAAGAAAGACTCTGGTGAGGAGGGAGGGTCACACTGCACAGTCCTTTATAGATTAGAAAGCATGTTTGCCTATATCACCACATTCAGTCCCACCAAAAACCCTGTACATTGAGTACTACCATGAACTACATTTTATTTTATCTTTTTTAAGAAATTGCAGCTGACCCTTTTTATTTTTTATTTTTTAAATTTTTTTGGCTGTGCCATGCAGCTTGTGGGATCTCAGATCCCCAACAAGGGACTGAACCAGGGCCCTCGGCAGTGAAAGCATGGAGTCGTAACCACTGGACCACTGGGGAATTCCTCATAACCTACATTTTAGAGGTAAAAACCCTGAGGCTTGGGAAAGCCCACAAGCAGAAAATTATAGTGTTAGAGTGAAACCAAGCTCTGCCAGACCACAAATCCTGAGCTCTTTTGTTATACTGGATCAGGCCAGTTGATTCCTTCCTGGGAACACAAAGTGGAGCAGAGCGGAGGTCCTCTCTGGCTGCCCATGAGAGTCTCTGCAACTTTAAAACATAGAGTACTCGACTCTGTGTTTGATGTCCCTTTGATGCTCTGATTCTGTTGGCCTGGGGTAGGTACTGTATATCTGTGTTGTTCAAAGCCCCCTACTTTTAAGAGCCACTGGTCTATAGAATTAATGAACATTGATTCCTAGGAGGCTCTGACTATTCATCCTTGAAACCTTAGCATAATATTCTGTGCATGTGAATTTCTCAGAGTATTTGTGGAAGGATAGAAAGAAGCAGAAAGGAAGGAAAGGAGAGAGAGAAGGCAGGAATATCTCTTTTTTATTTCATCCATCCCCACTATTCCATTGACCCAGGAACACTTATGTCCTCATCTCTGGGCTTTAACTTTGCAAATGGACTATATTCCAGTCCCCAATCCCAAACTTCGTCTTCTGAGAACAGATGCTCTCCTTCCTCCGACCATCAGTCCATGAGCTGCTTCTCAGCTAATTCTCAGGAACAATTTGCTATGTGTCTCCAGTTAAGTTTCTTTAACGTCCTTTGATGGAAGAGTTGAGGAAAGACATGGTGGAAGACATTCTAAAGAAAGGGCATGTAACATGAGGGCCAGGTACCTGCAGCACGCCACCAAATTCTCCTTCCTGGAGCACGGCTGTGAGCCTGGCATAAATGTTCATGAGGTCACCTTCCAACAGAAGCGCCTGTAAGTTCCCGGAGGGCTAGGACTGGAAGGGCATTATACACATGCATGTGTGCATACAGGTTGGCATATGTCACTTGAGCTAAATATTGTGTGCAGATATGTGAGCGGACTGACCAAACCTGTAAGACTCTAAGGTTACCATCTCCTAAGAACTCAAGAAGTTGTAAGCTGTATCCCAGCAAGTTGCAAGCTGAGTCCCAGATGGGCAAAGTGAACAAAAACAGGCTTTATAATATCATTTCTGTTTATTATTATTATTTTCACCTCTGTGCTGTCATCTGCCATGGAAGGTCAAAAAAGAAGCTACATTTGGAGGACTTCTCAGTGTTTGTTGTCCTTATTCTCAGAAAATTTTAAAAAAAGAGGAAAAAGAAAGCTCTCTGCTTTGCTGTCTTCCAGCCCAAAAAGCATGAGGAGTCAGGGGCTGTACCTTTCCCCGCTTCATAAGTCTGCCCAGTCCCATATATTTTACATGCCTGCACAATGCATTTTATGAGGCATATAAAAGCCAGACGGGAATTATCTCCTTCCTTTGTACGGGCTGTCTCTTTTTGGGGGCGAGATAACAGAGACCTATTTCATTTTGCTGCTTGCTCCTGGATGTTCTGCCATAAATTGAGAAAAGAAGCTCTTTTTGAAAAATGCTTTCTTTGACCCCATTGTCACTGGGAAACTGCAGTGAGAGAAATACCATGTTCTGTAGGATCTCAGTTTAGAGCAGAGCAAGTCAGGGGAGAAGTAGTGCTTTTTCTTTCTTTCTCTTCTCTTCTCTCCTTCCCTTCCCTCCCCTTTTGTTCAGGGGAGGGGGCCGGGGAAAGAGCGCAGGTCTCTCACTTAGAGGAGGGGCTGTCGAGTGGTGGATATGAAGAACACAAGGAAGCAAAGTCCTGGCTTTTCTGAGCACCCAGCCCCCAATCTGGGCAGACAGGGGCGCAGACGCCCACAGGAACGTGTTCATTCAGCTTGAGCTTTGTGCCGGGTACATTCTGCACATTATCAAATATGCGCCACCAGTATTTCATTATCGGCCTCCTATGCAGCCCAGTCCACGCCTGGGTGAGCCTAGAAATTAAATTGTACTTTTACCTCTAAAGAACGTTGTTCTTGCCAGTGCTGAAGGGGAGAGATTGCCAGGCCACTGGGTTGTCAAGTGATGTGAGTGGAGAGCAGCAGCATCGGATGCAGAAGCACTTCTGTTGGGGCTGGTGGGGAAGTCTATTCATGGTCCACATTCCTGGAGCTGAAAAGCTCATTGCAAGCATTTTCAACCCCCCTCTTTGTGTGACTGGGCCAGAAGGTGAAACTGTGGTACCACTGCTACTGCTTGGAACTTCTCTTCTTATAAGATGAATTTCCCTATACTCTTTTCTGCCTTCTCCAGGCACCCTCTGTTAAAACCCAGATACCCTATCCTACCCTCCACCTACCTAGTAGGTTATGTGTATTTTCTCTGGTAATGTAGCATGGATGAATTGATCACATCTTCCCTTTCTAAAGGAAGTCATCTGAAACTGTTCAAGGACACTGAATATTAGAAGGGATGGGCAAACACTGACCCCCCCCGCCCCCCCAAAAAATGCAAAAAACAAAAAATGAGATAGGAAACACACTGAGTTACTATTACAGTTTTTCAGGGACTGACCTACGCACTGAGCATCACTTTTGTAGCTGGTAGACTGCTCTCTGCAATGTCGGAAGAATGAGAGGGTGGCGCTATGGCATAAAGGGGTAGCTGCCTTCCACAAGCCAGCCAGAGCCAGAGAGGCTGGGAAGGGCCAAATGGAATAGCATCTGTGTTCTTTTCAAAATCTTAAGTCTGATCATGTCACTTCTCTGCTCAAAAGCTTCCAGTGGCTTTCAACCACTTGGAATCCAATCCCAAGCCCTCCAACCTGGCTCCTGGTAACTCCCTCATTCTCAGCTCTCCAGCCTCACTGGCCTCTTTGATATTCCCAGAACAAGAGCCTGCCTCACGGACTGTGGTAGAGACAATGCTACAGGCTTTTCACGTGACTCCCGTTTCTTGGGTACACAGGAAGAAGATGACCTTTCCCAACCTTGTGTGCATTAGTTGGAGGACTGTGAAACTGTGTTCTGCAGAAGGAATGTAAGCAGAGCTTATAAGTCCTGAGTAGTCCCAACCCTTTAAAAATCCCACATGATACTCCTGCTCTCCATCCCCAATCCATAGCGTCCTCAGAGGCAAAAGGTCACAAATGAAAGAGTTAGGCCCTCAAATCACTGCTTGCAAGAGACCTGAGAAGGGGAGGCACTCCACCAGCACAGGACTCTGATGTGAGTGAGACATAGACCTTCGCTGTGTCGAGTCTGTGTCAGGACAAACACATCGGTGCTAATCCCATCTTCCATGATGGCTTCTGGGCAAGAAGACTTCACACCACAAAGTCAGGGCCTTCATGAGAATGGCAAGTCCTGGTTGATAATTTCAGACATCTAACAATCTGGAAAATAGAAACAGGATCCATGACAGCTGGAATGTGTTTCTGGAGTTCTCATTCATTCCATACCCAGCACTGATGCAGTATCCTTGGGGGACTCCAAGATAAGCATATACAACAAAGGGTCTGCTCTCAACTTTGCTGGGGTATTAAGACTTAAACATATACAACTTTGAGAGAAAAACAAGAAATATATGTGATATGTTCTAGAACAGATAATGAGTGATGTAGCTGCTCAAGAGGAGAAGAGTTCAGTTTTGCCTGGGGGATAAGCAAGGGATTTATGGGAGAATGATAACTAAAGCTGATTCAAATATGGATCAGATTTAGAGAGGCAAAGAGATATCAAGAATGTTCTTATGAGATCAGGTATATTTTGCTTGATATTACTGTACTTCATGTATGGGAAGTAGGACACCAAGTACCCAGATAACACTTGAAATTGTCTAAGACCTGGAATTCTGAGGCTTTGCCCATCATGTTTTATGCAGGGGATCTGGTCCTCTCTTGCTCATTCCCTAGGGAAGAGGAATGTCTCACATGGAAACCACAAACATTTTCTGCTCCAGTGCCAATCTCATAGCTGAGAACACAATAAGACTCCTCTTTCTCCAGCTCCGGGTGGTACCAGTAACAGCATTTGCAGTGACTTTCTAGATTCCTGGAATGGGATACTGCAGAATGGTCGAATCTTAGAGGTGCCCTACTGTGGCCAAGACAAGGTCCTGTGGTCAGTGCTCTTCTCCCCAGACATCAGAAAGCAGGATGGAAAGGATGGGCCTTGTTTGATGATTGAGAGTACTGAGATGAGAAACTCAGGGCCATGGAGGCCATCTCTCACCCTTGCTCACAACAGCCTTGGAGACACAAGAGAATAAGGGGAGGAAAGTGTCTTTAACTCATTACTTTGGGATTGCTGATAGAAGGCTTTAAGTGGGTGATATCACATTAAGCTGAAACCCCTCAAGGGGTGTCTATATGTATGATATTCACCCCTGCTTTTACTCATGAACATTTCTACATGAGGTTGTTTTAAGAAAGGAAACAATGTAGTTCATCCTAAAGTTTCCATTTGATCAGGTTTTGTAATGAGATTTTGGTCACGAACTCTGTGTATTTCTATGCAAGTTAATACACAAATAGAGAGTTAGACAGATATTGGTATAAAGATAGATAAGTAGATGGATGGATACATAGATGATAGATGATAGATAGATAAATAGAGGTGGACTATAGATGACTTCTCGCCGTATTTATGCATTCAACATCCCAACTCCGCTTAACAGAAGCCAGTCTGTGCTTTCTGAGCAATTATACATGCAGACACAAACCTCTGCAGTGGATGCCAGAAGGACATCATGTCCCACCTGAATGCAGATGAGGTCTGGAGTCCAAAGGAGTCCCAGTCGCCTGCATCCACAGAGGACAGACAGCCACTGTTGCACCCTCAGGTACAGAGCTCTTGGCCAAAGATCTGAGTATGCTGAGCTTTTTAGAGGCAATGGCTGCTGGAAGCCAGGATCTCATTAAACAGTTCTTACCCACAGAGTCTTAAAAGTCAGGACTCTGTGCCCTCCAGCCCTGGGAGATGCTCTGATCCCACGTGTTTATTGACAGAAGCCAGGTTTCTGGCTGACACCTACGTGGGCTTCCTCAGATCTCCTAGCCAGACTCCACCATCCTGAAGAGAAACAGCTCAGTTTCCAGGCTCTGAAAATCTGCATAAGGTGATGAAAAACCAAGGCTTTCTCAAAGCTGCTGGTGGGGTGGCCCTCTTCCCTCTTATCTCCTGGAGCTGTAAAGATCATGAAGAGGAAAATGAGGAGGAGGACAGGAAGGGAAAATTCCCCAAGCCAGCTGAAGAATTTGGCCAGTGGCTAGCAAAGAGAAGAGAATGCTTTAGAAGAAGGGGAATTTATTCATGGACACCTGTCAGAGACTGTCATTCCTCTAGCTGAACTATAGTCTGAATTTTACTATGACATACATCATTTCCTCCTGGACTTAATAACTCTTCTTTATAGGTTTCTTCCCACTCATAAGTGAAGCTCATTCCATATGTATATACTACAAAAGGCCTCCCTGTTCATTGGGAGAGGTAGGTGCCAGCCGCATTTTACATAGGGGATTTTCTATGGTCACCCTTTCCAAGGGGGCCCCTCTTTTCCCTGGGGTAATGTCAACCTCAAGGAAGAAGATTCCTTTCTATGTCCTCACTGGGTGCATGGGGTGAGTCTGTCTGTCAAAGATGGAGAAGACCATGAAGAAAGGATATTTTCTTTCAAAGAGCCAATAGTGACTTTCAGGATGGGTCCAAGTGCAGCAGAACTGCAGGCACAGATGCAAAGGGATTTATGCCTCTCCTTGCTGGGGGGAAAGTTGGGCTTGGACAACATGTGCCTGGCCAGTTTTGCTGGCAGATTTAAGAGGTTACAGATTCCAAGGAGATGGGCCAGCTAATGGCAGCCAGAGCCCAGAGATGCTCTGAAAGGCTATTACAGATCTGGAGAGTCAAGCTGGGAGACTCACTTACCCTTTCCATTCTGCTAGCTCTCCATGGAGCAGTGATCCTTGGCATTTTGAATTGTGACATCCCATCTAGGTTGGGTTTTGGGACACTAGTTCCCTTTCTACTCTAATGTGGCAAGATAACAAAGTGCATTTCTTAAACTATGAATTACAATGTTCTCAGGGTTTTATACATTCTCAGAAAGGTCCCCATAAATACTCAAATTCTAATTTTAAAAATGTAGTTGGAAAGGATGTTAGCAAGCATTCTTGTCCAAGATCCTACCCAAAGAAGTAGATACCTCCACAGCAACCCTAACAGATGGGCACTCAGGCCTTCCTCGTCCTCCTAGCAGGAGAATCATAAAAAGAATCAGTTGTTATCTCCACTGCAATATCAAACTTTAAAATATATTACAATTCACTTGGCTTAAACCATATTTTGAAATTTTGTCATTAAGATAGTGAACACTCCCTGGGAATTTAGCCTTTTAGGAGAAAATATATCAATAAAGTGTTTAATGGCACAGATTATGTGCCTTGAATTATGCTAGGTACCATAATTACAAAAATCAAACAGGTGAAAATGTAAGAAAAATCTTGTAACCTCCTAAGATAAGAGCACTGAAAGTCAAAAATCAGTGTTCACAAGAAAGTGGAAAATAGCAAGTGTTGGCAAAGATGTAGAGAAATTGGAACCTACATACATTGTTGGTAGGAATACAAAAGGCAGCTGCTGGGGAAAAGTTTGGCAATTCTTCAAGTTAAATGTAGAATTATATGATTCAACAATTCCACACCTAGAATATACCTGAAAGAATTGAAAATAGGGACTCAAATAAGTACATCTACATGAATATTCATAGCAGCAGTATTCACAATAGCTAAAAGGTGGAAACAGCCCCAAAGCCCATCAATGGTTGAGTGGATAAGCTGTGTTACATTCATAGAGTGAATTATTTTTCACCCATACAGGGGAATGAACTATTGATACATGCTGCAACGTAGATGAATGTCAAAAACAGGATGCTTAATGTAAGAAGACAGACACAAAAAGTTGTGTATTTTATGATACCATTTATATGAAATATCTAGACCAGGTAAATCCATAGAAACCAAAAGCAGACTGCTGGTCGTCAGGGCTGGAGTCAGAGGAGAATGAGAAGTGACTGCTCAATAAATACATAGCTTCCTTTTGGGGTGATAAAAATGTTTTAGAGGTGGATAGAGGTGGTAATTGCACAACATTATGAATGTAGTAAATGCCACTGAATTGTTCACTTCAAAATGCTGAATGTTATGTTTTATGAACTTTACTTCAATAAAAACTTCAGAAAAAAATTTTTTAAAGATCTCTGCTCAAGTCTCATTTCTAAGACTAATATTTCATGTGTCTTTGAGCAAGACGATTCACTTCTCTGAGCCTAAGTCTTCCCATCTACATGTAACCCAGGTGAAGCTGTTCTGCCTTGTGGCCAGTCTCAGCACCATGTCATATCTAGAAGCACGAGACTGATATCCCAAAAGAACAGAAAAATACTTAACAGTGTTTCTGGGTTAAAAATCATCACTGGAAGCTGCAAGAATTTCTCTCACCTACTATGCAACAAAATGACTTTTTAAAAGAAAACTATCTTCCCTTCCTCCACACTAGCAGAAAGCAAACAGACACATAATTGGCCCATCACCTTCTTTTGTAAATAAAGTTTCATTGGCACACAGCCTTACCCATTGGATGATGCATTCTCTGAGGCTGCCTTCATGCTACAATGCAAAGTTGGGCAGTTCCAGCTATGGCCCACAAAGCCCAATATAATTACTATCTCGCTATATCCACAAAAAGTTTACCAACTTCTGTTATAGAATAACCCAATAAGAAATTGCCAACAAAACAAGAACTTGTGAATGAGATAATAAAAGAACAAAACGGCATGGAAAATGAGATTGAAGCCCTAATGAAAAGAAACAAACTGGTGCCAAAACATCATTCGTAACCAATAAATCCATTGAAAAGTAGGGAACCAAATTACTGCCGTAGAAAAGTAGCCTAGATACTTATTGTGAATATTAAGGACAAAAAATTTAATTAAATTTTAAAAAAAGAAAGAGATTAAAAGGGCAAATGTCACTTAAAAATCATAACTATCACCTCTTAATGTTTTTAAATCTCCCCTTTTAAACTTAAAGGAATCTTTTAGGAAAAGCTCTCCCCTGTGGTGACAGAGTTGTTTGAAGTTCAGAGATTCTTACAATTTAACAACAGTTTCTTTTTCTTTATTTAAGCTCAAGTAAAATTAAATTAATTACATTTATTTCAAAATAGGATCTATTATGTAACTCTGATTCTCTAAAAGTATATCCCCACTTCTCTTCCATCTGTATATTTGCAGAAAAACATGTTCAGAATGATGTTCACCTAGTTATAATGATGATCATTTCTGGGTGGTATAATTTGTAGTGATTTTTTTACTGTCATTTTTGTATTTCCTATATTTGTTTAAAAAGTTAAATCATTCATTCCTTTTTTTACAAAAAGAGGTTTTTTTCTTTAAAAAAACTCAAGGCTAATAGGTAAATTGTTATCTTTTTTCCTCCCAGTTTTATTGAGATATAATTGACATAGTTCACTGCATAAGTTAAGGTGTGAAGCATAATGATTTGACTTATACACATCATGAAATTATTACCACAATAAGTTTAGTGAGCATTCATCATCGCATAGAGATAAAAAATTAAAGAAGTAGAAAAGAAGTATTTTTCTTTGTGATGAGAACTCAGGATTTACTGTCTTACCAACTGTTGTATAGAACATACAGCAATGTTAATTATATTTATCATGTTGTACATTACATCCCTAGTACTTATGTATCTTATAACTGGAAGTTTGTACCTTTTGACTGACTACATTCAACTCTCCTTTCTCCCACCCCCAAACCCCCTCCCTGCCTCTGGAAACCACAAATCTAATCGATTTTTCTACGAGTTTGTTTGCTTGCTTGCTTGTTTGTTTTTGAAGTATAATTGACCTATAACACTATGTTAGTTCCTGTTACACAACATAGTGATTCGATATTTCTATACATTTCAAAATGATCCTCACAATGAGTCTAGTTACCACCTGTCACCATACAAAAATATTACATAATTATTGACAATATTCCCTACACTGTATGTTTTATACTCGTGACTCATTTATTTTGCAGTTGGAAGTTTGTATCCTTTTATCTCCCTCACCTATTTCTTTCTTCCCCCATCCCCTACCCCTCTGGCAACCACCTGTTTGTTATCTGTATCTATGACTCTGTTTCTGTTTTGTTATGTTTGTTCATTTGTTTTGTATTTTTACATCTGTGTATAAGTGAAATTATATAGTATTTGTCCTTCTCTGTCTGACTTATTTCACTAAGTATAATACCCTCTAGGTCCATGCATGTTGTTGCAAATGGCAAGATTTCATTCTTTTTTATGGCTAATATTCCATTGCATATATATACTACATCTTCTTTATCCATTCATCTATTGATGAGCACTTAGGTTGTTTCCATACCTTGGCTATTGTAAATAATGCTGCATTATTACATAGGGGTGTACATATCTTTTTGAACTAGTGTTGTTTTTTTTTTTTTTCCTTCAGTTAAATACCCAGGAGTGAAATTGTTGGATCATACAGTAGTTCTATTTTTAATTTTTTGAGGACTCTCCATACTGTTTTCCTTAGTGGCTGCACCAGTTTGCATTCTCACCGCCAGGGCAGGAGGGTTCCCTTTTCTCCACATTCTCACCAACACCTGTTATTTGTTGTCTTTTTGGTAATAGCCATTCTGGTAGATGTGTGGTGATATCTCATTGTGGTGTTGATTTGCATTTCCCTGATGATTAGTGATGTTTATCATCTTTTCATATGCCTGTTGGCCATCTGCATACATGTATTTTTCTTTGGAAAAATGTTAAAGCATTATCTTTTAGGTGGTGGCATATGGATGATCATCACCTTCTTCCTTGTAACTTTGTATATTTTTAAATGTCCCTGATTTGTAACCAATACTTTAAATAATATTTTTATTGATTTGTTTTTTGAAATTGCCCACAGTACATAGCATAAGCAAGGCACAAAATCCATGTTCATTAAAAAAATTTTTGACACATTTTTCTAAAATTTCACAGGGGGTGTTCACTATTCTCAAGGACAAGAAGATTTTAAGATGTTCTTCACACGCAGTTAGTTACTTGTAATTTATTTTATATTTTATTAATTGCAGTAGAATCACAACTGAATTCCTTTGTAATAACAAAGAAAGAAAAAAAAAAACAGTTTACAAAGCTTAAGATGCCCCCCAACACTTTGCATTTTATGACAAACTGAAATATCCAAGTTGTCTCCACCCATTCTTCACCCCAGTCCTTTCCACCACAGGACAGCAGTTACCCACCAGATGTGCTCCCCCTAATTCCCCAAACCTCTGACCAAAGTGAACCCAGGCTGTTCTGGTTTCCCTCATCCCTTTCTCCAACTTTTCTGGAGTTATTTATTTCTTCTCTCTCTCAGGTAGCACTCTGTCTTTCCTAATGAAAAGGTCTTGAACCTTCTAGAATTTGTTATCCTTCTTTCTACCAGTCACCTAGATCAACCCCATAGAAGGGCAGCCCTGGCAGTGCAGAGGCAAGGAGAGAACTGCGGACACTCAGAAACAAGGGCCAATGGTCTCCAAGAGCTCTTCCAGCTCTTAATTCTGCTTAGGACTATGCTTTCCCCCCAAGGAGACTGCAATTTATTGAAATCATTAAGAAACAATACGGGGGATATATAAGTCCTCAAATGTATTGCTATTCATTCAGTGAAGAAGGGCGAGCATCTGAGTGGGCTGGAATAATTGGGTAAGGTGGCCTGGAGAAGTTAGGGCTTGGGCTGCACCCCCAAAGAAGATAAGGCTTATGTCAATGAGAGGGAGAAGGAGGAAGGGCATTGCCATGAGAGAAATGCCATTAGCAAAGTACAGAAGTGGGCAGGGCATTTCAGGCTCTGGACCCAGGGTGAAAACCACATAATTGGTAGGGGGAACAGAGAAGATATTGAACTGGGAATAACAAGAAAAAAATTGAGAGATCTAGTGTCCATAATCCTATGTTGAACCATCGTATAAGTATTCAGAAATAGGTACTAATTGATAGGGTCCAATCCGCATTCAGCCACAGCAAGTCTTCTGTAGGGAATCATCCTTCTCTCTTTTCCCTCTGTCTTAGGACCTCTCCCCATCTCGTGGCTGCTGTACTAGTCCTTTCCCTCTTATCTTTTACTCCGCTAAGATAGGGAGATAGATGGAGTTGGGTTGGCAGAATGCGCATGGCTGATCAGAGTAAGAAAACACTGTCAAGCAGAAGGAAAAAGCCAAATAGAAAAAGGAGAAAAAAGAAGGAAGAAATTGGCCCTTCTCTTTTCCTCAAACTTTTTCTCACACCTTGGAGTTTCCAGCTGTTGACAGGAAACTTGAGCATCATCAAACAGTGTGTGTTTGATGCAGACATCCATCCTGAAGCCTGGCTGCCCTCCTGGGATACAAGTTTGTCTATCCAACTGCCTACTTTGGTAGCTTCCCTTGAATGTCTCGTAGGAATTAAACATCAAGCTCACCATGGCCAGAACGGAGCCCATCTTCTTCCCCATCATTTGCTCCTGCTCCTGTGTACATTTTCTCACTTCCATCCTTCTAGTTATCCAAGTTGGTCACCTCTCTCTCCCTCAAGTCCCACATCAAAGTGGCTGCCAGGTTAGTTACAGTAATCTCACCTCCAGAGCTTCTCTTGATTTCATCCCATCCTTTTTCACTCCCACTGTCATTGCCCATTTTGGTCCCTTGTTACATCTAGGACAGTTATCTCTTAACTGTTCCCCCTGTATTCATCTTCATCCTCATCTCTACCACCTTTACCACTTCCTTGATGCTGGGGCTAGGGTTGGCTTTCTAATGCCGCAAGTATTATCGTGTCATGTCTTTGCTTAAAAAAGCCACGTGGATCTTCATTGCCTTCAGCAAAATGTCTAGATTCCTTGGTATGCTATATCTGGTCCTCTGAATTCTGACTCTATCCACAGTTTTGGCCTCATCCTTCACTTCTTCCCCACAGCTAATTTACCACTCCATCAATTTGCTTAGCTTTTACTAGTGGTGTTCTTATAGCTGCAATGTGTGTGTTAACTTCCATATCTCTCCCTACCAAGATATTTTTGTTTCTTTCAGGCTCATTCAAATTTCATCCTCTTCCTTGAAACCATGCTGGATTCTCCCCAGCTAGAATGTGCCTAGAACACTGAAAACCACAATGTATTTTGGTGAGGGATGAATGATTCAATCAACCGATGAATAAAGAAATTAATAAAAGATGGAATTCTTGCCTGTCTTTGAGGGATTCTCTTGCATTCCAATCCACTTTTTCCTGGCCAAGCTGAGCTCCCCCAGAGCCTGTCTGTTCTGATCGATCCACAACACCTACTAAAGTATGAATGATGTACCAGTTAAATCTAGGATTTGACTAGTTTTCTTTGCAAGCACTTCCTCTCAGGGCATGTAAAAGCAGCTGCAGTTTGGGCTTCAGCACCGTGCTCTAAGCCTTCAGTTTGACATTCCAGGTATGAAGAAACTCTAGTAAGTTCAAAGGCAGATCAAACCTGAATGCAATATTTAGAGGGTTTCTCTAAGGCTTTGCTCCTGGACCAAAATGTTTAACGTACATGGCAACTCCCTTGGTTCTCCACAGTGGGCAAGTGCTGGGAGACAGGCTCCAGCACCGGTGAGATTTGTGGCTTCTTCATCTGTCTGTTCCCTCCCAGCTAACCTGACCTGCAGGCTTGGAGAGCTTGAGGAGCAATGACATTAGGATGCCTGCCTGAAATTCCTACACTAGAGATCCATTTCTTCATAATATTACATAATACGAATTAGCACATCCTCCAAGGGTGACAATTACGTCATTACTGCCATACCCTGAGACAATCTTTACTTTTGGATGACTGAGGACCCTACAGCCCTTAGGGAAATTAACAGAATAAAAATGTTTGAATTTGGGCATAGAGGATATGAGCAGAGTACAGAGGAATCCTCCATAAGGCACCCTGGGAGCAATTTAGGCAGCTGCAGGAAGGCTTTAGGATGTGAAGGTGGAAGGGACAGAGGGGTATAAGGGAAGGGAAGTAAGAAATTTCTGCAGAGGCCAATAGTGTCTCGTGTTTGTTAAATGGTCTTACAGCTTATAAAGTCATCTGAAATGTACTCTTTCTTTTGATTCCCACAACACCACTATGGGTTAAGAGAAAGCAGGTACAATTTTCCTTCACTTCATAGGTATGGAAATGTAGGCTCAGTGAGGTTTGGTAACTTACTTTGGGTCAACCAGCTAGTTAGGGGCTAATCCAGGATTCCAAACCAGTCTTCTGACCCCTAGTCGATTGACCTTACTACCACATCACCCTGCCTCTGAATGTGTATTTCCAGTAGCAAAGTAAGTCTAGCATACATCCTGTAAACCTAGCATCTAACCAGCTTTCTATAAACTGGTTACCGGGTCTGGGGACCCAAGGGGGACTCCTACAGACCTGGAGACCTACTTCCTCCTTTATCCCCTGGTCTCTCAATTGACAAGTTCTCAAACATTATCAAGACATGATTAATTTTACTAACCTTTGTGGACTTCTGGCACCCACATCAAAAAATCTGTCTCCTGGTATCCGTATGCCAACAAGCACCCCGTGTCAAAATTGAACTCCAGTGATGATTAAAATGGCTGCAGTGAGTTCCTGCCTGCTACTCCTGCAGCCATATTGAACTATTCAAAATGATAATCTGGCATGTGGCAGTAACTCAGACTGAACAGGTCCATCACTCACAGAGGGGGAGGTGCAGCCCCCAGGGTTCCTGTGTCTTTTGCCAGAGCCAGTATTTCCCCTCCAAGCCTTCACTCATCCTCTGCACAATTTATTTCTCCAGAGTATCCTTCATACAACATCAACACTGCTCACTTTACCCAAAGAGTCAATCTCCAGTTGCCAAGAGAAAGGGAAGGTTCTTTGGGGGAGATTTAAAGAGAGGCTTAAACTCAAGGTCTGCAGTGTGGTGCAAGCAGGAGAAAGGAGGGGTAAAGTTGGAATGAGAGAGAAAGCAGTGGATGGACCCTGAGAAGGGACACAGGTGAGGGAAGGTGGATGAAGTTGGACATGTGGGGAAGAGAGAACAAAGAACTGAACCAATCCAAGCCCCTCCCCACTGCATCAGGCAGCTGCCTGCATTTGCTCTTCAGTTTCCAGAGGCCCAGCTCAAGTCCTGTTGCCCAGGAGTGGGAACTACGGAACACCACTCCCAGGGATTCAGAAATCAAAGAATTCTGGGATGGCTCTTAATAATAACAACCAAAACCCACAAATGTTGGGGTTGAGTGGACTCAACTAATAATAATTCCTTTTTTCCACCTGAATTCAGAATCGATTGAAAGAGAGTTTCAGGAATCAGACAGATGAAGATATATCAAAGCAGTGATGTTATTACCAATAAAGGCCAGGCTGGAGACTGTATCTTAATCAGGTTAGACCAGTTGGCTTAATATAACTCTGCCCTTGATGTTGGTTATCCACCAGCCTCAGAGAGTTCTGGAAATCAGGTCTGCCCCTGTAGACACACCAAGAAGAGGAGCTGAAAATATGTGCTTCCTGTAGGCTGTCTGGCTAGAGACAGAGGAAGCAAGAGGAAAGTAAGCATCCACATGAGCTCTACTCCTTCTCCCAAGTTCACCAGTCAGAGTGGTCAGAGTAGGGACAGAGGCCCAAAGAGCTCTCCCAGTGGAAGAGCCTCCACCTGAAGCAGCATACTTGGGGAATAAGCATCCAGTCCCCCAACACCTAACATTTGTATGTCCTTTACAGAGAAAAACACTGCAGTCCATTCAGAAGAGAGGTATATATAACAATCCTCCACATGGTCCAGATGATGATTTTCATACCTACTTTGTCAATGAGAAAAATGAGGTTCAAATAATAGGTGAATTGACCCCAGTCACCAAGTGGTAGAGCTGGAATCCAAATCAGATTTCTGACAAATTTTTAAAGCATGTTTCAAAACATTTAACAAACAGGTCAGGCCAGACATTCTTGCACCCAGAGTTGTTAATAACTACAGGAGAAGTGAGCAGGCAGACTGGTTGAGTTAATGCAGGTAGCTGAAGCCCAGAGAACACGCTTTCATTTGACAAATACTTACCTACTGATGCCGAATGCTGTGCCGTGCACTGGGGACAGAGCGGCAAGCAAGACAGACATGATCCCTGCCTTGGAGAGCTGGGGTGGAATAGGGAAGTGTCTAGCATTCTAGGAGACCCTTTGGGGAGGAAAGCAACTCACAAGGGAAGCACCTGCAGCCTGGGGCTCACAGAGATGCCACTAGGCTCACATTCCAAGAAGTCACTCCAGACTCAGGGTCACCAATGGAAATTGGCCTTGGGTCTTGGGTTTGAGAAGCTGGATCTGGCCTTGGGGTCCAGTGCAACTGAATGAAAGAGTTGAACCCTGGGTCCCCATTAAACTATAGCAGCCAGTCTGACTATAATAAGGGAAAGCTCTTTGCTCTGACATTTCATCATTTCTTTTTGTTCACATTTTTTCCTGTCTGGCTTATTTTATTTTTCTCTGCACCTCTTAGTAAAGTTCCTTCTCAAAAACTCCAAAATTTTATACAATAAACCAAAATAAAGGGAATTACCCATGCTTAGGTTAGCATTGCTAGAGAAGGACCTAGAAGTTAGATGTGGTGGTAACCAGAGCCAAACCTTGGAGACCCTGAAAAAACCAGTGAAGTGGGCAAATGGTGTGATAAAAACTCACAAAGGGGTATGGTGGGGGGATCCTGGACAGCTTCCAAACAGCTAGTTTGGTTTGAAACCCACCTAAACTCAGAGCACTGGAACATAGGCTTTTCTTCACTGGGCGCTCCAGCTTCTCCCATTTTCAGGTTTGCTGAAAAGGCAACTGTGACCAATGGCTGGAAATTACTTCTGAAATGCAAGAATGAAGAAACACAGAGGGGGTTCTGTCAGCATTTATCACCTTGCGCCATTTTGAGGAGCCTCATGCCTCAGTCATGTTTTTCCAAAGGTGTGTAGTTTCCCCAAAGGGCAGAAAGAGCATGCATTTCCCGTCTAAGTGTGATGATGTTCTTCAGTGGCTCTGCATAGCCCTTTCATTAGACACGCTTTCCTGAGTCTATCCTGTGGATAACAGGCCAGTCAGAAAGAGCAAGGCAGGGTTCAGCCCACGCTCAGTGCAGAGGACTATTTGGAACAGGTATGTGATGTCTTATCAGAGAGTAAATTCATCATTTTTTTCAAGTCTTCCCGATGTGCCAAATCTACCTTAGACTTGACAATTATCATCTGTGGATCCCGTTATCCTTGTATCACACCTTAAAGGTTTTCTGGTTGGCTTTTTCCTCCCTCAAGATGTTTAACTTTTGGACAATAAGTGCATCCACTCTATGGGTCAGATCAATGAATTTTTTTAGCATCAAGTTATTATTACTTGTTTAATGAAAATTATATAAATATCATGTGGAGTGAATCAACAAATATGGATTTCCCTGAGTAGAGTATCTCTCTAGATGTCTGGTATAAAACCTCCTGCCTTTGCTATCAATTAATCAAAACCTATCTATTATTTTATTTGTAGTTTCTTCAACAGCCTTATTGAGGCATAACTGACATACAATAAACTGCACATATTTTTTCTTCCAGTTTTTTTGAGATATAACTGACATGCAGCACTGTATAAGTTTAAGGTGTACAGCAAAATGATTTGACTTACATACGTCATGAAGTGATTATCACAGTAAGTTTAGTGAATATCCATCATCTCATATAAATACAAAATTAAAGAAATAGAAAAAAATATTTTTCCTTGTGATGGGAACTCAGGATTTACTCTAACTTGCATGTATAATGTACAGCAGTGTTAATTATGTTGATAATATTGTACATTACATTTCTAATGTTTATTTATCTTATAATTGGAAGGAGGAATTGGATGAAGGCAGTCAAAAGGTAAACTGTACATATTTAAGAGAACCATTTGATAAGTTTTGACATATAGCACACCCGTGAAACCATCACAATAATCAAGATAATGAATATAAAGCCCCCCCGAGTTTTCCTCCTGACACTTTTCCTCCTTCCTGCTCTCCCCACTCCACCACCAATAAGCCTACTATTGCCAAGGAACCCATAATCTGTCATTATAAATTAGACCGTATATTCTATTAATTTATATAGATGGGATCGGACAAGGTGTATTCTTTTTTGTCTTTTTTTTTTTTTTTTTCACTCAACATAATTATTTCCAGATTCATCCATGTTGACATTTATCAACATGGGTGAAAAAATGTCAATAAATCATTTCTTTTTATAGCCTGGTCGTATCCCACTGTATGGATATACCACAGTTGAATGATCCCCTTCATCTGTTTATGGACATTAATTTAGTTGTTAGTTGTGGGTATTACAAATAAAGCTGCTATGAACACTTAAGTATAAACCTTTGTATGGACTTAGGCTTTCCTTTCTCATAGGTTAAATACCTAGGAATGAAATGGCTAGATCATATGATATGTGTATTTTTAAATTTTTAAAAAAGATATTCAAATATTTTCCAAAGTGGTTGTACCATTTTACATTCCCAACAAAATTTATGAGAGTTCCAGTTTCTCCATAACCTCTCCAATACTTAGTAATATCAATCTTTTTAATTTTAGCCATTTCAATAGGTATGTAGTGGCTTCTTATTGTGTTTTAATTTGCATTTACCTAATGTTTAATATTGCTCAGCAACTTTTCAGGGTTTTTTTGGCATCTGTGTATCTCTTTGGTAAGGCGTCTGTTCAAATCTTTTGCCCATTTAAAAAAAATTGTCTATTTTCTTACTATTACTTATTATTAATTGTCTATTTTCTTACTATTACTACTTACTAATAGTTTTCTTACTATTGAGTTTGAGAGTTACTGAATACAACTCCTTTGTCAGATATGTAATTTGCAAATATTTTCTCCTAGGGTATGGTTTGTCTTTTCATTACTTGAACAGGGACTTGGAAAGAACAGAAGTTTTAATTTTGATTAGTTTCAATTTATCACTTTTTTTTAATGGAACAAGCTTTTGGTGTCATACCTAAGAAGTCTTTGCTTAACCCTGTCACAAAGATTTCCGTAAGTTTTCTTCTAGAAGTTTAATAGTTTAAAGTTTTACATTTCGGTCTATGATCCACTTTGAGTTAATTTATTACTATGATGAGAGGTATGGATCAAAGTTTATTTTCTTGGGTATGGATGTTTAACTGTTCCAGCACTACTTTTGGAAAAAACTATCTTTTTTCACAGAATTTCCTCTGCAACTTTGTAAAAAATCAGTAGTCCATATTTGTGTGGGTCTATTTTGAGGCTCTCTATTCTATGCAATTGAATTATTTGTCTATCTTTATGCCAAAATCATACTGTGTTGATTATTGTAGCTTTATAGTAAGTTTGGAAGTTAGTTAGTGTTAGTTCTTCAACTTTTTCAAAGTCGTTTTGGCTATTCTATATCCTCTACATGTCCATGTGAATTTTAGAATTGACTTTTCAATTTCTACCTAAAAGCTTATTAAGATTTTTATTGGGATTGCATTGAATTTATAGATCAATTTGAGATCTGACACCCTAACAATATTAATCTGCCATTTTTTGAACATGGTATGTCCCTCACTAATTTAGGACTTATTTAACTTCTCTCAGCAGTGTTTTTCAATTTTCAGTGAATAGGAAATCTTTTGCCAAGTATTTTATATCTTTGATGATATTATAAGTGCTATTGTTAAAATTTCAACTTATGATTTTTACTTGCTAGTATATAGAAATATAATTGACTTTTGTACATAGATCTCATCTTGCAACTTGCCAAACTCACTAGTTCTGGTAGAAATATTATATATATTATATATTATACATGTAATATTTCATGGAATTTTCTACATTATATATTATATATAATATTTCATTCAATATAATTATATATTATATATAAAATTTCATATAATTTTCTACATAGATATTCATGTTGATATAGACACTTATGTTGTTTGTATATAAAGACATTTTACTTCTTTCTTTCTTTTCTTTTTCTTGTCTTGTTGCACTGGCTAGCATTGCCAGCACAATGTTGAATAGAAGTGGTAGGGTGGACATTCCTGATCTTAGGGGAAAAGCATTAAGTAAAATGTTAGCTGTAGGATTCTGAAAATTATCATTATCAGGTTAAAGAAGTTTTCTTTTATTCTTAGTTTGCTGAAAGATTTTATCAGGAATGTATATTGGATTTTGTCGTATAAAGCATTATCATAATTGCTTAAAATGAGTGATAAATGTTAAAACCCTAAAAATAGCCAGAGAAAAAGACACACTGTGTACAGAGGGATAAAGAGAACAGCATATTTCCCAACAGAAACAACATAAGCAAGAAGATAGTGGGAAAACATCTTGTAATTACTGAAAGAATAACACTGCCAACTTTACATTCTATACCAAGTAAAAATATCTTTCAAAAAGGAAGGCAAAATAAAGACATGTAAAATCTAAAAGAATTCAACACCAGCCATCTGGAACTAAAAGAAATGCAAAAAGAAAATGATACTAAATAGAAATACATATCAATACCAAGGAGTGAAGAATACAGAAAATAGTAACTATGTGAGTAAGTATAAGTGTATATAATTTTTTTTCATTTTATTTAAGTTACTTTAAAGGATAATTCATTGTTTAAAGCAAAAATGTAGTGCTGTGTATATAATGTGTGTAGAAGGAAAATATCTGACAACAATGGAACAAAAGAAGAAATAGACATACACCATTGTAAGGTTCTTATACTATACATGAAGTGGTACAATATCCTTTGAAGGTAGACTGATAAGTTAAAGATGTATCCTATAAATCTAAAAACAATTATTAAAATAATACAACAAAGAATTATAGCTAATAAGTCAACAAAAGATATAATACAGTATAATAAAAATTAATCAATACAACTAAAATGAGGTATCACCTCACACCAGTCAGAATGACCATCATCAAAACGTCTACAAATAAGAAGTGCTGGAGAGGGTGTAGATAAAATGGAACCCTCCTACACTGTTGGTGGGAATGGAAATTGGTGCAGCCACTATGGAGAACAGTATGGAGGTTCCTTAAAAAACTAAAAATAGAGCTACCTTATGATCCAGCAATCCCACTCCTGGGCATATATCTGGAAAAGATGAAAACTTTAATTTGAAAAGATAAACGCACCTGAATGTTAATAGCAGCACTATTTTACAATAGCCAAGACATGGAAGCAACCTAAATGTCCATAGGTAGATGAATGGATAAAAAGGATATGGCATATATATATATATATATATATATATATATATATATATATATATATATATATAGGAATACTACTCAGCCATAAAAAAGAATGAAATAATGGCATATGCAGCAACATGGATAGAACTAGAGATTATCTTACAAAGTGAAGAAGTGAAGTAAGTCACAAAGAGAAAGACAAATATCATATGATATCACTTATATGTGGAATCTAAAAATATGGTACAAATGAACTTATTTACAAAACAGAAACAGACTCACTGACATAGAAAACAAACTTATGGTTACCAAAAGGGAAAGGGGGGATAATTTTTTTTTAATTAGTCAGTCCAAAAGAAGATATAAAATGAACAGAGGGGGGCAAAAGGAAAAAAACTGGAACAACAGATTTAATCCATTCATATCAAAAAGCACATGAATTGCGTGTTCATTCAGGTCAGGACTGTGACTTCTCATTTCCCCCCATGACATCTAGCATTGGTTACAGACATGGGCTTGTGGAATAATTACTATCTCATTTGGACTTGAGCACAAAAAATTGTCATCCCATTTTACTGAAGAGATTGAATTGTGAAGTTCAGTTACTCACCCAAGCTCACACAGAAAGCTGTAGCTATTTCTGGCTATAGCTCCATCTCCAGATTCCAAGTCTGAGCTGTTTCTATATAGCAAAAATTCCCTGTGGAAAGCAGCAGGAAGGCTGGGGGAAATGGGACAGAGGGGAAAGAAGTACCACAGCTCCAGAAGTGGCAGCCTCAAGGTGAGAAGCAATCTCTTTGATCTTCCTTCCTTTGGCCCACCTGCTCCTTGGACCGGGTCATGCTTCATCCACATTTGCCCCTCTGGCCTTCTCTCAATGGGCTCAAGGTACTACATCTGCTCATTCAGGCTCACTATACAAGGGTACCTGATGAACTGAAATCCCCCGGATCCACTTCCCTAGCTATGCTTCCTGGTACATGGCGAATGAAGAACATCTTCCCAATTTGTCCAGAAATTTCCTCTGGGCTCGCAATGGCTCTCCTATTCCCCTGGCCCATCACTCAACTGGAAATTCCTTGAAAATAGAAGCTGCTTAACTGTGCTTTGTGCTCTCACAGAGGATTCTCACTCAGGGTCCAGCTCCTGGTTCATGATCCTTGCTGAAAGGCCCTAGCCTTATCCCAAGGCTAATGGGGATACTGGTGTTTCTTCTCCCTACCTTGGTGTATGTGCATGAGCTGCTGTCAGTTATGACTATGGCCACTCTGACTCTAGCAATCAGGCTGTTTTACTCACTCACTGACTTTTCCTTTCCTTTAACCTCCTCCCTCCCTCCAGGGGTGGGGGTGAATCTGGTTTCACGATCTCCCATCTTGAATGGCAATCAGTGTCCCACCAGATGTGACGTCTCGTATCCTTGACTTTATCTTAATAAATAATCCAACATATTTAGCAGAAACATTGCATCTTTGTTTAGGGATTAAACCTGGAGATATATTTAAACTGCACTAAGCACTGATAATCCTGAAAGGGCTAAAGCAATCCTGGTAGCATGATGGGGCCACAGCAGTTAGTGCGGTCACTCAGCTGCAGATGTTATTAAAGCAGCTGTCTGTGCTTAGCGCAGAGCAGATAAGGGAAGAGCAGTATGCACGTGGACATGTGTACACAGACTCGCTCCAGCATTCCTGGGTGCATGCAAATACACATGCCTATATACTCGAAATGCACGAACTCATGTAATTATGCTTGCAATCCTATGCAAATGCATATGAGCTTGCACACACACTGGCATATATGAAACATGTCTGTTCATGCATATGTAAGCATATATGCCCGCTCATGTAATTTTGCAAGTAAATGTAGATAAGTATCTATGTGTACATGCAAACATGACCACCTCCCAACACTTCTGATGGTACAAATACTCAAACAAACAGCTGTTCTGAAGCCATCTGGTACAAGGTACAATGCTGAGAACGTGAGTCCCTGGGCTCTAGATGTGCAGTTTTAGACCCAGTGCTCTGGGTCTCCAGTAGATGTTTCTTCTTGCATTTGTGCACAGTAGTCTCTATCTCCCGGGAGTTGTAGCAGATCCTTCCTTGGCTGCCTTCTGATGTCAGGAATTACTTGGAAACCCTACTGCAGCCAGATCAATTCAGTATTCTTTTGCCCCAGGAGTTAGGACACCTGGTGCTACATGAATTAAAGCATATCAGCTACCTGCCCACACAGTCGGCTGTGAGGCCACTGCCCCAACCACTGGTGGCCTTGATGTTTCTTTCATTTATTCACTCATTGTCTCAGCAGGTATTTCTTGGGCTTCTCCTGGGTGTTTTGTGCAATGAGTTGTACAAGATGGAAGTACATATAAGGCATATTTCTGTCTTTCAGGCTCTCATGGGAGGGGATACAAGGCCTACAACAAAGAATTAATTATGTCACGATAAAAAGCAGTCACGCAATGGTACAGTAATGCTAAGATTCCAAATGAGCAGGTGTCAGGGGTCCCCAGGACCATGTTTGGATGTTCACTAGAGGGACTCACAGGACCCAGCATATAATTGCACTCATGGCTAGTATTTATTACAATGGTGTAGTAAGGATACACAATTGGATCATAAGGAAAAAAGGCACATGTGGCTTCTGGAGGAACCCATGTGCAGATTTCCCCAGGCTCTTTCCTTCCCAAGACTGAGTACACAGCACACACTCTTCCCCTAGCAATAAAAATGCAGCAACACATGTGTGACCTTTCTGCCCAAAGAAGCCCATCAGAAACTCAGTGCCCAAGATTATTATGGGGGCTGGTCACATAGGCACATACCTCTGCATATGCCTAGCACAGACCGAAGCTCCAGTCTCCTAGAAGGAAAGCACATATTCAGCACAAACAGTCTAGACACAGTAAGACACTCTTACCATTTTGGGAAAGTATTTTATGACTGTAGGGACCTGCTTACCATCCAACGGCCAACCTTGCAAGCAGGTTTTTCTAAGGACAGCAGAATCAGGCCTGCTCTGTCAATTCTTTTCTGCACAGAACAGTAAGAAAAAGTGAGCAGTTCCAGGGAGAGAAACGTGAGCGTGAGCTGGGCATCCCAATGGAGCAGAGGACCCTTGAACTTGGTCTTGAAGGCTGATCGGGATTTGAACAGGCAGAGAGGACTGAGGTGGGGACTTCAACAGCTCAGTCCCAAGGGAGAACAGAAAGGTATCTAGGAGGCTGGGGAATGGAGGGAAGAGGCTTCTTGACCTAGTCAGCCAGCTGGGATATCTTGCATGAGTTGTAAAATCCACTGAGCAATGGGGATTTAGATCGGTCCTGAAAGAGCTATAAACTAAGAAGAGAAATAGACAAACAGCACAGCAATCTCAGTAGCAGGATGGAAGGAGAACTCAGCCTTGTCTGAGGAAGTCCTGATCATCCATATCTAGCTGGGACCTGAGGACCAGGAAGGAATGTGCCAGCTGAAGGAGGATGAGAAGGAGAATGGGGTCCCAGGATTGCACATGCAGAGGCTCAGAGGAGAAAAAGAACATGGCGAGTCCCACAATCTCCACAAAATTATTGTCCTTGGCAGGCTAGGGAACTATGGGTAAGCTTTTCCTTATTTGTTTTGTTGCCAAAATAAGGTCCCAATCATCAGAGCCAGGTTCACATTTAATTATACAGGCCTTACGTTGTTTAATGCCCATTGAAATATGTAGCCGTTTTATAGGGAGGGCACCAGAGTTCATCACAGGTAGGGGACTTTCTTGCGCTTGTCTTTGATGCTTCCTTTCTCTAACTCACATCTAATATATCAGTGAGTCCTCTTGTCTCCACTTCCCAACACATCCCCAAGCAGACTGTCTCTCTCCATCTGTGCTGGTGTCACTGGAGTCCAAGTCACCAGCATTCCTCTCCTGATTTCAGTGCAGCATCCAGAATGTTCCTCTAAAATGTAAATTAGATTGTATTTCTCTCCTGCCTAAAAACTCATACACATTCATCATTGCATAAATATAAAATCCACCATGTCCTAATGTCCCAGGGATCTGGACCCTTGCCTACCTCTCCACCCTTGGGGTATCACTCCCCATGCTATTTGCTGGGCTAAACTCACCCTGGTCTTCTTTCTTGTCCCTGAGACATGCCAAGCTCATTCTTACCTCAGGACCTTTGCACATGCCATTCCCTCTGCCTAGAGCTCTCTTTTCCCAGCTCACTAAGCTCCTGGATCCTTCTCCTGACGCAGTCCCTGCTAAGAAGCACCTCTTCAGACAGAACTCACCCAGCTTCTCTAGCTCAAGTTCCCCCAACAATACTACCCCATCTCAATGACTTACTATTTGGTTATTATGTCATTTTCTTTATGTGACTACTTATTGCAATTTGTATTTTTTTTTCTTATTTGGATTTTGTCTTCTGTCTCCCCTCAATTTCAATGTAAATTCCTGGATGGCAGGAGCCCTGCCTAGCTTGCTTATCCAGCACTTTAAAATATGCCTGGCACTGTGCTCAACAAATATTTATGGAATGGATGAATGGTGACTCAACTAGTAAGTGGCTGGACTGGGGCATTTCTGTCTTCCATCTGTGTTGAGGCACAGAACATACAAAGCACTCCAGCAGAGGGATGGGGTATGCCTGGGGAAAGTGTCACAAAGAGGAAACCTGGGCAGCCAGTGGACAGCAGGACAGTGGACCCTGAGGAGGCCTGCAGCACATCTAGGGGGGCAGAACAGGCGTCTGCAGACAGTCCCTCTACAGGCAGTGTGTGGGAACCCAAGGCCGCAAGCTGAGCAAAGAGCCTTAAGAAGAAGGAGGTAGGATCTCTGTGGAGTCCAGATAGGTGGTCATAAGGCTTATCCAGGTTAACAGGACTTTCTTATTGACAGGGGAGGAAGGCAGCAAGGAAGGAGACTGAGGCAGACAGGCAATGTCAGGGGTGGTAACTGGGCACTAGCTGCTAGTCTGGACTTCAGGGTCAGATCTGACTTCCCTGGGAGAACTGGCCAGAGAGGTAGGCCTGATCCTGGAGAAACAGGGCACCCAGCAGAGCAACAGTTCAGAAACCTCGATCTGCATGGGGTGCAGTGGGTGGAATCACAGGCATGGGTGTTTGGGGTGTTTGAGCTGGAGCATGAAGGTGGTGGGTAAGGAGCAAAGGAGGACTTAGCATAAAGCCCAGGGTTGGTCTCAGAGGCCAGGGCGGCAGGAGCCTGCATGAAGTAGTCATGAGGCCACAACTGTGGCCGCTAGAAGGCAGCACAGGGGGGCAGGGAGCATGGAGACCATCACACCGGGAAGCCAGGCACAAACTTCACTCCTTCACACTTTTGCCAGGGTCAGCCCTAAATGGACTTTTCTGGAACCAACAAAAACAGAGGCTGGAATAGGGCTTTGGAAGCAGATCTCTTTAGCAGGAGAGAAAGCCATGTCAACGGCCCTTCCCACTGACATCCAGCCAGGCGGGCCCCATAAAGGCCAGGAGCTCGGAAACTGCAGTGGTTTTCACCAGAACTCTGCTACAACTCTGCTTCATCTCTGCTCAGAGTCTGGGAAAGCTGTGATTATGTTCTTCTACATTTTATGGCAAACGATTGGCCTCCAGATCCAGAGGGTTAAGCAGGCGGAAGCAAGGGAGTTCCAGGGCCTACGAGTGCAGCCCTTCCCCACGTGCAGTAATTAACAATGGAAGAACCCTGCCCGTTGGAGTCTCTGCGGCCCGGCTGGGCTGGCGTCCACCCTCTCACTGACAGGAACAGCACCGCTCTGTTTGCACGGATGGGACTGCCCAGCAGATGGTGAATCAGACCTCGATGTCTCTCTGTGTGCTTTGTACATTTTACTTGTTGGTAATGAATTTACAAATCCTTTAAGTACAGAAAACAGAACCTTCCCACGAGCTGAACAGATGGGAGAGAAGGCTTTCTAAAGGCTTTTCAAAGTAGCCTTTTTTTTCCCCCTCCTGGTTTAACATCTCTCTCTATGTCTACAAATGCTTTAATAGCTGGAGGTGAGGGGGAAATTTGCCTTGCCTTTCTTTCTTTGGATCCCTGGAAAAACTGGGCAGGCCTGCCTGCCACAGCCAGGAACCCATGAGCAGGACAGCGCCAGATCCTGGCAGGGAACCTTCACCATCCTATCGATACCTCCTGGAGTGTGTGTGGCACAGTCCACAGAAGGAAGAAGGGAAGGAAAACTTCTTGCAAAGCTGACACCGATTGATTTCTCTGGTGGGGCAAGAGCTCCAGGGTTCCTTCTAAGTCGAATTGATTGAATGGCTTATAATTGCAAACCTGTGGTAGATTGCATTTATGGCCCCAACGTTTTACCCTTCCCTTTACCATATCTCTCTACAGTGGGCTCCCACCTCAGATGCGGTCTCTTGCCCGCCCCCATCAACCATGTGACTTGCTTTGGCCAATGGGATGTTAGCAGACTGGAGGCAAGCAAAGGCTTTAAATGCACTTGCCCAGTGAAGCTGGTTCTCTTGCTCCATGAAAAGGACATGCCTAGGCAAGCTTGCTGGTCCTAGGAGGAAGAGAAGCATGGAGCGGAGTCAATCCTTTGCCAACTAGACAGGAACACAGGACGAGACAGGTAAATCACGATCCCACAGTCAAGAGTCTAGAGGACATACGGTATTTGTTTTTCTCTTTCTGACTTACTTCACTCTGTATGACAGACTCTAGGTCCATCCACCTCACTACAAATAACTCAATTTGTTTCTTTTTATGGTTGAGTAATATTCCATTGTATATATGTGCCACATCTTCTTTATCCATTCATCTGTCGATGGACACTTAGGTTGCTTCCATGTCCTGGCTATTGTAAATAGAGCTGCAATGAACATTGTGGTACATGACTCTTTTTGAATTATGGGTATGTTAACAAATATATATGGAATATAAAAAAAAATGGTTCTGAAGAACCTACAGGCAGGACAGGAATAAAGACACAGACATAGAGAATGGACTTGAGGACACGGGGAGGGGGAAGGGTAAGCTGGGATGAAGTGAGAGAGTGGCATGGACATATATACACTACCAAATGTGAAATAGATAGCTAGTGGGAAGCAGCTGCATAGCACAGGGAGATCAGCTCGGTGCTTTGTGACCACCTAGAGGGGTGGGATAGGGAGGGTGGGAGGGAGACGCAAGAGGGAGGAGATATGGGGATATATGTATATGTATAGCTGATTCACTTTGTTATAAAGCAGAAACTAACACACCATTGTAAAGCAATTATACTCCAATAAAGATGTTAAAAAAAATGAAAAAAAAATAAAAAAGAGTCTAGAGGACAGTCTTCCTTCTACCTCAGCGTCCCCAGCACAGAGCACCTCCCCTAGAAGAAACAATAATTACAGAAATGGCTAGGGTTTACCAAATGTATATGAAACAAAAAAGGGTAATCGTTACACTAACCTTACAGAGTTGTTTGGAAGAGTAAGTGAAAGATAACAAACCTAAAGCATTTAGCACAGTCCTTGACCCATGGCAAGCACTGAGTAAATGTCAACTAGTGCATTATCTACATGCATTGACTTTGATCATTAAAACCACCCCGAGTTAAATATTATTATCTCATGTTACAGATAGGGATGTTGAAGCACAGGATAGTTTAGTGACTTGGCCAAAATTACACAACTAGATAAATGAAAGAGCTGGGATCAAAATTCACATTCATTCAGCGACGGAAACAATCAAGAGAACAGTACAAAACCAGATGCAGGATAAGTACATGTCCAGAATTAGAACACACAGAAAATGCTGGTAATACCATAAGGGAGAAAACTTAGATTGGTCCGGAGCAGGGTTTCTGAGACTTGGCACCACTAACATTTGAGGCTAGATAGTTCTTTGTTTGGGGTAGTCTGTCCTGTACATGGTAGGATGATGTTACCAGCATCCCTGACCTCTACTCACTAGATGCCAATACAGCCTCCTCCCCAAGTGGTTACAACATTGTCAAATGTCCCCTGAGGGGCATAGTCACCCCACATAGTCATCCCCACTGGTTTGGGAATCTCAGGGAAGGTTACAAATAGAGGGTAAACGTCAAGATGTCCTGACAAGAATACACATAGCAATTCCCCGGTGTGAATTTCAAGGACCAATAAACATGTACAAATTAAAAATAAATTAGGAGAGACCATTTCAGAGCAAAAGACAGTCCTTTCTAAGAAAGCATTACTGGCAATTTTAAACTAATACTCTAAAAATAATATCATATTTTTGAAAGTTTCTAACAGGAAATTTATAGAATCCAATTTGGATGTAAACTATATTGTGTGTGTTCACTTCACAAAGTTTATCAGCTGCATATCTCTATTAGTACAAGAGGAAATGTGGTCCAAAAGTACGACTTATTCTGGTATTTTTATTTAGCTTTACAACATGCTCCCCACATGGCGGTTATTGTTGTCGTTTTAGCAGAGACAGTGATACTGTTGATATGGGCTGGCACCAGAATGAGAACTGGCATTTGGTTAACAGTTGCCTTGTTTGGATACAGTCTTCAGTCTCATTCACCGTCTCATATTTCTGGCCTCCCTTAATGTGGAAAAAAAGACATGTGCTGATTTACAAGATCTAATTTCCCTTTGATAACTCTATTCGTTTCCTAGGTCTGCCATAACAAAATACCACAAGCTGGATGGCTTAAGACCATAGGAGTGCACTCCCTCACAGTTCTGGAAGCTGGAAGCCTGAAATCAAGGAGTCAGCAGGCTGGTTTTTTTCTGAGCATCCTGAGGGAATCTGCCCTATGCCTCCTTCTTAGCTTTTGGTGATTGGCTGGTAGATCCTTTGTGTTCCTTGGCTTGTAGATGCATCACTTCAATCTCTGTCTCATCACATGTTTTCGCTGTTGTTTCTCTCCTCTTATAAGGACACATTGTAATCATATGGGATTAAAGACCCACCCTACTCCCACTATAATTTCACTTTAACAAATTACTTCTGCAATGACCCTATTTCCAAATAAGTTTACTTTCTGAGGTACTAGAGGTTAGGATTTCAATACATCTTTTGGAGGAACACAATTCAACTCATAATAATAACCTATCGTGTGAGACCCACTTTTGGATGACATCTACTCCACCCAATCTACCCCTTTTATGAACATTGCCCCCTCTGATCCCTAAAGGAATATGGCTAGCAGAGATCACACTCTTCTATAATCCTAGAACCCCATATATTCTACCAACTCTTCCACCAAATTGTAACCACAGGATTTTGCTGCTACCCTGCCATATGCATTGGAGTTGTTTTTCTACAGCATCAGGGGTGTTTTCCACTGCCCTATCCATCCCTCCTCCCCAGACCCCCTTGTAAGCACCCATGATTTGCATTTGTAGAATGATGACAAGAGAGGTAGTTTCCATCTGAGGTCATGAAAGAGGTTTTGCTTGGTTGGATGACAAGATGCTATAATAAAATGCAGCCTTTCTTCTGGGATCACAATATGCTGTTGTTGTCACGTCCTTCGCCTTCGAGAAGCCTCATAGCCACTTAAATTAGAAGTTTGCCTCAGTTACCAAGCACGTAAAAGTTAGGTTAGTATATAAAATTTCTAACTGCCCTGAAGTGGGTAAAAGGTAAATGGAGGGGAAAGAAGGGGAAGGGGAGGAATTGGAGGAGGTCCCAGGAAGGCAGGCTGGGGCCGGGGGAGGATTATCCCTGCAAAGAAAGAAATAGTAACGCTAGATAAAATCAGTGGGAAACATTTCTCAGGGACTGATATTGAAAAAATGGGACAAGAGAGTCAATGACAGCTGCCTATGTAGGGCGTGAACTGGCATAGTGGTGATGGAGCCCAGCCAGCTGGGACATGACTTAGCTCCCATCAACCTGGGCAAGTGCTGAGAGGAAAGACCGTGATGAGTGTGGTTTAGTTCTCAGCTCTAAAATTTGCTATTGTAGCAGGTCAACATGGCCCTGTAACCAGGCAGATCCCTGCCAGGGAAATCCTAGTGATAGTAGCAAAGAGACCCAACCAGGAAGAGTCAGCTTCAGTGCATGTTGAGGAAATAGCTCTGACTGGGTTAAGCATCACTAGCTTAGCCTCCCTGACCTCATCTGTAAAATGGGGACGTATGAAAACCTCTAAAGTTCTCTCCCAAATGTAGGGACCCTGCATTAGACCCCAGGGATAGAAACAGAGGGGAAATCCCCTTCTAGTGCTTTCTCCGACCTGCTCTCTCTTCTGCTCCTCTTTGATAACCTCCCACCTTGCTGAACCAACTGTGGGTTTCTTGTTAGAGCTCCAGCTTAATAAATGCCTCCATGGCCGGCAATTGATTTTCTAAAAATGTAATATGCATGCAAGCTCAACCACACAGCAATTGAATGCTTCTCCGCTTAAAATCAATTGTAAAAGTGTATGTAAAGCTACAATAGTGCTAAACTCCCCATAATGAGGTGGTTGTGCTAAGTGAGCATCTGATTTACGAAGTGGCTCAGCGGTGCAGGGCTGCCTCATGCCACCTAATCAGGTGACAGCAGGACATGCGTTGGCTCCCAGGTGAGCAGGCAGCCCTGGAGGTACAGCAGCAGGACAGTGGCAGTCAGAGTTGCAGGGGGAGAATCTGGGCTCACAAGTGAGGGGACACCCCTTATTCAGGCCCCCTTCCTTCTTTAACCTCTTCCCCATCCCACCCCCAAAATGGAAATTAAAGCTCAGAGGACAGGGAGAGAGCAAGAGGAAGAAAGGATAAATAAAGAGTGGGCAGGCAGACAGGAGGCTGGAGGGCTGGATCTAGAGTGTACGCAGGCATTCTAGCTGGGCAAGAATGGGCTCCCAGGGAGGGAGTATGGCAGGAGGAGTCTGAGAGCCAAGCCATGTGTACAGGACTAGCCTCAACTATCTTGCACAGCAAAGCTCCACGTCCTCATCTGCTGGACAGAAGATGGGTGCAGAGGGCTGGGATGGGTGTTAGCCATGGGGTTGTTCTCTGAAGGATCTGAGGTTCAGCTCAGGGATCCTTCATCCAGTGGGCCACCTCTGTCACTCCAGAGCCCTTCAAATCCCCAACATATTTCCCCACTCTGCTTAACATTTTCTAAAATACCGCCATTAGATTAGTCTTTCCAATACAACTCTTGCATCACATCGGGCTCTCTCCCTCTGTTCTCTTCTTTAAAAAGCAGATATTCCCAAGAGAAGTAACTCTTAATACCCTAGTAGTGCAGGTACTCCTAGGGGAATTGGGGGTGCGGCCTGGAACAAAGCATGCATCTTTAGATATGGACTCAGCACCCAGCATGTGCCAGACCCTGAGCAATATGTGTGGGCACGACATACTCTCGCAGAACCCCCAGCTTAACAGTTTAACAAAGAAGAGGGTTGCAATCCCAGATCCCAAGCACCGAGGGAGGCATGACGAGGTGGGGCAGTCATGGGGAGCAGAGTCAGCTTTACTACTTAGAGGAGGAGGAGTTTCATGCTGAGTCTTGAAGGAAACGTAAGATTTGGTGAAGTGAAAGAGGGGGGAAGAAGAACATCTCCAAATGCAAGGAGGCCACACCACGCAGACCTGCCGGAAGCCATGCTCAGAGCTATGCGTAGCAGGGCTGGAATTGGCATCTAGAGAAGAGGCAAGAATTATGGTGGGAGAGATTGAGATGGATAAGGACTCAGCCTGGCTTGATGACTGAATTTGCAGGGTGCGAGGAAAGGTCTTCCCCAGTCTAGGATATTTTCCAGGTTCCTCTTTCCCTAGAATCCCTTAGAATCTCAAAACTGTCCCTGCTCTTCAGTCCTGGACCACCTAATGGACCAGAGCCTTGCTCTATTGAGTGGGTTTTCTCCGAGGGTTGTGGAATAATCACTGAATCCACCTCTGGACAATCCACCCACAGGTGGCTAGTGACTCCCTAGATACTTTGAGGCTCTGCAGCAAGGAATATGCTCGAGGTCATGGTGATGGTGATGGGCCCTCACTCTCTTGTCTGGAACACTGGAGGCTGACCAGGAGTTCAATCTGTGTGAGACTAACCATATACTGTAGTGAACTGTGGAGTCACGCAGACGGCCCCAGTTCTGCGACCCCCAGATGGTTATTTCAACCTCTGTGCCCCAATTTCTTCATCAGTGGAAAAGAGATTCTAGCAACCTGGATTTGGGTGTCACTGTGCAGATTAGATGAGATATGCATGTAAAGCCTTCAGCCTAGTGCTTGGCACAGAATAAACACTCAGACTAGCTAAAATGATAAGATGTTGTATAAGGACAGAGATCTCTCCTCATAAGGGCTTTCCATCTACATGGTGACACAAATAACTGTAACACAAAAGAAAACTCACCATGCCACTAGAGATGGGGACACGTTTTGGACTGGTCTCAAGAGGGATGGCCATTGGGTCACTCACATCTGAAGGATGAGAAAGATTTGACAGACCGATGGAGGAAGAAGGGGTCCATGCAATAATCATGACCTACACACGACAGCGGGCACTGCCTTAGGCTACTCACATTTCTGGTTTTCCAAGCTGAATTTAGAGCCTGGGACCAGCAGCTGAATCTTCCATTTCTTTGTGTCCCTGGTGACCCCCCCACGTGCCCTGTACATGAGCTGCTCAGGGACAAATTGCCCATGATGATGCGACACACGGCTTGAGCAGGCAGCAAGCTCACAAAAGAGCCAGGAAGGGAGACCCATGCCCCCAAAATGCCCCTAACAATGCTATCTGACCTCAAAAGCAGGCCAGGTTGCTGAGCAGATGCACCTGGGCTGGAACCCTGACTTCACTCATTAGAGGTGTGGCCCTTCATCTATAAACTAGGGATAATAACAGGAGGAGGCCATGTGCTGATGCATGCCACGTTCTTAGCACAGAGTCTGGCGTGTAGACATGCACAATAAATATTAGCGTAAAACATAAAACAACAAAAAATAAAATAAAAGCAAGTAAAGTCACTTAAAATGTTGATGTGGCTCAGGTCTGCTTTGAGACTGGGGCTAGAAACTTGGGCCTCAGGCTTTTACTGATCTGCCCGGTGTCAGCCCAACTTCTAAGGAGAGGACAGCCCCATCCCCTTGGGATGTTTTCCTTCCTGCTTTTCTATCAACAGTGGAGGTTGTTGATAGAAAAGACTTTCCCCAAGCAGACCTGAAGCAGGGAGGGAGGTGACTAGCAACCTGTCCTAGGGCAGGGCAGGATTTGCCAAGCTTCCTGGTAGAAACCAGCAAAAATAAACCTTTAACCCTGAAAGGCAATTGATTGCTGGGAAAAAAAAATTTACAAACAATTGTCAAAAGTAGCGTGGACTAGTGGCATTATCCCATTTTATCTTCAAGAAGGAAACTGGGGTCTTAGGAAGCAAGTGACTTTCCCTAATAGCATGTGGCTAGACCACCTAACTGTTACTCTTGTCTCACTTTGCCTTCCATCTGGCTCCTGAAGTGTCCTAGCAGCAGATGGAGAACACGAGTGCATGTTTGGCATGGTCACTGCTGCTCTGTGTGGTGAGGGGAGGACACCTGGTAGGGTCTGCCTTGGCCCGGGCAGAGCCCGCTGATGAACACTGTTGCCACACCATATGCTCAGTGAGTCCTCAGCCAGTGCCCTCCAGACCCGCACTGGCCACCTCTGGGGTGGGTACACTTGGCTCAGAGACAGGAAGATGGGTTTGAGGGCCTCTGGCAGTCAACTGGGTTCTGATTCAATCATCCTTACCTTTAAGAGGAAGTTGTTGCTACATCGTTAGCCCAAGGTGATACTGATCATCCCTGCTAGACCCCAAGGCTGAATCCTTCTCCAGGTGGGTTTTTGTCAAAGACCTCTATCACTCACCCTCCTTTTCTCCTTCATCTCTCTGTAGGTGGGGGGGACCATATAACTGTCATCTAAATGACAATACATTTAAGAGTGAAAGGAGGTGCTACTTTGGACCAGATGCCAGGCCAACAGGTATAAAATGGGGGGCACAATCTAGGCCAGCCAGACATATGGTCCCCCAAATAAGGACCCATCATATCCAACCCTGTTTCTTCCCAACCCTCCAATTGAACCCCCCCCCGTCTTGATGGCAGAGGCCCTCCTTGTACCCCAGTGCAGTCACAAGAGAGCTGCTTCCATATGGGGAGCAATCAAAGGAGACAAACTTTCCAGGGAACTGGCTCTTTGTCTGCCTAAATGTTCTCTCTTGGGAAAAAAGAACCAAAGAAGTCTATTCCAGAGATGTCCTAGAAGGAAAAGTGGGGGAGAATGATGATTCTGAACAGAGCAGGAGTCCCCAAAAGACAAAACACTCCAATGAATGCCCCTCCCCTGACTTCCAATGGATAGATTCTGCCCATCCTTCAAAGTCCAGTGCACATTCCTCCTCCTCTGTGATGTCCGCCTGAATTGCCGGGCACAGGGACCTCCCTTCTCAGATCTTTGTAGTTCTACTCTTGGGACTTGTAATATGCCTTATCCAGGCATCTAATCACTTATCCTTGAGTATGCCTTTTAGCATACTAGAAGGACAGAGCAGTCTTATCATTAGATTATTGTGATATATATACGTGTGTGTATATAAAATGTATGTATTATATAATATATTGATATGTGTGTAAAAATATATATTTTGTATTATGTATATTCCACTAAGTTTATATACATTCTGTTAAATACATATACATATAAACATATATGTGTACATTATATATATATATATATATATATATATATACACATTTATATATATAAATGAAAAGAAGAATGGAAGTTTAGATGGAGAGATGAGCCTACTGAATATAAATTTATCTCAAAATAATCAAGGGAACTATCCCCAGAGAACAAGAAGTCATTTACCTAGTAATGAGTGATGGAATTTTCACTGTGGAGAGTTTCTAAGTTTGGGAAAGGCTGACACTTGTGCTTTTTACATCTGGACCTTTGGTTTGTGACCTGACATTGTGAGGATTTACCCAGGTGTTTTCCTGGAGGCGTTTGACCTTGAGAGGAAGAGAAACAATAATAGAGTAAAAACAGCGGTAAGACCAGCTATCGCTGTCCAGTGGGCAGAGTTTCCTGGAAAGGGTTACTCACTCCTTTTACCAGTATGAATAGTGGCCTTGGCAGTTGGGTCATTAGTACCCACTTTTGACACTCTTCTTTATTGATTTCTGTTGGGCTTCAGCCCCTTTGCCAATCAACTGCTTAGAGACAGAAGATTGGACACAGAGATCTACTAAGATCCCGTTTCAGATTTCTAAGATTCTGAGGATCATTTTCGAGAGATTTCCTGTTTATTTAGGCAGAGATGGGTCTTTGTTTTTCAAGCCTCCTGCTTCCAGCCTCCGTGCATAATAAAGAATGCCTATGCTTGCATTCCCATCTTGAAAGCTTTCTTCCACAATTAAGTTGCTAATTAGAAATTATTTATTCCCAGAAACATATGCACATGTACCACTGCTCAGCATGTTGTTTTCATGATCACCCCGATGCACCTGCTGCTTTTTAAATGTCCCCATCACTCTAGCTCTGTGCACTGATTTCGACAAGCACCCTGCCCCTTGAATCCCTATCTGAACAGCTCTCATAATCAGTGTATGCCAGAGACCGGTTACTTCGGCTCCATCCATCTTCCCAATGGTGGTTTGTCACTGGTCGGTATGTGCTGGAGAAAGTCATGATTGAGATGACTTCCTCCACTCCTCCAGTGAGGGTAGAGCTGGGTCAGTGACTACCAAAGATTAGCGATCTCTGTGAACCGTGTGAGGAGCCTCAGGAAGCCACAGAGACCCCAAGATGGCAGCCTCAGCATAATAATCCAATAGAATTTTTAAAAATCTACTTGGCGATCTCCATGAGTCCAGTGGCTAGTAGGGAGGTCACAAATTTTGACGCCTGTAGCATCTCAACTCTTGTCTTTTTGGTGTGACTTATTCTCATTTAAAAGAGCAGTTTTCATCAGCTGTAAAACAAAACCCAAGGAGGTGTGTCCAGAGCTTAGTGGAAAGGGAAAAGTCTGACAGAGAATGTTGGAACAATTAAATCCACTGTTGCTCATCTAATTTACAAATTGGAATCACCTGCTCAGGGTGTGCCTAGCTCACTCCATCCCTCTCTCTGCAGCCTGATTAAGGATGCCAGGCAACTGACTAGAGCTCCCAGATATACATAAAGTAAACTCCCTGAACTGCAAGCCGATTCACACAACAGCTTCCCTAATAAAGCATGAGGTGAAGCTGCCAGGCACATCTGTTTTTATCACAGATCTTCAGCATATCCTAGGAAAACAGGACAGATAGAGGCAAGGCTAGCCCCAAATGAACTTATCACATTTCTGCGAATGGGCTCAATGTTTAAGATGTGGCCCCAATCACTCAGACCATACTGCAAGTAGAGCTGGGTTCAGATGTAGAATTAATTATGAAATTGTCTAATTCATTTCTTGAGCAAACTTTTACTGAGTGTCTACTCTGTGCCTAGCATTGGGTTAGGCACTGAGGATGTTCACCTAGGGGAGGAAAAGGAAGTCATACAGAGAGTAACTACCACACAATGTGATAGGCACTATAACAGAGGTTATTTGCCAATTGCTTGTAAGAATAGAGTGAGGGCATGACCATCTCAGTGAGGAGAGAAAGGATAAAGAATCAGAAAAGCCTCCACAGTGGAGCAGTCTGGAGGATAGAATTTGGGGAACCATTATGAAACCTGAGGGGAAACCCTAGCTTGAGATACATTACACCTTCTCTATATATTTCTCGTATATAGCTATCTGTTGGGTGTGGTGACAACTTACTTTTATTTTCCAGTCACCAACTGAGTCTGGAGCAGTCTTATACCCATACCCATAGTGTTATTTGCCAATGTCCAGACTCTACCCCCACCCCTACCCAAGCCCCTTGAGTGCTTTAGAAACACTATTTGCTTTAGTCACTGAATGGATACAGAACCTAGTCTTGGGGATGAGGCCTTTTCAGCATCCCATGCCCTTCTCCAGAGTGCTTCAGTCTGGAAACCACCCCCAGTCTCCTGAAAATCTTCTGATTTCTAATTGTCATCTCTTCCTAAATGAATGGTCTCTTAATACTCTTCATATCTTTTCAGGTCAGGGACACCTAACAATAAGTGGTAAAGCACCTTGTGTAATGTCTGGCATGTAATAGGGGCTCAATTGCTATTGCTAAAATTATCTATTAGAACCATGTGCTCACTATCTATAGGTAAGAGAGGGTTTCGTTCCCCTTGAAACTGTCATCTTCTGTCTTCAGCATGTACTACCCACAACACACAAATTATAATATTTACACATAGGACTGTCCAGACATTAGAACATACACAATTATATTCAATTCACTATGCCAAGCCACAGATAGAAAGCCTGTCCTATCTCTGTCTGGGAGCTCACAGGCAAAATGCTACTTGAATTCAGGACAACATTCCGTGCATTTCCCCTGATGGAGTGAGAAGATGAATCTGCCAAGGAAGGAAATGCCTCCCCACTCAAAAAATTCAGAGTGAGAGCCAGCTGTGTTTTCCAGAAGGTCCCAGTGTATTCTAAGAACAAGAGAATTCTCTGACATTTCACATTTCTCTTCCCTTGGCAGAGGCAGAATGGAAGCTCCCTGATACAGATATACTTAGTCATCTTGGAGTTACTGGTCAACAATGGGGAGAGAAAAAGAGCCTATGAGTAGGATCTCTCATACTCATACCTGGGGGTGGGTCTGAGAGACTGGACGACTAGCCCAAGGCCATAAAGGACCAGGTGAGAACTTAGACTGCACATGGGGGTAAGTAGCTCTCAAAGAGCAAGTCTGAGTGATAAGTGGTGATACTCCCTTAATATTCTATTCCCTGACCATCTACAGAATGAGAATGAGGAAACTTGAAGGCAGATGAGGATTTTCCTGAAATGGCAAAACAAGCCACTGACCATAACCCTTAGTCCTTAACCTGATGGGACTCCCAAAAATCTTGCCCAGAGTAGTATTACTGATCTACCCCATGTCCTTCATTTTATAATCACAGAGTACATGATTCCCAAAAAGCCCATACTCTAATTTTCTTCTTTTTGCACAAAACATATCCTAATTAAGCATGTTAAAAATATTCCAGAAGGTCACTTTTATAAAAAACTGGTACAGAGGAAATGAAAAGAATTATATAATTTTGCCCAATTATATGTATTTCAAAATCTGAAAAAAATAGCTAATTTTCTAGGAAAATGTAAATTACCAAAGTTGACCAGAGTAGAGATGGATAACTTGAACAGATCAATTACTAAAAGAAAAATTTGATTAAAACATATATATATTCAAGGAACCAAGCTAAAAAGTTTCACTGACTATTTCTGTGTAACATTCAAATAATATATGCTTCCAGTGCTATTTTAAACTTCTCCAGAGCACAGAAACAAAAGATCACTTCCAAATTATTTTTATAAAGTTGGAATAGCATTGATAATAAAATTTTGACAAATCATGAAATAAACATGTAGACCAATTTCACCTGATGAATATCAGTGAATATCAGTTCATGAATCCTGAATGAAATATTAGCATAAAGAATCAGAGAAAAGATGAAAAGAATAATTAACCATGACTAAGTGTGTTTATTCCAAGAATGCAAGGGTAGTTTGACTGTTAATATAATTGGCCATATTATTAAATCAAAGGATAATCTCCATAAATGCTGAAAGGGTTTCAGATAAATTCACCATCCTTTCTTGACTTAAAAAAGGTGTTTTCTTTACATCTGGGTGCCCCCTCCAAAAAAACAAAAAGTGTTTTATACAGACACACTTCCTCATTAAGGTAAAACTTCATATATCTCAAAACAAAAGTTTCATGCTTAATGGAAAACCATACTGGAAGGATTTCTATTAATGTCAGGAACAAAATAATGATGTTAGTATTGTTACTATCATTTAATATTGTTTTAAGGTGTTATTAAATTCAACATAAAATAAGAGTATAACTAGAAAAGAAAGAGATTTTTCATTATTTTAGATTATATAATTGAATAACTGAAAGTTCTAGAACATCAGCTGAAAATCTCTCATAAAAGAATTCAATGAGCTATCTCAGGGGAAAGCAAAAAATATATAGTCTTTCATACAATTGGAAGCTATAAAGGGTGGAGAGATCTTATTTACAATAGACACTCAAAAAATGTATCTAGTAATAACTTTAACAAATGTATAAGATTTACATGAAGAAGAAGGAGGATAAAAACCTTTAACAAGAGTTATGAACCAAAAAGGGACAAGGACAAATGGAAAGACCTGTTCTCTCTTAGGAAGACTCAGTCAGATGAAGATATCAAGTCTGTTTAAATTATTCTGTAATGTTAAAATTTCCCCACCAAATACACCAAATTTTAGAGAAGCTAAAGTTTACAAACAAGATAAACTTAAAAGATTAGCAAGAAAAAGTAGGAAAACTCTAAAAAACCCACAGAGGAATATGAGGGCACTAACTTTATCAGATACTAAAACATATTACAAGGCTACACTAATTTATACAGTGTGGTACTGAGACAGGAGTAAGTATACCAATAGAAATGGAGTGGAGACTCCAGAAGTACAACAAAATTCTACATAAAAATGTAGTATATAAAAATTTACTACATAAAAATGTAGTAGGTGATAAATATGGTTTTACATATTAGTTGGAAAAAGATAGGCTATTCAATAAACTGTGTTGATAAGATAGCTATCCAACAAAAACTTGAAATTAGAATGCCTACCTTCTACTGTACAGATTAATCAACTCCTTAAATAGATAACATGGAAGCACCAATGTACTAGAAGAAAACATGAGAGCGTTTTTGTTTTAATAGTCTTAATTTTGAGAATCTATTTTTAAAATATTTAACTACTGTTATAGTTTATCAAGATAAATTTTGCTACATAAATTTCCATTTTTTCTCAGTGATAAAAATGCCATAAAAATCCAAATAAAATGAAAACCACAAACTATTTTTAGTATTTATCCTAACAAATATATAAAGACCTCTTACAAGTCAGTAAGAAAAAGACCAAAAATTCAATTTAAAAATGGACAAAAGTCATGAGCAATCAATTCACAGAAAAATATTACAAATGTCTTCTAAACATTTAAAAGGATGTCAGCCTCACATGTCAGTATGATGGAATCTCAATAATACATCCTATTTTACATATTATATTGCTGATAAATAGAACATTTAATAACACTCTTTGGCAGGACTATAAGAAACCAAGTATTTTCACTCATTGTAAGTCATTGTGTAACTTGGTACAACATTTTGAGGGGCAGTTTCATAGTATCTATTGAAGTCAAAATGTATATATCCTTTGAACCAATGATTTCTTTTTCTTTTTCTTTTTGTTTAAAATAATTCTTTCTTTCTATATTTATTTTTGGCTGTGTTGGGTCTTCGTTTCTGTGCGAGGGCTTTCTCCAGTTGCAGCAAGCGGGGGCCACTCTTCATCGCAGTGCGCGGGCCTCTCACTATCGCGGCCTCTCTTGTTGAGGAGCACAGGCTCCAGACGCGCAGGCTCAGTAGTTGTGGCTCACGGGCCTAGTTGCTCCGCAGCATGTGGGATCTTCCCAGACCAGGGCTCGAACCCGTGTCCCCTGCATTGGCAGGCAGATTCTCAACCACTGCGCCACCAGGGAAGCCCCCAATGATTTCTTTACTAAGACTTTTCTTCAGATTAACTTGCTCATGTAAAATCAATGTGTTATTCATTACAGCATCTTTTGCAATAGGGAAAGAAATCTAAATGTTCATCAAAAGGGAACTGGTTAAAGAAATTATGATATATATTTACAATGGAAGATCATGCAACCATTAAAAAGAATAAAGCAGCTTTATAGATACTCATATGAAAAATAAACTCAAGGTACAGTTTTAGCTTTAAAAAGCAAGCTACAGAGCAAGATGATTAATGTGCTACCCACTTATTTACAAAAAAAATGAAAAAAGAACAAATGTTTATAAGTTCTTGCATATGCACAAAGTTGCTCTAAGACATATAAGAAATGTAAAAGAGGTTCCCATCAGAGAGAGGAATGGGGCAGTGGGGAGACAGGGTGCACAAAAGACTCACTATCTCCCACTTATCGTGTTCTACTTTTTGAATGTCCTACTACATACATGTATCCTTTATTCAAAATATTAAATGCCCATAGATTCCCTATGCCCAGACAGGCACTCATTTGGGTGACACTCATCTATGTCATCTGTGCCAGAATCAGCCTTGTGGTTCTATGGCTCCTATTCATGGACCCCACTCCAAACAGAGCCCTCTATTCACTGCTTCTTCCACATCTTGTCTCTTCCCCATCCTGCATCTTCTCTGGTGTTTTCATCCTTGACCTCAAACATCTACCCTCCCACCCACACACCTTCAAATCCTGCCAAGGCTTCAACACCAGATACAGTCACACCACCTCCCTGGGGCTCTTCCTCTCCGCACCCCAAGATCCCTCCTTCCTCTGAACACATAGGCCCTTCCTGGCATGTTTCCTGCTGCCAATTACACTTTCCTGACTTCAACATAGTGCCCTGAGAGCACAGATGTGTCCTACTCATCTCTGTAACTCCACAGTGCCTTAAAGGCAGTAGGTGCTCAACCAAAGAGGGAAGATTGATGACTTGCTCCTAGTGCCCTCCACTGATCATCTCACTCAGCCAGAAGTTCCGGGGATCTGGTATGATCCAGACACTACAGGGACCGAAAGATCCACTTTTACATACTTGACCAGTGGGCTGGCTGGTGGGGCTCCAGTGCCTTCAAGCCTGCCCCTTCCTCTGACTCCAAAGATCCATTCCAGGGCCCATCTCACCTGTCCTCCTTAAGCCAGGAATCCCATGAGCCCCAGAAACCCATGCTCTGTATCCCATAAGAGTTGGAAATCACTCTTTCTGCTGAATTTACTGTGTATCCCAGATACACCACTTTCAGCCTCCAGGACTTAAGGGAATTCAGAGGAGAGATGGGGGAAAACAATGCATGCCCAGCAGTATAATCAGATCTGACAGGTTAGTTTAAACACCAAAATGCAATTCCGACTGGATCAGAGAGTGTGAAGATGGGCAGGGTTAGGAGGCTGGGGACCCAGACCTGGCAGTCTGGTTGGGTGGGGTGCCTTTTCCTTCCTTAATCACTGCCCCACCAAACAGACCTACAAAAAAAAAATGGCAATAATTAGATGACAGAGAGGATGAGAAAGTGTCAGTGAAATAACAGTGGGAAAAGGTTGGGCTTTATGATGGGGAGAGAGCCTCACTGGTTCGTGCGGCTAGTGTCTAGGGAGACTGGGGGTCTGAAGAGGAGCTCCATGCCCTCTCCTCTTCCGAGGGCTCAATTATTCATTTTGGGGGTGGCTTCTTTTTCCTTTTCTTCATGCCCCTCTTATGATCTCTTTGGTGCAATGTTGCTGTTAACAAAAAATACAGCATTTTTGAGACAAAGTGTGTAAAATCCCTCTTCCAGAAAGGAGGGCTTTGAAGAAAAAGTGAGTGATCAGAATAAAGAGAGGAACCCAGGAAGGAGGGGCTGGTGGGAGGCAGGGTGGAAGGAGGGGTGTGGTCTGGGCTAGGAGGGCAGCTTTGATTTCTCTGCACAGGCTTTTACCCTTTGTGGTTTCTGTATTTCATTGTTGGGGCGAGGGGAGTCCTCTGCCAGGGTGTGGAGTGAAGTGGCTGAGGAAGGGAGGTGAGGCTGCAAGTCTTTAAAATGATAGACTAGATGCCAGTGACTCTCCCTGCTCCATCCCCAAAGGGCATCCTCTAGAGCCACTGGTAAGGGTCTGGCAGGGAGACAGGCCTCTTCCCATCCACCTTCTCCAAACACACCCACACTCACACCCATACTCACACTCATGCACACACAGTCATACACTCACACACATTCCCACACATGCACACACTCATATGGCATCTCCACATCCACACACAAACACACACACAGGGAGTCAGACCTGACAAGATTGTTTGTGCAAACGTGATCAACGGCAGCTTCTGTGATATTCCTTCCCTGGAGCCTATGATACGTCCTTCCTCCAAAGACCCCCCAGCACCAGGGCCAACCTGCCCCTGTTTCCTGCAAGCCCTAAGCCTCTGAATTAGGTCAAGTTTCTCTCCACTGCCCTTGCTCTGGAACTTCTCCTCTCCTCTCCTCACAACACCTGCCCTCAGCTGCCTAAACTAATCCCTTTAAGCCAAGGCAATGACTAATAACAGCTTCTTATGCAGTGGATCTCAGTGAGATCTGAACTTTAGTGTGATCCAGGCTCACGGCCCAAGTTGCAGCAGTGATGGGGGACTTCCAGGCCTCAGCAGCAGGGTGGTGCAGAGGTTCCAGGGAGAAGCAGATGTGGGCGAGTCTCTCCCTTTCAAATCATACCAAGTGTCCCATGGAACATGAGCTCGGCTTCTGAGGGGGTAACTCCGCTAGACATCCCTTTAGAGTGTTCAGACTCCTGGAAGAGGGAACCATCAGTCCTAAGCGGGTGGACCCATCCATGCTGGGTCCATCAGAAGGGAATCCCTGGGTGTCCTCAGAAGGCCTCCTATCTCCAGAGACTCCAGGCATCAGAAAGGCATTCCCTCCACCCCCCGACATTCCATAGAATAAGTGTTTCTTAAGATGATGATGTTTCAGGGCAAAGTCAGACACACAGATTAATTGGGATCTTCCCCCAAGTCAAGGACCACTTTGGATAGGTCACGTATTTGCTCAGCAAATAGGACTTGAGTGATATGAAAAATACTATTCCACTCTTGCTGGACCCTTCAGCCCAATCCAAACTTAAATCGACAGGCTCGTTTCCCATTGCTGAAGGTTTTGGGGGGCAGTGCATAATGTCCTTGGTTTGTCAAGTTCCAGGTCCCTCATCCTGCCCCCACAGCCTATGAACATCACACTTCCTCTTTCCTCCCCTACCTTAGTAGGAGGACTCAGGTTGTCTACAGGGTGAGAATTAGAGTAGAGTGAATCAGGGCACAGCTTCATCCAGCCCCACCACTTACTAGTTCTCGGCAGATTACTCAATTGCTCCAACTCTTGGTTTTGTTTATAGGTAAGTGGAGTTTGCGACTCTCAAACTTATAACTCCAGAACAGACACCCCTCTCCCTGCAAATGGTAAATCAAGCAAAGCACTGCTTAACGTCTCTACTTGGATATATAATAAGGATCTCAAAACCAGAAGGTCGGGCTTCCCTGGTGGCGAAGTGGTTGAGAATCTGCCTGCTAATGCAGGGGACACGGGTTCAAGCCCTGGTCTGGGAAGATCCCACATGCCGCGGAGCAACTGGGCCCGTGAGCCACAACTGCTGAGCCTGCGCGTCTGGAGCCTGTGCCCCACAGCGGGAGGGGCCGCGATAGTGAGAGGCCCGCGCACCGCGATGAAGAGTGGCCCCCACTTGCCGCAACTAGAGAAAGCCCTCGCACGAAACGAAGACCCAACACAGCCAAAAATAAATAAATAAATAAAGTAGCTATTAATTAAAAAAACAAAAAACAAAAAACCAGAAGGTCAAAAGCTAAACTTCTTGTCTTCCACCCCAAACCAGCTCCACTTGTCTCCTCATCTTGGTGAATATCAACTCCATCCCTCCACTTGCTCAAGCCAGAACTCTCAGAATTGTCTTTTGCACTCTATAATCCAATCTTCCAGGTGTACCTTCAAAATATCCAGAAACAACACTTCTCCCCACCTGAATCTCCACCACCTTGCTCCAAGCCACCATCATCTCCTGCATTAGCACCCCTCTGGTCTCCAAGCTTCCTAAGCTCCCCATGATATGGCCACAGGAAAATAGTGGAGAGAGCTTATTAAAATTCAGTTGTTTATGTCACTCAAATCCTATGAAGAGTCTCAGTGTCACTCAGAGTAAAAGCCAAAACCTTCACAATGACCAACAAGTCCTCATAGCCCCTGCTGCCCCCACTCAGACATGATCCTTTACCACTTTCCCCCTGGTCCTTGCTACCCCAATCACACCAGGTTTCTTGCTGTTCCTGGAACTTACCAGGCACTCTCCAGCCTCAAGGTCTTTGCACTTGCTGTACCTTCTCCCTGGAAATCTTTTCCTCCAGATTGATGCATGGGAAACACAGGCCCCATCTGTTTCATGAATTTGCTCAAGTGTCACCTTCTCAGCCAGACCCTTCCTAAAGCCCAGGCCCCGGCACCCTCCTCTGTCTTCTCGACTTTGTCTCTGCCCATGGTCCTATTACCATTTAGCACATTTTTAAACTTATTTATTTGTTCATTGTCTCTCATTACTTGATCTCCTTGAGGGTATCAATTTTGGTTTGTGATGTTTACCTATGTATCCCCAAAGCGTAGAATAGTGTCTTTTATATGGTAGTACACAATAAACCTTTGTTGAATGAATGAATAAATTAGTGGTGTTTATTAAGCATTCACTAGGTATCAGGCACTTTGTAAGCACTTTGTGTGAATTAACTCCTCTGGTCTTCACGCTGACTCTGTGAGGTAAGCATTTTTCGTAATCCCTGTGATATGAGTGGGAGCCTGCTGTAATTTGCTAGGAAGAAGAAATGAGATGATGTATACACAGGAAAAGCTCAGAGTAAATAACCAATAAATGGTGACAATGACTATTATTATCAACAGCAAGCAGGCAATCTATACTCACTGAGCACTTCCCCCGCAGCCAGCCCTATGCTGGGCACGAGAGGGCTGATGGCTGGGCTGGATGGAGAGGGAAAGTCCTCACTGAAAAGGGCCACGGAATCAGCCTCTGACTCAGTGAGAAGTACAGTCCACCTGCCCCAGGTGCTCTGCACTGAGCTGGGTGAGGGTCGAGGCTGAATCCCCAATGTGAGGGGCAAGCCCACTGGCAGGGATGTAGTGGGCAGGGAGGGGTCCCTTTCAAGCAGTGGAAACAGAGAGGGAGAACTGCGTTTCAGTTATGTGCCTGGCCCGCCCGCCTCACCCCACTCCCGCCACTCAGCTGTCCCTCCTTGTGTGACCCCAGAGGATAAGCAAGTCCCCTCTCTTGGCCTCTGGTTCCTCATCTGTAAAAATGGGGATTGCACTGCAGCCTTCTAACATTTTCCTTCAGCTCTGAAATGCTGTCTTTCTGCTTCCTCTGGTCAGAGGTATCAGAATATGCAAAACAGCCCAAGTGGCAGTCTGCCCAATGGGCAAGATTAGAGAGAGGCTGAGGGCATACACTGGGACTGTGCTGGCTGGCAGGGCTAAGCTGGTACTTCCCGGGGGGCACCCACACGCAGGCAGGCCAGTTTAGACCTGGAGCCCCTCAGAGTGCTGACTCCTGACAGCCTGGCCTTGCTCATTCTCTATGTGTTGAACTTCAAACACCAGAGAGGCAGCAAGTGGGGGGATTTGGCCATTATAGTCTCCCTCATTCCTTTTCCCCTTCATCTCCTTCAGGACAGGATTATGGGCTGCACCTATTAATTCTTGTCTGGAAGCAACAAGCTAACCTTTTTTCTTTGTGGAGTTTTGTTGATTTATTTATTTATGGCTGCATTGGGTCTTCGTTGTTGCACGCAGGCTTTCTCTAGTTGCGGTGAGCAAGGGTTACTCTTCGTTGCGGTGCGCAGGCTTCTCATTGTGGTGGCTTCTCTTGTTGTGGAGCACTGGCTTTTGTTGCGGAGCATGGGCTTCAGTAGTTGTGGCACGCGGGCTTCAGTAGCTGTGGCTGGTGGGCTCTAGAGCCCAAGCTCAGTAGTTGTGTTGCGCGTGCTTAGTTGTTCCACGGCATGTGAGATCTTCCCGGACCTGGGCTCAAACCCGTGTCCCCTGCATTGGCAGGCGGATTCTTAACCACTGCGCCATGAGGGAAGCCCTGTTTGTGGAGTTTTATATTCTGCTTCTCCCCTCTTCTGCTGCGATGGAGGGGACAAGAAGCCGTTCCTTTCCCCAAGAAGAGCCTGGATGAAGGCGTGTGCTCTAAGTGAGCTGGCTGAGGAGTCAACGTATGATTCCCCAGGCCTTCTCCCCAAGGGCAGTAGTACATGGAAAAACAGGTGAAGGAGGGCATGCCTGGTACTTAGGACCCTCCTAGGGGGAGACACCTGTAAATCCTCCTCCCAGTCTGCCCCCCAAGGACAAGCAAAACACTCAAAATAAAACTGTGCCCAGGGAACTCATGTATTCACTCATCTGCTTTTGGCTAAGGGCCTCCCAGTTCCAGGCACTGTATGAGGCCCTGGGTGCAGACATAAACAGCACAGCCTGGTGGGGGAGCAGACAAAGGAAAAAGGACAGTGTAGTCCGTGCTGTAAGTGCTCTGATACTGGAGAGCTCAGGGGGCATCAGAGTCTGCGGGGAGAGACGAGGAAGGCTCACCACTGAAAGCGATGCCTGAGTGGACTTCTGAAGGTTAAGTGAATTATGGGAGGTAGGGAAAAGCAGAGGGAACAAAATATACACAGGTTAGTGGCTAGGAGACTTAACATCACAAGGCAAACAGACTTACAGGCATAGAAAACAATCTTATGGTTACCAAAGGAGGAGGGGAGGGATAAATTAGTAGTTTGGGATTAACAGATACACACTACTATATATAAAATAGATAAAAAGGTCTTAGTGTATAGCATTGGGAACTATATTTAATATCATGTAATAACTATAATGGAAAAGAATCTGAAAAAGAATGCATATATATATGTATAACAGAATCACTTTGCTGTACACTTGAAACTAACACAACATTGTAAATCAACTAGACTTCAATTAAAAAAAAAAACTACAAGGCAAATTTCTCCAATCACATGGACGTCCACATGGCTGAAAAGAACGGTACATATGGGAAAGAAGCAAGAAATGATTAAAGAGAGAAGGGAACACTATATATCATGCCAAGGAGTTTGGATGTCCTCCCAAAGAGACGGGGAAGCCACTGAAAGATATTAGGAAAGGACTGACATGACCAGATTTGTGTTTTAAAAAGATGACTCGTGTTGCAGTGGGGAGAAGAGATGGGATTGTGGTTGGGCAGTTGTGCAGGACTGAAGACCAGAGGGAAATCCATGAGGAGAACATTCTAGCAATCATCCAGGGCACACTACTGGAAGCTGAGCTAGGCAGTGGGTACGGGACAGACCAGAGCCATATTTAGAAGGTGGAATTGGCAGATCTTGGAAACTGACTCAACGATGGATAGGGGAGGGAGGAAGGAAGGAGGGAACCGAAGGAAGAAGAAAGGGAGGGTGGAAAATTCTAGATCACTCATTTTGGTGACTGGGTGGATGGTAGTGACATTTGCTAAAAGAAAATATCCAGCACAAGGACCAGATGTGCAGGGAAGATGACAAGCCCGCTTGCAGAGAGGATGAGTCAGAGGTGCTCACGAGCCACGTAGAAGAAGCTGAGAAAGCAGTGTGGTGGGTCGCAGGAGAGAGGCTGGGTTGAGACAAATGGACAACACAGTGGTCAGTTACAGAGGCCACCCACGGCCCTGGGAGTGGACGCAAATTTCCCTTGCGATTTTCATAGGCTGGAAAGAGAAGCAGATGAGGATTTAACTCCAAGAGATGCAGGTATGAGTTGGAAAGGAGCCCCACACAGGAGACGCAAACATCCCTGGGTGCAAGAAGGGAAGCCCACCCAGAGCTTTAGGGGATGCTTCCGTGCTGGCTACTCTGCTTGCAGAAGCTCTGACAGAGGGAGAAGCTCATCAGGTGTGTCCTTCCGGGGCCCTGGCTTCTGCAGCCGTCATCCTCCTGATAGCAGAGACTCTGCAAGCTCAGCACTACCCCAGGGTCCAGGAGCAACCGTGATAAAGGCCACCTTGGACAGAGCATCCATCCCTCTCACTGCTGGGAGGAGGCAGAGTTCCAGCGCTGAGAGACGAGCCCCCCCTCACAGCTGACAGCACCCCCACCACGCCCCAGACCTGCTCACGAGTGCCCACATCTGGCTCCTGCCTCAATCCTAGGGCCGAGTTACGGTTCTGACACACTGCCTTGTCTCTGCAGGTTCTGAGGAGTCCAATCAACCTTGTACCTCACCTCATCCTGGCTCTGAGGTCCAGGTCTGAGCCCCTATCCGGTGGCTAGAGCCCCATACCCTACAAGCAACTCAGGAGGGTGTCTGAGGCTATCTGCCTGCAGGTTGGGTATCTGGACTTCATCGTTCCTGGAAGTGTGTTCCTAAGTTTCGTCTTTTGGGGAGGATGTTCCAGGGAAGCCTACTTGCTTGGCCAATAACTAGATGCAAACTTGTCAGTGAATACTGAGCTTGTCAACCAACTGAGCCAGTGAGGTTGAACCCCGTTCCTCCTCAGAAGGAATCTCGGGGCCCTATGTCAGGCCTCTCTTTGCCTGCGCCCATTATAACTGACCTGTGTCTTCTCCAGCGCAGGCCCCCCAAACCCTGGATATGATCGTGTGCGTCCATCTCCTTCATGCTTCTCTCCATCGATTGCTAGACAGTTCTCACAGCACTGCCTGAGTACACAGCAGTCACTTAATAATGATTCTTTGATGGCAGTGGTGCATACAGTGATCGTGCCGGTGGACAGGATCAGTTGGAGACAAAACTTCCCTTCCCCAAGCTTTTTTCTGCCTTGATTCCCTCCCTCTCCCACCCTCTTAAAAAATAGCAAAAAATTCTATTATCTCTTCTCCCTTCCTCTATCAGATCTGTTCTTAGAGCCTTTATTGTTGTTAAATTGCAAGACTGCCAACAGCCTGAAGTGCTCTCCACTCCAGGAACGTGGCTGTTGAAATGGATCCAGGGCTCCTTTGCCCTTGAGAAAATTGTTGTCTAGTTGGAAGGAGGGGCTTAAGGTCTCCCAGGTGGTCCGCTGAAGAGCTGTGCTTACTTCTAAAGTCTATGCGTTCAGCTACCTCGTGAAGGACCTTTCAAGAGAAGGGAAGCAAAACAACCATGTATCAGTCACCTCCTGTGTGTACCCGGCCCTGCACAGGATTTCAGGTCAGGCATGTATCTCAGTTCATCTTCACCGAGGGTGTTGGGTGGCTACTCTAGAGGTTGGCAGAATGCTTCCCACTTTGGTCCTCAGTTTTCTCATTCGAATGTCGGAGCTTTGGACTCAATGGCCTCTGAGAACATTCCAGCTCCTTTTCTCCCCCCAGAATAATGCAGGAGACTTTGGGAAGCCACTTCAGCTGGAGGAGGACCAGATGAGAGGTGCAGTCTGCACGTACCCTGAGGGACTTTCTCAGGCTGCCTGCTCAAGGTGTAGGGGTGGGGGTGAGGGAAAAGGCAAAACTGAGAGCGGGCTTGAGAGGATGACAGTGAGTCAAATCTCAGAGGAAGATGGAGAGCATTTCTTCTGGGGCTGGTCCCCTGCGGTCTGGGGGCGCAGGCGGTCCTTCTGTGCCTCTTCCCATGAGAAAACGTGTTTGCTGCCACTTCTCTTTCAAGAAGGCACAGGCACCTGCATTCAGGAAACCACAGGTTTTGGTTTTATTTAGCTTCCCAAGAGGAGGCAGGATGATCCACTGCACTGGTTTTCAAGCTGTTTCTTTGTTTGATCAATGGGACCCTTTAAACTCTGACGTGGGGGAAGGGCTGCTGTGTGTGAACACTGTGTAGCAGGCAGGCCAGGCAGCTCGGTCCTCCCTACCCCGCACCCACTTCCTCCCAAGCTGGGCCCTGAGAGAGCACTGAGGATTCCCCAGAGCTTGGACGAGGACTCTTTGAAAGCGATAGAGCAGCTAGTGATAGATAACTCGCAGCCAACAACAAAACACAATCTTACACCTCAACTCGTTTAAACCAGCAGAGATGTTACAATCTTGCTTAGCAAGAAATCTATCAACTCCACAACCTCACAAGGACCAGGGTGTTTTGTGTTTGTCTTCGATGCTGTGCCACATCCAGGATGTTCAAGGCGTGGATGTTTCCTTTAGCTGCCTCCCCTCATAGTCATGAGAGGGCTGCCATGTCTCCAAGTGTCACTTATAAGGCAGAAATGGAGCCGCATATTCTTACCATCTTTTTAAAAATTAGGGAACTTTCCCAAGGGGTTCTCTCCTCAACCCTCCCACCTCTCATGGGCTGGGGATGCTTCACACATGGGTGCTGGACGTCTTCAAAACCCAGCCTGAGGGGGTGAGGCTCTTCTCCCTTGAACTCTATGACTAAGTGGAGAACGCAATGCAGATTCTACCAGGACTGGGGAGATGAGGCCCTTGCATAGCTGACCAGCAAAGAAATCTAAAGAGGAACAAGCCTACCTCATCCCAGGACGGGAGATCTAGGATGCACCAGTCTCTGCTACTAATTGGTGTTTATCTGCCTGGGATCTCCACCAGCCACTTGCCTTTTGCTTTTTTATCCCACCAGCCTTGGGGTCAAATCCTAACTGAGGTCTAAGCCCTCTTTCTCCCAGGTAGTGAGTGTGGTTGTGAGCCTAACTTCAGCTGGAGTGAGAGGATGTGCCGCTGTCCAGGACCAGCAGGATGGCGCCAGGGTCCCTGCACCTTAGTGTCCCCATGAGAGCATGTCTCATCACCTGGCTGCCCAGGCACCAGGCTGGAAGGGTGTGCATTATGGCACGAGGTGAAGGGAACCCTAGTCATTGGAGCTTTCCGCGTGTGGGTACAATACAGGCTTTATCAACACATTGTCACTCTCTAGCTGTGTGGCTATGACAGGTTACTCAATCTCCCCAGGGCCTTAATTTCCTTACATATATGCAATAGAGATGTGAGTGTGTGCATTTAATATGTAATATACATAACTATGTATGGAATGTATAACCTCACAGGCATAGGTGAGGACCATCTGGGTAACACATAAAGCAGTTAGCACCCGGTAAGTTGTCATGAAACAAGATCACATCATCATTTCCACCATCATCGTCATCATCATTATATGGTTCCACACACACATATTTATATATGATTATACATAATTATACCATCAACACGGCCTCCTGATCCCCAAACGGACATCTACACAAGGGGGCTAGAAGGGGCAAACTCCAGGAGGTTTCAGCCCCCAGCACTGGGAGACAGCTGAACTGCTGGGAATGGAGGAGATGGACACACTTTTGGCAGAAGGTCCATGGGTGGGAGGAGAAACAACCCCAGAGCAGAAGCAACTCGGTAATTCCTCGGAGGCTTGCACGTTGTAGGCTCAGCAGCAGCCGTGGGAAAAGGAGGCAGTCAGCAGGTGGATAATTAGCATCATCACATTAATCACGCCGAGCCACCCCCAGCAGCCATGAGTGCCCCTCACACACACACACACACGCACACAGAGTTACTCCTTCCTGAATCCCCCCCCCCCCGCCATCTGCCTTTCCCACCGCTCCATTGCTCCACCCGCCCGGGCTGATTCCGAGGCCCAGGCTGCCTGGCTGTGTTGTTGATCTTGCCTGGAATCAACACTAGGGGAAGGGAAGGCACGTGCAGGTGATTTGCCTCAAGCTCTAGGACCGGCCCAGGGAAAACTAGCGACGGGGAGGAGCAGGGAGCGCAGGCTTGTCTGCGCTTCCTCATCCAGAACACCAGGCAGGGAACATCAGGCAGCCCATATGCTGCTGTCTGGATGGGTTTGGGGCGTGGAGAGCCGGGTGGACAGCGCTCGCCCCCTGCGACACTTCTGGATGCGGAAGTCAGCCATGCGTGCAGCTTTGATCGGATGGAGCTGCATGCATCCAATGCACAGTCTGGAGCCATTTCCAGAATGTTCTCCCCTCAAAATGCTCAGCCTGACTAAATTACCTTTGCTTTCTGAAAGTACAGTTCTTCTAGCTGGGTTTTCTCCCTCCCTCTCTCTGCATATTCCTCTTTCTCAGGCCCCCTCCTTCCTCTGCATACACTCCGTACTTCCTCTCTGTGTCCAGTTCTTCCCCCCTCAGCACTGCCACCCACAGCCCTTCTCCAGATGCCCTCTCTTCTCCTCTGTCTGTGGGACCCCTTCTCCCTAGTGAGATCCTAGCCTGTCCTGGTCCCTGGGCTCACACCTGCTCCAGCCCAGGGGGACGCAGCCCTCAGCCCCCTCCAGCTCCCCATCCAGCTCTGGCCTGCTGCTCCCCCAGGGGGCTGCCTTCTATAAGTCGATTCCACCAGCACCTGTTGTCCTATTGATGTGACCAAGTGCACGGCGAAAGGAGAAGTGGCTCCAAGTCCGCGGGCCAAGCAGAGACACGAATTGCCCCTGTGTGTTGGGGCAAAAAGGCAAGAAGAAATGGGAAAATCTCACTGTGCTGAAATTCTACCCCAGACCCTCAGCCCACACCCCAGCTCCACCGAAAGGCAGCAGGAGGCTCAGTGTGCAAGGATCTTGCGGCAGCAAAGACAGGTGAAGAGGTCAAGTCCAAGTGCACCCAACCACGTGCGTCCTGTTTGCACATTTGCACTTACATAGACCCGGCCACCCCCAACATGCCCCTGGATTTACAAACACATTCGCTCGCAAGTGCCAGCTGACCTCCCCTGTCAGTACCCAGATGCGCGTGAGCATATGCACACTGATCCAGCCTCCAGGCACTGCCTGAATGGGGTCTCCCTGGATGAATAGACAGTGAGGGGCCTGGCACTGCCAGTGACCGAGGCACATGAAGGAAGTCCCACTGACTTGACACTGGAGAGCACAGGGAATGATGAAAGAGCAAGGGAGGACAGAGTTTCCACTGGGGAAATAGAGCCAAGGCACAAGTGAGTAAAGAGATTAGCCTTTATTTCCATCCCCTCCCAGGGCCCGGGGCTCCCCGGGCCATTGTAGAGCCAAGAAAACTCAAGACAGTTTCTCTCTGGGAGCTGTGGGTGCCTGGAGTCAGGACCCTCAAGCTGAGAACAGGGGCCAAGTGGGATAAATCAAAGGGACTCAAAAACAAGGGAGTGAGTCTAAGACTGGTATTGGAGACTGAGGCTAAGGCTGGAGGTGGGTGAGCCAGGGAGGGGAGAGTAAAGAGTTGCAGGTGGTGTGGGCAAAGCGGAGAGACGTTGTGGGGATATACCTAAGAGAGACCCACGTTCTTTGTGCAAGGCTGTCTCAGGCACTCCTGCCTCAGACCCCATGTTTTCATAACCAAAACTGCCAGACAAATTTAGAAGTAATTCCTAGGGGAGCGCAGGGCCTCCTCTGAGGATCCACAGTGTAAGGCATGCGTGTCCTGGCAATACAAAGACCACATCCCACCACAGTGAGGTCAACCCCACTGACAGAGAGCCTGGGGCAGGCGTTTCCCCTGGGCACATGAGCCAGCATGTGACACATCTGCTAGCATCAGCCAGGTGCACTTGGCTGCTTGCTGGCTTTCTGTACTCTTACCTGATTCCAACTTTTCAGCCCTCCCCTTCCCTTCTTGCTTTCAGTGCACAGGCTTTTGCAGATGCCCCTTTGCCTTTCCTGTGGACAGAGGGCCTCAGCAAGGTACAAGCACACCTGCCTGGCTCTCTGAGAAAAGGGCTATGGGGCCATTTTCCTCCTCATTCCTGCCCCTCAGATCCTAGCAACTTCACAGGTGAGAAATGTTCTCTGAGCTCTAGGTACACAGACTTCCGATTAAATTGGAGGAGTTAGGTGATGAACACCAATACAAAGATTTTCATACTTTTTATTATAAATAGCTCAAATATTTAGTCCCATTTCCAGTTTAAATGGGTGAACCATAATATTGATGGTTTGCAGCGGATACAAGATGAATTGAGCTTCTCTACCAGCTAGCTGAACCACTTTTAATGGGGAATATATCGAAGCTATAAATTCCTGCAGACAGGATTGCCATGCAATAGCATAATATATCTCCTATTCAATCTTTTACACATTATGTTTTGTCCTGCATTCCAGTGGATGTATTTATGGATCTGGAGTCTTTCTGTGAAGAAGCACCAAGTACCACCTCTTTGTCCTCTCTTAGTGTGTTCATGGCCTCTGGAGATAGTCATCCTCGTTCTTGTTCTTGCTCTTGATAGGAGAGCTGGGGTGTGGTACCTTCATCCTCATGGGTGAGTTTCCTCTCTGGGAATGAGGCTCTGTGGCCCCACACCTTTCTGCGATTTTATTACCCAGGGGGAGGCAGAGGCACCAGAGGATGCTTATCCTAAATAGGAGACCCAGCCCATTGCCCTCTCTCCTGGCACAACAGTTGATATCATCAGGTACATTTTTGGTTCTAGGCACATTTTTGACAGCATCAGGTGTCAGAGGGTAGACCCTCTGCACCCATAATGGCCTTTCATTGTTGTCATGGTTTTTTCCCACCAGACAATAGTTCCTACAAACCTGGGCTCTCAGTCACCACCCCTACTGCCCCCATCTCCAACCCATGAGCTGTATGGAGCCAAAATGTAGCTTCATTTTGAGAAAATAGCAGCCCCCCAACTGGGGTCAGCATCTTTGAGATGGCTCCCTCTGGATCTGTCTCTAAGCCTTGCCGCTTCCTTCAAAACCTCAGTCATCTTCAGCACTATTGTCGGGGAGAATGGTACTTCCAGGGCTGTGCTGGTAAATATGTAATTACTTTAGTGTGGTTATTACCTTTGTTTTTAATGTAATTTATTTAATTGTAAATTTATATATTTTATTTTTAGGAACAGCTCTGTTTAACAACGGGGTCCCTGGATTTCTGAAAATGGAACTATCAGCTCTCAGGAGCTGAGAGGAAGGAGCTCACTCTGGATACCCCCAAGTCTCATAGAGCATGGTCTTGAAGACTAAGTCACGACCCACATGCAACCAAAGCCTGGCACAGAGGAATCTCTACTTTAGGGATAGTTGTTCACATTAATAAGAATGAGGGGAAGGGGGAGGGAGGAGGAGGAGGAAGTTGGTACTGGGAGGTAATTAGGACCATCTTCAGCAGGGAAGCTCCAGTGGAGGAAGGCTCGTGACCCCTTACCCTTCTGGTATCGGAACTTCACATGGTAGCTTCCTCATTTGGCTCCTAGGAACTGCTCTGGGAATTCCCCAAATGTCACATACAGCTACTTTCAAATCCAAGGCCAAGGACCACATTCCAAAGCAAAATAGAAATGATCTTCGCGTTACTCCTCATCACCCAATAAACGGTTCCCAAGTTGACTATGAGCAGACGTACACAACCAGCTTTATTTTCATAACGGTAGACCCTGAGTGATTAAAGGGTAGGGACAAGGATACAAGGATGGAGCTCTTCTCTTTGGTGAAGTGTGGCTAATATGATCACCTGCCTCGTAGGGTTGTCGTGAGGATGAATTGAGCTAATCCATGTAAAGTGATTAGCCCAAGGAATGTTTGCTGTGGCTCTTGTTGTGCTTCTTAGGCCTGAGGAAACCTAGTCTAATGGCGTAGGAGTTTGGCAACTGTTTAGAAACAGTGATTAAGTGTCTGACATGATTTTATCCTCCTTGTATTTTTAACCTGAGGGATCCCAACCTCCTTCCTCCTTCCCCCTTTTTTTTTCACCATATTAATCGGTAGAAATAAAAGTTCCCTGACCTAGAGACCCAAGGAACCAGGAGTATCCAACTGGGCATTCACAGCGTTGAACATTATCTGCTACTACCCTCCCTCCCCCCACCCATCTTGCAGGACGACACTGAAGATTGGTCCTCTGTTGATCTAAGATGATTACTTTGTAAAATACTTTCTAGCGTACAAGACACAACTGTGTCCAACTGTATATAGCCACCAATGAATTTGCTTTGTTTTTACTTTGCCTTTTGCTATCTGTGTCGTGGCTCAATATGGATTTGTGTTTATACACATTTTATTTGTATGATTTCACATTAAACCTCAAATAAGTGCTTCCTTATGTGGTAAAAAATAAAAAAACAGAAAGAGCACAGGATCTGGAGTCCAAGCCCTGGGTCTGACAACAGCCCAGCAGCGTGCTGAGCAGCTGAGCTCAAGAAACCACTTCGCCAGTCTCAGCATCCTCAACTGAGAACCAGGAGCAGTAATTCCTAATTCAGAGGGATGCTGTGAGGAGGAATTTAAAATTCTTTGTAAACTGATCTGCGCTCTACCTGGGTTAGTGGTTTCTGCTGTCGGTGTAGCAATATGTGCCCTGCAAAGCATTTCACGTCCATTATCTCATTGGAAGTTTACAGCCTTAAAGTAGGAGCAGAAAATGGTGATCTTGAAGTGGCTGAGTGAAGCTGCTGGGCTGGACCGAGAGCTTCTCATTGGGCTGAAGCAGGAAGTACTTGGGACAAATAGGGTGAAGCCACATTGAGTTTCGACTTCATAATGCAGGTGAAGTAATGTTTAGGATCTCTGAACAGAGGAAGGATATGTAATTGAATTTGCTGAATCTTGTCAAGCTGACTTGCTCTTCTGTCTCCATTGCCTCAGAGAGCCTGTTCTGGAGTTTAACATCCAGTCATGTGCTTTGCTCCACCCAGATGTACTGGGTATTGGAAGGTACTTTTCCTGGTGCCCCAGAGTTAATAACAAGACGCCCAAGCTGGCAATAAAAAGGAACCAAAAAATGCCATGCTCTAAGAGCTTCCAATCATTGGAGCCAGACCCTGCCCCTACCCAGACCTAGTGCCAGGTGGCCCAGCAGGCTCTGAGTTACCAGTTCAGTGAGGTGGGCAGTGAGGGTCTAAGAGCCAAAGAGAACACTGGTAGGGATCTGCTGTGGTGCAGAACACCTGTGCTTGAGACAGCACAGTGGTTTCAAGCAAAACCCTGGGGGCTAGCCGACACATGCTCAAATCCCAGTTTTGCTGCTGCACCAGCTGTATAACCTTGACCAACTTGTTTAGCCCTTCTGTGCCTCATTTTCCTCATCTGTAACATTGAGATAATAGTAGCTGCTTCATATAGTTATTATGAGGATTACGTGTTGCTATGGATTGAGGGTTTGTGTCCCTCCAAAATTTATGCACTGAAGCCTGAACCCCCAGTGCAATGACATTTGGAGATGGGGTCTTTGGGAGGTAATTAGGGTTAGATGAGGTAATGAGGGTGGAGCCCCTTTGATGGGATTAGTGCCCTTGTAGGAAGATGAAGAAAGTTTTTTTTCTCTCTCTCATTGTGCACATACACTTTCTCATTTTTTTCCACTGGTATGATTTATATTTTTGCCTTAGACAGTTATTTCTATTTTACTTAAAGTCATTTTGGGTTTTTTCTTATTGTATACAAATAAGCTGATCTGTTACTTTTTTTCAGTTTATAACATTTTATTAGGAAAATTTTCTCTTTTTAGTTATTATTGATATATAATTGATATGCAAAAAATTAGATACATTTTATGTATGCCTCTTGATGAGTTTGGACATATACATACACCCTTGATACCATCACCATAACCAACACACTAAAAGTATCCATTACCTCCAAAAATTTCCATGTGTTCTTTTGCACATTTTTTGGTAAGAACAGTTAACATGAGATCTATCTTCTTAACATATTTTAAAGTGTGCAATACCATATCATTAGCTGTAGGTACAATGTTGTATAGCAGATCTCTAGAACTTATTCATCTTGTATACCTATTGAAAAATAATTCCCCATTTCTCCACCTGCCAGCCTCTAGCAACCACTATTCTATTATCTGCTTCTATGAGTTTGACTATTTTTGATCCCCCATATAAGTGGAATCATACAGTATTTGTTCTTCTGTGACTGGTTTATTTTACTTTGCTCAATGTCCTTTAGGTTCAAACATGTTGTCACAAAAAGCAGAATTTCCTTCTTTTTTAAGGCTGAATAATATTCCATTGTATTTGTATACCACATTTTTTCCATCCATTTATCTGTTCATGGACATTTTGTGTCATTTCCAAATATTAGCTATTATGAATAATGCTGCAGTAAATATGTGGGTGCAGAAAAAAAGAACTACCATATGATCCAGCATATGGATCATATTTTTCTATCTATTTTAGATAGAAAAGTAATTGAAATCAGATCTCAAAGAGATACCTGTACCTTAATGTTAATTCTTATCCTAATAGTGATTTTCATTTTAGCATCCACCCTTACCTCTGCTCTTTCCTTTTCCTTTTCTTTTTTGTACAGAATTTCCTCTGATCAGTTCTTAAATCCAGACTTATTCATTATCAATACAAGTAAGCATCTGACTGCTTCATGAGGGCATATAGTGTGGTCAATGCCAAGCATTCATATATAGAAATAAATACCATTTTGTATCAGGTTTTACAATTCCAAGGGTAGAAAATACGAAAGTGAGGGTCCCGCTTATCCCAGTCCCCCAGTTTCCTTCTCCTAAAGCCACTAATGTTAGCTGTTTCCTTTGTGTCTTTCTAGAGATACTCTATGCATTTACAAGCCAATGGGTAGACAGATAACCGATGATAGATATTAGATAGATAGATAGATAGATAGATAGATAGATAGATAGATAGATAGGCAGACAGACACAGGAATTCTTCATTTTTTCCTCATGTAAATGGTTGCATACCATACCCACTATATTACAGTATTTCATGGCGATATTCCCCTGTCAGTATTTGAGAGTTTCCACATCCCTCTGAATAGATACAGATCATTCCACTGGATGGTGATCATCGTTATTAACTAGAGCCCTATTGATGGACATTTGAGTTATTTTTCCTTAGTACATGCAAAATACATTAAATAACAATATTATAGACATGTGCTAATGCAGTTGCAGGATAAATTCCTAGAAGTGGAAGTTAAGAGTCGGAGAGTATACACAGGTAATTTTGATAGAGAGTGTATAATCAAGTTCCCACCAGTGATGATTAGGAATTCCCCTTACTCAAAACCTGCCCAATATATTGTGTCATCAAGCTTTTTCATTTTTGTCAGTCTGATAGGTATCTTATAACTGTAATTTCGTTTTCTCTCTTCATATGTATTATTTGACATATTTTCATACCTAGGGAGTATTTGCATTTCCTTTTATGTGAACGCTTCATATTCTTTTCTCATGTTTGACTTGGACTATTAGGCTTTCTTTTTTCTTAATCATGTTTAAGTACACATTATATTCAAGATGTGTTAAAAATATTTTCTTCTTTGTCATTTTTAATTTTATTTTATTTATTGTATTTTTTCCGTAAAGAACACTGTTATTATAAAGCAGAAACTAACACACCATTGTAAAGCAATTATACTCCAATAAAGATGTTAAAATAAATAAATAAATAAATAAATAAATAAATAAATAAATAAATAAATAAATAAATAAATTTATAGGAATTTGGAAAAAAAAAAGAACACTGTTACATTTGAATAATCTAATTTTCAGTATTTTCTTTTTAAAGATACTTGAGTTTTGTGTCAAACTCTAAAAGAATTTTCCCATCCTGAGATTATTAACAACAAAAAACATTCTCATGAAATCTACTGGTATCTTCTTTGGTACAATGTTGGTTCATTGGAATACATTTTGGAGTAAGGGGTGATTTGGAAAGCAGATTTTATTGTTTTCTGGATAACTACATAGCCGCTCTAACATTATTTATTGTAGAATTTACTTGATGCCTTTTATCTCAAATGCACTATAGCAAAAAAGACAGGCAGTAGATCCTGGTGGTTAAGAGTATGAACACTGGATCCTGACTGCAGGGGTTCAAATGTCAGGTTAGAATGAATAGTAAATTCCCTATGTGTTAGTTATTGTTATTATTATTGTTACTGCACATTATTTTCCCCTATGCCTTGTTGCTAGTCCTAGAACCTTCTACTTTAGTCTATTGATCTTTCTAGTCTTGCGTCAGTACTACATGCCTCAAATTATTGGAGCTTTGGAATATTTTTATATTCGTATGTTATCATTTTGGTTGCTATGATAACCAGCATGTTTCTTTCAACAGTTGTTATTAGTATATATGAAAGATTCTGATATATGAATATGTTTTTCTACCAACCTCCTTACCAACTACTCTTATGGTTCTTATAGTTTATAACTGTCTTATGTTGATTCACTTCCTTTTCCAGCTATACATTGATATAGTCTGCAATTACTAAATTTTACCTCCTCCTTTTCAATATTTATACCACTTCTTTCTTTCTCTTCTTTAACTACATTGGCAAGTACCTCCAGTAGTGGACATTCTTATCTTGTTTCTGATTTAATGTGACTGTGTTACTCTTATGCATAATCCTGTCTTGAGGATAAAGAATAGATACCAAATTAAGGAAATATCTGTCTATTCTACTATATTAACACTTTTATCATGAATGAAGTTTGAAGTCTACCTTAAATTATTTTTCATAATATTTTTATCTATAATATTTATATATCTATTGTGAGTTATGTTCATTATTCCATCCAACAGCTAGGTATTGCATGCCTAGAATATGCAAGGGACTCTTATGAGCCCTAGGAATTCAAGAGAAAACTTGTAAAACGGTCCCTCCCCTCAAAGAGTTCACATTTGAAACAGGAAGTCTGTCAATGAGCAAATAAACAAAAGGTTGTAAAATATTATGTCAGGTACTATGTCAGTGTTATTATAGTAATAGGTTGCTTAATATTGCATTATTCTTGCATTCCTGTATGGACTAAGTTTTTATGATTGAAAATGGCTAGAAATATTTTGGATTTTCAACATGTTGTTTAGAGACAAGAAAGGGAATGTTACCAAGCACCCTTAAAGGCAGTCATTGAAAAAAGTAATTTGTGTGCCCTGATAAGGTCAGACAGTTCATTAAACTGATTACAGAAATTTTTCATGGCATTGCATTAAAAATGCTGAAAAAGTAAGAATTAGAGAGTGACTAACTGGTTGTTTCAAAATGCACAATTTCTATGAAAACAAGGAGCGTATGGGATCATTTTCTGGGAAATGGTTAGTGAAGAAAAAATGGGAATTTAGCTTCCCTAGACTATCTGCTGTGAATCACACTCACTGTCGCCTATGAGATATATCATCAATATGCTTCCTTTTCTCTCTTTACCAAACTCTTTCTTATCCACCAGACAGAAAGCTGCCTCTGTTTAGAAACCTCTCTGATTTGGGGCTTCCCTGGTGGTGCAGTGGTTAAGAATCTGCCTGCCAATGCAGAGAACACGGGTTTGAGCCCTGGTACAGGAAGATCCCACATGCCGCAGAGCAACTAAGCCCACGAGCCACAACTGAGCCCGCATAACACAACTACTGAAGCCCACGTGCCTAGAGCCCGTGCTCCATAACAAGAGAAGTCACTGCAACAAGAAGCCCGTGAACTGCAACGAAGAGTAACCCCTGCTCTCCACAACCAGAGAAAAGCCCACGCGCAGCAACCAAGACACAACACAGCCAAAAATAAAATAAATAAAATGTATTTAAAAAAAAAAGAAACCTCTCTGATTTTCCCTGTGCTAGTTGCTCCCACCTCTTTGGTACCAATGGGCTCTGTTTATTTCTCTTTACACTTATCACAAGACACTAATGCTTTTACTTATATGTCTGAGGTAGATTACAGAAGTACTGGATTACAGAAGTATTGCCCCCAGTATGTTCACTACTCCTTGCACTCACACCCTAGTGTGGTCCACACCCTTTTTGACTCTGGGCTTAGCTGTGGGACTTGGTTTGGAAAATGTGTCAATCACAGATGTTCTGTAAGCAGACTTAAAAAATGCTTATGCATTGGGGTTTGCAGTGTCTCCTGTTTAGGACACTGAGACGACCATCTGAAGAGTCCATCCTACTGGGGGTTGAGAAGACCATGGGGATCTGAGACAAGCCACCTGGCCAAAGGCCGTACACCAGCCAGCCTGCTTGATACATGAGATAACTCATCCTATACCGTCCAGTCCCATCCAAGCTGCCAACTGACCACAGAGATCAGTCAAGCCAACTCAAAGCAGAAGAATCACCTACCTGACCCACAGAATTGTGAGAAATAACAAATAGTTGCTGTTTTAAGCCACAAAGTTTTGGGGTAGTTTGATACACAGAAAAAGTAAACTGTTCCTCTTACTCAATTTTGACCACTTTGAAGGTCAGAATGATGCCTTATTCACTGAATTCTGGGTCTAGCACCATGCTGGACACATAGAGTCTGCCTGACTAATATTTTTTAACTGGAAACCCTGAAGCAGCAATTCAGACTTCACCATATCCCATGCCATATCAGCGAACATGCTACCACTAGCCACAAACTTCCCCTGTGATAACACATATCATATTTTCTGTGACTCTTTTGTGTAAATGTCTTCCCCATTGGACTGAAAACTCTGTGAAAGCAGGGCTCTCCTTTGTGTTTACTCACCATTGTGTCCATTTAGCACCTAGCACAGTAATGTAATAGGCCCTTGGCAAATATTTGTGGAATAAGTAAACCAACACCATTGGCATTTGCAGTATCCAGTAATGTGGCCTGGTGGGAGAGGCAGGATTAATCACTTCTCTCCCCCCAGACCCGGCCTCTGGAGCCTGTGGTCCCCTCATGGCATTACCAACAGGCATGCATCCCCCAAAGGGAAAATGTGGATGGGACAGAGAAGAGGGTGGTGGTAGCCTGAGGGGACATTCTTAGAAGTCAGACACAGGTGGTCATTTTCTCCTGCGTCTAGGTGGGTACTAACATGCACAGTGTACAGTCCTCTCCAATGGGCACTAATCTGGAAAGTTCCCTGGTCAAGGAAGGAGCAGTGGCTTAAGAGTCAAGAGACTGGAGACCCAGGCCCTGCTCTGCTGTGTGACCTATTTCAACTGACCTAACTTCTCTGGGGCACAGGAGAATGCCCTGTCAGCCTAATACACCATCTAAAGGGAATGTAGTGAATAGTATGAAATTGCTTTGTGAAAATGAAAGCCAAATTGACCACCTTCAACTCGTAAACAGGCTGTGTCATGTTTCGGGGTGTGTTTGGAAGTGGGTATTACATTTTCCCAAAGAAACCATATTGAAAATCATGGTTAGGTTCCCTGGCTCCCACTCAAAATCCCATTTAAATACCACAGTGTAACTGAAATAACATATATATGCAAAGAAAAACGGCAAGAAAAGTACTGCTGCAGTACTAGTAATTAAAACAAAAACAATACCAGGAGCGGTGTTTCTTATTCATCTCGAATGCTGGTGCTTGAACAAAAGTGGATTTAATTAGAAAGGAGGGGGAAGGGAATATGGTTTTGTGGTGTTCCAGGGGCATCTTTCAGTCACAGATTCAGATGCTCCAATATAGAGTCGGTGACACTGTGTCCCCCCAATGCTGGGATGTCCCGTTCTCAGTGCTGCATCCTAGGTGTGTGCCTTTTGCTGTGAGCTGGTCCATATTTTGAGTCACAGGTGGATATGAGGAAAGGAAAAGGAGATCATCTGGACGAGAGCTGCAAGAGAAGGAAGAGGATGCAAGGAGGGGATTGCTAAGCCTGAGAACAGCAAAGCGACATTTCTGAGACTTGCTATGCAACATTCTAGGTAAGTCTGCCATGTTCCCTTGTTCTCCATGACAATCTGCAAAAGGCTTTTCCCATTTTGTAAAGGAAAGCACGGAGTCTGGACAGGAAGGCAATTTGGCCAAAATTTCCGTGATGGAGACAGAGTTGGGTCTCAGGGCTGCCTGACTCTAAAGCGCATTTCCTTTCTTCTCTCTTCCTCAGTGGGAGGAAAGGAGAGCATTATTTCTAAAGAGATGCGGAGGAGGTCATTTGAGGCTCCCTGCAAGGCGTCAGGGGGCAACATCCTTCGAGGGCCTGCAGTTGTCAACCAGAGCAGGGCACTGAGGAGGCTTCAGGTTTGGGGTGGGAAAGAGAAATTCACAGAAAACTAGCTGCAACAAATGAGGGCTTGCGAGTCAGGCTTGTGACTCTAGCCAGAGCCAGAACAAATGCAAGACACCGCTAACCAGACAAATACAGCCCCTATCCTTAAGAAACTGTTGCCTAAAATCAATGATCCGCAGTGAGATTAAATCCATAGAGAGACAAGGAAGAGAACAATCTCAGAGCAGAGCACAAAACCCTAAAGGAAAGAGGTTAATTAATAAAAAAAGCAAAATTAATAACAGAAGTGTATGTGCCGAGTGGAAAATGCACCTTGCCAAGGAGATGCTTTCTCCTCAGGTAAACAACCAGGAAGAGAGCTCAGGGAGGAAAAGAAACTTTGCAAATTATCATTTTCTCTCATGTTGATCAACCCAGGGGTTCTCGCTCATAAAATTAAAAGAAATAAAATTCAACTGTAAGCAGCTCCCCAGGGCTCCTCAGAAGCACTCACGTGGCAGGGAGGGGACAGGCGGGAGGAAGCACATTAGGCTCCTTCATCACGTTCACTTCTGTATGTTCACATCTGTATGTACCAGTGATGACCAAGTTATCAGCAAGGATGACCAGGATCAGCAAGAATAAGCATCGTCCAGATACAGGGCTCTGATGCCCTGGGGCTCAGGACCACCCACCTGGACCCCAGGCACATCCTCCAAGCTGAGGGCAGCTCTCCCTTCCTTCCATGGCTGCATCCTTCCAGCCCAGCCTGGCAAGTACGCACATGCAGCCACTTGCTCTGTGTGATGACACAACAGTGTCACTGGGCATGCAGATGTCCCCGGCAGGGTGCCTGCCCTCAAAGAACCTATGACCCAGCTGCAGAGAAAAGGCTGATATGGGGGGAACAACCAGAGAACAATTTTTAGACACATTCCGTGCACTTTCTCTGAGCCCTACCACCCACTTCATTCCCTTCCTCACTTCCTCCTGACTTCCTGGAATCCTCACTGAGATGCCCATATTTGCAAGGCATTGTGGCAACCTCAGAGCTTTGGGTTTCCCAGATGGAAAATTGATTGATGTAAAAAGTGAAGAGGCCAATGAAACCTAGCTCTTCACTTTGCAAGTTAACTCTGCAAATAAATCACTCATTTGTTTTAAAAAGTGATTGCAAAAATGCAAATATTAGCTGTTATCATTGGTGGGTCAAAGGTGACATCAAAAGTGGAGCAGAAATTGGACTACTGGGCCATCCCTGATATTTGTGCTTAATACCAAGTGAAGTGTACTCTTTGAGGGAGAAACCTTTGGCTTAACAACCAGAAAATGACTGAGCCCCTAGCAGCTCAGCTTCATTCCTCTCTCTTAAAGGGCATTGACTCTTCCAAGCCTGGAAAGTAGTGCAATAACAAGGGCTTTCCTTTGCTCCCCCTCCTCCTCCTCATTCTTTCTTCATCCTTTCTCTGTCTTGGTCTCTCTTTCTTTCTCTCTCTGTCTCTCTCTCTCTGCCTATGTCTCTCTGTTTCTGTGTTTCTCTCTCTCTCTCTGTGTCTCTCTCTGGGTGTCTCTCTCTGTCTCTCTGTGTTTCCTCTCTGTCTCCCTCTCTCTCTGTAAGTGTGTGATCAGCTGGGACATACAGACTGGAAAAAAGAGGAGGAAACCCAGAATTAGAAGAGCAAATAGTGGTTGATTATCAGACCCACTAACTACCAGACATTGAAGGAAGCATTTTACAACCATGATCTCAGGTCTCATAACCACCCTGCTCCTCTAACATTCTCTCCAATATATTAAAGAAGAAACGAAGCCTCTGAAATGCCAAGTGCCCCACCCTACATCCCACAGCTGGTAAGTGGAAGAAAACAGATCTGAATTAACTCACTTGCCTGAGAAGCCCAAGCTCTTTTGTTTTTTTTTAAACATCTTTATTGGAGTATAATTGCTTTACCATGGTGTGTTAGTTTCTGCTTCATTGGCATGAAATGAGAGAGTGGCATGGTCATATATACACTACCAAGCTCCTTTTAACACACTTTACCCTCGGAACCCTCACTTTTTCAGAAGTCTGAACTCTCTGAGTAAGAATCTCTGGCTGTTGCACTCTGATGTCTCTTCTCATCGTTTCTGGGAACACTTGTTTTAGCCCCAAGCTCAGAATTTTTCACCAAAATAATATTCAGGAGTATTAGCCGCTCCACACAGAAAGAAACCAGATTTAGGCTGCAGTGGTCCTGAGGGTGACTGGTAGAGAGGGGTGGCTCTCCTTCCTACCTGACAACCTACCACCCCTGCCATGGTCTCTCTGTACATCAAAAGACAGTTGGAAGCCCTTTGAGGCACCCCTTGGATATCCCCCTTTCCTAACCTGTGCCCTCACCCTTCTCCAGGACAGCTGCCGTGTGAGAATACCTTCCCCCTGGTGGCTGATTCCTAAGTACAAAGAACATTCAAAACGAAGGGCCCTGGGAGGTCCTCTAGTCCTGGGGGTTCTACACATGACCAAGCATGCCTGTCACCTGGGGAGCTCTTAAAACAGGTCATTTCCTGGGCTCCAACTCTCATAGTTCTTAGAGAGTAGGTTTAGAGCTCAGAAACTTTTACTTTTTGAAGCTTACTGAGTAGTTCTGCTGATTGACCAAATTTGGACTCTCTTATGGGCTGAACTGTGTCCCCCCTAAATTCATATGTTGAAGTCTTAACCCCCAATATCTAAGGACTATATTTAGGGACAGTGTCTTTAAAAAGGTAATTGAGTTAAAATGAGGTCATTTGGTGGGCCCTAATCCAATATAACTGATGTTCTTATAAGAAGAAGAGATTAGGACACAAACACACAAAGTGGGACCGTGTGAAGACAGAGGAAGAAGAAATAGCCGTCCACAAGTCAACGAGAGAGGCCTCAGAAGAAACCAACCTACTGAGCCTTGATCTTAGACTTCCAGCCTCCAGAACTGTGAGGAAATAAAATTCTGTTGTTTAAGCCCCCAGTCTGTGGTACTTGATTATGGTAGCCCTAATGAACTAATACAGGCATTTTAAAGTTAGTTCAGCCTTCTGGTAAAGATGCAGAAACTGAAGTCTAGGAAGGTCAATTGACTTACCCAAGGTCACTGAACACATCAACAGTGAGCTGAGGTTCAAACCTATGTGTACTGACGTACACCCCAGAGCTAATTCTATGACCCTATATTGTCTTTAGGGACCAGAGAGCCAGACCAACCTCAACCCTCCATGAAGACTTTCTTCCCTTAGGACTGGTGGAGTCATACTGATACCTCAGTCCTCTGAGAATCTATAGTACTAATTATCTGAAACCTCTGTTCAGCACTGGACAGTGCAGGCTTTGTATGACAGTCATCTGGCCTTCCCTACTGACTCATGTCCCTTTGTTATTTAGAAGAGTGCTTGTGTAGGTAACCTGGAAATGTGGCAGCAGGGGGGCACATAGAAGAGGAGATGGAGGACCACAAGGCTCACAAGACTTCTAAAAGGAAGAGCTAGAGCCCCTGAATCACTTAGGTCGGTTCTGCCTAGGTGTCCACCATAGACCTGGGTCTAAGTATTCAAAAGGGGCCACTATCCATATACATCCTTTGAAAATGCAATTCCTCAGTCAAAGGACACAGTCCCAATTCTGTCACTAATTTTCTCTGTGATCTTGAATTCATCACTTAGATTATTCATGCATTCATTTTTTCAGATAGAGAATGGGGGAAAAAGAAATACCTGCCTCACCTACCTTACAGACATACAGCGAATATCAAATAAGATAATGTACAGGAAAGCACTTGGAAAAGTATAAAAATGTTATTCAAATATGAAATGTGACAAATCCTTCATCCTCAAGAATATATGTGGATCAGAATGAATCTCTGTCTGGAGGAGGCAACAGCAATCATAATAGAAATGTAAGGCCTGATTGATGGGCAGCCTACATGAGTGGCTTTCAAATTTGGGGAGAGAACTGTGGTGCGTAATGAAAAAAAAATTGAGACTAGAAATCCCAGCCCCACCAGGAACAATGTGTGTGATCTCATATGGGCCCCTAATTCCTCTGAGGCTATGTCTCTCATTTTCTAACATGAGGATAATAATTATCTTGCCTTCCAAACAAGGTTATTGTAAAAATCAAATAAGATTTTATATATGTATGATTTTATATATATATATATATAAGATTTTATATATAAGATATATAAATATATATAAAATATATACATATATTATTTTTATATATATATATGTGTGTATATATATATATATATATATATATATGCCTGGATTTAAAAGAATACTATGTTAAGTAGACTGAGTGGGACAGGAACCAGGGGGTGTTAGGGGAGAAACTGAAGATCAAGGAGATTCTAGTTGGAGACACTACAAGTTTAGCCACAAGGTACTCTGACCAGATAGTCAGTTAGAGAGTATTAGAAAGGGCTTGGAAGTAGGGAATTACCTAGATAAGCAGAAGTAGATCAACCAAGAGATTAAATGTAAATTCAGCAAGACATCAACAGGGAAAGACAGTGTGACTTTCAGAATTACAATATCAGGGGGTTGACTGGAGCAAAGCTAAGCCATTTTTCAGGTATAATACTTGAATAAAACATTCAGGTCAATATTTCCTCGTAAACAGGGCATCAGTGAAAAACAGATATAATTCACACTGTGGACAGGAGTTAAAAACCTTGGAGTGAGACAGAATCTAAAAGCCTGATTAATTATTTTACCTTTGTCAAACTGAATTGAGCAATGAGACTGTATTTGTAATTTGGTCACCTATCCATATAGTTCATCCCCTGATTGCTGTAAATATTCTTGTCACATGGTTTTTATTCCCAACTACTTGTGTATATAACACCTTGAAATTATTAAAGGGGAGAAAGTAGTAAGAACTGTCCTGTGTGCTTTGCATCCACTAGACATCTATTAAATGTTCAATTCTCAGAATACCTTAGAAAATTATAAAACTGGAAACCTGTGAGTCTTATAATTAAGGAAACTGAAGCTCAGAGGTTAATATCTCCATAAAAGATGATAATTAAACCCAGAATTAGGCCCAACTTAGAGTAACAAAGACTTGAAAAATGGTGAAGTCTCATGATAGAGGTTTATTTCTCTCTTAAGTAAAAGAAATCCAGAGATCCACAGTCATCAAGGACCAGGCTCTTACTAGCTCTCTGTTCCGCTATCTCTAAGGTGTGGTCCTCATATTTATGGTCCTAAAAGACTGCTAGAGCTCCAGCCATCACCTCCATGTCCAAGGAGCAAAATAGAGAAAAAGAAGAAAGACATTCTCCCCTCTTTTCTAAGTGACTTCTCAAAAGCCCCACACTAGATGTCCCCTTGCATCTCATTCGCTAGAACTTAGCCACATAGCCTCACCTAGTCACAAAGGAATTCTGGGAAATGTAGTCTTTTATCTGGGAAGCAATGTGTCCAATTAAATTTGGTTCTGCTACTATATAAAAGGAAGTATGAATATCAGGAGGCAACTAGGAGTCTCTGCCATACTACAATTTACTAATTCCAAAGCTTGTGCTCTTTGGTAGTAACAGAACCCCCTAAAATACATCTGTTTGAGGATTTCCCAGACCCATTTGAACACATACAGTGTCAGCTCAATCTAGTCCTGCTGCTAGATGGGAAAATAAAAACAACGTATTTTGATTGCTGTTACTATTGCTATTATTTAGGACACAATTGGCCTCAATGGAACATAGTGTGCAGTGAACATTGACGAGAAACCCAGGAAGTTATCTTCTGCCTGCTCAACCAAGATACAGCTTTTACGTATGGTCATGAAAATTATGGTCAGAAATGCTTCCAATATAAATGTAATTTGGAGGGAGAAATACCAAGACTGGAAAGAGAATGGCTAAAATCTAAGTTAAATTTTGTTCTCTCTGTTGGCTTTCAAGCTTGCTGAACTGAACATTTCAAAAAGGAAACAGAACAGACAAATTTTATCATTTTGAGAAAACAGGTCTAGATGTATCTTGCACCTATAAATGATCATGAAGACATACCACGATTGCAACAAAGCACCTTACAATCACATATGGGGCCGGCATTCTAGAAACCAGACTGAAAAAATCACCTATTGTGTTCACTCACTGCATCATTTTCAGAGCTGTAGCATCCAGTTAGGCCTGGGACAGTGGTGCTATGTCCAGCCCAGACCCCACAGCATCCCTCAGCATGGCTCTAGAAATTTGTCCTGGCCCCGTTCTGCTTCATTCCAAAGCCAGTCTAAATGAGCTCTTTCTGGACATTAGACAAGTACCCTGAAAACTAGGGAAGGTTTCAACCATCCCAAACGGAGTCATCTCACCCTGGACATGTTCCTTCCCCTGTCTGGACCTAAATGCCCTCACGTATAAAATGAGCAAGTAGACCAGTTAATCAGAGGTCCTATTAGCACCAAATTTCATGAGCACTGAAATAGGTCACAGTGTAAGCTTTGGTGAGAGAAACCAAGAAGTGACTCAACCATTCTAGTTCTTTTTAAAACTCCCACACTATGTAGGTGAATCTGTTTGAGAACTGTCCTCCAGCACCCCATTCAATCCTACAAGAAAAACCAGGCATTCCCTATTGTTTGAGTCCTCTACCTTGGAACCCTGGGTAAGGAGCCTTTTGCTGTCTCCAGAGATGCCCAGAGGATAAAGACAGCACAGTGTTCTGAGCTTGCTAAAAGCCTGAACTCTTGACTCAGCCGTAAGTTCAAGTCCCAGATCAGCAGCTTCCTGTCTGTGGTCCCTCAGCAACTTTCTTAACCTTTCTCTTAATTTCCTGATCTCTAAAGTGGAGATCATAATGACACCTGTTGCTGTTAGAGTGAATGACATGATGCACTTAGGACTCCTAGCACAGTGTCTGGCACATACTAAGCATTCATCCAATATTAACTATTATTTGAAGCCTTACTTACAACACTTAGAGACAGAAAAAAATTCTGCTCCCTGGGAATCTGGAGTTTGTGAGTTGCTTTGAGCCTTCTGTGCCTTAAACCTCAGCACAATCTACATGAATTAAAATGTTTTGTCCCCAGTCTGGCAGGAAATAGTCCACAGTTCCACCAAATAATTCAAAACCCGTATCAGATAGGGTGTGTGTGTGTGTGTGATGCAATGAAAGAGGTGAACGAAAGGAATCGTGTTCTCTAAAAATATAGGGTGAAATCCCTGGCAGTGCAGAGGTTAAGACTTGGGTTTTCACTGCTGTGGACCCCAGTTCAATCCCTGGTCAGGGAACTAAGATCCCACAAGCCGTGTGGTGCAGCCAGAAACAAACAAACAAAAATATGGGGGGTGGGGACACTAGCAGCCACTTCCGGGAAGAATCAGCTACCTATAGACATTACCTGAAGCTATAACATAAAGTTCATCTTAATCAATGGAAGCAACATTGCTGAAAATCTGGTGATTTTCATCTGGAGCTGACAACATGGTAATTTATATTCTGCACAGCATAACCAAAGAGCTTGTTATGCAAACACAGGCCACTGATTTGACAAATCTCCTGGAAACAGAATTAATGTCTGTATTCTGTGCAGAGATGTAATTTATTTTAATATTTTAAAGAGATAATATATATCTATCTATCTCTGTATATTCAGGGAGTGAGATATATGCACACATCGAGATATATATATTTAAATAGAGTCGAGCTTGGGAGCTGGGGCTTGTGTGTTCTGCATTAAGAGGTCCAAGAACTACAATGAAAATGGCATTGCTGATTACTACCAGCATCTTTCATTTGGTGTGTTTCTCTTTCTATTCCTGGTGATAACATAAATATTATTCTTTTGTGAAAATGCTTTATTTATGGTGCCAGAGCAAGGAACGCATTTCATGGTAATTGAGGTTTTTTGATGGAGAGCAAGCTGAGTTCTGCCCAACTGCAGAAAAAGTTTTAATTGGGTGGAAGGCTCCAATGGGTATTTCCTAGTCATCTTATTTTCTTTTTTAAAAGGAAAGGTTTTGTTAAAGGAAAACTTAGCCCTCTCTGGTTATAAAGGATTGATTCTGAAGGTTGGGGATCAGTAGAATCCTGACCTCACCCCACCCCCTGCAAAATATGAGACCAACAGAGCTTGGGGAACAATTCCAAAGAGATACATTTTAATGGTTTCCCTCAATAAAAAGTGTATAGCCCCTCTTTTGGGGGGCGGATCATTTAGGTCCTGGGCTTCACCAAAGTTTGACAGGTATTTGCCTTCAGAAAGAGCCTTTAATCCTTGTTTTTTTCCAATGGGAAATAGAGAAAAGAATTGGCTTCTCACTGAATCCTTACAGCCCTTCATCCCCTCTTTTCATTCACCTCCCATTTCCATTTCAAAACTATTTTTTGAGGAATTAAAACCATTCTACCCTGATTCCCCCAATCCCCTTGAGTCTGAGCACTTCTTCCTCCCTTGTCTGACTCCCTTGTGGAGAAAGCTAATCAAACCTGCCATATCTGTTGCTGCTGCATAGCTAAGGGGCCTAAACTAGAAATCGATGTTCCATGGCCCAGGGGACCCATTTTGCTGTTTTCTCTGTTAATGCCATGTCAGGAGATGTCACCAGGAAGCCAGGCTGCTGAAGAGAACATCAGTTCCCATTTGGAAAGACCCCTGATGGCCCTCAGGCAGGTGAGGCTGGGGAAGTGTGTCCCACCGGGAGGCGCTGAGGTGGGTAGACAGTGGGCCTGCTAAGCTCTGTCACTTCTGCTGACCGAAGAAAACAGGCTCAAAGGCAGGGAGGCAGGGGGCTGCCCTCTTCCATGGTGGGAGTGGGCTGTGGGCTCCCCCAGTAGGGGCCCCGTTGGGTTAGCCAACACAATGTGCCAACTCCATTTCCATCATGGCCCCGCATTCACCCCACCCTCACTCTGTCCAGGTGTGTTTTGAGAAGCAGGTAAATGTCAGAAAAAAAACAACACAGGCTTTTACTGAGTGTGGTTGACCAGATGGCCTCAGAGAGCAGCCTTGGGACAACCATGGTCTGTCCAGTTTCCCCACCTCATGCCCTGTAGACTGACCCAGGTTCATTGCACACTCCCTGACCACCCAGATCTCCCAGTGTTCTCCAAGTTTTTCTTCCCCCTGCCTGTCCCTCACTGCCAACTGGGTCCCGGCCCTCAGTGGAGCTCTGGTCACTTGCTAACCACTCTGATGGTCATGATGCAGAATTCAAACTTAGATTTAACTGGCAGTTATGCAGCAGCTGCTGGGGTCCAACATTGCTCCATGTGCCATGTACCAATCAATCAGAGTTTCAGGCCTGGTTCTGCTGCCCATTGTGACCTTAAGCAGATCAGATATTGGATCAGGGTAAACATCATCTCCTCATTTAAGCCTTCCCAGACCCTAGCCCCTACCTCTCTCACACACAAGGAGATGTCATGTACTCCTTCATCTCTGCCCCTTCAACACTCACTATTTCTATAAGGCTGCAGTGCCTCCTACCCTTCTATTTCTCTCCATCCCATTTATGAGATTTCTGAGCATGCAGATTGGTCAATTTAGAGTTGTATACCCAATGCCTAGCATAGAGTTGATACTCAGTAAGCACTGGTTGAACACATGAATGAATTCAAGAGAGAAAGGAGATAAAGATCGACACACCATCTGGCTTTTCAGCTACCTCTCCTATACTTGCTAGAGTAAGGAGGAGGTTGATGCAGAAATTGCTGAAAACTTGGGTTTTGAGCTAAGGGTCCATGTTTCCAATTTATAGTTCATAGAAGAGATTTGAGAGCTTAGCAGAACATAGTAAGTATTCCCTACACTATAGCACACTAGAAAAGGTATTTTAGTCAAAGTCTAGACCCTGATTCTAAAACAATTCAAACCAAATCACTTAAAACCACACAGACGTTTTCACTACCTGAAGCACGTTTCTGCTAAGGCATGTCTGTGCAAAAATAACGTGAAGTTTCCTCTTGGGTGGTCATTCTTTACACATCACAGAGAATAAATCTAATTTACATTTTTTGTTGTTGTTGCTCAAAATATTCAGGCAGGATTGATGGGACTGGGGTGATGCAGGAGGGCAGAGCCATAGCCTGTGATCATTTCATGGGTCTTTCCCTATGAGGCTGGAAGGTAGCTCATTCCCCGCCCTCCAGAGAGAAAGTGCAAGAAGAGTCCTGCAGAGATCAACTCTGTACTGACTTGAGGGGTAGGATTACTTGGCTCCTGGCCCTCCAGGGTGTCACTCTGGTTCAGCAGCATTCACAGTTCCCAGGAAAGCAGTCTGGGAGGGCCCTGAATTTACACACAGACACACAGCTACCGAAGAAGTGGAATTTTTGCCCTCTACCTCATGCGGTCCCAGAAAATCAGGAATTTCTCCAAGACCATTCCATATAAACCTCACATGCAAGAGGTTTGACTCTAGAGACAGTTACCCAGAATAGAAGCAGAGCTCCAAATTGGGCCAGCAAAGAGCATTACCCAGGGAGAGGGCAAAGGAGGTGGGTAAGAGCCGGAACTAAATACATCTTAGCTAGAGGAGATTTTTCTCAAAGCAACAACAAGGAAAAAAAATCTCTTCAGGTTCAAAAGAGGGAGGTGAAGTTTGCCATGCAAGAGGGCTTTCTAACAGACAGTTTTTATCTTGACAGTGGTGTCCTCTTAACATATATTTACTTTCCAATCACCCAGAACTGTGTAATTAACCTGTCACTAGACAGCGCTTGCCACAATAATGAATGGATAAGGATCTGAGTCCTAATAATCAGCCCAGTAGAGGGAGGGGGGTCCTGGTTCTTATGACTCAGTTGACGTGTTTCTCTAGCATAACTTTATCTTCCTCACACTTTTATTTCCTCTATATTGGGGTGTCACCTCAAAGGAAACTTCTTTTTAATACGAAGATGTCCTAGGACCCCAGCTCACACAGAAGAGAGTTAGATGCTTTGAGCGTGGCAAGCCTCAAGATGAGGGGGTGATGGCATCATAGTTTTAGATGAGCAGAGTTCTCACCCCAGGACTTTGGCCTATGGTAGAATAACAGAGGAAAGGATGGATTTACCAGAAGAGGGCCTGCTGGGAGCTAGAATTGGGGTGTGATTCTCTTAGGGGTGCAGGAGTGCTGAGCAAAGAAAACAGCGCAGTCACAGAGCATGGCCATGGAGCAGGTAAATAATAACCATGTCTTTGATTTTCTGTATCCTGATGCTTTGACATCTGGGACCTTGCTGATCCTGCAGGGGCAGCCTCTCCCAGGCTTAGCTAATTCCTAGAGATAGTAAATAACTAGCCAGGGTGCATACCTTTCAAATGCACACCAACTGATCCAGTCCCATCCTCTCAACCACCCAGTACTGCATCCACTTATCCCGATAACGTGAGACAAGGCACCAGACAGGAAGGAACAGCTTCTGTACCCCTGCTGAACTGACTCCGACTAGCCAATCTTAAAGTTGCTTATGCTGCCTCACCCAAATCTTCTTGCAGAAATTGCAATAAAGGCTCTTGCCCACAATTTCCCCCTTGCTCCCTCTGCCTCCTGACCAACCCTCTTTCTCCTCCCTCCACCCTTAGCTGACGGTGACATGGTGTGGCCCTTTCTCTTGGGACCTGTGAGCATGACAAACTATCTTTTTAGTGGTAGATGCCTATTGATCCGTTGGCCTCACCATACCTGAATAATAAAACCTCTGTTTTAAAACAAGGCTTCAGAGGAAGCTGTGATATGGTGGGCACGAAGGCATTCTGGGCACTCATCAGTCAGTGCTGATGCCAGGAAACCCATTCCCTATAGACTGATGGGTTGAGGCCGTGGACATACTTCCTTTCTGGTCCAGATTGGCTCAGAGACCAAGTGGGACTGAGCCTAGAAACAGGGAGCACTAGAGACCACCACTGGTGACAGCAGGTCGGGGAGGGGCTGCGGACAAGCCTGACATGGTCAGCGTGAATCAAACACTTTGAAGGCCACTGTCCTGGGTTAAGAGACAGAAGCCCTTGGTTCCAGTTCTGATCCTGCCACTAACTGCTCATTCTGATTTGGGGAGAGGATTTAACTCCTCTGAACATCAGTTTCTTCATCTGTCAAGTGGGGATAGTTGTGCTGATAGGTGTGCTCTGCTCACTGGAAGGGTGAAGTTAGACAAAGGAAAGCATTGTATAAAGAAAACCACCATCATCCTCAACATGTCATAACTGTAGTTTTGATATTATTATTCCTCCTTGTTTTTATTTTCTCAGTATATCCACCAGGGGAGGAACTACACGCTGTATTTATCTGCCTGTTACTCAGAGCTTCACATGGCGTAGATGCTGGAGAAGGTCAACTGATTCAACAAATAATTACTAAATTTGCCCCAGCAAATTGCCTTTTTAAATTTTTTTGACATTTCAGAAATAAGAAGGGAAAAGAGAGGGGTGTGTGTGGAGGACTGTGGAGGTAATGACACCTGGGGACACCATGATAAGTTTCTGCTTCCAGGCACCAGTATGTCCACACTGTAGGGCTTGATGGCCAGGGCTCCTTGACCCAGACACAGAGGAAGATCTCTCCAAGCAGATATCCTGACAGGCCTTCATCTTGCCTTTCAGGAAGAAATTTGATTAAAGCATGGGTCAGAGCTGGGAGGGGTCCAAGGATGAAGCCGGTGCCGTGGTCATCCAAGCAGCAAATCCAGACCCCTCTCTGAACCTCTCTGAGGGACCTGGGCCCCATTATCTCCCACCGCCCCTCTCCACACTGGAGGTAGAGTTCGAGGCTTCCTACGTGAAGACGCGGTCCAGGCCACGTGATTTGATTTCTGGTCAATGTCAGTGCAGAGCCACTGAGAGCCCATCGACAGCCCACACCTGGATTCATGATTGCAGGCTGGAGTGGTCCATTCATTCATCTGGAGGTACCCCCGCCCCCAGCCCATCCTGTCTGCACTGTCATGTAAACACGGGCTAGAGTCGTGACAGGGACTGAATTCTGGAAGAGAAAATCTTTCCCTTTCTCTTCTCTTTCCCTTTTGTTCTACCGTTTATTTCCTTCCCTCCGGAGTCAGGCAGACGTGGCTTTGAATCGGGTGCCCGTCATTTCCCAGCTGGACCCATCACATAACCTCTCTGAAGGTCACCTGCGTTGGTGGGTTAGTTAGTGATAACACTCATGTTATCTCGTGTATGTGGCAGGAGAGAATGAGATGTGTGTGAAGGGCACAGTGTTTGGCACCTCGTGGATGGTCCATAAACCCACTTTCCTCCTTTCCCTCAGCTTCAGCCTTTGGTCTCCCTCCCTCTCCTACATTTTTTTAAAAACCAGTGCTCTTCTTTGAACAACAGATCTGCCTGTTTCCAGTCTCAGATGCTCTGTGTAGTGCAACAGCAGCCGATGCTGCAGATGCCTTGCTAATGCCCCAAGGAGAGGCCGAGACTAGAGACAGGCTCTAGCCTCTTTGTTTCTGCTTTTGAAAAATGCTTCCCCCTGAGGGTGCAGCCTGAGGATTGGGAGATGCATTAGGGAGGTGAAAGAGAAGTGATGCCAAGGTTCCTCTAGAGATCAGCCCATAAAAATAATGGTTCATGAAGAAACTTGCTGCCTCTGGGGACTCCCTGCCACTGCCATCAGCATCTGCTGGCGCAGTTCCTGAGAGTCCCATAGCTGCCCTGGCTCCTGGGCCCTAAGACAACCAGGAAGGAGGTGTCACGGCTACTCCGACTGGTGGGAGGCCTGCCCTCCCCACAGCTGTGGGTCAGCCCAGCCTCTGGGGCCCTACGCCCCTCCCTCCATCTTCTCTCCTGACAGGTGTGCATTTCACTCACCTTCCCTCCTAAGTGGTCAGACCCAAGCCCACGGCCACATCACCATCACCCCACCAGCTCCCTCCGCAGGCTGGCTTCCCAAGGCAGCCCCACTTTTCCTCTTAGGGCTTTCCTGTCTCTCTTGCCTTCTGTTCCCTGCCATCAAACTCCTTCTCTACTAAATCCAAATCCCTCTCAGCTAGGTGTCACATCTGAAAGAGGCCTGATAAATTAATCCCCACTAAAATGTCCCAGCTAAAACTGACAGCGGTTTAATGTGCTTTTAGCTTAATGCGTTTGAGACCCTCCCCAGGGTGTTAGCCTTTTATCAGGGGATTCCTTCAGACACAGCGGAATGTTCCTCAAAGATGGAGATGATGCAGCCTTGTGTGCAGTGGGGACAGCAAAGGAAAAGCTTGAGGGAAGGAGGGCTCTTGTGGATCCTACCACCCAGCTGGCTACCTAACCATTTCTGAGCACTCCTCAAACATGTAGTAAGAGATTACTCTCCACTGGGCACTCTGCTAAGCACTGGAAGATTGGGAAGAGGGGGAAAACTGGGAAAGATTAGTATTTTTTGATTTAATATTCAACATTTATTCAGGTTTATGTGGTAGACCAGAGATTGACAGTAGGTAGGCTGTATTTGAGAGATGGAAGCAAGCCAAGTTCCATGACCCTCTCCTGATGTATTGCAAAGCCACACCCTAGTGCAGAGAACCACGTGTTCAATACCTCCCCATCACTCCCATGCCCCACACCTTAGCCAGCTGCAATCAGCATGGACTTTGGGAAGCCTGCCCTTGCTAAGTGCCCAGCACTAGTCAGGCACAATCTCATGAGGCACAGTGGGGCAGAAACAGCCACTGAATTCATCTTCAGGGCATAGAAGGAAGGCAGGGGCAGGGAAGGTAAGCGTTCATGCTGCTGCATCACATTTGCAGACTGTTCATAGGGAGGAAAGGAGAAGCTAGTGGGCAGTGAGCAGCTGGCAGGGACGACAATAGGGCATGCATTCTGCATCGTACTCATCACCAAAGAGCTCTCGCAGGGCATTGCCCTTCCAGCTTCTATCATTCCAGCGTTGTCTCCTCTGACTCAGAACAGCAACACTCGATTCTATTGGGTTGGCAAAAAAGTTTGTTCAGGTTTTTCCGTAAAATCGTACGAACTTTTTGGCCAAACCAATATAACCTGTTTACATGGGTTCCAAGCATCTCCTGTTTTCCAAGGCGTTCTACCAGTAGGAAGTCTATTATCTCTCCATTACATGATAGAGCATCGGCCGGTCAGATTATATGATAATATGTCCTATTGCTGGTTCAGAAAATATGCTTAATGAACCTCTCTAACCATATGGTGGGTTTGTCCTTTGGGCAGGATACAGGATTACTAAGGAATGACCTAGAGGTATTTCTCCAGGCATTTTCCACTAACTTTTCCTCTCCAACCACGCTTCTCAGAGGACACAAACCCTAGGACCTGAATATGCGCACACTGGTGGGGATGAAGTCAGCTAGTTCAAGGACCCGTCTCTTTGTGGTGCTGAATAGATCCTCCCCTCCTCTACTGGGCATCGCTCACCCCCTGAACTCCTCCAATGACTCCTGCTAAGGAAGTCCTCCACACGTCCTGCCCCTCTGCTTGCAGCCTCCTAGCTTCTTGTCCAAGCTCATTAGATTCAACCCAGGTCCACATTCTCTGCTGCACCCTCCCTCCCTGATTCCCTGGCAGGAGGATTGAGGTGACCTTTAAATGTCACTTATAAATGCCAGCTGGTGCTAACTGGCTCCAAACATCTGCACAGACGTGGTTTTCCCAAAAGCCAGCCGGATGGCAGCGCTCAAGCCCAGGAGAGGGGACGCTGGCTGCTGGGGACAGGTCTGTGCCTGGAGCAGGCGCATGGCCTGCACTCAGCCAGAAACCCCGGGTTCCCCTGGCCAGACCCTCACTGAACCGGGAAGGTGATGTCTGTATTATTAAATGTTAGAGTTGGAAGGGTCCTTAGAAACTGCCACCCTTCACGGTTCCTGGGACAAAACCGAGGTCTCAAGAAAGAGGTCAAATATATGATTTTGAGAGCCTAACATCTGCCAGGAAGTCTGCGAGGCACTCATCTCACCCTATACTTTCTTTTTACTGAATTAATGAATGGATGGGTTGTTTCAGTTAATTCTCACAAGGGCTCTGTAAGACAGGAATCATCCTTACGTTAAGATAAAGAAACACACAATCTGTGAAGTTGAATGAGTCGTCTAAGGTCACGTAGCTAATAAGAAGTGAAGCCAGAATTCAAATCTAGGTTTGCCTGACTCTAGAACAATTTCCAGTGGTCCCCCCTGCTCCCCAGCCCTCACTCCTTCTCTCTTCCATCATCAGGAACGGGTCTGGAGCTTTTGATTGCTCCATGCCCACTGATGATTTTCCTGAGTCACTGGTTTCATTCACAGTTATTTATTTATCAATTAGCATTCTCCTGTTCTACTGCCTGAAGCTTTCATTTCCCATTACCCAGCTTCCATGTGTTTGTCAGAATGAATTGCCTGCAGGAAGAGTGGGAGGGATGAGTGAGGGGGGACCCTCTCTCAAGAGACATCCCACTACTAGGCTACTATCACTGAACCCTGTGGGGATGGTGCACCTTTCCCCTTGCTCTCTTATAAAGGGGAATCCCAAGACACAGCATGGGGCCCTGAAGAAGGCCCTGCAGGAATCATAAAGGGGAAAATGCTGACAGGTTTGGGGAAGGCACTGGGCCTGAGAAGTGAGACCCTTGGGCCAGATTCTAGTGTGACTCCAGCTAAAAATAATTCAGTTTCTGTGATTAAAAACCTTCCAACAAACAAAAACCCAGGACCAGATGGCTTCACAGGTGAATTCTATCAAACATTTAGAGAAGAGCTAACACCTATCCTTCTCAAACTCTTCCAAAATATTTCAGAGGGAGGAACACTCCCAAACTCATTCTACGAGGCCACCATCACCCTGATACCAAAACCAGACAAACATGTCACAAAGAAAGAAAACTACAGGCCAATATCACTGATGAACATAGATGCAAAAATCCTCAACAAAATACTAGCAAACAGAATCCAACAGCACATTAAAAGGATCATACACCATGATCAAGTGGGGTTTATTCCAGGAATGCAAGGATTCTTCAATATACGCAAATCAATCAATGTGATACACCATATTAACAAATTGAAGGAGAAAAACCATATGATCATCTCAATAGATGCAGAGAAAGCTTTCGACAAAATTCAACACCAATTTATGATAAAAGCCCTGCAGAAAGTAGGCATAGAGGGAACTTTCCTCAACATAATAAAGGCCATATATGACAAACCCACAGCCAACATCGTCCTCAATGGTGAAAAACTGAAACCATTTCCACTAAGATCAGGAACAAGACAAGGTTGCCCACTCTCACCACTATTATTCAACATAGTTTTGGAAGTGTTAGCCACAGCAATCAGAGAAGACAAAGAAATAAAAGGAATCCAAATCAGAAAAGAAGAAGTAAAGCTGTCACTGTTTGCAGATGACATGATACTATACATAGAGAATCCTAAAGATGCTACCAGAAAACTCCTAGAGCTAATCAATGAATTTGGTAAAGTAGCAGGATACAAAATTAATGCACAGAAATCTCTTGCATTTCTATACACTAATGATGAAAAATCTGAAAGTGAAATTAAGAAAACACTCCCGTTTACCATTGCAACAAAAAGAATAAAATATCTAGGAATAAACCTACCTAAGGAGACAAAAGACCTGTATGCAGAAAATTATAAGACACTGATGAAAGAAATTAAAGATGATACAAATAGATGGAGAGATATACCATGTTCTTGGATTGGAAGAATCAACATTGTGAAAATGACTCTACTACCCAAAGCAATCTACAGATTCAATGCAATCCCTATCAAACTACCACTGGCATTTTTCACAGAACTAGAACAAAAAATTTCACAATTTGTATGGAAACACAAAAGACCCCGAATAGCCAAAGAAATCTTGAGAACGAAAAATGGAGCTGGGGGAATCAGGCTCCCTGACTTCAGACTATATTACAAAGCTACAGTAATCAAGAGAGTTTGGTACTGGCACAAAAACAGAAATATTGATCAATGGAACAGGATAGAAAGCCCAGAGATAAACCCACGCACATATGGTCACCTTATCTTTGATAAAGGAGGCAAGCATATACAGTGGAGAAAAGACAGCCTCTTCAATAAGTGGTGCTGGGAAAATTGGACAGATACATGTAAAAGTATGAAATTAGAACACTCCCTGACACCATGCACAAAAATAAACTCAAAATGGATTAAAGACCTAAGTGTAAGACCAGACACTATCAAACTCTTAGAGGAAAACATAGGCAGAACACTCTATGACATACATCACAGCAAGATTCTTTTTGACCCAGCTCCCAGAGAAATGGAAATAAGAACACAAATAAACAAATGGGACCTAATGAAACTTAAAACCTTTTGCACAGCAAAGGAAACCATAAACAAGACCAAAAGACAACCATCAGAATGGGAGAAAATATTTGCAAATGAAGCAACTGACAAAGGATTAATCTCCAAGATTTACAAGCAGCTCATGCAGCTCAATAACAAAAAAACGAACAACCCAATCCAAAAATGGGCAGAAGACCTAAATAGACATTTCTCCAAAGAAGATATACAGATGGCCTACAGACCCATGAAAGAATGCTCAACATCATTAATCATTAGAGAAATGCAAATCAAAACTACAATGAGATATCATCTCACACCGGTCAGAATGGCCATCATCAAAAAATCTAGAAACAATAAATGCTGGAGAGGGTGTGGAGGAAAGGGAACTCTCTTGCACTGTTGGTGGGAATGTAAATTGATACAGCCACTAGGGAGAACAGTATGGAGGTTCCTTAAAAAACTACAAATAGAACTACCATACGATCCAGCAATCCCACTACTGGGCATATACCCTGAGAAAACCATAGTTCGGAAGGAGTCATGTACCAAAATGTTCATTGCAGCTCTATTTACAATAGCCAGGACATGGAAGCAACCTAGATGTCCAGCGACAGATGAATGGATGGAGAGGATGTGGCACATATATACAATGGAATATTACTCAGCCATAAAAAGAAATGAAATGGAGGTATTTGTAATGAGGTGGATGGAGTTAGAGTCTGTCATACAGAGTGAAGTAAGTCAGAAAGAGAAAAACAAATACAGTATGCTAACACATATATATGGAATCTAAGAAAAAAAAAGCCATGAAGAACCTAGTGGCAAGACGGGAATAAAGACACAGACCTACTAGAGAATGGACTTGAGGATATGGGGAGGGGGTGGGGTGAGATGTGACAGGGTGAGAGAGTGTCATGGACATATATACACTACCAAATGTAAAATAGATAGCTAGTGGGAAGCAGCCGCATAGCACAGGGAGATCAGCTCGGTGCTTTGTGACCACCTAGAGGGGTGGGATGGGGAGGGTGGGAGGGAGGGAAATGCAAGAAGGAAGAGATATGGGAACATATTGTATATGTATAACTGATTAACTTTGTTATAAAGCAGAAGCTAACACACCATTGTAAGGCAATTATACTTCAATAAAGATGTTTAAAAAAAATAATAATAATTCAGTTTCTTGTTAACTCAGTGAGTAACACAATGGGCTCCAAAATGTGCCGTCCTGCATATCCTCAGTTTTCCACCAGACATCTCATAAATGCATATAAGAGAGTTCCTGAAAAGTAGCCCCTGGCTGACAACACAGTCATGGCCACCTTGCCTCTGAATCATGGCCACCTTGCCTCTGAATCATGGCCACCTTGCCTCTGAATCATGGCAGAGTCATTATATAAAGAGTCCCAGCACCTAGTCCCACTTTCCTAGCCTCTTGGGAGGCTGGAAGAGTCACATGAAAGGGCCCTTAAGAGAAAGGAATGATTCTTAAGGTACAAAAAATAAATTGGATTGTTTAAGGCATATCTTACTTCGGCAAAATTTGTCACATTCAACTACTTTTAAGTGTCATGAAGCTATTAAGGTTCATAGTATCCTTAGGTCCCTAACTTACAAGTAATCAATAAAATAAGAGTCAGACTGGACTCAGTGAATTATCACACTGACCAGGTGTTTTTCCAGTGAGTTGTTTACTCATTCACTTATTTTTTTTTTAATGTATTTATTATTTATTTTTTATATTTATTTTTGTCTGTGTTGGGTCTTCGTTTCTGTGCGAGGGCTTTCTCTAGTTGCGGCAAGCGGGGGCCACTCTTCATCACGGTGCGCGAGCCTCTCACTACCACGGCCTCTCTTGCTGCGGAGCACAGGCTCCAGACGCGCAGGCTCAATAGTTGTGGCTCACGGGCCTAGTCGCTCCGCGGCAGGTGAGATCTTCCCAGACCAGGGCTCGAACCTATGTCCCCTGCATTGGCAGGCAGATTCTCAACTACTGCGCCACCAGGGAAGCCCCCCATTCACTTATTTATTTGTTCTTCCCTGCATTCAGTAAGTCATTCATTCATGAATCAATACCCACTGAGCTCTCAATGTGTATGCGGTCCTTTGGGAGAATAAAAAGATGGGGAAGATGCTGTTGCTGCCATCATGAAATGTACAGTCTATCTGCCAAGGACACTAATGCAAGGGCCAGAGTCCTCCAGTTCCAGCCAACCTGCATTCTGGCCTCAGAGGCACCTATCTCAATTGGATATGTGTTCACCACTGTCTTGCCTTCACTCTTGGACTTTGCCCACCAACTTTCATTTTTCCTTTAGTAATATCAAGATGCTTTATTAAAAATATTCTTCAGGGACTTCCCTGGTGGCGCAGAGGTTAAGAATCTGCTTGCCAATGCAGGGGGCACGGGTTCAAGCCCTGGTCTGGGAAGATTCCACATGCTGCAGAGCAACAAAGCCCGTGCACCACAACTACTGAGCCCGCACTCTAGAGCCTGTGAATCACAACTACTGAGTCCACATGCCACAACTACTGAAGCCCACGTGCCTAGAGCCCATGCTCTGCAACAAGAGAAGCCACTGCAGCGAGAAGCCCGTGCACTGCAACGAAGAGTAGCCCCCGCTCGCTGCAACTAGAGAAAGCCCGCACGCAGCAACAGACCCAATGCAGCCAAAAATAAATAAATAAATTTATAAAAAAATAAAATAAAATGGTTAATTTTAAAAAATAGTAAAATTAAATTAAATTAAAATATTCTCCAAGCCCATGAATACTTACACCCTCCCTACTATCAGAGGATCTCCTGAATCAGAGAGAAAATAATCAAAATAATGAGAAAGAGCACTTTTGGTGAAAAAATTTTAGACATTTGAATTGAATATTTGAGTAAATAAGTGAGAGGACTCGTCTCCCTACTTAAGAACCTACAGGATGAACTGCAGAAGACTGTCCTCATTAGAGAATGTCTCTTAGGATGCTGGTGCCCCAGTAATGGAGCCACTGGTGAAACAAACAAAATGGACAGGCAAGGAAAGTGACATCACCTCCCAGGAAGTCTTAAACATGTTTATGATTTTCTGATTCCATAAAAAGAGAAGATTGAGACTCATTTATTTTATTTGAAGTAGTTGGCATAGCCCCAATAATAATTGCAGGTACTACTCATATTGGCTGAGTGGGTGACATTCTGTGTTTATTTTCCATTCCAGCAGAGAAAGGCATGTTGAGAAGCTATAAAGGACCTGTTCTAATTGCCCCAGGATGCGTCTCTATTTCCAAGACAGCATGCATGCATGGAGCAATGGAGAAAGAAAGGAAAAATTGACTCTGAAAAAAAAAAGGCCAAAAGATGTTCAGCTAATGTAATAGTCTTTCCAAGAAAGCAAGAGCAAATTGGGGCGAGTTGGAAGACTCAACGCTGAAGCCCATAATGCTTGAAGTAAGGTAAGTGGTGAGGGACCAAGAGTCTAAATTGTAGGTAAACAAGGTTTTTAGAGGTAGGAGGAATTTTTTTTTTTAACTGACAAATTTAGAAATCTAATCCTAGAGCTGGAGAAAGTGGAAGTTTAGTTCAGGAAAATTCTGTGGCAAGAATCCAAGAAGGACACTAACATTGGAGATCTAAAACCCAGCTGAGGACTGCGGACTCAATTCACAAAGACTTTTCTCCCTCTCTTATTAAGGGAGATGAGTGTAATCATTCTAGCCACTTTAACTTGAAAGTAAAAATGACAAAATGTACTATTTTGGGGGAGGGGGTCGATTCTGCCCAGCAACGATTCCTCCTCCATTGATAATTTTATTCTGAATTTTTTCTGGGGCATCCCTTTTCCATTCTCATCCATCCCCAGCACCAGATGTGAAGCACACGACCATGGCCTGACCAATCAGCTCATTACAGACTGGTACAGAATGGACACATGACTTCACCAAGCCAGTCAGAGGAATTCTCAGGGCTTCCACAGAAGGGTTCCCACAGGAACCACCAGGAGAAGCCTTTCTTCATTCTCAAAAATTTGAAGTTGATGGGAGCCACTGCAGTCACCTTTCAACCACAGGGGTAGGGCTTGCCTGAGAATGGAGGCAGTGCCAAAGAGAGCCAAGCAATGGAGAGAAATTGAATCATGGTGACATCGATCTCTTGCATCAAGACATATCTGATGCCAGACTTAGAACTGCGACTTTTTGGTTATGATGAAGCCAGTTTGCGTTGGATTTCCACCACTTTAAACTAAATGAGACCTAGCTCATATGATAATTGAACTACTGCAACAGGTAACTAAAATTGAGACCCTTGTCAAGAATATGGAACTATTTATCTAAGGCTTACCTACTGGTATTTATCACACTCCAAGAATCTCTTATACTTTAATAAAATGTCATGTGCCTTCCTGCTGTGCATGGACTGGAGAGGGCAAGGGAAGGGCATGGAGAATTGTGACACGGGTCTAGCACCTTGTCACTTTGAACCTCACAGGCTCAGCGTGGCATCAGTGAATGTTTCCCAAGTAAAAAAGACCCTTCAGCATAATGGTGACCACAGGCCACCTTTCCAACTGGCCCTGCTGGCAACGGGCAGCATGTTATCTCACAGGAGTTCTCACAGAAAGGAAAACGAGTTGTCACGGAGAAACTCCTGATCTACAAGATAGCTTTGGTTTGGATCTCACTCCCCCTAAATGTGTGGCCAGACACAAACCAACAAAAACCCCTGTGGGCCTTGGTTCCTCCCTGTCTACATGAGGGATGGCCCTTCCCTCGCTGCCTCAAGACGTTGACTTGTGAGGCCAATGTGAGGGCACCAGGCGAGTCCTAAAGTGCTGCTTAACTAGGTGGCATTATTAGGAAAACTAGAAATCTCTTCCTGAGGACACACATATCAGCATCAGCTTCTCTTTTAGGTAATAAACAAACAAACAAATGAATCTTTGGTATAATCACAACTAAATTAGAAATGTCGGCATTCCCCAGAACAAGCTATCTATCCAGAGAAGCCGAGAGGTCTCAGATGCACAAAATCATATTTCCCCAGGCATAGGATTAATTAAAACTATCAAGTGTTCTCAGCTTTTTGAAATTAACTTTGAAAGTGTTTGGTGTGAAGGGATAAAGAAAGAGTCTAGGCAGTGGGGGAAGCAGCCCAGGGGCGGGGTGCTGGGAGAGAGACACGCCAGGGCTGTGTGTTTACTTTATTCTTCTTAGGAGAAAGGGAGAACAAACGGAGATGTGAAAGTGTCTTTAGGAAGGACAGCAAAGATAGGGACGGCTGTGCATTCACCCCTCCCGTCTGTGCAGACCACCTCTTTCTTCCCTGGTGAACAGGGGCTCACCACTCAGCACACCTGGGGCAAGGCAGGTGGTGTGGATGGAGGGGTGGGGAGGAGAGTCCTCAGAAGACAGATCAGCCACCCTTCTCTCTCTCCCCTTCTGGGCTTCCTTCTCTTTTTCTTCCTTGTGAATAAACTCATTTCTGGCACTTTTCTGAGCTCTTGGACAGATGGTCATGTTATAAGTAGAAGCAGCAGAGAAATGCACCAGGAATCCTGAGTCCAGCTCTTGTTCCCCCATTTATCAGTGGTGTGACCTCAGCTAAGTCACCTACTGCTTCTTAAGACTCAAATTCTCACCTGTAGGAGTGGAAGGAAGGCTGAGGCATTTCTTCCTCAAGAAGCCCAAGCGAGACATTGGAAGTGAGTCACATAACACATAAAGGATTGCCATAGAGTTCCAGAAGCCCTAAAGATTCTTCCACATTTCACGTTTACTCAAATCACTTTAGGCTGGTGAAGCCCTGGTGGTGATGGAACCCAAGGACTTGGAAGACTCTGGACTAATAACTAACATCCTTCCTTTTGGGGTTCTGTTTTTAGAATGGTAAGGAAATGCATGTTCCTTGCCTCTTGCTGTCACTGTGATACAAACCCTCAAAGCATACCCAATTTCCTTTTACTCTCACTTTGGCAAACTAGAGCTCTTCTCCTGAGCCCACTCACCAGCTGCTTGTCTCTAAGCTCCCTTAGATCCCAGAAAGAAGTGCTCTGGGTCTGTAGAACTTCACTTCTCACTTCTCCCATCTCTTTCCCCTGAATTTGTACCTCCAAACCTCAAGCATTGTGAGGCTTTGGACTCCACTTTCTGGAACTAAGGGATCTGTTTCTTTATGTACTAAACCCCTACTTACCTTCCCAGCCATATTAGATGTCTACCCAACATTCGATGTCTTTCCCTCTCCTTCTTAACAGAAGTCAGGGTTTGTTCAGCTTTCCTACTCTCCTCTATTCAGCCAGGTGATTCAGAGAACACCCCTGTCACCTTCTCCAGGCACAAAGGGTTTGTCTTGATTAGTCTAAGCCAATCATGGTGGTGCTATTCCCCTTTCCAATAGTTGAGCCATGGACATGTCAATTCGGGCCAGCAAGAGATGGAGGGATGTTTGTTGAGGACTTCTGGGAAAAGTTTCCTCATTTTGCAAAAAAAAAAAAGAAGACATAAGGAAAGAGGCCATTTGCTGCCCTTGGAAGTCTTCAGGTATGAATATAGTGCCCAGCCATGAGGGCAGCTAGACAAGGACAAGCTCTTGTGCTGAGGATGGCAGAGCAGGAGAAAGTGTGCAGAGACATTGACACAACGGAGCTGCAGGATTAGCCAGCCTGTGAGCCACTCTGCCTGAGTGATTACCTGAGATAATCGTATCATTGTTTAAGTCCCCTGGAGTTGGGATATCCTCTTACTTGCAGCCTGAAGTGCTCCACATATGCACCAACTCCCACCATTTTCCCAGGTGGAGTGTCCTCAGCCCCCGGTTGTAGGCTCATCAATCTGGGGGAGGAGTTTGCTGACACCACATCAGACGGGCTGCCATAGGTGTGCAGATGCTGCTGGGGAGAGGAGGGGACACAGCCTCCCATGGGAGGCCCAACATCCAATGGAGAGCCAAAGCCAACGTAGTCTCTTCAATTGTTTTCAATCTCTTCCCATCCTGGTCAAACTGCTCTTGCTTGGACTAGTTCAACTATGTTTCTAGCTACTTCTCCTCCTATGAGCTTGGCCCAGCTGAGCTCTGTTAATTTAATTGCCATGAGAGAGAACCAAGGTCTACATGTCACCAAAGCCCATCTGCTGCTTAATAGCTCCCCACTGTATATGGGATAAAGTTCAAGCTTCTTTGCAGGCTAAAGAACATCACCAGGTCTAGTTCCAGACCTCATTTCTGGTCTCATCTCCCACGACTGTGCCTTAGCTTACCCTCTATGCTCAACTTGACTGTAGTCCCTACGCTGTCCCAGGCCTCCATACTCTTTCCCACACAACATCATGTGCCCAGAATGCTGTTTCTTCCTTCTGCACCTGGCTGATAATACTGATGATTCTTCCAGATTCAGCTCAGGCCTCATTTCCTCCTAGAAGACTTCCCTGAATCTCTAGGATATTCCAAACCCCTTCTGGGCTTCCATCATACCCTGTGCATATCTACAGCATGGCATTTACCACGTAATATTAAACATTTCTGTTTGAGTCAGTCTCCCCCGCCAGATTTTAAGCTCCTTAAAATAAGACAGGAACTGTTACTTACTCGTTTCTGCACACCTATAACCTGACATAGTACTTGGAACATAGTAGGTCCTCAATAAATAGAGATTGAGCTGAAATTTGAATTTTGCAGTTGTCAAGCACGCACAAATACTTAACATGAGGAAACAAAACAAAACAAAATAAAACAAAATGTGCCCTGAGGAATGACTAGATAAGATGCGCCCTGAGGAATGACTAGATAAGAGAACTACATTCTTCACTGCCCCATTTGGGCACACAAAGATTATTGGCAAGAAAGAGAACTGGGCCTAATAATATGACATAGGCCAAGTTAAAGAAAAGGTGTTATCTCAAAGCTTATACTAGTCCTTTGTGATAAAGAAATTGGAGGTAGGATAAATCATTCTATGATTTTTTTAAAAATTAATGTCTTTGTTAATCAATGATAAGGACCAGCCCAGACTGGGCAGAAAAATGTTGAAACAAAGATAACTAGTTTGTTCTGGTTAATAAAGTGGGAGGAGTTTGTGTTCGGGGCTGGTAACCCTGTCAGGGATGCACACACCCTGAGAAAGAGTGAGGGTGGTAGTAGGTTATAGAAAAGTGTCAGGAAGAGCCAAAGAACTTTGGGGGGAAAATTATAATATTCAGTTTTGGGGTGTTTCCTATGCTGGGCTGGTCTGCAATCAGTCTCTTGGAGTCAACTCCGAGGCTTTAGTAAGAGCTTCACCCACAAGTGTTCATATCAATGCTGCTCTGTGGGGCCGTGAAGGAAGGAGGTTGGTACCCCAGCCCCCAACTCACTGGGTGACTTAAAGAGCAGCCACACTGGGTAGGACCCAAGTAGAAACTGAGAACACACCAGGAGCAGAATTCTGGAGTGAAAGCTGACCAGGGAAACTTAATCTCCTTTCCTTTAACATACACTCACCCCCATGCAAAATACTGGGTTGGGTTTGATGCAAAATATCCAACAGTGCAAGGGATGGAAGCCTCAAATCATTTTATTTACATAACAAAAGAATGGGTGACCCAAGACTAGAGGATTTGGGAATACTTGGCCTGCATATTTAGATACACAAATGATATGTATATAACATATGTATATATGTGTATATATGTATATATATTTGCATAGATTGTACCTTTTATTTTAAAACAAATTAGCAGTTTATTTGTTAACTACCATTTAACTACTATTAAACTTTTTTAAAATAGTTAATATACTTTTTCATCCCTAGCGAAATACTAAATCTCCAGCAAAGAAAAGATAATTCAATAAAAACACAAAGAAAAGCGCTCTTTTCTTTCTTGACCTGTAAGTACTGAACTTAGAGTGTCATTTAGAATTTTTTTTTTTTTTTTACTATCATCAGCTTTTTTAAGCAGTTAAATTCAGAGTGATAATTTCTGCCAGTACCCCCTGCATTTCACTCCTGCAAAGTCACAAGTTTTCACATATACCTTACTTGGCCCATGGAATGAATTATGTGTGTGTGTGTGTTTTCCTTCTGGAAAATCTAAGAAACATGCTATTCAGCCACCTCTCTTCTTCTTTGCTTTACCTGTCTTAGTCCCTCAGGAACAGCTGATGGCTGTCTTTGCCTGCATCTCTTTCTCTGCCCAGTCCTGCCGGGATCAGGAAGCACTTGTAATCCAAGTCAACGGGACCTTACTGAACAGAGGTGAGGTACCCAGTCTTCGGCCCCTGCCTGATGCCCTGAAACTTGTCCTACAGCCATGAGTCCACGTGCCAAGAGCCAGGGGAGAACGCTCTGTTCTTTAAATCCACAGATTCCTCAATGCATATCATTCCCAACCCTTTCGTTGCAAAAGGTTGCATTTCTGCCTCTCTTTCCCTAGTTAGCAATTTTACTTCCCACCACCACCAGTGATGGGCAAGATCCCCAGCTTCTTACTTGGGATCTTGGTGCCCTCAATTCTGGAGAGTACTTGAGTTGTTTGTGGTTTCCTATGTTCCCTGCCGATGGCTGGATTTATGCCGTTGCCGGGCATCCCAGACATTAGATAAGCTGGATCCCACCCTGTGTACATCGGATCCCATTGAATGGAGCCAGAACTCAGCATGCTGGTTATGGCAGCCACTGGGCCTCCCCCTGCCCAGCTGCCCTCCATCCAGGGCTCCAGGCTCAGTAGCCAGCCCAGCTCCTCTGCTGCAGCTGACCCTGTGGACCCCACCCAGCATGGATGAGCTCTGACTGCACTTGCCCTCTGGGGCTGAGGGCTTTCCTCCTCTGCCAACTGCAACAACATCCTCAGACTGATGCTGGGAGACAACCGAGCAAACACAGTTTAGCAACTTAGCATTTTTCCGGCCTGACTTTCTTTTTCACCCAGACTGTTATTCAAAAGCAGAGTTTTGCCCGTACGCATGGTCTACCTATGCATATATGTGTTAAACAGATTTCTTCTCCACTCATCCCTGTGGCTTCATTTATCCAAATATGACCCAGGCCTTAAAACTCACATCATGAGTTGCTTCCCTTCTAAAGACTTTCCTGAAGATTTCAAACTCTTTGACAGTTTTAAACTCTTCATTTCTTGGGGTGACTATTGGTAACACAGTTTAAACCTTAATTCCACCATAAACTTTCCTGCATTTCCTCAGATCTTTTATATAAATACAGTATATGTGTGTGTGTGTGTGTGTGTGTGTTTCCAACCAAGACTAAAAGCTCTCTAAATGCAGGGTTATGCCTTACTTTCTTGTTTCCTCTTCCCAGTGTAATATTCTTTATTGCCAAAGAAGGAAGGGCTTTGACTCAGAAGAATTAAGTGTGAACTTTTTTCACTGGGCATACATCAAAATGTCCAGGTAGATGGGCTATGGGACCAAAAGGGCTGACGAATAGACCTAAGGAAAGCAGAGGAGCATAACAGAAGCTCTAAGAGTATCATCAGAGACTCCGGATTACCTTCTGTTAACTGTGGCCCTGAATCTCAGATCATATAATCCAAAGCCCAAGAAGTCTTGCCAGCCCATGATGGCTGCACTCTCCCAGAGATGACTCAATGCCAAAAGCCTATCAATTCCAAGCCCCAGTTCAAGCCCCCAACCCACCATTAAGTTATCTTCACTGCAAATCAGGCAAGGATTGGAGCCAATGTGCCTCTTGTTGGGTAGAAAACAGATGGCTGGACCAGAGAAAGCTGACGGAAGGAATCGCAAAACAAGTATCAATCAACCCAAGCAGCTCGCATTAGCAAACAGGCGCCTCGCAGCTCTGGGGCAGGGCTCTCTGGTGGTGTTTTTAGCGGCTTTCCTAATTAAGGATGAGATGTGGAGCTCATCAGCCACCATAAGTCCCTGTTAGAAGCGGCAGGTGCCTCTGAGAGCCCCCCTTCTACCATGACTTCCCGGTTGTGCTCAAGAGGGGCATACTGTGTCAGCCAAGGAGCTGTGAACAGAAACGGAACAGGGGAGGAATTTAAAGGGACATCAACCCTGGAAACAACACCCTCTTGTCTTTTTGCCTTTTGTCTCCAAGTCCAGCACTTCCATTGGTGAGTGCAACTTGGTGTCCACTGTGTGTTTTGTCGCTCTTCCCAGATGCAAATTCTTTTAGGAAAAAGGCCTCCTTTCACAGTTTTGGTGATTCCCATAGCACTTAGCACAGTGCTAGAAACACTGAAGAATGATTCATTGAAATATGGCCAGCTTGATCCATTGAGTTTTATTTAGATTCCTAAATGTTCCATCTTCTAGAGAATTTTCTGTGTCCCACTTATCCGTCCCTTATCCTCTTCTACTTTTAATAATTTATGTGTATTTCTATTGTTTCCCCTACATTTGTAAAGTCCTTCAGGGAGGCTATGAGGACTTCTGCTTTACTCTGGATCCTTCTGTATCTCCCCAGTAGCTGAAACAGGACCAAGCAAATCACAGGTTCTCCATTCATGCTTGCTGATCTGAATCGATGTTTAGGGCTGAATGTAGCCATGGGTTACACTCATGATTCTCCGAGGCCTTGGGTCCTCTCTTACCACTTGTTCTATTTCAGATCTATAGCAGGTAATGTGTAAGGCACGCCAACACCGCGACTGACTCCATCCTTGCTCCCTTCGGTATGAGTCTTTGTGTTCCGCATTTTGTCAGGAGGAGCCAATGGTCCTCAGTCAAACTCGGATTAGTCATTTAACCCAGAGTACTGACTCCTGACTCTTAAGCTTCTCATTTGTGTCATCCTTATGTGCTGATCAAGTTTGTGTTATTAAACTAGATGAAATCTATAACATGTCCAGCATTGTCTGGCACATGGTAGAAACTTAACTTATACTCTCTATTTTAAACTACATTTAAATATTTTATTATAAGCATTAAAAGACTTTTTATTTATTTTATTATTATAAGATTTATATTTCCTTGTGGACTTTAGCGTAGGTTTCCAGAGCTGAAAAGGAAAAAGACAGATACTTTTGGCAAAATAGATGAAACATGGCTATGACCTCACAGATTTCCTGCTAAAAGTATTTGGATTTCAGAGCGTGCGAGTGACGAGAATGAGCACAGATCACAGATAGAGCCAAATATATTGTCTTTAAGGTCATTCTGGCTGATTCACACACTCTGTTGTTGTTATCTCTTGCAAAGCATCATGATACCAACTTTTGGACAGCAAGGAAAACTTGACAAGCAGATATGATAAATCTGAAGAGAGGCAGGTGGGAGCAGGATCCCAGAGCAACAACCTTAAGGTGAAACTTCATGGATGCTCTTGGGAAGTGAAACAGACAAGGGTGTAGAAATCCAAAAGTTAGTGAGAACAGATCAGGGACAAGTCACAGTAACCAGAAAGTCAAGGAAAGCCAAGCTTTAATTCTGCCAACCAGACTTTCTTTCCCCTCAAAAAAAAAAGAGATGTGGTTCTAAGATAAGGTTTGTGTATACTGCTGGATATTTCACCTATTATACTGGGAGCAGACTCCAGGATGCACTCAGGAAAATTATGGGACTGTTGAGAAAGTTAGAAGACCAGTTCTATCTCCTGATTCACCTGCTTTGATTCTGAAGTTTCATGTTGGTTGTCCCTTAGAGCCTGTTGTTAGACAGGCTTTGCTGGAAAGGGAGACTGTATAATATATAAATAACACGTCTAAAGTAGATTTGCAAGGGTTTAGAAAAAGCCATGAAAGACAGAGCCATAGAGAGTTCTTAAAGCAAAGATAGGGAAGATCCAGGTTAGGTATTGCCTGGGCTGAATGGCCCAGTGGTCTCAAAGGGTGCTTCCCTTTATGATTCTACAAAGCCACCTCACTGTTTCACTAAGGAAGATATACCCAGTGGAAATTCTCAATAGACCAGGGCTCAGGAATGTAGCGGGGAGAAAATCAAAGCCGTCCAAAGGCACTGGGAAAGGCAGGGATGTTCTTAAAGTCTGATTGGGCCTGTGTTCTCTGCCTCCACCTGACAGGCTTGACTTCAAATTAATTAAAAAGTCAAATCCAACTGTCATCCCAGTATCTGCTGAAGGAGCAAGCTGTTCAGAAAACACCTTGCGTCTGCATAATAATTTTATGCTTTTCCAAGTGCTTTAGCATCCATTGGCTCATTTGAACTTCATGACAACTCGACAAAATAGGCAGGGCAAGAATTGCTGAGGAGGCCATAAGGGATACTGGAGCCAGACTGCCTGAGTTCAAAGTCCAGTCCTGCCTCTTCCCAGCTGGTGACCTTGGGCAAGGGGTTAACTTCTCTCTGCCTCTACTTCCTCCTTTGTAAAATGGGCACAATATAGTACCCACACTGTTGGTTTATTATTAGGAATAAATGAGTTGACACGTGTGAAATGGTTATAAGCCTGTTTGAGAGTAAGAACTGAAAAACTATTAGCTTTCAGTATGATTGGTCCTACTTTTTAGATATATCCTGGATCTAGCAGGACCCTAGATCTTCCAGCAGACCCAGAGAGACTAATGCATCAGGAAAGGCTTTGCATGCTGCAAAGCACTATGTACTGCAGGGAACAGTATTCCTCCTATGCCCTCCCAGGAGAGATGGATCTGATGTGGTCACCCTGGCCAGATTCTGCTCTCAGAGTTTCTGCAGAGGACAAGCATATATTGGGCCACCTCAGAAAGGAAACTGATAGCCGTGCTTTTCCCAAAGTCCTCTGCAACCTCCAGCTCCTGCGAGGACCAACCCAGCCTCCAGTAAAGGACAGTGAAGCAGAGACTCACAGGTAACAACAGCCCAGAGTGGGTGGGGTGTCTCTCCAGCCCCCAGAAAGATGCGCCAGAACCCAGCCAGCATTCTGAGAAGCAGACCCATCAGCCAGGCCTCCCTGACAGTTAAAAAATTTCTCCAGCCTTGGAGCATGTCACAACCTATCAAGGATCAGTCTGATGTTTACAGCCCAGGATGAGGCACAGGGCTGATGTGAAACAAGACAGCCGCAATGATGCCCGAAGCTTCCACAGAGGCACGAGCCGGGGCTATGAGAGAGTGAGAGGAGGGAGGGCGGGCCCTCCTTGAGTTGTCGTAAATCCCCACCACATTATTTTTTAGGAAACGACGCTGAAAGGGAAACAGAGCGCAAACTGGTAATGTCAGATTTTAACCAAACCGTCAGGCACACACAGGGAATCTTCCAGGACGGCAGCAGACTGAATCCCCAAGTATGACAAGGTGGAGGGGCACAGCCTTCGCAGGAGGTGGCTCTAACTCCCCTCTGCAGGACCCCCTTGGGGTCAGGGAACAAGATAGACAGGCTCTCATCCCTCCTCCATCGTCTCGGGACGAGACGGGAGCAGAGGTTCCTGTGAGTAAAGGGGTGGCGGGAGGACAGGGGAAGCGTCATTTTTAGAGTCAATTCAAAGACTCATGGGGCCAAAGGGAACCTGAAAGCAGGGCAGCTGTGACCTGGATGAATGACCGAGGTCGGATGGGACTGTTCCCAATCTCCTCACCAACGTCAGCCTGGGGTAGAGAGAAGAGAAGGGAGTCGGGGAGACGGAAAAATCAGGACCAGGGAGTGAGGGGTGGCAGCAGGAGGCTCACTGCTATCAGAGTCTGGTCTACTGCTTTCCATCCTGCCGCCCCCAGCCCATAAACACACAGCCTGAGGCAAAGCCAGGAGATGGAACTGAGATCAGGGTAGAAGAGATAGAGCGGGGCTGGGTGATTTCACGTGGGGTGGCCTCCGGGGGACTCGGAGGAGGAAGAGGGCCCCCACAGAAGGGGCTTTTCCTGAGTGGGGTGTCTCCTCCCACACACTGCCACGTGCTCTCGGAGGTGGTGGTCCTGACAGCTGGGTGAACTGATGGGGAAAAACAATCCAGTCAAACCTTCAGTAAACTGACAAATCGAGCAGTAAATCTCCTCTGTTCACTTTTGGGTCAACAAGACACATGGTCCCTGGCAGGAGCACAGGAAAAAACCCACAAAGATGGTGCCACGGCCCTTGCCCCACACAACCTACCCAGACGTAGAGCCTTCAGGCCTGGGCAGATGTCCGCATTCCCTCCGCTCACTCCCCACCCTTGTCACACAATCAGACACACGCCAAAACATGCAAAATGTGAGAGGATGCCCCCAGTCCTCACATGCACACGGAGCACGCTCTGATCCTGGGCCCCATATCCCATGAGGTCCCACGTGGGCAGTGATGAGGGTAAGGTGACCAGATAAACACAGGAGGAGGACCAGTTAAAGTAGAATTTCAGATAGACAGCAAAGGAATTTTAGTATAAGTATGCCCTATTGCATGGAATATACTTATACTAAAAAAAGGATTCATTGTTTATCTGAAATTCCAACTTAACTGGGAATCTTATATTTTGATTTGCTGAATTCGGCAGCCCCTAGAAAGATGACAGGTAGACGTAAGGGCCTTGGGGGTGGACAGGGGACGGGAGGGCAGGGAGAAATAGGCCATCCACAGCTCCCTTTGTGAAAAAGAACAAAGAACAACTTAAACACTTTAGTTTGTTGCTAAAATGTAAAGGTGGGCAAGCCAGGTGAAGGTTTGGGGAGCTGGCCTCCATGGAGCACCTCTTCCCATGGTGACTCAGCAGGACACCCCCTTGGGGCAGGGACTGCTAAAACAGGACCTCACAAACCTGTCCTTTATATATTTGTTTTATTTTAATGCTCAACATATTGATATTCAAATCATTTAATACTCAAAATACTCTACCAAATGGTATCATAATTTCCATTTTACAGAGGTTCAGAAAAGTTAAGCGGTTTGCCCAAAGTCACATAACTTTAAATGACAGCTCCAGGTTGATAAGCCAGGCCTGACCAGATGCCCAACCTCCCGTCTCTCTACCACCCCGTGCCCAGGCACCCCATGACCCGTCAGCTTCCTCCCAGGACCATCCTGAGTGCTGTCTAGTAGAACTTTCTGCAATGACAGAAATACTCCATATCAGCACTCTCCCATGCAGGACCCCCTAGCCCTGCACTGCAACTGAGCACTTGTTGTGAAGGTAGCTGGTGAGACTGAAAACCAAGTTCTTCATTCAATTTTCATTTCATTTCTGTCTCTTAGGCTGCCCTCCAGGCCTGGATCTGGAGTTTCTTGGATGTAGCAGTGATTCCAAAAACACAAAATGCTCAGAGTCACAGGGTCCCTTGGAAATCATTCTCATCCATCTCATTTCCAAGATGGAGAATCTGAGGGCCAGAGAGCGCAGGGGAGCCAGAGGCCCTGGTGTTGTTAGTGGCAGAGCTAGTACTGGAGAGGAGGGCTGAGGACTGGAAAGGCAAAACTCAGTGGTCCCCAGCACATGCTGGACGGCCCTAGATGTCCCCCACACCTGGCCCCAAACCCCACCTCGGAACTGCCACTGTCGTAAGAAGGGATGTAGAGGAAGTTGCTTCCTTGAAGCTGGCAGTAATGAGTCTATCTGATGAATGCAGGGAATTTGAGAGACAAAGGGAAAGCTGGCAACATTAGCACAAAACCTTGCTGAGTGAGCTGCCCCCATTACCTTGGAATTTTAATTACATCGGCCCTTAATATCCACACACCCAAGTAATTATAGCTTCCCACTGCAATCGGATATTAACTTTTTATTGCACCCTCTGAGAGCAGTGTGGAGAGACAACCACAGCATCAGGGAAGTCCAAGGTTGTCCCAAGAAGGTCACAGGGACCTGCCTTCGGGACAACCCAGCCTAATCAACCCACACCACCTAGGACCACCACTTACTCTTGTTCCCATTGTGTCCGGCACAAGAGCATCCCACCAAGGGCTGAGGGTGCTGAAATGCAGCCCAGGCTCACTCCTTAAGCTCTGCACCACAAAGCAGGTCTGTCTGATCATTCAGAGGCTCCCGACACCCAGTGCACACATCCCAGAGGTCTGGGTGCAACCAGACCCTCGGGCTCTCAGCCTGATGGAAAATGGACCGTTATCTTGAACGTGACTGTGGTGTAAGGGAAAGACCTGCAGCTAGTCCTGGTTTTGGCACCTGTGCATAGAGTAACCTTGGACCAGTCACTTCCCCCCCACACCTCCACCGAAGTTCAGTTTCTTTAGCCATAAAATGACAAAGAATACCTGTTCTGCCATCCTCATAAGGATGCTGCACAAATCAAATGAGGTCAAATCTTTGCAAGTGCTTTCTAGTCTCTACATCCCACACGATGGTCAGGCTTTATTAATTACTTGGCTGGTTCTCACCCTTAGGGGACTTTGGGAGGCTGAGGTGCACCTTGCCCGGGTACTCACAGGCTGTCACACACTGGTCCTCAGCACACTGCAGCTCTCCATATCCGATGGGTCCTGGGAACTCGCAGGAACCACTGCTATTGGGGAAAATATACATTTCTATGATAATTCTTTCGACTTTGAAAGCATTTGTGCATACATTGTCTCATTTGAACTTCACAACCATTCAGTGATTTGTAGGGAAGGCACTATCCTCACTTTGCAGAAAAGAAAACAAACTCAGGGCAGTGAAATGACTGCTTGAATTGCATAAACGCGAGTTTGTACGTCTGCAAGCAACACAGCTGGGAGTGGAACTTTGTCCCCCCAGTCACGGTATTCATGAGATTTCAGGTCCAATAGACACTCAGACATCAAATACTTGTTGAATAATGAAAAAAATGAATAAGTGGATAAATAAACAAACATCTCAAAGTCAACTCTAAACAGCACCAAATGGGGTTCACATAGCAGGAGGACTGGCATGTGCTGAGACCCATTTAACAAGTCAAGTTCAGCCTGTGCTTCGGAATCCTGCCCAGCCTCTCTTCTGACCCATCACCAAAGATGTAAGTGGTTACATTTGTTTCACAGATTTGGAAACCTCAAGCTCCAAACTCTGAAGGGCAAAGTGAAAAGTTCAGTTTGAACAGCAAATCAGTGGGCAAACTCAAATGCAACCCCACCTCCAAGTGGCCAGAACAGGCTCTGAGGCACCAACTACGCAGCCTCAGCTTGGGGTCTCTCCAAAGATTTCTCAACTCTGGATAAATAAGTGATGTTTTCATATCCCTGAGCAGGATGAAAATTGTCCAGTAAAAACATCTGCAGACCTCCAAACAGATCATATTAAAATCTACCAACAGGGTCCCAGTTGGGAAGTGGAGGTGAAAAAATCTCCCAAGCCAGAGTGTTTGTAATGTATTTTCCCTAGAGGACTCGGTACAGAGATAGTTTTAATTAGCAGTGCATTCCATTTAAGCTTAGCAGGCAAGTTATTGTACATTCAATAAATACCAGTTAGTTATTAAGAGCATATTTACTTCTGACTTAACAACTACAGCAGGTTAGAGACACAGATTTCTGTGAAACCACAAGCTGGTGCATTTGTTTGGAATAATCAATTATTCTTTACTCAAGATATAATAATTGCTTTATTGAATCTGGAGAAGCTCTTTTCTTGGTAATTTATGTCAAACAAATTTCCCCAGTTAGTTACTCTCTCCTTTTTGCTCAAAGAAGAAAGAAGACAGAGCAGGGAAAATAGAGATTCTAGAACTCAGATCCTTGACTCAGGGGAACAACTTGGCCTGGGACAGCTTCACTGCAGCTTTCCCATCTGGGAGATCTGGACACTAGACCAGGCAGGGAAGATCAGAGAACTGAGTTCTAATAACAAGTAATTGTCTAGTGTAGGAATGTCCCATGCAATATTTGGGACATATTTAAGTTAAACAAGCATTCATGGTTTACCTGAAGTCCAGATTTAACTAGATATTCTGTTTTGTTTTGTTTTGTTTTCTCAATGCTCAATCTGTCAACTGTAGTCTTGATGGGCCATGATTGTACTGAGCAATATGTAAAAGTCACTGTGGATACCACTCTGACCCTCACCCTCACTCAGGTTCTCCATCTGTGAGATGCTTGAGGTGAGTAATATAAGCTGGACAAACTGACACCTATGGGAGGAGTCCCCCAGCTCCCTTAAATAGAGGCCCTGCTCAGCAGTGGCCTCCACCGTGTTCTCGCACTCTCTCTCCTGTTCAGTCTCCACTGTGGGTCACTGATCACATGGTCATGGAGCCATGAGGCCATCTTCCAATGAACTGATGAGGAAACTGAGGCCCAGGGAAGCAAAGTGACTTGAGCAAGGTCACAGAGCCACTTGGTGGCAGAAGGTTGGTTTTATGGTCATCATTCATCATCGTCATCACCATGGTCATCGTCCTCATTTTCTATGATTAAATAGTATCTATTGAGTGTTAGTCATGTATCAGGCCCTTTGCTCAGAAAATCCTCATAATAGCACTATGAGAAAGATATTCTGTTATGTCTAGTTTTTAGAGCTGGGGTCACAGTCTCAACTCAGAATCCACGAATTCTCTCCCTGACATCCCTTTACTCTTTCCTCTTTGACTTTTTTCTCTCTTTAACTCTTCTATCCTCATCTAGAAATAAATCTATAGGATCAAACACTTACTAAAGCCCAACAGAGCCAAACACTCTAGTGGACAGGTAGAAAATAAGACAAAATGAGAAAGACTAAGGAGTTCACAGCACAGCCCAGGGAGACCCACTGCCTGGATTTGAATCTTAACATGAATACTCACATGCTGGCAAACATGGGCAAATTTGTAACCTTTCTGTGCTTTCCTTTCCTAATCTGTAAAATGGGGATGGTAAATGCTTATCAGTAGTGCCTGGCACATAGTAAGCACTGTATAAATATTTATTCTTGCTGCTAGTAAAATAAGGTGTATGAAATCTGAGAATTGAGCAAGTCTCAGAGACAACAGAGCCCAGAGAACCAGAAGATAGAGCCAAGTCGTGCTCTGTGGATAGTAAGTGCCTATCCTTCCTCTGCTTCTCTTGAGGTCATTGAGAAAATAGACCAAGTCAGCAAGAGATATTTCCATACATTGCCTATTAAACCTCCAATCCCATGCATGACTTAGGCCAATTAACATGACAGTTAAGTTCTAGGATTTTTAAGAGTTCTACTTTCAAGTATTTTCTTACATGATGAACATAAATCATGTAAAAGTATTCAAAATTTCAACATTGATAAATCCAGATTATTTCTTTCAGCCTCTCTTCCCCAACCAGAAAAAGTGCATCAAACTGTTGACAGTGCTCCCCAAGACCCAACTGCCAAAAACATTAGAAAATATGGTGGCCACACATGTATGTAACCATACCATTACCTGCAGAAACACTAGGTCACATTAAGATATAAACTCATTTTAGGTCTGACATTAAATTGTAGCTACAGAAACAAATGGCCTGATCTGTATTTATTTAGTTACTTAATTATATCAGACTTTGTTCCCAAATGATTGAAAGGCATCTTCCAAAAATACACAGAGTACATGATGTATATTATTGGCCATCATAAAAGTAATTTGAATTTCCTGAAGTGTAATTAAAAATAAGTAGGAAAACTTAAGACCAATAATCAAAGGGAAAAATTAAAAATAAAAACTATCACAGAAGTAACAAATTTTCAAAACGTTTCAATGATCAGGTGACTTTAGTGGTGAATACTATTAGTCTTATACAAATTGATCCAGAGCATAGGCAAAGACTAAAAGCTAACTGACTCATTTTATAATGCTGGATTATGCTTTATACCAAAAATAAAAAGGATGGGCCAAAATAGGAAACTATAAACTAATTTCATTTATGAATACAGATGCTGAATCCCTAAGGAGAATACTAGCGTATGGAATTCAATAGTACATTTAAGAATGATCAACTGTTACCAAGAATGACTCATCCTAGGAAGATCAGGAGAGCTTATTAATAGGAAGCCTATGAATATGTAATATCACATCAGTATGTTCAATTAGAAAAGCTTAAAATAAGCTCAATGACCGCCCAAAAGTTTTTGAATAACAGTTTTGGCTAGAAGCATTTAGAAAAATAGAAATGAAAGGGAATTCCTTAACATAATAAAAACTATCAAGCTTGAACTACCTGCCTTCAACATACTGACTTCAAGATGGGTGTATCAGTTATGAATTGCCATAATAATGCTATGTAACAAGCCAACCCAAATGTCAGTGATTTAAGACAACCAGAATTTATTTAGCTCATAAGTTTGAAGTCCTGCTGAGTGGTTCTTCTGGTCTTGGCTGGACTCACTTTCATAAAGAGAGCTGGCTGGTTTGTGAGTGATCCTGTATGGTTTCAACCGGGATAACTGGTGTAACTCAGCTGTGCTACAAGGGTCTCATCTTCTACCTCGGTACACCTGGCATATCTTTTTCACAAATATGGAAGATGCAACAGTGACAAACCACACTCTTAAAGCGTCTGTGTGCTCTATGTTTGCTCACATCCCATTGGCCAAGTTCAGGGTCAGGGTAGAAGTGCACCCCACAGTTACATGGCAAAAGGCATAGTTACAGGGAGGAATGAAGAACTGGGGTTGTTTGTCATTCCACAACGTTAGGCTTCTCAGAAGATCAGCTCTACTGAGTGATAATAGAAGTCACATCAAAAATTTTACTTTTACATAAAAAAATATTTAATGATCAAGTAAGTCTGTGATGCACTGGGTGTAGTAATAAATAATGTTAAACAGGGTTCTTTACAACAGAGCTTTTCAAGCTTTCCTGAATGTGTCATGAAAATTTCCAAGTGAAGTTCATAACCCTTCCCAAACCAATTTGAACATAGAACCCCTTTTTTTCACAGAGCATCTGGAGGATCAAGTGCTTATAGGACACACTTTGGGAAAAGAAGAAGATATAACAGTGAAGTCTCACCTCATACCAGTCAGAATGGCCATCAAAAAGTCTACAAATAATAAATGCTGGAGAGGGTGTGGAGAAAAGGGAACCCTCTTACACTGTTGGTGAGAATGTAAATTGGTGCATCTACTATGGAGAACAGTATGAAAGTTTCTTAAAAACTAAAAACAGAGCTACCACATGATCTAGCAATCCCACTCCTGGGCATACATCTAGGCAAAACTCTAATTCAAAAAGATACATGCACCTCAATGATCATAGAAGCACTATTTACAATAGCCAAGACATGGAAGCAACATAAACGTCCATCAACAGATGAATGGATAAAGAAGATGTGGTACATATATACAATGGAATACTACTCAGCCATAAAAAAGAATGAAATAATGCCTTTGCAGCAATATGGATGGACCTAGAGATTATCATACTAAGTGAAGTAAGTCAGAAAGAGAAAGACAAATACCATATGATATCACTTATATGTGGAATCTAAAAAAATAATACAAATGAACTTTTTTTTTTACAAAACAGAAATAGACTCACAGACATAGAAAACAAACTTATGGTTACCAAAGGGGAAGTGGGGAAGAGATAAATTAGGAATTTTGGATTAACAGATACACACTACTATATATAAATTAGATAATCAGCAAGGACCTACCATATTCAGTATCTTGTAATAACCTATAATGGAAAAGAATCTGAAAAAGAATATATATATATATATATAACTGAATCACTTTACTGTACCCCTGAAAAATTGTAAATCAACTATACTTCAATAAAAAAAGAAGATATAAAATTTTTAAGTGGCATTCACATAGCAAAACAAAAATATTAAAATAATAAAACAGCACAATACACCCAGAAATAATTCCAATAATAAATCTGCAGGATTTATATTAAGAAAACAACAAAACTTTACTGAGAGATATAAAATAAAGATTTGATTACATGGAGACACATCATCTTTCTGAAAGAAAAGAATCAATATTGTAAAGAAGGCAATTTTTTCTAAATTGATTTATAGATTTAACATAACCCCAAAGAAAATCTCAATGAGATAATAATACCCAATTGTTGGCAAGAATACAGTGGAAGCAGACATTTCATTTGCTGGTGGGAATTTAAATTTGTTCAATCTTTTAAAAAAACAATTTAGAGCCTTAAAATTGCTCATAACTATTGACCCAGATCTAGAAAGATACCCTAAGGAAATGATCAAATGTGAACAAAAAATGCGTTTGCACAAATTTTCATTGCAATACTACTTAAAGAAAACAAAAAATTGGCAATAACCTAGATATTCAACAATAGGAGAATCACTAAAGAGATTTTCAGGATTTTATATCAGTGAAAATTACGTATGATTAAAACCCATGATTTCAAAATCTAATTGGATATGAAAATACTTACAAGGTAACTTGTTGGGGGGAAAAGTAGGATACTACGACGTATTGCAATAAGATTCCAACTGGATTATCCGTATCCACATCGAATGAAACTGTGAGGGAATAAAACAAAATGTTAGCATTTCAGGATTTAATTTCTTTTGATTTTCTATATTTCCTAATTTTTATAAAAGAAACATGTAGTATATTTATATTTTTAAAAATTATCCCAGTAAATGCTTTCAGAATGAGAAAATTTTTAAAGATCATTAAAAACAGTAAATGAAATCAGCCAAGATAATGTCGCAAAAGGAAAATTATTGAGGTGTGTGTGTGTAGGGGGGTGCTGTGCAAAACTGGCAGGATTCATCTTACTAAATAGGATGCAAATTATAAAATACTGTGGTAATAATTCAAGAGTTGACATACCAATGAGCAAAAGTCCCCAAAACAGTATATAAATATATAAGTTAAATGATAATAGTACCATAATTTATAAAGATGTACTATTCAATAAATGGATTTAGGAAAATTTACCATTTGGAGGAGGAAACACCCTACATAGGTCAAATATATTTTAAAAGGCTTAAAGAGTTAAATTTAAGACAATGAGACTATTAAAATATAGAATAACAATTTAGTCAACATATTGAACTTAGAAAGGATAAAACTTTTAAAGCATAATCCATGGAATAACTTATTAAAGAAAAGAGTGAATGATTTTACTATTTAATGATTAAAAGATTCTAAACTTCAAGACGATCAAATAGAAAATTAGAAAGCATCAAAACCTAAAGGAAATGTTTGCAACAAATACAACTGGCAAAGGTTTAATGTCCTTTACATATGAAGGACACCTACAGATGGATCATAGATGGGAAACAGTATCCTGCACAGCTGACTCTACAAGGAGGCAGATGTGGGTGAGTCCACCACTTCCCTGATGTGTAATCTCTCCAACCCTCAGTTTTCTCACTTGTCAAACTGAGCATAACCATCCAAGAGAGCCATTCTGAGGATTAAATGAGATGAAGGATATAAACTGCTTTGAGTGCTCAATAAATGTCAACTAGAAGCATTTTTATTCATTCGATAAATATCTATCTGGTATCTACTATGAGTGGATGTTGTGTTAGGCACTAGGGATGAAAATGTGCACAAGACAAAGGATTTTACACACATAAACAGACACACGAACAGGCAAGGATCACATAATGTGATATTTTACAATGGGATGGGGACGGGGTGACATGGAATAAGTAAGTTGGTTCATCCAATCTACAGGGGGCATAGAGGCCTCCTAGAGGTGATGGTTTTAAGTACAGTTCTAAAGAATAAAATGTTAGGCAGGCAAAGGGAATAGAAGGGCAATTGAGAGCGAGGGGAAAACATGTGTGAATGCTGGGAGATGAAACAGTGCGGAAATAACACTTCGACCATGGAAGTGGTCACCACTGCATGAAGGCAAAGCTTAAGGTAGAACTGGAAAAAGAGGAAGCTGGGGGAGTTACTGGGGCTTCAGGGGCTGGGTTAGGGAGTTGGGACTTTCACACTGAGGGTGACAAGAAGCCCTGAAAGGGTTTTAAGTAGGGGTGTGATGTGCACAGATTTATACTCTGAAATGACTGCACTAGCTGCAGTGTGGAGAATGGGTTGGAAAGAGTCAAGGTCAGAGGTGGAGGGTCCAGTTAGGAGAATGTATTGCCAGAGAAAGACCATGTGGCTGAGCCAGGACAGAGGCAGTGAAGGTGAAGTGATGGAGACAGATTGGAGGGAGGCATATTTAGGATGTAGAATAAACAGATGTGACTGATTGACTGTAGAAAATGAGTGGCAGCGGTTTGTCAAGGATGACACTCAGAAATCTGAAGGCTTTCAGAACACGAGTATGACAATAATCAAAAATAGCAAAGGTCAGAAGGAAATAGTTCAGAAAAAAATACAAATGGAAGCAGGAAAATAGACATATGAGAAATATTCAATATTAGCTATAATTACAGAAATGCAAATTTTAAAAGAATATAATTTATCACCTATCAAATTGTATGTATTAAATTTTTACTCGGCAAAAAAAAAATGTTAGTTTAAGGCATATGTGTAGTGTGTATGTTACCTGGACATATTGGTAAAGGAGTGGGCATTTATTGTTCTATGTTTCTTCTACTTGATGGGTTCACCTAACAAGTCTTGATCGATTGATTACCCACTATGGACAGGTACTATGATAATGCCCAGGATGCAAAGTCAAATAAGAACCTCTCCTTCCCCTCAGTACAGTGCAGAACAGATGCTGTAAGTCACTGGTTACAGGTTGGTATCATTGAGCAGTTATTAGCACCAGATGCTTAGAGGACAAAGGCACACTTGGTGGAAGGGAAGAAATATCAGAAGAGAAGATGCTGGAGCCAAGGTTCTTTGGGTTCTGGAGTAAACATGAAGAAGAAGGATGTTAACCATCCTACTACAGAAACTCATGGGGAGATTTTAAAAAACAAGTGATTCTGCTAAAATCTCTAGTCCAGGGACTTCTCCAATGGGGCAAATCAAGATTCTGTAGCGTGATGGAGAGGTGGCTTCTTCAGGGAAGGCATACAGGGGTGTACTGCCATCCAGTGGCAAGATGGGAAGTGCAGCCCAATTGTTTTTTTCATTTCTTCCTTCTAAGCCTCAGCTGAGAAGATTTGAGGGCCTTTCATAGGAAGGAAGTGACTTAAAGTAAATCAAAGATGGTGGCTAGGCGAGATGGGCTGACGTTTTGTTTAAACGCCTAAGATACCACCTTTATTACATATGTATTTTTCTAAGAAGTGCTGATGTTTGTAACTAAATGCCTCTCTCCCTTCTCTCCTCTCCCATCTCCACGATTGATGGACACAAAATCTCGTTTAGGTACCAGGAGAGCTGAGTAGACTGGATCGGTCCATGGCACATTCATCCACCTGAGTGGTAGAGTCCAAAATGTATTTCTTTGTGTCTTAAAAAATTTTATTCTTAATATATTATTATATTGTATCCATCACTGTGAATTTCTAACTCTAGCTATTGGTCATGATTTATACCAAATCTTGCAGTAAGATTATTCAATCAGAGAGACCCAGGACTTATTTATTCAACAAATATTTTTTCATGGCAGGTGTTATTTGAAGTCCTAGAGATATGAGCATGAAAAGACCTCTTCTCCTCCTACAGCTCAAGAACAAAAAAGCAAACAACTGAATTTAAAAGTAGGCAAAGGACTTGAATAGACATTTTTCCAAAGAAGATATACAAGCACATGAAAGCACATGGCCAACAAACATATGCTCAACATCACTAAACATCAGGGAAATGCAAATCAAAACCTCAGTGAGATATCATCTCACACCCATTAGGATGACAACTATCAAAAAAAGAAAAGAGAAAGAAAGAAAATAAAATTTGGCAAGGATGTGGAGAAACTGGAACACTTGCACACTGCTGGTAAGAATGTAAGATGATGCAGCCACTAGGGAAAACAGTATGATGGTTCCTTTAAAAATTAAAAATAGACTTACCAGCAATTACAATTCTGGGTATATTCCCCAAATAATTGAAAACAGGGTCTTGAGGACATATGTGCACAACCATGTTTGTAGTAGCATTATTCACAATAGCCAGAAAGTGGAAGCAACCCAAGTGTCCATCGGCATATGAATGGACGAGCAAAATGTGGTCTATCCATACAATGAAATATTATTCAGCCTTAAAAACGAAGGAAATTCTGACACATGCTACAACATGGATGAACCTTTGAAGACATCAGGCTGAGTGAAATAAGCAAGTCACGAAAAGACAAATCCTATATGATTCCACTTATCTGAGGTTCCGGAGGAGTCAAAGTCAGAGACAGAGAGCAGAATGGTGGTTGCCAGCGGCTGGGGGAGGAGGGAATGGGGAGTTGTTGTTTAATGGGTACAGAGTTTCAGCTTTGAAGCATGAAAAGAGTTCTACAGATTGGTTGCACAGCAATGTGAATCTACTTAACATCACTGAACTGTAGACTTAAAAATGGTTAAGATGATAAAGTTTAAGTTATACAGACTTTATACAATTTAAAATATATATATCTGTTCTCTATCTTCAGGCTGCTTACATTTTTGTACCAGTAAGGTGATTTAACACTCCACAATCTAAAGCCTTCCATTGCTATTCAGTTTAGATAATTCATCCCCATATAGATGGATGTTTTCCACGTGGATGCAGCTTTCCTGCTTTTTCTATCAATCTGATGGTTTGAAACTTCTTCAATTTACAGGTCAGAAACAAGAAACTCAATGAAGGGGACTTGTTCAGTGTCAGAAAACTACTGCAGAGCTTGATGCATCCCTCTGGTTTACTTGAAGGCACTGTTCTTTTTTATCTGGAAGGGACCTTTGATTATAAGGCCCCCCAGCATTTCCACAAGGTCATCAGCTGTGCCAAACACACTGGCAGTTAGTGCCCCACAAAATGGCATGGTCTTACTCCAGAGTCAAGCTCATCAGGGTTCCCCTCCTGGCTCTTCAGTTCAGCCAAAGGCAGGGTGTCTCTACAAGAGAATTTTTCATTCCCCAGTTTCTTTTAACCTTTCCTTTCAAATGGAATTGAAGAGTCATCTGGGCTGTGAGCTGCTGCCCCAGTCTTAATGGTGAGGAGAGAGGTGGGAAGCAGGCTCAGGAAAGAACAGTCTTCTTTTCATAAGCCTCTACCTGAGCAGGTCTACACCTACCTGAGCAGGTCACTCAGAAAGACTTGGAAATGCTGCATCTTGGAGTTTCTAACAGAAGAATCTTCCTTCTGCTATGACTAGCGATATCCAGAAGTGGTCCACCCTTAGAATGCTTGAGTATTGGGGTGATACAGGCAGAAAGAGTGGAGGGGGTAGGGAAAGAGGGAGACACGGAGAGAGGGAGAGAAGAAGGAGAGACAGAGACAGCCCACGTCTGCTTTGGAAATGACTTGATAATTTAAAAGTTTCTGCGTCATCTCCATCAGCCTCTCTCTGGGAGTTTCCTAAATGGCTGTGACAATGAGAGGGTGAAAAGCATTTGGGCTGTTCAGTCTGCAGCCTCTCTAGCCAGGCTAACTCCAGACGCTTCAGACAGATGCTTACCAGGGCTGCCCTGACAGCAGGAGCCCTCGCTGCCTGGTGTGACTTCTCCCTCTTTTGTGCACCGACATTTGGAACTTGGCCAGAATCAGGCTTATTGGTATTTTGTAGGTCACTTAGATTCTGTATTTTTAGATTCAGTAACAAAAATAGCTCACCCTTCCCTTCTCACCTCGTTCTCCTTGCACTCGTTGTGGATGGCACCATCATATGGTATGGAAGAGAAAGAATAGAATCAGGATCAGGCCAGAGGCCTCAGTCCATTAAAGGATGCATTGGCTATAAGGCTTTATGCAAGTAATTCAGCCTCTTGAAGACATAGTGAATGTACTGTAAAATGGACATATTAGTAATTTCTGCCTCAGAAGATTGTTATAGGAATCAAATGAAGCAATCCATAAATATACTATACACTGCCACACAGTTGCTATAGGGGTCAGAGGTCAAAATGTGTGGCCTTCATGCCAAGTCCAGTCTGCTCCATCCCTTGCTTTTAACCCTTTTGAATGTCTTTAAATAGTTGCCTACAGACCCCATTTCTCCATACATGTTATCTCACGCCAAGCCTGTTTCACCCACTTTTGCTACCAGCTTTGTCTGAGATCCCTGATACGGAATTTTAAAGGTAAGTATCATACAGGAATGCAGAAAAAGCATCCATGCTTCGCCACAGCCTGATAGATTCAGAAATGTGACTTTGCAAGCATATCAAGAAAGAGTATTTTAGTCAGGGCAACCTCATATTCATTAGGCTGATAACAGTGGTATAGAAAGTCAGAGTATTCACTGAGTTTGCACTGACAAAGAAAATGGTCCTGAAGACTGAAACACTCTTGTCACTATCTCAGTAATGACAATATGCTACATACAAAGCATCACTACAATAAGAAGTTCTTTGGTCTATATGGTACTAGCAATAAAATAGACATATCAATGGTACATGCCAGAAAGCCCAGAAATAGAACTTGGCATACATAGGGATTTTAGTATCCAATAAAGGTGGCATCTCCAACCAGTGAGGAGATGATGGATTTATTCCATAAATGAAGTTAAGATAATTTCTTAACTGTTTATTAACATGAGTTGTCTACATTGTACTCTTCACACTATAAACCGACGTAAACTCCAAACAGATAAAAGCACTACAACTTTTTACTAAAAACATAAAAGAACTAGAGGAAAGTGTAAGTGAATATTTACCTACTCTCATGTAGAAAAGGTACTCTTAAGCATAAAAGTAAAGGAATAAAGTGTAAGGAAGAAAATCATAAGCCTGACTACATAAACATTTAAATATTTCTAAAGATCTAAAGATACCACAAACAAAATCAAGAGGAAACAACAAACTAAAAAGAAAAAAGAAAGCAGTCCAGGGCTAGGGATACAATCATGAACAAAACACATGGGATTGCTACCTTCACAGAGCTATCAACCCAGGGTGCAAGGCAGGCATTAAAGTCAGAACCACCCTCAAATGAATCATTATAAATAGTGGCAAGTCCCTCTGAAGCCAAAGAATGGGGAGTCAGACTGGAGAGGTCCAAGTCAGATGGGACAGTCAAGGAAGGTCTCTTTGAGAAGTGTTATTTGTGCCAAGAGCTACAACACAAGTAGGAGTGAGCAAGATGGAAAGTAGGGAGATGTAGAATTCAGGCAAAGGGAAGACCTCTGAGGCATGTATCAGAAGCAGCAAGAAGGACAAATTATCTGGAGGTGGAAAACTGCAAGAGGAATAATCGGACAGGTAAGATATGTAGGCTGACTTAAGAGATTTGTATATTTAATTGCAATTACAGAGTTAGTCTTTGAGTGGTTCTTATTAATCAGTCAGACAAGCGCTAGACTCCCATAGGCAAATGGGCAAAGTGGGCAGGTAACCAAAAAGGAAATAGAAACGAATCTATAGAGACAGAAGGTAGGTCAGTGGTTGAGTAGGGCTCAGGAAACAGGAAGTGACTGCAGATGGGCACAAGGAATGCTTTGGGAGTGGTGGAAATGTTCTAAAATTGGATTGCTGTGATGGCTGCACAACTCTAAATTCAGTGAAAAACCATTGAATTGTGCATTAAAAAATGTGTGTATTTTATGGAATGCAAATTATACCTCAGTAAAGCTATTTTTTTAAGTATTCAACCTCTCTAGTAACCAAACAAATGTAAGTTAAAACACTACTTCATTTTTTTTACCTTTCAGTTTTGCAGACAATTTAAATAACAACATTCAGTTCTGGTGAAATGTTGGGAAATGGGCATTTGTACAATTCTGATAAATTTGGCAATAGTGTCAAGACTTGTTACTTTGTCACAAACCTTGGAATTTAATACAGGGAAATAATACCAGTGTATAAAAAGGCTTATGAATGAGAATTTTATCACAGAATTATTTCTAAAGATGAAAAATACAGAAAAAGTTCAAAGTTGAGCATTAGACGATTGTTTAAATATGCAAGGATATAATTCTATCTAACTAAGATTATGCTGTGGAAAAATGCATAATTACATGAAGTGGAGAGGAATTAAGTTAAAAATGATAAAATTGTATAGTGTAATCCAACTTTGGGGAAATAATATACGTTTATATTGAAAAAGACTTGAAGGACAAGCATCTGTATCAATCATCTATTACCATGAAATGCTGTGTAACAAACTACCCCAAAGCATGAAACAGTAAGCCCTCATTTTTGTGCATTGCTGGGGTGTCTGTCCCTCAGGATGCAAGGCAATGGAACTGCCAGGCTCTGATCCACATTTCTCTCAAGCTCCTGTGCTATCTGGGGCATTTCTTCTCATGGGTGAAGCACAAAAGCGCAGCCCAACAGCGTAAGCACATCTCGAGCCTCTGCTTGCATCACTTCAGCTCACATTCCACTGGCCAAAAAGCAAGTCACAGAACCAACGACAGTCAAGGGGCAGAGAGGTACACCTTGCCTGTGCGGTAGACACTGCAAGTCATGGCAGGGATGGGAAGAAGTTGGAATGATAAACCATTCCACAAAATATCAAAAGTTTAAACATGATTATCTCAGAGTGGTAGGACTGTGAATTTTGCTTGTTTATGTACTTACATATATTGTATTATTCAACTTTTTCTTGGTTTATTTCCTGCTCGTGTTACACGTATTTGTGGATCAGCAACAGTTCTGTTTCACATGTCTTTTATGCTCAATAAAGAAACCTCTCCTATCTGGGAAAGGCAGTGGAAAAAAGAACAATGGCAGAGATCAGAATGGTTCTTAAAGCTTCTGCTGGGAAGTTGCATGCCACTTTCGGTCATATTTCGTTGGTCAGAAAAACTCATATAGCCAAGCCCGGTGTCCTCAGTTGGGGAGGGGATCATTTGCCTCCCACAGGAAAGGGACTGCAATTCACATGCCAATGGACATGGAAGGCAGTGAATAGTGAAAGCAGGAGTGCAATCTACCATATTTACAAGCTTTCCTTAATGACCATGTAATGCCTTTATTTTTATTTATTTAATCATTTATGTACTTATTTTTGCTTGCAAGTTGGATATGGACAGAAAATTTACTTTTATTCCTTTTTATTTTCTTACCTTTTTTTAAGTTTTTTCTTTTTATCAGACATGCATTCGACCATCATTTCACATATGCTTTAAAAGGACATGCAGTTACTCTTCCCTTCTTTCCATTCCTCTATTGCTCAAACCCAGAGCCACACACTTTTCAATACTTGTAGCTGATTTGTTCAATATATATCTCCATTTCTCTAAGTTGCATGCATGTTTAGCTACCTCTTGAATTTTACCAATTTTAGGCCTGATTTCTGACATGAAAGACGAGGCATGGGCTTGCTTTCATCCTCTCACCCACCACATACACATGTTCCTGTCCGGTCCCCACATCCTGCCAATGGGGATACATTGTGATTGGGGTCGTCATATTCAGCAAGTGTCCATTATTATCACCACTATGTAGACGCTATGGGTGGATTGAGCCTCATATCACACTGTGATTACTTATCCTTCTCAGCAGAGTTCTCTGTTTTGTCTTGACTTTTGCTTTTGTTTGTTTTGATTTTACTTTTCCTTTGTTCATTTTTGTGTGTTTATCTCGTTTCATATCCAAAATCTCTGCCCATTGGCTAAATCTTTTCTCTCAATATATTTGGACCCATGAAGTATTCTGTTACTTCCATTTTCTTAGAGAAGTGTGTCTCAGAGCCTTCTGAACTACTCCGATCCTGGGTTATTTGCCCTCTATGTGAGGTCTCACTTCACTGTCATCCTAGGATTCCCTTTGCCGGTCTCCTGTGCACAAACTCATGTTTTCTGTAACACACCTCTTTCTCTCCCACGGTTTACAATCTCATTTTGGTGGAGCATAGCTTCCAACAGCTTCCTAAGAAAGGGTGCCTTGGAGGTAAATATCTTGAGATATTTCATATCTGAAAATATCTTTATTCTACCCATACACATAACTGATCATGTGAATAGACATAGCATTCCAGCTTGCAAATCATTTTGCATCAAATTTGATCAGTCTTAACTTCTGGCGTCGCTTATGAGAAGTCAAAGTCATTCTGATTGCTTTACCTTTTGTGTGTAGTCTAACTTTTTTCCTCTCTGGAAACTCTTCCTTTAGTCTGAGTGTTCTAAAATTTCTCAAATGTGTGCCATGAAGTGGGTCTGTTATCATTCATTGTTCCCGCATTCACTGGCTCTTTCCATCTAGAAACTCATATCTTTCCAATATAGAACATTTCCTTACATTTTTATTTTTATCCCCTCTATTTCCTCTGTTTGCTCTTTTTGAAACTATTATTCAAATATTGTTGTTCCAGCACAAGTCCTCTAATTTTCTAATCTTTTCACTCCTGTTTCCCATCTTTTTTACTTCTGGCTCTCCATTCTCTGAGAATTTCTTAACTTTATCTACCAACCCTACTGTTAAGTTTCTATTTGCTGCTGTCATAGTTTTAATTTCTGAACAATCTTTTTCTCTGAATGTTTCTTTTTAAAATGTCATGTTCTTGTTTCAGGATTGCAATGTATTCTATTTCTCTAAAGATATTACTGATGGTTTTAATTTTATTTTTGTGCTGTCTGTGCCATCTCTGTTCCATCAAGTTTCCTTTTTCTATTTCTTTATTCTGGTGTCTATTTTTTCTTTGGAGATTTTCCTCAGATTTCCAATTCTCTTTAGATGTCGGATCATCTTTAATACCGGGAGTCTAAGAGCATGGGGGTATGGATGGGCCTCTTTGACTGGCCCTGTCACACTAGGGTTATGCAGCTGGCCTGATTCATTGGGAAACTCCTAATTCAGTAACTTTATATCATTCTTCGTGGGCTGATTGGATCCCCAGAGAAGGCTTACCCAGCGTCTTGCTTGAAAGATAAAGTTACAGCTACCAGTGTACAGGGAGCCAAGTGGGGAAGGAGGCTAGGGATAGGAGTCCCATTTGATCTCTTGCTTTCAGTGGGGCCCACATTATCCATTGTGCCTGGGATCCCCAAATCCAAAGATCTTCTGTATTATCCTTCTAGAAATAAAACTCTGGTCTTGTACAGAGGTGGAGGAGTTGCTCCTCTAAACAGAGTAGGAAAGAGAATTTGGGGATCTAAATTATTATAAAGAGATTTTAAACCAATCCTCCTCATGTTAGGCCCTCTCTTCACCTCTTGTTCCAGGCATGCCTGCTGCAACCTATTGGAAACATAAATCTGGTTGCTTCTCCATTTTCCTCAAGGCTCCATAGGGTTCTGTTTTCTGGGACCTGCTAACTTACTGCTCAGCCAAATACTTTCCACCTTTAAAGTTTTGTTGCTGTTATCTCCTCACCCTATCTTGTTTTCCTTTTGGGTTTATATCTTTTTGAAAAATCCTTTTATTATGAATTAAACACAGTTTCAGAAGGAGGCAAAAGTAGATGCATGTGTTTAATTTTCTATTGTTATCCTCTCGTTTTTGCTTTCATAATTAAAAGAAAACTGCCTATAAGGAAGTCTTCTTGATGATCCCAAAACCAGAACACGGAGAAGTGATACCATTGAATGCTTAATGGAATCAGATAGCCTCATACATCTATCTACCCCTTAGGGATAGATGGTCGAGCCAATAGCACACTAATATTTGAAGTCCATGCTTGCCCTGGACAGTCCTTAGATGGGCAATGCCAGCAGCATCCTTTGTGAGTCTTCTATTCCTATACTTCCATTTTCCACCAGTCTTTTTTTTTTCCTAATGTCTTTCTTTCAACATGTTAATATTTTCAGTAAACTAATAGACAAGTCTGACTGACCTGGGAGGCTTCTTGTATAACATTACTAAAATCCTTCATGAGTTGATGCTACGTGCTACACACAGAGGGAAAACTATTGATAACTTCTAAGGTTTTTCATAAAGACATTTCATTTAGAAATAATTGAAACATCATCTTCTCCAAGTCTATATATCTACAGATTTGGGTAAATATAAATCCAAAATTCCAATCCAGAAGATTTTATAGCTAAGCCATACACCTGAAGGGGAAAGAAATAATCCTAGCCCCTTTAAAAGAAGGAAAAGTGCCCTGAACATGAAATATCACAAATATCAAATATAAATTTAAATCACTCAATATTGATTCATTTAATGAAAAGCTATGGAGCAGCCACTACACGAAAAGTCCTGTCTTGATCTGACAGTGATAGAGGGTAAAGAGCAGATATGAGGAAGAGTAGAATATATCTCTGACCTTACAACATTATACTATAGTCATTGAAATAAAAACAATACTGAAATAGTAAATGTAAGTCACTGTGAGCAAACCTCGTTCAGATAAACCAAAAGAAGGCAAGAAAGTGGAAACAGAGGAAGGAAAAGTAGAGAGAACAGAAAAAAATGATAATAAAATGGAAGGCTTATGTCTAAATATAACAATAACTACATTGAGTATAAATGGCCTAAACCCATAAATTAAAAGATAGGAATTGTCAGAATAGATTTAAAATATGACTTAATTATGTGCTGTCTATAAGAAACTTGTTTCAAATATAATTATATAAGAAAACCAAAGTTAAACAAAGGGAAAGGATATATGATTAAAATACTAATAAGAAAGCTGAAATGGCTATTTGAACATCAAACAAAGTAGATTTCAGAGCAAAGAAAATTACAAGGGATTAAGAAAGATGTTACATAGTGATAAAATGGCCAATTCACCAAGAAGATATAATAATCCTAAATGCGCATGCACCTACCAACAGAGCTTAAAAATACTTCAAAAATTGGCAGAACTAAAAGAAAAAGTAAAAAAATTCACAATTATAGTAGGAGACTTTAATACTCCTTTCTCATTAATAAATAGAACCAATAGACAGAAAATCAGCAAAGATTAGAAGAACTAAACAGACCACCAACCAACTGAATCTTGATATTCATAGAGCATTCAATCAAATAACAGCAGAATACACATTCTTTTTTAATGCACATGAAAAATTCATCTAGATAGACCATATCCTGGATCATAAAACAAATCTTAACAAATTAAAATAATTGCAATCATACAAACTTAGTTCTCTAAACATAAAGAAATGATATATCAAAATGTGTGGGATGCAGCTGAAGCAGTGCTCAGAGAGAAATCTACAGCATTAAGTGCTTATGTTAGAAAAGAAGAAAGGTGTCAAATTAATAATCTAAGCTTCTATTTCAAGAGAAAGAAGAACAAAACACTCCTTAAGCATGCAAGAGGAAAGAACTAGTGGAGATAAGATCAGAAAACAATGAAATTGAAAACAAAAACAACAGAGAAAAATGAATGAAATAAAAGAAAATCTCATGATAAACACCTAGCAAGACTGAAAAAAAAAGACAAAAAATATCTTGCTAGCATTAGACTTCACAGACATTGAAAGGATAGTAAGCAAATACCATGCACAATTCTATGCACATTGAGTTGACAAATTGAACAAAATGGGTTTATTTCTCAAAAAAACTACCAAAATTCACCCAACATGAGACAGACAACCTGAATAGTCTTATAACTATTAAAGAAAGTTAAAAACCTTCCTAAATAGAAAACCCCAGACCTAGATGTTTTTGCTGGCAAATTCTACCAAACATTTAAGGATCCACAGTTTCTTCCAGAAAATACAAGTGGAGGAGGCAACATCTAAACTTATTTTATGAGGTCACCATTATCCTGATTCCAAAATCAGACAAAGATAGTACAAAAAAGAAAATTATAGATCAGTATCTTTCCTAAATATAGACACAAAAATTACCCAAAAAATTAATAAATAAAATCCATCAATAGATAAGATGAATAATACACTATGACCAAGTGAGAGCTATCCCAGGAACACAAAGCTGGTTCAGTACAGGTATCTCTTGCTTTCCAGAAGTTCACTTTACACCACTTTGCTTTTACAAAAGACCTACATTAGTACCTGTTTTGCTAACCAAAAGAAATTCGAAGAAGGTTTTCACTTTTACAGAAAAAGGCAAAAAGCGAAAATAGTGTTCAGTGTTGGTTTTGCAGTGAGCTTTTGGAGAGACAACACACAATCTAAGCAGCAAGAGTGGCACAGCCAAGCTCCTTCCCCAGGAACTACACTCAGCATCTCATCAAGCTACCACAGCTTTGAACTGTGTCTGTGAACATCTATACTTTATTTATTTTGTTCATCTATTAGTAAGATGCATCCTAAGGTAATTGCTTCTTCACTTTACACCATTTCAGCTTTTGAAGGATTTCATAGGAAAGGTATACATTCAGATAGTGGGGGAAACCTGTAATTGAAAAACCATATGATCATATCAATCGATGCAGTAAAAGAATTTGAAAAATGTAACATGCATTCATGATAAAAATTCTCAACAAACCTAGAACAGAAGAAAATTTTATCAATCTGATAAAGGGCATCTGTAAAAACCTTAAAAATAACATAATGTGTACTGGTAAAAGATTAAATGTTTCTCCTAAGATCAGGAACAAGGCAATGATGCACATTAAAACCAATCCCTTTCAGTATTGTACTAGAAGTCCTAGCAAGTGTAATAAGGGAAGAAAAGTAAATGTAAGGCATAAAGGTTGGAAATGAAGAAATCGAATTGTCCCTATTTGCAGACAACATGATTGTTTATGTATAAAATTCCAAATAATCTATAATGATAATAACTCTTCTAGAATGAAAATTAGAATTTAGCAAAGTTACAGAATACAAAGTCAACACACAAAACTTATTGTATATCTATATACTTACAACATATAATTTGAAACCAAAACAGTGTCAGTTAGAGTCGTTCCAAAACAATGAAATTCTTTGTTATAAATCTAATATAACATATATATTATAGAATTTATATGCTGAAAATTACAAAATGCTAATGAATGAAATCAAAGATGACCAAAATAAATGGTTAGACATATTCTATCCATGGTTCAGAAGACTCAACATAGTAAAGATGCTGATTCTCCCCAAATTGATATTTAGGTTTAATGTAATTCTATTAAAATCCCCACAAGGATTTTTATAGATACTTTGTAGAATGAACAAGCTTATTCTAAAATTTATAAGGAACTAGAGCAGCTAAAAATGTTTTGAAAGAGAAGAATAAAGTTAGAGGAATCAAACTACACAACTTTATGACTTCCTAAATAGCCACAGTAATCAAAGCAACCTAGTATTGATGAAGGGATAGATACACAGATCAATGAAACAGAATAGAGAGTCCGGAAACATACCCACACAAATACAGACAATTGATTTTTTATAAGGGTGCAAAAGCTATTCAATGGAGAAAGGATAGTCTTTTCAACAAATGCTGTTGGAGCAATTAGACATCCTCTGCAAAATAATAATAATAATAAACCTCAACCTAAACATCACACCATTTTGTATACAAAAATTAACTCAAAATACATCATAAATCTAAATGTAAAAAAATGAAATTATAAAGATTTTGGAAAAAAGCATAAGAGAAAATCTTCATGACCTGGGAGTTGCCAAAGAGTTCCTAGATGTTACACCAGGAGCATGATCTATAAAAGAAAAATTGTAAGTTGTACAACATCAAAATTAAAGCTCTTAAAAGACACTGTTAAAAGAATGAAAAGGCAAGCTATAGACTGGGATAAAATATTTGCAAATCACATATTCGGCAAAATACTTGTTCCAAAATATAGAAAGAGCCCTCAAAACACAAGAGTAAGAAAACAAAAACCCCAGTTAAAAAACGGGCAAAAGACTTAACGGATACTTAGCAAAACAGATGGCAAATAAGCACATAAAAAATTGGTCGACATCATTAGCCATTAGAGAAATGCAAATCAAAGACATGATGAGATACCACTACATACTTACTGGAATGTCTAAAATAAAAAATACTGCCAATACCAAGTGCTAGTGAGAATACAGGCTGACTGGAACTCTCATACGTTGCTAATGGGGATGCAAAATGATAGAGTCTCTCTAGAAAATCATTTGGCAGTATCTTATAAAGTTAAATATATATCTCCCTAAGACCCAGAATCCCACTCCTTGGCATTTACCCTAGGGAAATGAAAATTTAGGTTCAAACGGAGTCTAAAAATGAATGTTTATAGAAGCTCTATTCATAATCATCTAAAAGTGGAATCAACCCAATGGCCTTCAATGGATGAATGGAAAATAAATTGTGGTACTTCTACACGATGAAGTAGTACTCAACAATAAAAAAGAGCAAACTATTGATACATGGGACACCTTGGATGAATCTCAAAGACATGTTGAGTGAAAGAAACTAGTCCCAAAAGATTACATACTCTATGATTCCACTCTTATGACATGATGGAAAAGACAAAATTATAGTGATGGAGAACAAATCAGGGATGGGGGAAAGCCCAGGGAATTTTTGGGGGGTGATGGAACTGTTCTGTATCCTGACTGTGGTGATGGCCACACAAATACATACGTATGTTAAAATTCATAGAATTGTATGTCCCTAAAACACTCAAAGTTACTTATGATAGTTTTTTTAAATAAAATTAAAATTAAAACTAAACAAAAACAAGCACGTAGTAACTGGAGAGGAGGGCATTGCTAGACTCTACTGGGCAGACAGGGATGTAGCTAAGCCAGCTCCTGCTTTTCTGACTCCAAGTTCAATGCAGAATCATGCCTGCCATCTGAGTGGTCTTTAGACTCTACATCTGCTGTGCCCACAGATCTAGTTTATACTAGCCTACCAAACAAATCTGGCCTCCTTCTCAATACGTCATTCATAAACAGTTCTCTTCCTGACCCTCATGCTATGTGCCCTGAAGCTTCCAGGAAACAGGCTCTCTAAATCAAGGCAGGGAGAGAGGGCGAGCAGGAACCCATTCAGACATCCCTCTCCTACCCCCACGCAGGCTCTCAGCTGGACCTTCTAAGGAAACAAGGAGAGGGTGGGTGGCTTTTAGGGCTGACATCAGAGGAGGAGGAGAGCAAGTGGCAGTCCAATCAGCTTCCTCTGTGAGTGTGTCTGTGGCTATTTTTGCCTTGTGAATAGACGGCAGGGAGTGGGCCAAGCTGGGCCCGCAGCCATGTGTATTTGTGTGTATGTGTGAACATGTGGGTATGAGAGAGAACAAGAGGCTTTCAGAGGGAAACTGAGTGGGTGGCTGCCACTGATGGGGTATATGTAGACAAACACAAAACATCAAGCAATTACTGCAATCAGGAACACGGGGTGTCCGCCCGCGTCAGCAGAGCTGTCTTGCTCCCCCATGCCTGCTGCAGAGGAGCTAGTGTGCTCTGGGTCTGCAAGGCAGGGGCTCAGGCTGAGCCAGGAGGGTGATTTTTAGGCTCCTTGGAGAGTGAGAGCCCTCCCGACACAGTGGGAATGCAACACCCGGAAACACTTGGTACATGTGCCTGCACTAGTCCCCAAAGCAAATGAGCCACACAGTAAAGCTTGATTCAAGCTCCACTTTTCCGATGCACGTCCTGTCCTTCTGCCTATTGACTCTCCCCATCATACCCTCCCATTGTCTCCCTCGTTCTCTCAAAGAGTCTGGCCAGTGGAAGGGCCTCTGGATTCCCCCTGTTCCTGTATCAGTAGTGAGAGCTCCCAGAGAAGGGGTTCATTCAGCATAGCCCGGGGAACCGCAAGTCAGGGTGTAACAGAACCAGCAACAGAAGCACTGTCTCCCTGTCTCGGATCAGTAAGGGGTGCCAGGGAAATACACAGTGATCCAGCTTCCACCAAAAGGCCCTTTGGCCAATTTCAGGAGTTCTGGATCTGGGTACATCTTGACTACTTGAGTATTGTTAAAAACAAACAAACAAACAAAAAACAGCACTCAGAGTCTCAGTCTATGGGGTTGGAGCCCTGGAATCTGCATTTCAAGCACCCCAGGTGATTTTGACGTGCACCTAAGCTTGAAAACCAACAATCTGTGAGGAAGGGATGTGGGCCAAGGAGCCAGGAGATGGGAATAGTGGGTCCACTCATGTCACTGTCTGTGTGGGCAGCTCTAAGCTGCTGGGCTGGCTCAGTTTTCTCATCTGGTCGATGCCGATAATAATACCCGTGTAACATAACCTCAGGAGTCTGGGGCTGGTTTTGAAGGCATCCTCTGGCTGTAAGTGATGATTTACACTTGACCCGTGTAGAGCATTGCTGGAATATCCCACTGGCTCTAGTGGTGGGCACTTTCAGGGAGCCAAGCAGAGGAAACACACCTGGATGGGGTGGTCCCATCAGAACAGCTTCATGAGCTTGTGAGAGGAGGACCAGAGTCTGGCAGTGTAAACTCTCAGGTGAGGATGTGAGGGCAGGAGTTATCCTGGCACAGACCTGGACTCAGACGTGTCTAAAGTCCCCTGTCCAGAGCACAGGGCCATGGCAAGGGTCAATTAACCTGTGACAGTTCACTCTCTTCCCCAACCTACAGACAGGGTCTTCATCCTGATGCTGGGAAGCCAAACCCTTCACAGTGGGGATGTTAGGAACATCACAGGGAGCCCCTGGTGGGAGGGACCTCTGAGATACAAAAGTGAGGTTACATTAGCCTCCCTCCCCAAAACCACATGACTTCCAGGATGCAGGGCCCTTCCCACACTCAAATCTAAGAAGCTCAGGAGAAGTTAAACCTGGGCATGGCATAGTTACACCTACAATTGTGCCACTTACATCATCCTTAACCTTTTTTCACAACGGGCTGGTTTCAAATGGCTGTAATTTATGGATGTTCTTCCGAGAGGAATTAGTCAGTATATTTGTTTTCCCTTTGATATATAGTCACAGGAGCACGTCAGTCATGAGGTTTATTAAGCCTTGCCAATTTTCTACCACTTCTCAGAGCTATAGATTTTGTTCATGGAGTGGGCTGTTTCCACCCCAACATAGAAAAGAGCATTTAGAATACTGAAAAGCCTTCCAGCTCTCAGAACGCAGAGCGCTCTAGGAGAGCAGCGAGAACCTTGGGAATGAGATTCCTGACTCCCACTGTCCTGGTTGCGGGGGAGAGAGGAGCATTATAGGACCAGGGAGGAGGAGGCTGCAGGTCAGGTCACGTTTCCCTGGTGGGCTGCAGACAACCACAGGGCCTAAGGGGGACAATGATATTCCTTCCACTGGGCGTGACTTCCTCTGTGGGCAAGGCAAGTTCCCCATCCTAAGCAGTTTGGAGAGCAATGACGGTCTATCCACCCCAGGTGGTCCCAGGTCAGGAAATAATGCTGTCAACCCTGCCCCTTCTTGCCCTACCACCCTGAAACAGGGCATAGCTTCCAGAGCTAGCCCAGGGAAACTGCAGGTCCAAGGAGACTCCCTAAGGGGAAAGGCAGCCTCAAGCCCTCCACAAGGTAAAAATGTGGAGAGGGAGTCCTGGACCTCAGACTTCAGGATGCATGAGAACTACTGGGTGTCCATGTCAAATGCAGATTCTCAGGCACCACCCAACACCATCGTGTGATTCAGTAGGTCTGGATGAGGCCCGGGACTCTGCATTTTATACAAGAGCCCTCCACAAATTGATTCAAACCCACTGATCACCCACCTCAACTTGTCACTGCTTAGATGAATCAGGTTTTCCTGTATCCGAGCAGAATGGTGTTTCTTCGGGCAAGGCACAGTGAAAGACATGAAAACCAGAAAAACATTAAAAGCTATCCAATTTTGATGTTACCAGTGTGGGAGATGTGCCCACTGACCCGATGACACTGGATAGATCTTCCTGGATCCATAAACGTAATCACAACAGTTACTTATCAAGTGCCTAGGACGTGCCAGATGCTTGGCAGCTGTTACCTCGGTTACCTGAGCTAATGGTCCTGTAGGCAGGTTCTATTCTGGAGAAGGTAGATGGATGGGACAGATCATTCCAGCTGCGAATCCGATGCTCTTTCCAGATACACCCCCCGCCCAAGGGCCTTCCTTGCCATGCCTCTGTGCCAGCACAAACTGCCCCAAAACTCCCTAAAGAGTGTTTTCAGAATCACTACTTTCCTTTTCCTTTGCTCTCCTTCACTAGGATCTGATGACTTTCTTCTCAGGAAACCACTTTATCCTTTGAACAACAAAGCAATGGCTATCTTGGTCTCAGGAGCCAGACTACTTAAGTTCAAAGTTCAGCTCTGCTACTTTCTAGCTGTGTAATGTTGGGCAAGTTATTGACCCTCTGTCTGCCTTTGTCTTCATCTGCAAATCATTACACCTACCCCCACAGAACGTCAGTTTGATTTACATGAGTTAATGTATGCAAAGCTCATATTTAGCACATTAAAAATGTTCCTTATTCTCTCTGTCCTCCTGAACATCATTTGGTAGTCATAGGCTGTCTGACTGCGTGCAGGGTGATAATGGAAAAGACTCATCCACGTTATCTAATTTGGGAGATGAGGCTGGACCCTGGGAACTTGAATAGTTTTAGTTTCTAATCCCAAGAGGGGAAAGACACTACACACTCGCACGCATCATGTGTGCACACACATCCCTTTGGGTCAGCAAATTTGAACTGCTAAGATCAGAGGGTGTGGGTGTGGCCAGAGAGGGTCTGGTCCCCAGAAGAAGTGGGCAGTATCTGCATCCCGTGAGGAATGAGAAAGAGGAGGGGTACAGGACCGATGGGTCAGCAGAGAATGAGTGCAAGTGTGGAGCAAGACGGAACTGACCAGGGAAAGGCAGGTGGCTGGGAGCAGGTATGAGAAGGGCATGGCACACAACATGCAAATGAGAGACATCTGGGGACATGCGCTGTCAAGGACGGTGAGGATCAGGGATCAAGGGAGGACTGAAAATATGTGCCCCCAACCACATCCAAACTGCATCCAAACAACTGCATCCAAATGGCCACATCAGAGCAGTCTACATACAGGCATGCACACACACACACACACACACACACACACACACACAGACATACACACACAGATACACATGCATGCACACACACACACACACATGCTTACACAGGAACACAGAGACACACAGATGTGCTTATACAGACACTCAGGCAAACACACACAGGAACACACAAAGGCACACACAAAGATACATACACGTCTGTGTATAGCCTGTGTGCTTTCCATGACATGGCTGTCTGAACGTAAGGAAATGGGGTAAGAAATCCAAGTTCTGCTGATAGAATCAGGGATCAAGAAAAATCAACAACTTTAAATTTACACAGAAAACCAGGGGACTCTGAGGCTTCCAAAGAACTATAAAGCAAAAATCCATGTGTGCTTTAACCCTATGCATATTGACTCTGCCATGAAAACTGACTGCAGAATAACCGGATCTACCTCAGCAGCACCCAGCCACCAGGGAGCCAGGGTGGTGATGACTTATGTTAATGCCTTGTTGTAAAGCGCCCCGCAGGAAGGCCCAAGCCACTTGGGGGAGGGAAGAGGACTGAGCGACCGGTGGGGAGGCAACAAGCTGGACACTCATTTCTTCCCAGACCTCCCTCCTCCCCTGGGGTCCCTCTGACACATGCTTGCCTGGCACCCAGTGCCTCTCCCTAGCAGTGACCAAGATCACAACGAAGTAAAAAAGGCTGGTTAATGCTTTCATATCTCTCTCCGCTGCCAGAATGTAGACTCCAGGAGGACATGGAGTGTGCATGTTTTGCTTACTGCTCTGCTCAAGTGCCTAGCATAAAGTAGATGTTCAGTAAAGATGGAAAAGTAGAAATGGATGAATAAATTAGCAGTGTTGAAGTCATGAAAGCAGTTAGATGCCGAAGCCAGTGATCAGCATCCTCCCTAGTCAGGCAGGTTCCTGCCGTCATCCACAAACAGCTCAGGTGCCTGATTCGAGTCCTGGACATACTCCCCCTTCTTGCCACCTCCACATCCCCTCCAGGGCAGGGCTAACCTGAGTCTCCTGCCTCACTCAGAGACTTCTGTTGTCTTGATTCAAAATGAGAAAAACACAAGATTGTACATCAACTATGTCAAGTCTGGGACGAAACTCTCTCAAAGGGACACTATGGGGGATGGAATAATGCCAAATGGGGTGGAGATGAAAATCACCAAGATGGACCTTTGATAAAATAAGGACGATTTCCATCCTATATCCTCACTGTGTTCCTCAGCCTGCCCCTTCCCTCCCATGACCTCAACCAACCACAGCTTCACCACAGCTTGCCACGCCCCCCCAGACCCCCTCCATCTATTTCATCTCTTGCTCACAAAACACCTGTTCTCAGATTCAAGGCTTAGCCAACAACTGGAATTCATATTAAAGAATCAAGACTTCTACTTCCAGCCAAGATGAAATAAGAGGAACCAGATTTACCTTCCCTCTTGAAACAAACATAAAACACAAAATATATAAAACAATGGTTCTCAGATAATTGGAGCTCTGGTAGCACAGGACAATGATACATGAGAGAAGGGATACAAACAAGGTGAGTCCTGTGATTGCTCCACCTTATTGCCCAGGGAAAGTTTCCAGGTAGCAGAGCAGGGAGGGGGAACAAAGGAGGAGACCAACATCTAAGTTGAAGAGACAAAGCTGGGAGTCCAGGAGACCAAGGTGTGGTGGTCAGCCTTTAAAGGCTTAGGATGACTCTCAGAGATCTTCGCCTCCGGGTATTCATACTCCTGTGTAGTCCCTCCCACATTGTTCCAAAGCTAGTCTGTGTGGCCAATAGCATGTAGAACAAGTGATGATGTATTAGGATGGCAGGTTATAAAAGGACTGCAGCTTTCATCTTGGAGGCTGGTGCTATCTATCTGTCTATCTGTCTGTCTATCTATCTATCTATCTATCTATCTATCTATCTATCTATCTATCATCTATCATCTATCATCACTTGCTCTGGGGGAAGTTAGATGTCATTATATGTGAGCAGCCCTGAGAAAAGGTGCACAGAGTAAGGAATGGAGGCTTCTTGGGAGATTTTCCAGCACCTTCAGATGACCATAGCTCAGGTCAACAAATAGACTACAACCTCATGAGAGACCCTGAGTCAGAACCACCCAGCTAAGCTGCTCCCAATTACTAACCCACAGAAACTATATTTGTTGTTTTAATGATGCTATCAAAAATCTACACAGATGAAGGAGTATCAGAAATAGTAAATATGTAGGTAAATATGAAATGCTTTCATCTTTATTTTATAAATCTCTTTTAAAGATAAATGACTTTAAATCAAACATAATAACATATTTTGGATTTTATGACATATGTAAAGTAAACACAGAATGATAGTAGAAGACCAAGTATTGTCATAAAGTTCATGTACTATATGTGAAGTGGTATAATATTACTTGAAATTTCACTGTGAAATATAAAAAATGTACACTATAACACTAATGTAAAAAAGGGAGAATATAGCTTATAAACCAATAAAGGAGATAAAATGGAATATTAAAAATTACTCAATCTAAAAGAAGGCAGAGAAAAGAAAGGGAGAAACAAAGAAAAGATGAGACAATAGAAAACAAATTTCAAAATAGGCTTAAACCTAACCACATCAATAATCACATTAAATGTAAATGAAACAAATACCCCAATTAAAAGGCAGATTACCTGATTGCATAAAAAGCAAGACAAGTATATGCCAATGCTTAAAAGAAATTCATTTTAAATATAGGGACTCAAATAGTTTACAGTAAAAGTGGGTGGGGAAGAAACACCATGCTAATATGTGTCAAAGAAAGCTGGAGTGGAGTGGCTATATCAATATCAGACAGAGTCAGTTTCAGAGCAAATAATATTATCAGGGATACAGAGTGTTAGTTCATATTGATGGAAGAGTCAATTCATAAGGAAGACATACAATCATGTTTCTGCACCTAAAACAGAGCTTCAAAATGTATGAAACAAAAACTAATGAAACTGTAAGAAGAAATAGATAAGTCTACAATTACAGCTGGACTTCAACTCAATGAGCTGGGTAGAGGTGGAAGCACACATAAAGCCCATCATATCCCAGTTATGAGACAGAGGGTCAGGGGCAAATGGAGAAAGGGGCTGAAAATCAACAAGAAAATTCTGGTCCAAGGTGGAGGGTGTAGCTCAGGTTTGCGTTGTGGAAGAAGGCAACAGACAGAGGATAAACCATCTTTATCCTTCTCTTGTGGTCATGATAGCTTTGACTTCTAGATGTCTCTCAGGGCAGGGAGCACCCATAGGATGTTGTCATTCCAGAGACAAGCTCTGCTTTCCTAGGAGGTCAGAACCTCCTACTCCAGGCCCTACAGTTCCCATTCTTTAGCTCAGAGAAGAAACTTTCTTTTTTCTTGTTTAATAGCTTTCTTGAGGTATGATTGCCATATAATAAACTACTTATATTTAAATTCTAAAACTTGATACGCTTTTTATATGCCCATGAGACTATCACCACAATAATGATAATGAATATTTCCATTACCTTCAAAACTTTCCCCATTCTCCTTCACCACCCTTTCTCCCCACCCATCCTGCCTCTTCTCTGAGCTACAGGCTATCACTAATCTGTTTTCAGTCACTGTAGATTAGTTTGCATTTTCTAGAATTTTATATAAACAAAATGATACAGTATATAATATTTTATTGTCTGGCTTCTATAACTCAGTATAATTTTTTGAGATTCATTACTGTTATTTTAAATATTAATAATTCATTTTTTATTGCTGAATAGTATTCCATTGGATGGATATGACACAACTTATTTATCAATTCACCTACTGATAGACTTTTTTTTCAATTTGGGGCTATAACATATAAAGCTGCTGTGCACATCTGAGTGCAAGTTTTTAAGAACATATGTTTCTATTTCTTTTGGGTATATACTAAGGGATAGAAGGGCTGGGCCATATCTTAGGTATGTCTTTAACTTTTTAAACTTTTTCCAAAGTGGTTATACCAATTCTATCTCCACCAGCAGTGTATAAGAGCTCTGGTTTAGTCACATTTTCACTAACACCTGGTAATGGTCGGTTGTTTTTTGTTCTTTTGTTTCTTGCTTTTGGTTGTTTTTTTTGTTTTAATTTGAGCCATTCTAGTGGGAGTGCAGTGAAATCTCACTGTGCTTTGAATTGGCATTTCGTTAATCACAAATGATGCTGAGCATCTTTTCATGTGCTTATTTGCCATCTAAATACCTTATTCTGTGAAGTGCTTTTCAATCTTTTTGCCATTTTTTTTATTCTTTGTGTTATTATTGAGTTCTAAAGCAGGATAAGGAAGAAAAATATAATAGAGAGGGCTATTTTGTGATGGGATGACTAGAGAAGTTCTCTCTAGGTGATATTTAAAGAGAAGACTGAAGGAAGTGAGGAAGTAAGACATAAGTATATCAGCAGGGACATAGGAGGTGCAAAGGCCCTGAGGCATCAGGGTTCTTGGTGTGCCTGAGGACTACCAAGGAGGCCAGTAAGGCTAGAAAAGAATAAACACAGAGAGAGAGAGAGAAGGTGAGGAACATTCATATAAGATAATCTATTTCGCAGCATTAAAATGAGACTCCAAATCTTAAAGGGCCTCTGACATAGTAGACATTCCATTTTTTAAAATATTTATTTATTTATTTGGCTGCGCCAGGTCTTAGTTGCAGACTGCAGGAACTTTGTTGCAGCATGAGGAATCTAGTTCCCTGACCAGGGACTGAACCCGGGCCCCCTACATTGGGAGCATGGAGCCTTAGCCTCTGGACCACCAGGGAAGTCCCAGTAGACATTCAGTTTTAAAAAATCAGTTTAACCTGAGTATTTACTCATTAGACAATGCCCACTCTATATCCTTTTCAAGCTTAGCTCCTGGATTCTGGATTGCAATGACTCTACCATTTTAGAGACTATATTCCCTCGTTCTGTGCTTCCCTGGGGGCCTGGAGAGGCCTCCCCCCAAAGGCCTGGCCCAGCCCGAGGGGCAGAGCCTTGGAATGGGCAGCAGGGGAGGATCATGTAATCAAGAATTATTTAAACTGTTTGCTGGACTTCATTTACCATTATGATGGGACATAAAATTTTAAGGGCTTTTGCCAAAAAAATCTATGAACCAGCTCTATACCAGTTCTAATAAATCTGCAAAGAGGGAATTTATCATCTCTCAATAAATGTGTCTCTTCTGCACTATCTTCTGAAAACTTGAAAATCCCAGATATAAATCTTTGTGTTAGGCTTCATGTTTCTCTCCTCAGGGGGATGGTGTTCCAGACTTGGGCAAGGATGTACCCTGGTGCCCATCTCTGTTCCTTTCTTTCCCACCCTGTCTTCCCCATTCCCACAGCTTCTGCTTCTCTTCACCCTGGGCAGCCCCAGAATGTTCTGGAGAAGCTGCAGACATGCAGGAATGCCTCTCTGGGCCTCAGTTTCCTCAAATGGGAAAAAAGGAAGTTGGACCACATGACCTGGAAGTGGTCTTATTGTTCCAATGACCTCTGGTGGTGGCCAGCCTATAGCCACCAATGTTGTCTTTGAAGGCTTGTTGGGTGGAGGCTAAGGGGCGAGGAAGTAAAGGCCAGATAAGACATGTCAGCTTTTCTGAGGACCTCTCAAGGCCAAGCATGCCTTCAGGAGGTAGACAGGGGACACAAAAATGCAGACTTCTTACACGTGACAACATGGATGAACTTTGAAACCTTATGCTGAGTGAAAGAAGGCAGAGCCAAAAGGCCACAAATTGTGTGATTCCATTTATATGAAACGCCCAGAAGAGGCAAATCCATAGAGACAGAAAGTAGGTGAATGGTTGCCGAGTCATGGCGGATGGAGGGAAAATTGGGACTGACCGCTAATGAGAACAGGGTTTCTTTTTGGAATGATGGAATGTTTTGAAATTAGACAATGGTAATGGTTGCCAAACAGAGTGAATGTGCTGAAAATCGCTGAAATGTACACTTTAAAACAATGAATTTTATGTGATATATATTATACCTTAATTTAAAAATCTATAGCTCTTAAAAGAAGTCAGACTTTGGCAAGGTGAAGGAATCAGCTGAGCACAGTGGGCAGGGCTCTGCCTCAGCAGGACCAAGGGCTCAGTCAGCTTAGGCAAGGGCGAGGGCTCCAATCCACCCGCTGCAGGAGAGGGCAGCCTGATGGGCTACCCACCCAGGAGGTTTCTCCTCTCTGAGCAAGGCCCCTGCCCGGGACAGAGAGCCTGGTCAGGGTTATCAGGTCCACAGCCCAGGAGGCCAAAACCCAAATCCTAGAAGCTGTGCTTCCCCAGGTGTGATCCCAGGACCACCTGCATCAGAACTAACTGGGGGCCTTATTAAAAAAGCAGACCCCCAGCCCCACCCCAGACTGACTGAATTGGATTTTTATTCTTAACAAGCTCTCTAGGTAATTCTTTTGCATGCTCAGGTTTGAAAAGCATTTTGAGCTAGAGTACTTTTCAGTCTTTAAAAGGCCTACAGATCACCTGGAGATCTTATTAAAATGTAGCCGATTCTGATTCCGTCTGTCTGGGGTGGCGCCTGAGATTCTGCATTCCTAATAAGCTCTCAGGCCGTGTTCATGGTGCTGGTTCATGGATTCCACTTTGAGTAGCAAGGACGGAAAGAGTTTCTTAAAGTCGGCTGCGTCTTACAATCACTAGAGAAGCTTTAAATCTCCCGAGGCCAGGGTCTCACTCTCGGAGATTCTGAATTTGTCTGCAGGGTTTCCTGAGCATGGGGTTTTTTTACAGCTTCCCCCCATATGCAATATACAGCCATGGTTGAAAATCACTGATGCAGAGGGAGACTGGGGTTCTAAGTAGATGTCCAGGTAGATTAAGGAGTGGAAATCCCGGGGGTTTCTATGGATATGAACAATGCAGGGGGAGTAAAAACTGCTTCAGTTTCTGGGCTATACACACAGGAGGTCCTGGGTCTCACCCCTGGAGTGTGAGAGAGTGAACACGGTACTAGAATGGCTATCTCCAAGCCCAGCAGATGGGGGAAGCAGGGTGCTTCCGCTGGTTTCCTGCCTCAGTCCTACATGGCTCAGAGGCTGGGCCTGAAAGTGGGGTCCATCAGTAGATCCAGTTTGAGGAAGCTGTGTGGGCAGAGGCAGGTACCTGGTGCCTCCCACCTTACTCAGAATGTCCCAATTATTGAAGTCACCTTAAATCCAATGAACTGTATTTCCCGGGAGGTCTTGGGGCTAGGGAGGGGACATCAGCAGGGCATCATCTGCTTGATCCCTTCACCTCTGTTTTCCTGCACTGCCCCCAGCAGCAAGGGCAAACCGCTTTTGATTGGAAAAGTTGGAGGAATTGGGACCTTCACATCCTTCCAGGCTTGCATGGGGGGACTCTTAGCACTTGGGGAAAGACACACATGCCAGGAGGAAGAAAGAGGTGGAGAGCAGGGAACCGCAAGGGCTGTTTGCAGGGAAAGTCCTAGACAGATGTCAAAAGCAACACAGAGGCACATTGGCAAGATTGTGCCTGAGCTGCGTGGAGCAGAAACACAGGCCATATTTCAGTGGGAAATAAAAATGTGTCTGTAATTAATGATGCTCTAGGAACACACAGCCCTTATTAATGTAGCAATTTGGAGAAACATAATTCACTAGAGTCAGGCTTGAATTGCCAGAATGGTTTTTCAGCTGGAGGAGGGTTCAGGGAGAGCAGGAAGTGGAGGAGGAGGAAGCTGTGATGACAGGTTCCCTAGGGACAGGGTGCTGGGGGCAAGCAGGGACTGGACTGGGGAAGCCACATTGACCCCTGGGACACTGAGGGGAAGACAACTGCCTTCTTGCCAGGCCTCAGCGCCCCACCTCCACATTATATTCACAGAGGTACGTGTGCAGGCTGTGGAGCCAGATGGCCTTGTTCATACCCAGGGCCCTCCCCTTTGCTGAGTGACCTTGGCCAAGTTGTTTGATGTCTCTCTATGTACCCCAGATTGCTCATCTGTCAATCAGAGCGTAATAATCGTACCTACTCATAAAATTAAATAAAGTGCTTTAGCACAGTGCCTGGCACGTCATAAGTGCTAAAGAAATCGTTTTTATTATCATTGGCAGATTTCATCTGTGTGTGAACACGAAGGATGGTAGCAGTATGGGGTACAATGAGGATTTCTGTGGAAACCCCTTGCTAAGCTCTCTGCCCAACCAGCTGTGTGAGACAAAGTGTCTTGTGACAAAAGAGGAAAGAGCAAAGCAGAAATGGTCTCTGTCCCACTTAGTACACAAATGGGGTTCAATGACAAAAATAATAATAATTCTAATCAGGAAAACAGAGTTATTGCATGTCCTAGGCCAGCACCCAGCAAGCAGTGTAAGGCTGGTCAATAACACGGAAAGAGTGCAGGGCAGGGAACCGGGAAGCTTGGCTTCAAGTCCTAACCCTCTTTTACTAGCAGTATGGCCTTGGGTTAGCTGCTGTTTTAGATCTGCACTTCCTCATCTGAAAAATAACTCATCAGATAGTTTCTAAGGGGCCCAGTAGTCTAACTTTTTTCTTTTTAATTCTGTGGTTAAAAAGGGAGAAGAGGACACAGCTTGAGTAAATGCGGGGGACTAAACCAGGGCAAGCAGAGTCTGTACATCAACAATTCATGTCCTCCCAGGCAGACCCTTAGATCTGGGGCACAGATGCTCGCCTTGGCAATCCAGACACAGCCACATTATCTGGATTTGGACTGTGCTTCCACCTGCCCCTGACCTGCCCTCCCAGAAGGTCCTAGGGAAGAAGCCACATTCTCAAGTCTTGCCTTTCCTGAGCTCCATCCAGGGGTCCATGTGGTCCCAAATGGCACCAATTCGGACCTTTTCTCCGTTTTTACTTTTCTCTCTTCTGTATCATCAGTTGCTCTCACTGGCTCCTTCCCTTCACCTTATCAGCACACTCAAGTCTGTCTTATCCAAAAACAAATAAACAGAGAAACATTCCTTGGTTTTGCTTCTCGACTCCTGGCTTCTGCCGGATCTCTCTCTTTTCCCTGGCAGGCAAGCATCTTGAAAAATAATTAGCACTAGATGTCTCCATTCCTCATTTCCAATCACTGTTAGAGTCATCACTCTGGCTTCAATCACCTCCATTCCGTGGAGACCACTCTGACCACATCTGTCATCAACATTCCTACTGCCAACTCCAAGGAGCCTTTTCCATTACCTATCTTAATACTGAGCTGGATTTAAAAGGTGGGCCACTCTCACCATTTTACAACTTACCTTTTTTGGTTTGCTTGGTGTTTGTCCTTCCTGGCTCTTCTCCTACTTCTCTGCTCCTTTGTGATTCCTGGACCCTCCTCCTGCACCCACACCCCAATTGCTCTTCTGCCTATAATGCTGCACTCATCCACCTTCTCCTCTTGTTCTATATCTTTTTCTTACAAGATAACATTCATTCCCATGCTTTTAACTAACACCTAGCTATTGATGGTCTCCACATCCTTATTTCCAACCAAGACTACTCTCATAGATATAAAACCCAAAAAGGATAAAAGTAAGTTATAAACCTACCTATACCATGTTTTTCTATGAATTTCCTATAGATATCTCAAACTCAGTATATCCCAGAAAACCATCTCACCATTAGCACCCTCAGCCTTACACTCAGCTTTTCTCTTCTTGGTATTTGATGGACTACCCCCGGCATCTACATCATTCCCCAAGCCTGAGAACCGTGCATCACTCATAACCCCACCATCCGTCTCCAAGCGCTGCCAGTTTTACCTTCAAAATATTTCATTTGTCAGTCTTCTCCCCAATCCATACTCACTGTCACTGCCTTAGTTCAAGCAAATCTCTCACCTGGATGTGTCAATAGTCTCCTAACTGGCCTTACTGTCTCTCAACACCTCCAATCCATCTGCCTCACCACCGCAGAACTCATTGATCTGTGTATCTCATCATATCTTTTTCATGCTGAAAGTCCTTCATTGGCTTTGCTCACTGTAAGATAAATGCAAATGCCCTGTCCTGGCATATCATGCTTTTTCATAATCTGGGCCATCCTCACCCTTTTCTCTGGCCCCATCACTTGCTGAATGACTTTAAATTCCCCAAACACAGTAGGTAATATTTCATGTCTCAAGGCCTCTTCCTAGAATACGCTTATCCTTTGTTTGCTAGGAGGCTAAGTGTGGGCTAGTTACTTCCCTCTTTTTCTTACATTCTTTTCTGGATTTGACTGCTAACATTTCTGATTTTTGTAATCTATCAGCCACTCTCTCATCCAGCTAGATGCCTATCCTTGAGCCTCCTCTCCTGCCATGGCTTGCTCCTCATAACATCTTAGTGAGACAAGCTCTCAGAAAACTTCAGAGATTCATAGGTCTCCACATTCAACAAGTAGTATGTGGAGACATTTTTCCTAATTTCTTCTTGTTTTTTAAAATTATATTCATCATGATGTGTTTGTATTTATTTCTCTTATACAGATAAAATCTAGCTAATCCATAATAAATCCATACGTAAGTAATATAACATTTTTATAGGTAAAAACAAAAAAAAAACAAGGTTGTAGTATCATTTTTTTAATTGTTCATACTTTAGAAAAGACAAGGCACAGATGCTCTGCTACACATTCTGTAGTTCTGGGTAGCAGCTCCCAGAACTACATACAGAGCAAGGATATTTTTTAAATTGAGGTATAATTGTTTTACAGTATTATTTAGGTTTCAGGTGTACAAGATAATGATTCACAATTTTTAAAGGTTATACTCCATTTATAGTTATTATATAATATTGACTATATTCCCTGTGTGGTACAATATATCCTTGTAGCTTATTTATTTTATAAATAGTAGGTTGTACTTCTTAATCCCCTACTCCTATCTTACCTCTCTCTCCTTCCCTCTCCCCACTGGTAACTACTAGTTTGTTCTCTATATCTGTGACTCTGTTTCTCTTTTGTTATATTCATTAGTTTGTTGTATTTTTAAGATTCCACATATAAGTGATATCATATTTGTCTTTCTCTATCTGACTTATCTCACTAAGCGTAATACCCTTCAGTTTCACCCATGTTGTTGCAAATGGCAAATTTTCATTCTTTTTTATGGCTAAGTAGTATCCAGTATGTATAATGTGTGTGTGTGTGTGTATATATATATATATATATATATATATATATATATATATATATATATATATATATATATATATATCTCATGCCTTCTTTATCTATTCATCTGCTGATGGACACGGGTTTCTTCCATATCTTGAGTATTGTAAATAGTGCTGTTATGAACATTAGGGTGCATGTATCTTTTTAAATTAGAGTTTTCTCTGGATATATGCCCAAGAGTGGGATTGCAGGATCATATGGTAACTCTATTTTTACTTTTTCAAGGAATCCCCATACTGTTCTCCTTAATGGCTGCACCAATTTACATTTTCACCAAAAGTATATGAGGGTTCCTTTTTCTCCACATTCTCACCAACATTTTTTATTTGTGGCCTTTTTGATGATAGCCATTCTGACAAGTGTGAAGCAATATCTCATTGTGGTTTTAATTTGCATTTCCCTGATAATTAATGATATTGAGCATTCTTTTAACTGTATCACATAAGTTTCAATATGTCACGTTCTCTTTTCCATCAGTTGAAAATTTTTCTAATTTCTCTAGTTGATTCTTATTAAGAAGATATTTTGTTTAGTTTTAAAATATTAGCTGATTTACCAAATTTCTTTTGACTTTTTTAATTTTTAATTTAATTCTATTGTAGATACTTTGAATAATTTGAATTTTTTAATATTGATGGAGACCTATTTTAAGGCCTAGCATAGAGTCTTTTCTAGAAAATGTTCCATGTGCTCTTGAAAAGAATGCATTTTCTTCTCTTCTGGGGTGGTATTTCTATAAATATCAATTAGGTCACACTGGTTGATGAGGTTGTTCAAGTGTTCTACATCTTGGCTGATTTTATGTCTAGTTGTTTTTTTCTAAATATTGTAAGTGTGGCAGTGAAATCTCCAACTATAATTTGTGAATTGTTTACATCTATCAATTCTATCAGTCTTATATTAACATATTTGAGCTTTTTTATTAGGTGTTCATACATTTTAACTATAATAGCTTCCTGATACATTAGCCCTTTTATTATGAAATGTCCATTTTGTTCTCTAAAAATATTAAAAATCTATTTTGTCTGATAATAAATATAGCCACTCCAGCTCTCATGTGGCTACTATTTGCCTGCTCTATCTTTTCCATCCTATTAATTTCAAAGTAGCTGTTTTTTCTATCTGTAATGTATCTCTCGTGGATACCATATATCTGAATCTTGATTTTTTTATCCATTCTGACAATTTTTGCCTTTTTAGTGGCCTGTATAGTCCATCCTATCTAATCTAATTATTTCTTTTCTGAGATTCTTTGTTGAATCATTGTTATCATTTTTTCTTTAATTTTTAAAACATTTATAAAAGCTGCTTTGAAGTCTTTGTTAACTATCTGGGCCTACTTAGAATATGTTTTACTCTCTGTATTGTTTTGTTCTGTTCTCCTGAGTGTAGGTCACAGCTTCTGTCAAATACTGGATATATTTAGTGAATATATTGTAGCAACTCTAATCAGCCTTTGACGTCTGCCACTGGGCCACTGCAGCTCCCTCACAAGCCTGGTCCATATACTTACCTGACTCGGCCCTGCCTACAGATTTAGGACTGAGTTTTTCAAAAAGAGATGCAGTGAAAAAGAATAGGGAAGGAGAAGAAGAAGGGGAAAGAACCCCTTTAGTTCTTTGAGCTTCAGTTTCCTATCTGTAAAGTAGAAAAATAATAACTGTCATGTTGTTGTGAGGATCAAACAAGATACTATATATCACAACATTTTATGAATTTTAAAATATTACACAAACGTGAGAGAATAATATTGATGTTACCATTGTCTTATCATAGCTTTTTTTCTTCTGTAGTCAGATAATTAACCTCAAATGTGATGTATGGGAAGAGAGTCAGGGATAAGGAAAAATATCAGGAGCAAACACCTATAAGAACTATGCCTTTGATAGGGGACCTTCAAGATGGCAGAGGAGTAAGACATGGAGATAGCCTTCCTCTGCACAAATACATCAAAAATACATGTATATGTGGAACAACTCCTACAGAACACCTGCTGAACACTGGCAGAAGACCTCAGACTTCCCAAAAGCAAGAAACTCCCCATGTACCTGGGTAGGGCAAAAGAAAAAGCAGAGAAAATAGGGATGGGACCTGCACCTCTGGGAGGGAGCTGTGAAGGAGGAAAAGTTTCCACACACTAGGAAGCCCCCTTCACTGGTGGTGGGGGGGGGAACTTCGGAGCCACAGAGGAGAGCGCAGCAACAGGGGTGCGGAGGGCAAAGCGGAGAGATTCCCGCACAGATGATCTGTGCCAACCAGCACTCACCAGCCCGAGAGGCTTGTCTGCTCACCTGCCGGGGCAGGTGGGGGCTGGGAGCTGAGACTCAGGCTTCAGAGTTCAGACCCCAGGGAGAGGACTGGGGTTGGCTGCGTAAAGACAGCCTGAAGGGGGCTAGTGCACCACAGCTAGCCGGGAGGGAGTCCGGGAAAAAGTCTGGAGCTGCCTAAGGGTCAAGAGACCATTGTTTTGTGTTTAGGAGGTGTTAAGGCACCTCCTAAATGAGCTTCAGAGATGGGTGCAAGCTGCAGCTATCAGCAAGGACACCAGAGACAGGCATGAAACACTAATGCTGCTGCTGCAGCCACCAAGAATCCTGTGTGCAAGCACGGGGCACTATCCACACCTCCCACCCCCCCACCCTGTAGCCTGAGCAGCCCACCACTGCCAGGGTCCTGTGATCCAGGGACAATTTCACCGGGAGAACACACAGAGTGCTTCAGGCTGTTGCAACATCACACCAGCATCTGCTGCAGCAGGCTTGCCCCACATTCCAATTACAACTACCATACCCCTCCCTCCCCCTGGCATGAGTGAGCCAGAGAGGCCTAATCAGCCGCTACTTTAACCCCCTCCTGTCTGGGCAGGGAACAGACACCCTCAGGTGACCTACACACAGAGGCAGGGCCAAAACCAAAGCTGAACCCCAGGAGCTGTGTGAACAAAGAAGAGAAAGGGATGCTTCTCCATGAAGCCTCAGGAGCAGAGGATTAAATCCCCACAATCAACTTGATGTACCCTGCATCTATGGAATACCTGAAGAGACAATGAATCATCCCAAAATTGAGGCAGTGGACTTTGGGAGCAACTGTAGACTTGGAGTTTGCTGTATGTGACTGACTTGTCTCTGATTTTTATGTTTATCTTAGTATAGTTTTTAGGGCTTGATATCATTTATGGATTTGTTTATTGGTTTGGTTGCTCTCTTCTTATTTTTATTACTTTAAAAAATTTTTTTATTTTAATAATTTGAAAATTTTTTTATTTTAATAATTTTATTTACTTTTATTATTTTTTTCTTTCATTTTTTTTCTAACTTTTCTTCTGAGCCATGTGGCTAACATGGGTTTGGTGCTCTGGCCTAGTGTCAGCCATGAGCCTCTGAGGTGGGAGAGCCAAGATCAGGACATTAGAACACCAGAGACCTCCCAGCCCCACATAATATCAATTGGTGAGAGCTCTCCCAGAGGTCTCCATCTCAATGCTAAAACAAAGCTTCACTCAACGGCCAGCAAGCTCCAGTGCTGGAAGCCCCATGCCAAACAACTAGCAAGATAAGAACACAACCCCACCTATTAGCAGAGAGGCTGCCTAAAATCATAATAGTTTCACAGACACCACAAAACACACCACCAGACGTGGCCCTGCCTAGCAGAAAGACAAGATCCAGCCACACCCACCAGAATACAGACACCAGTCCCCCCCACCTGGAAGCCTACACAACCCACTAAACCAACCTTACCCACTGGGGGCAGACATCAAAAACAACGGGAACTAAAAACTCCCTTGTGAAAGGGAGACCCCAAAAACAGTAGGTAGAAGTAAATGAGAAGACACAGAATTAAGCAGCATGAAGGAGCAAGGTAAAAACCCACCAGAGCAAACAAATGAAGAAGAAATAGGCAGCCTACCTGAAAAGGAATTCAGAGTAATGATAGTAAAGATGATTCAAAATCTTGGAAATAGAATGGAGAAAATACAAGAAACATTTAACAAGAATCTGGAAGAACTAAAGAGCAAACAAACAATGATGAACAAAACAAAAATGAAATTAAAAATTCTCTAGAAGGAATCAATAGCAAAATAACTGAGGCAGAAGAACGGATAAATGACCTGGACAATAAAATAGTGGAAATAACTATCACAGAGCAGAATAAAGAAAAAGAATGAAAAGAATTGAGGACAGTTTCAGAGACCTCTGGGACAACATTAAACACACCAACATTAGAATTATACGGGTCCCAGAAGAAGAAGAGGAAAAGAAAGGGTCGGAGAAGATGTATGAAGAGATTATAGTTGAAAACTTCCCTAACATGGGAAAGGAAATAATCAGGTCCAGGAAGCGCAGAGAGCCCCATACAGGATAAATCCAAGGAGAAAAACGCCAAGACACAAAGTAATCAAACTATCAAAAATTAAATACAAAGAAAAACTATTAAAAGCAGCAAGGAAAAACAACAAATAACATAAAAAGGAATCTTTCAGCAGAAACCGTGTAAGCCAGAAGGGTGAGGCAAGACATATTTAAAGTGATGAAAGGGAAACACCTACAACCAAGATTACTCTACCCAGCAAGGATCTCATTCAGATTTGATGGAGAAATTAAAACCTTTACAGACAAGCAAAAGCTAAGAGAATTCAGCACTGCCAAACCAGCTTTACAACAAATGCTAAAGGAACTTCTCTTGGCAAGAAACACAAGAGAAGGAAAAGACCTACAATAACAAACTCAAAACAATTAAGAAAATGGTAATAGGAACATACATATCAATAATTACCTTAAATGTAAATGGATTAAATGCTCCAACCAAAAGACACAGACTGGCTGAATGGATACAAAAACAAGACCCGTATATATGCTGCCTACAAGAGATCACTTCAGACCTAGGGACACATACAGACTGAAAGTGAGGGGATGGATAAAGATAATCCATGCAAATGGAACTCAAAAGAAAGCTGGAGTAGCAATTCTCATATCAGATAAAATAGATTTTAAAATAAAGACTATTACAAGAGACAAAGAAGGACACTATATAATGATCAAGGGATCAATGCAAGAAGAAAATATAACAATTGCAAATATTTATGCACCCAACATAGGAGCACCTCAATACATAAGGCAAATGCTAACAGCCATAAAAGGGGAAATCGACAGTAACACAATCATAGTAGGGGACTTTAACACCCCACTTTCACCAATGGACAGATCATCCAAAATGAAAAAAAATAAGGAAAAACAAGCTTTAAATGACTCATTAAACAAGATAGACTTAATTGATATTTAAAGGACATTGCATCTAAAAACAACAGAATACACTTTCTTCTCAAGTGCTCATGGAACATTCTCAAGGATAGATCATATCTTGGGTCACAAATCAAGCCTTGGTAAATTTAAGAAAATTGAAATCCTATTAAGTATCTTTTCCACCCACAACGCTATGAGAGTAGATATCAATTACCAGAAGAAAACTGTAAAAAATACAAACACATGGAGGCTAAACAATACAATACTAAATAACCAAGATATCACTGAAGAAATCAAAGAGGAAACAAAAAAATACCTAGAAACAAATGACAATGAAAACACGAAGACCCAAAAACCTATGGGATGGAACAAAAGAGGGAAGTTTATAGCAATAAAATCCTACCTCAAGACACAAGAAAAATCTCAAATAACCTAACCTTACACCTAAAGCAATTAGAGAAAGAAGAAGAAAAAACCCCCAAATTTAGCAGAAGGAAAGAAATCATAAAGATAAGAGCAGAAATAAATAAAAAGAAATGAAGGAAACAACAGCAAAGATCAATGACACTAAAAGATGGTTCTTTGAGAACATAAATAAAATTCATAAACCTCTAGCAAAACTCATCAAGAAAAGAAGGGAGAAGACTCAAATCAACAGAATTAGAAATGAAAAAGGAGAAGTAACAACTGACACTGCAGAAATACAAAGGATCATGAGAGATTACTACAGGCAACTATATGCCAATAAAATGGACAACCTGGAAGAAAAGGACAAATTCTTAGAAAAGCACAACCTCCCTAGACTGAAACAGGAAGAAGTAGAAAACATAAAGAGACCAATCACAAGCACTGAAATTGAAACTGTGATTAAAAATCTTCCAACAAACAAAAGCCCAGGACCAGATGGCTTCACAGGCAAGTTCTATCAAACATTTAGGGAGGAGCTAACACCTATCCTTCTCAAACTCTTCCAAAATATAGCAGAGGGAGGAATACTCCCAAACTCATTCTATGAGGCCAATATCACCCTGATACTAAAACCAGACAAAGATGTAACAAAGAAAGAAAACTACAGACCAATATCACTGATAAACTTAGATGCAAGTATCCTCAACAAAATACTAGCAAACAGAATCCAACAATACATGTAAAGGATCAACAACTGTGATCAAGTGGGATTTATCCCAGGAATGCAAGGATTTTTCAATATATGCAAATCAATCAATGTGATACACCATATTAACAAATTGAAGGGTAAGAAACATATGATAATATCAATAGATGCAGAAAAAGCTTTTGACAAAATTCAACACCCATTTATAATAAAAACTCTACAGAAAGTAGGCATACAGGGAACTTACCTCAACATAATAAAGGTCATATATAACAAACCCACAGCCAACATCGTTCTCAATGGTAAAAAACTGAAACCATTTCCTCTAAAATCAGGAAAAAGACAAGGTTGTCCACTCTCACCACTATTATTAAACACAGTTTTGGAAGTTTTAACCACAGCAATCAGAGAAGAAAAAGAAATAAAAGGAATCCAAATTGGAAAAGAAGAAGTAAAACTGTCACTGTTTGCAGATTACATGATACTATACATAGAGAATCCCAAAACTGCTACCTGAAAACTACTAGAGCTAATCAATGAATTTAGTAAAGTAACAGGATACAAAATTAATGCACAGAAATCTCTTGCATTCCTATACACTAATGATGGAAAATCTGAAAGAGAAATTAAGGAAACACTTGCATTTACCATTGCAACAGAAAGAATAAAATACCTAGCAATAAACCTAGCTAAGGAGACAAAAGACCTGGATGCAGAAAACTATAAGACACTGATGAAAGAAATTAAAGATGATACAAACAGATGGAGAGATATACCATGTTCTCGGATGGGAAGAATCAACATTGTGAAAATGACTATACTACCCAAAGCAATCTACAGATTCAATGCAATCCCTATCAAAATACCAATGGCACTTTTCACAGAACTAGAACAAAAATTTTCACAATTTGTATAGAAACACAAAAGACCCCGAATAGCCAAAGCAATCTTGAGAAAGAAAAATGGAGCTAGAGGAATCATGCTCCCTGACTTCAGACTATACTACAAAGCTACAGTAATCAAGACAATATGGTACTGGCACAAAAACAGAAATATAGATCAATGGAACAGGATAGAGAGCCCAGAGATAAAACCATGCACATATGGTCACCTTATCTTTGATAAAGGAGGCAAGAATATACAATGGAGAAAAGACAGCCTCTTCAATAAGTGGTGCTGGGAAAACTGGACAGCTACATGTAAAAGAATGAAATTAGAACACTCCCTAACACCATACACAAAAATATACTCCAAATGGTTTAAAGACCTAAATGTAAGGCCAGACACTAGAAAACTCTTAGAGGAAAACATAGGCAGACCACTCTATGACATAAATCACAGCAAGATCCTTTTTGACCCACCTCAAAAATTTCTCTTCACCTAGAGAAATGGAAATGAAAATTAACAAATGGGACCTAATGAAACTTAAAAGCTTTTGCACAGCAAAGGAAACCATAAACAAGATGAAAAGACAACCCTCAGAATGGGAGAAAATATTTGCAAATGAAGCAACTGACAAAGGATTCATCTCCAAAATTTACAAGCAGCTCACACAGCTCAATATCAAAAAAAAAAAGCCAACCCAATCCAAAAATGGGCAGAAGGCCTAAATTGACATTTCTCCAAAGAAGATATACAGATTGCCAACAAACACATGAAAGGATGCTCAACATCACTAATCATGAGAGAAATGCAAATCAAAACTGCAATGTGGTATCACCTCACACTGGTCAGAATAGCCATCATCAAAATATCTACAAATAATTTATGCTGGAGAGGGTGTGGAGAAAAGGGAACCCTCTTACACTGTTGATGGAAATGTAAATTGATACAGCCATTATGGAGAACAGTATGGGGGTTCCTTAAAAAACTGAAAATCGAACTACCATATGACCCAGCAATCCCACTACTGAGCTTATACCCTGAGAAAATCATAATTCAAAAAGAGTCATGTACCACAATGTTCACTGCAGCACTATTTACAATAGCCAGGAAATGGAAGCAACCTAAGTGTCCATCGATAGATGAATGGATAAAGAAGATGCGGCACATATAAACAGTCATGTATGAAAAGAAACTAAAATTGAGCTATTTGTAGTGAGAAACTAAATTGAGCTATTTGTAGTGAGGTGGATGGACCTAGAGTCTGTCATACAAAGTGAAGTAAGTCTGAAAAAGAAAAACATACCATATGCTAACACATATATATGGAATCTAAAAATAAAAAACAAACTGATAATCATAGGGGCAGGACAGGAATAAAGACATAGATGTAGAGAATGGACTTGAGGACACGGGGAGCAGGACGTGTAAGCTGGGATGAAGTGAGAGAGTGGCATGGACCTATATACACTACCGAATGTAAAATAGATAGCTAGTGGGAAGCAGCCACGTAGCACAGGGAGATCAGCTCGGTGCTTTGTGACCACCTAGAGGGATGGGATAGGGAGTTTGGGAGGGAGACGCAAGAGGGAGGGATATGGGGATATATGTATATGTATAGCTGATTCACTTTGTTAGACAGCAGAAACTAACACAACATTATAAAGCAATTATACTCCAATAAAGATGTTAAAAAAAAAAAAACTATGTCTTTGACAAAGAGAGAATCACAGGTAGAGATAAAAAGAAATATTAAAAAAAAAAACAAAACAGAGGGATAAAAGGAAACTAAAAGGAAAGAGAGAAAAAAAACAGAAAAGAACACTCTTCATGCTTCTTCTCTTTATTTCTCTAGAAACATATCCTAAAAGTAATTATTAGTGTTGTTAATCTTGTAGTAAAATTTTAATGATCCCATGGAGCCCTATAATCTATTTATTCTAGTTCTATAAACCAGACCTCCCTGAGAGGCCAGTTGTCCTACCTACTAGGTCACAGGAAATGTGGAGTTATGTCCAGAAAATTGGTTTATTTAGTACATGTCATTCTCCTCCCACTCTGCTCTTACTCCCTTATAGAGATGCTGCATCACTACTTTTCCTCACCCCTGCTAGACCCTGGCTGCCTTGCATGGGGCTACATGTAACAGTTGTCTGACCAGGGATCCAAGGTCACCCAAGATGAAAGAGAAATAACAGACTCCCAACCTGGATGATGCAGGATGTGGTCAGTGTCGGGAGTTGGAGGCAAGGCAAGAAAGGGATTCTCCCTGAGATTTAGGTTAGCGGTTTTTAGCTTGCAATCTTATCTCAGTAATGACTCCCAGCAATTATTAACTCTTTTTAACTTTTGGAGAGCACATTTACATTCATCATCTCAGTTTTTGATAATGGATAGCATTCCCAGAGATCTCCAGGTTTTCTCCATTAATTTCATTTTGAATACTTGAGTTTTTGTCTTTATACTCTAAAATAAATTATATGAAATAATATGTTTTATATAACTAGGTACCTACTTATAAATGAGCCTGGTACATTGTTCTGATACTCAAGCTTAAATTTGTGTTAATAATCACAAATAAGAAATATTGTGCTAATTGTTTGGAGCTAAAGAGAAAAGAATGCTTAGCTACTGAACAGAGGCCAAACACTGTCACTCAAAAGAACTGACAGTAAGGCAGCCAGTACCATTGTAAGCAACAATTAATTTTCACTTAAAAAATCCATCCTATTTAGTTGATTTTGTTTATTTGAACTTTATGAGTTTTGTGGTTTTGTTTGTATTTCATTTATAAATTTCTTTTGTTATTATAGTGATGTGAAAAGTATAAGCATAAGGCGTTTATGCCTAGTTTTGTGTTTGTAAATATTTAAGTAATAATATAACAACAAAAAAGTTAAGTCAACAATGTAGAGGAGAGGGAGTGTAACAGCATTTTTTTTTTCTTTTAAAAGGCTTATATTTATTAGTAAAATTTGGGAGAGGGATGTGTATAATCTCCTTGCTCATCACTACAGCCCAACAAGGAAAGTAAGCAAGTAAGATATAATTATCTTGATTTGCTGAAACCGATGTTCAGAGAGGCTGAGTGACACGTCCTAGATGACATGATAAGAGCAAGCGTATTAATTAGTGATTGTATTCCTAGGCCACTTCATCCACCTGTATCACTCAGGCTTCTCTCCAGGCAGACATCATGGGATAATAGAATCTGAGCATGAGAGGAACTGTAGGGTCATTTTATCTTGCCCCCACCTAATGTAGGAATATCCCCTACAATATTTCTGCCAGTGGTCTGCAACAGAGACAGGGACCTGACAACCTCTCAATGAAACCTTCTCCACATAGTATGTGATGGAGCAAAAAGACACAGAAATGTCACCACAGGTGCAAAGTTTGAGTCACAATTCTGCCAATAGCAATGGATAAGTACAGAGGACACTATTAAGAACACACTTCTAATTTATTCCTCACAATGACCTTATTACTAATAATGAATTTGGTACTATTCTCATCCACATTTTGCAGACGAGGAAAGTGAGGCACAAAAAGGGAAAGTGATATGCCCAAGTTCTTGTGGTGGACTAGGCAGTGGAGCTAGAATGCAAATCCAGGTAGTCTGATTCAGGAGGCTATGGTTGTGGCAGCCATGAACACATGCCATCAGGTATCCTGCAGTGTGAAATATAACTGATGGATGACCCCAGTGCCCACTACCCAGGCAGTGACTGTGAGAGACAGAGATCCTAAGATCCTTTCTTGGGAGACACAGACTCTTTGGATGGGTAACTTTAGCTGAAAGACCTCTGCTTTGCCCAGCCAAAACTTTCTTAGAAGTGTGCTACAGTCTGAGCTTCTTACTCTCCAGTTCTCCTTCCTGCCCTCTCTCCTTTACAGGGGAAAGATCTTGTTGTAGGCTGAATAACGTCCCCTGAGAATGTCTACTTCCTAATCCCAGAACCAGTTAATATGTTACATTATATGGTAAAAGGAACTTTGCCTGTGGGAATAAGTTAAGGATTTTGAGATGAGAGATTATCCTGGATCATCCCAATGGTCCTATGTAATCATCCTTATAAGAGAGAGGCTGGAGGATCAGAGAAAGGGATGTGACAATGGGAACAGAAGCCAGAGTGATGCAACTGTGACCTTGAAGATGGAACCGAGGGATGCAGGTTACCTCTAGAAGCTGGGAAAAGCAAGGGACAGATTCTTCCCTGGAGTTTCCAGAAGGAACACAGCTCTGTCAACACTTTGATTTTAGCCAGTAAGACTTCTGACCTCCAGAACTATAATATAATCAACTTGTGTTGTTTTAAGCCACTAACTTTGTGATAATTTGTTACAGCAGCAATAGAAACTGACATAGAACTGCATGATAGTCTGATGACTCTTCCTGCCTCTTCCAACTTCTTCCTCTTTTTCTCTGATAGGTGTTTCCCCTCAAAAAATCTCTTGCACATCTAATCTTGTCTTGGCATCTGCTTTTAGGAGGATCCCAACAGGCAGTAAGTGGTTGCGGTGGCGGGGGGGACTTTGGACCAGCTCACTACTTCATCTTGAGTAGTAAGTGGTACAAAGATAGGCTGTAGTAAAAGGGGTTGGCCCAGTTGCTACAGATTCCACTGGTGCTGAGCTGGGAAGGCATCTCGATATAAGGGAACACTCTTGGAGGTGTTAGAGAGGAGTGCCATTGTACAATGATTCCGGCATTTGAAAATATGGGGAAACTGTACCTACAAAGAAAATGGAGTTGGCTGGTTACTGATGAGTTGTGTTGATGTCCTGCAAAGGGATAATGAGAAACAAGTGGTCAACAACTATGTTTGCAAGTTTACTGAAACACCCTTCTATAGTGGAAGAGCAGACATGGCTGAGCAGTGGGATCCAGCAACATTGTAATCTCAGACAAGGCAGGTCTGTTACATTAAGATCAGGGTACTGGTGGGGAAAACCTGGGACCTTGGAACATATAGATCGATACCCCTAAAGTTGTTAGCTCTCTGGGCTCTCCTGAACCTTCAGAGCTTGCAGAGGGACTCACTCTTCCCTAGCAAGAGCTAGCACTTTCACTGTGATGGAAGAGGCTGTAGATGTCTCCCTCCCAAACGACAGCAGGTGCCTCCCTCAGGAGCTGCCCCTACATCCTCTCCTGCTTTCTGAATTGATAAGTAAGATTAATCTCAGCATAATAATCTGGCTACAGACATGCTGAGCCTAATAATGGAGGGGAAAACTATACGTCAGAAGTGTTTTGAGAATTAGCTGGGAGGTACCAGCAGGAACCAGGGGAGTACAATTAGGATTAGATTTTGAGGGTGCTTTATCAAGGGGGTCAGACTGTAATAACATAAGGAAGAATTCATTGACTTGTGGTGTTTTCTTGGGAGATGAGATTTAACACCCTAGCAAGGACCCCATGGGATGGGGCAAAATTTCTGCTGGATAGGGAGGAGCTCTTAGAATCCTGGAGAAAGAGAGAGTCAATGCTGGTAAAGTAGAAATGCCTGAGTTGTACTAGCAGGAGACAGAGGAAGAAAGAAAAAGGCTGAGGGAAGTGGACCTGCAGGAATGGAGATGGTGTAAGACCAGAAGACCCACCAGAGGACTATGGTACATGGAAGGGCCTAAAGAGCATCCAAGGAAGTTTGACCCACAGGGACCCGTGGAGGTGGTTAAAAGAGCATGGTGTCCATAGAGCAAAAGAGACAAGCAGCCAGGAGGATACTGCTTAGCATTAATAGCCACAAAAATGACAATAATGGAGGAAGAAGAAGCTGAAGGTGGTCATCCTAAGAAGAAAACACAGTCCCTTACTCAGTTCCCAAACCTGAGCCAATCTTCAAATCCAAAACACACTGACTGAGGAGGAAGAACCCTGCAGTATTCTGACAAGTGCATACTGTGATGATTCCCCCAGTCCTTTCCCAAAGGGACCTAAGGCCATTTATCTGGGTGACTTTACACTGGGGAAAGGGGAAAACCAAGATATTGTGAGGATTATTCACACAGGGTCTGAGTTAACATTGATATTCAAAGACTCAAAGCATTAACCCATTCCTTCTGTTAGAGTGAGAGCTTAGAAGGGCCAGATAATAAAATCCTAGTTGAAGTCTGACCCAGGAGGGTCCCCTGCATCTGAAAACCTACCCAGTAATCATCCTCTGCCCATGAGTGTAATTAGAATTGATATACTTAGCACTTGAAGCAACCCTCTAACTGGGTCATCATCACAGTGGGGAAAGCTAAGTGGAAACCTCTGAAACAGTTCTACCACTAACCACAATAGGAAATTTAAAACAATATTGCATAAAAACAAGAACAAAGCAGGAGGCTTCACATCCTGGTTTCAGAATATATTACAAAGCTACAGTAATTAAAACAGTACGATACTGGCATAAAGAATGACATATTGAGCAATGGAATAGAATAGAGAACCCAGAAATAAAAGTACACATGTATGGTGTACTGATCTGCAATAAGGGTGCCAAGAATACCAAAAATAAGGAAGGGATAGTCTCTTCAACAAAGAATATTGGAAAAAATGGTGTCCACATGCAAAAGAATGAAATTGGATCCTTATCTTACACCATACACAAAAAGCAACTCACATGGAGCATACAATTAAAAGTGATGTGAAACTTCTAGAAGAAAACAGAAAAAAGCTTCATGACATTGGCCTTTGCAATGATTTAATGGATATGACAATAAAAGCACAGGCAACAGAAGCAAAATTAGACAAGTGGGACTATATTAAACTAGGAAGCTTCTGCACAGAAAAGGAAATAATCAATAAAGTACAGAAGCAGCCTGCAGCATGGAAGAAAGTATTTACAAACCATATATTTCATAAGGGGTTAATTTCCAAAATACAGAAGGAAGTCCTACAATTCAATAGCAAAGAAAAAAAAAAAGCCAATTAAAAAATGGGCAAAGGGCTACCCAGGCTATTTGGTGGGGCTAATGGCGACCCTGAGAGGGCTCACACCAAGGAGTACTTCCCAGAACTCCTGCTGCCAGTCTCCTTGTCCTCACGGTGAGACACAGCCACCCCCCGCCTCTGCAGGAGACCCACCAACACTAGCAGGCTGCCCCTCCAAGAGCAGAGGCAGTGAGAGGACGTGTGTGCACCAGTCCACATGGGGAAGCAGCAGGGACGGAGACCAGCACCACCTCCTGGTTCTCCCTCCAGGGAAACCAGGAAAACAAGAACGAGCAAGAGCTTGACAAATGCCTGGCTTTAAATTGGAGACTATTCACCTGCCTGTTGCTTCATTCCTGGAAATTTCATTGCAACTAAGTAAGAGGACACTGAAAAAGAAGGAGGTGACATTCATAGAAAGATAGACAAGATGAAAAGGCAGAGGGCTATGTACCACATGAAGGAACAAGATAAAACCCCAGAAAAACAACTAAATGAAGTAGAAATAGGCAACCTTCCAGAAAAAGAATTCAGAAGAATGATAGTGAAGATGATCCAGGACCTCGGAAAAAGAATGGAGGCAAAGATCGAGAAGATGCAAGCAATGTTTTACAAAGACCTAGAAGAATTAAAGAACAAACAAACAGAGATGAAAAATACAATAACTGAAATGAAAACTACACTAGAAGGAATCAATAGCAGAATAACTGAAGCAGAAGAACGGATAAGTGACCTGGAAGACAGAATGGTGGAATTCACTGCTGTGGAACAGACTAAAGAAAAAAGAATGAAAAGAAATGAAAACAGCCTAAGAGACCTCTGAGGACAACATTAAACACAACAGCATTCATATTATAGGGATCCCAGAAGGAGAAGAGAGAGAGAAAGGAGTAGAGAAAATATTTGAAGAGATTATAGTCGAAAACTTCCCTAACATGGGAAAGGAAATAGCCACCCAAGTCCAGGAAGCACAGAGAGTCCCATACAGGATAAACCCAAGGAGAAACATGACAAGACACATAGTAATCAAACTGGTAAAAATTAAAGACAAAGAAAAATTACTGAAAGCAGGGAGAGAAAAATTACTGAAAGCAGGGAGGGAAAAATGACAAATAACATACAAGGGAATCCCCATAAGGTTAACAGCTGATCTTTCAGCAGAAACTCTGCAAGCCAGAAGGGAGTGGCATGATATACTTAAAGTGATGAAAGGGAAAAACCTACAACCAAGATTACTCTACCCAGCAAGGATCTCATTCAGATTCGATGGAGAAATCAAAAGCTTTACAGACAAGCAAAAGCTAAGAGAATTCAGCACCACCAAACCAGCTTTACAACAAATGCTAAAGGAACTTCTCTAAGTGGGAAACACAAGAAAAGAAAAGGACCTACAAAAACAAACCCAAAATGATTAAGAAAATGTTAATAGGAACATACATATTGATAATTATCTTAAACATGAATGGATTAAATGCTCCAACCAAAAGACACAGGCTTACTGAATGGATACAAAAACAAGACCCATATATATGCTGTCTACAAGAGACCCACTTCAGACCTAGGGACACATACAGACAGATAGTGAAGGGATGGAAAAAGATATTCCATGCAAATGGAAATCAAAAGAAAGCAGGAGTAGCAATACTCATATCAGATAAAATAGACTTTAAAATAAAGAATGTTATAGGAGAGGGCTTCCCTGGTGGCGCAGTGGTTGAGAGTCTGCCTGCCAATGCAGGGGACACGGGTTCGAGCCCTGGTCTGGGAAGATCCCACATGCCACAGAGCAACTGGGCCCGTGAGCCACAATTGCTGAGCCTGCGCGTCTGGAGCCTGTGCTCCGCAACAAGAGAGGCCGCGATGGTGAGAGGCCCGTGCACCGTGATGAAGAGTGGCCCCCGCTTGCCACAACTAGAGAGAGCCCTCGCACAGAAATGAAGACCCAACACAGCCATAAATAAATAAATTAAAAAAAAAAAAAAAAAGAATGTTATAGGAGACAAGGAAGGATACTACATAATGATCAAGGGAACAATCCAAGAAGAAGATTTAACAATTATAAATATATATGCAACCAACATAGGAGCACCTCAATACATAAGGCAACTGCTAACAGCTATAAAAGAGGAAATTGACAGTGACACTATAATAGTGGGGGACTTTAACACCTCACTTACACCAATGGACAGGTCATCCAAACAGAAAATTAATAAGGAAACACAAGCTTTAAATGACACAATAGACCAGAGAGATTTAATTGATATTTATAGGACATTCCATCCAAAAACAGCAGATTACACTTTCTTCTCAAGTGCACACGGAACATTCTCCAGGATAGATCACATCTTGGGTCACAAATCTAGCCTCAGTAAATTTAAGAAAATTGAAATCATAGCAAGCATCTTTTCTGACCACAATGCTATGAGACTAGAAATCAATTAGAGGGAAAAAACCATAAAAAACACAAACACATGGAGGCTAAACATATATTACTAAATAACCAAGAGATCACTGAAGAAATCAAAGAGGAAATCAGAATATACCTAGAGACAAATGACAATGAAAACATGATGATCCAAAACCTATGGGATGCAGTAAAGCAGTTCTAAGAGGGAAGTTTATAGCTATACAAGCCTACCTCAAGAAACAAGAAAAATCTCAAATAAACAATCTAACCTTACACCTAAAGGAACTAGAGAAAGAAGAACAAACAAAATCCATAGTTAGCAGAAGGAAAGAAATCATAAAGATCAGAGCAGAAATAAATGAAATAGAAACAAAGAAAACAATATCAAAGATCAATAAAACTAAAAGTTGGTTCTTTGAGAAGATAAACAAAATTGATAAACCATTAGCCAGACTCATCAAGAAAAAGAGGGAGAGGACTCAAATCAATAAAATAAGAAATGAAAAAGGAGAAGTTACAGCAGACACCGCAGAAATACAAAGCATCCTAAGAGACTACTACAAGCAACTCTATGGCAATAAAATGGACAACCTGGAAGAAATGGACAAATTCTTAGAAAGGTATAACCTCCCAAAACTGAACCAGGAAGAAATAGAAAATATGAACAGACCAAACCCAAGTAATGAAATTGAAACTCTGACTAAAAATCTTCCAACAAGCAAAAGTCTAGGACCAGATGGCTTCACAGGTGAATTATATCAAACATTTAGAGAAGAGTTAACACCCATCCTTCTCAAACTCTTCCAAAAAATTGCAGAGGAAGGAACACTCCCAAACTCATTCTATGAGACCACCATCACCCTGATACCGATACCAGACAGAGATACTACAATAAAAGAAAATTACAAACCAATATCACTGATGAATAAAATGAATATAGATGCAAAAATCCTCAACAAAATACTAGCAAACAGAATCCAACAACACATTAAAAGAATCATACAACATGATCAAGTAGGATTTATCCCAGAGATGCAAGGATTCTTCAATATACGCAAATCAATCAATGTGATACACCATATTAACACACTGAAGAATAAAAAACCTATGATCACCTCAATGGAATACTACTCAGCCATAAAAAGGAACAAAATTGGGTCATTTGTAGAGACGTGGATGGATCTAGAGACTGTCATACAGAGTGAAGTAAGTCAGAAAGAGAAAAACAAATATTGTATTTTAATGCATATTTGTGGAACCTAGAAAATGGTACAGATGACCAGTTTGCAGAGCAGAAATTGAGACACAGGGGGAAAGCGGTAGGGGTGGGGGTGGTGGTGTGATGAATTGGGAGATTGGGATTGACATGGATACACTGATGTGCATAAAATGGATGACTAATATGAAATATAAAAAAATAAAGAAAATTAAATTCAAAAAAAGAAAATGGACAAAGGACCTGAATAAACATTTTTCAAAAGAAGAGATAAAAATTGGCAAAAAGTGTATAAAAAGGCACTCAACTTCACTAATCAAGGGGAATGCGAACCCAAAGCCCAATGACATTATCACCTTACACCTATTAGCATGGCTATTATTAAAACAATTTTTTTAAAAGACAAGTGTTTGTGAGGATGGGGAGAAATTGGAGCCCTTATACACTGTTGGTGGGAATGTAAAATGGTACAGCCACTGTGGAAAACAGTATGGAGATTCCTCAAAAATTTAAAAATAGAACTACCATACAACTCAGCAATCCTATTTCTGGGCATTTATCCCAAAAAATTTGAAATCAGGATCTCAAAGAGATATAAGTACTCCCATATTCATTGCAGTGCTATTCACAAGAGTGAAGATGTGGAAACGACCTAAATGTCCAGCAAAAGATAAATGGATAAAGAAAATGTAGTATATTATTCAACCTTAAAAAAGAAGGAAATTCTGCAATATGCAACAACATGTATGAACCATGAGGACATCTATCACCTAAGTTAAACGAGCCAGTCACAGGACAAATACTGCATTATTCCACTTATATGAGATCTAAAATAGTCAAAATCATAGACGCAAAGAATAGAATGATCATTTCTAGGGACTGGGGGTCAGGGTGTGAAATGGGGATTGCTAATAAATGCGTGTAAGATTTCAGTTATGCAAGGTGAATAAAGTTCTAGTGGTCAGATTTACAATTTTACAGCTGTAAGTAACGACACCATTTTGTACACTTAAAAATCTTTTAAAGAGTAAATCTCATGTTAAGTGTTCTTACCAAAATAATTAATTGATTGATTTTTTTTAAAATAATACTACATTTCAGATCCAGTGACAGATATTGGTGTCATCCTTAAAGACATAAAGAACATAGGGATAGTAGTGCCTATCTATCACACTTCCGTTGAGCACCCCAATCTGGCCTCTGCAGAACCTGAATGGATACTGGAAAATTACTGCAAACGAATGTAGGCTTAACTCAATTATAGCCTTAATCATAGCTGCTGTGTTAGACATAGTATTTTTGTTAGAGCAGATTAATAAGACTTCGGGTGCATGGTATGTGGCCATTGATTTTACAGACATGTTCTTTTCCACACTGACCAAAAAAAAAAAAAAAAAAGAATCAGAAAGTTCCCATTCACATCAAATGGACAACAATATTTATTTACAGTTTTGCTTTGGGGTTATGTTAGTTCTCCCACCTTCCGCCATAGTATCATCCAAAGAGATCTGGGCTGCCTGAACGCTCCACAGACTATCACCCTTACCCATTATATTGGTGACATCATGTTGAGTAGTTGGGATGACAAGAGCTAGTCTGCTTGGTAAGACACAGGTGTTCCAGAGGGGAGTAGATTAACCTGATGAAGATTCAGGGATCTACCATTTTAGCAACAGTTTTTAAGGTATCCGATGGTCAGGGGTGTGCCAGGCTATCCCTCCAAAGTAAGAAACAAATTACTGAATCTTACATCTCAGTCACAAGAAGGAAGCAAGGTGTCTGGTGGACTTTCTTGGGTCCTGGAGGCAACACATTTCACACCTAGGTATATTGGTCCAGCTCTTAATATGGGTGGCTACCAGCTTCAAGAGGGACCAGGAACAGGAAAGAGCCCTGTGGCAGTTGCAGGCTATAGACAAACAGCCCTGCCACTTGGGCCATCCAATCTGGCAGGTCCTACGGTGTTGGAAGTGTCAGTGGTGGGAAATGAACCAGGATGGAGCTTTTAGGAAGCCCCAGTGAGACAAACACCACACAGGCTCCTGAGATTCTAGAACAAGGCCATGGTGTCCACAACAGAGAATTCAATACTTTTTGAGAGACAGTTCCTGGCATGATACCAGGCCTTGGTCAAGACAGAAGACTTGACCATGGGGCACAAAGTGACCATGTATCCTCCAGAACTTCCCATTGTGAGTTGGGTTCTGTCAGACCTGCCAAGGCATAAAGTCATACATGCCCAGCGACAGTCATCATATGTTGGAAACGATACATTTGGATCAAGCTGAGAAGGATCAAAGGGTCTGAGTAAGCTGTGTGAACAGGTGGCTTAGAACCCCGTGTCAGCAACCACGATTGCATCAGCCTTTCCCCCAGGTCATACCTATAGCCCCTGAGGATCCAGTATGACCAGCTAAAGGAGGAGGGAAAAGCCAGAGCTTGGTTTGGCATATGTGTGCAAGCCAAAATGGGCAATGGCCACCTTATAGCCTCATCCAGGGGGGATCTGAAGGATAGTAAAGAAAGAAAATTTCCCAGTGTGTGGATATATAAGCAGTGTACCTGGTCATCTATTTTGTGTGGAAGGAGAATCAACCCAAAGTGAAAATATATACAGATTACTGGGCAGTGGCCAATGGCCAGGCCATCTGATCAGGAGCCTGGAAGAAAGAAGACTGGACGATCAGGAGGTCCAAGGCAAGGGCGTGTGGATGAGAAGCAGGCATGGAGTGTGAATATTTTTTATCACAAATTAATACCCAGTGTGTACGTGTCAATCCCAAACTCCCAGTCTATCCCTCCCCCCTGCCCCACAACCCTTCCTCCCTGGTAGCCATAGGTTTGTTTTCTAAGTGTGTGGATCTGTTTCTATTTTGTAAATAAGTTCATTTGTATCATTTTTTTAGATTCCACATATAAGCAGTATCATATGATATTTGTCTTTCTCTGCCTGACTTACTTCATTTAGTATGATAATCTCCAGGTCCATCCATGTTGCTGCAAATGTACTGCTGTATTTAAAATAGATAACTAACAACGACCTATTGTATAGCACAGGGAACTCTGCTCAATATTCTGTAATAAACCTAAATGGGAAAAAAATGTGAAAAAGAATAGATACTTGTATATGTATAACTGAATCACTTTGCTGTACACCTAAAACTAACACAATATTGTTAATCAACGATACTCCAATATAAAACAAAAATTAAAAAAATATTAAGCACTCACTACAGAAGATGCACGGACCAAATAAACAGACAAAGTAAATGACATAGTCATTTTAACATAGCCAGCCTTCATCACTGGTCATCTTGGAACTGGCCTGATGAACACGTGAATGGAGTAGACACAGAAACAGAGGCTACGTAGGGGTTCGACCATATGGCCTCTCACTTATTAAAGCTGACCTGGCTATTGCACCCTCTGAACAGAGACCAGTGCTAAACCCCTTTTATAGCATGATGTACTGCTCAAGGAGACCAATGGGCTACTTGGTGGCATGTTGACAACTTTGGGCTCCATCCGTCCTGAAAAGGCCAGCAGTTCATCCTCATCAGGATAAGCACCTGTTCTAGGTGTGGGTTCGCCTTTGCTGCTCACAGAGCTGCAACCAGCATCACTCTCCAAGGGCTTATGGATGTCCGATCCACAGGCATAGGGTCCCATGCAGTATACCATCCATCCAAGGATACACCCCTCCATCCTTCACAATGAGGTGTAGGGTTAGGTCCTAAGCCTAGCCAGCACTCCCAGGCAGTGGTTGGTCAGCAATAGGCCCCTGGTGCCATCCTAACCAGCAAAACACAAGAGTCCCTACTCAGGGACTCCTGGGAATAGTTCCCCCAGGTGATTTTTTTTTTAAGAGGAAGAAGAGAAAGAAAGAGAGAGATGCAAGGGAGAAGTACTTCCTTTGCAGCTTCTGGGGATGGTTGTCTGCATATCACCTATGGGCCTGCCTTAGCTGTCTTAGAACTGAGTGGGCGGAAGGGGAGAAGAGCTAAGAGGACCAGTCGAAATACTGAGATGGCATCATGAGTCTCTGACGACATCACTGAGCCACTGAATGAACCAAATCTGGAGCCACCCCGCCCAGCCAGTCTTTTAAACGTGAGATTAAAATGTCCTTATTGTTTAAGAGGACTTCAGGCCTCCGGGATTTCACCTGGTTCCTCTTGTGTCTGGGGATCTATTATTTAATACGTTCTTTTATTCCATGAGCTGCCCAGTTTCTCCACTGTGAATACCTTTCGGCTTTCAAGGTTGCTTTGTGGTTTGCTGCTGCTTAAAACCGGAACCCTGGGAGAGGTACTGTTTATAAGGAGACAAGACAGAGAGGAACATGTGCCAGGAGAGGAAAGGACAGTAGCACACATGTCACTTAGATTAAAAACAAACAGCTATTTATGTATACGGAGATACATTCATTGCTGAAATTGAACTAACGAAAGAGACATAATTAGCTTCGGAGAGCAGAAGAAACCAAGTTGATCTCCTAATGAGGTCTGAATGGGCCTCTCATTAACCACGTGGCTGGGGACTCGTGGGAAGTGCTGGAGCTCGGGGAAAACCCAGAGGGAATGAACAAGCCGGCAGACAGATGGGGACCCGGTTGCCCTGGTTCTGAGTCCTCAGGGTGAGCACCATTCCAACAGGAAAAGAGAAGCAGCCTAAAGTAAAGAAGACCCAGTGACAGAGGGTGGGGCTGCACAAAGGACCAATGTCTCCTCATGGCCCCTTCCTTTGCTCATAACCCTACACCCCCCATGTGCTTTTTGCCCTTCATGTGCAAAGGGCCACCAGTTTGTCATGGGAGCCTCAACCTAGCGCCTCCCAGGTTGAAGTGCTTGGATGGCCCAGGCTCAGAACCAGTCGAGGTTGGGGTTCCAAGCCCCATCCAGAGTTACTGAATCAAATCTCGGGTATGAGTTCCTGCAATTTGTCACACAAGACGCCATCAAAATGTCATTAGGACACTGTTACAAACCCTAAGCTAATTTGCAGTTTTATAGAAGCCCATGGGAAAAGGGGAATGCTTGACCCAAATAAATAAATCTCTAATTTTGAAATATTAGGCACCGTGGCTTAGGAATGGAGAAAAACAGACACGAGAAAGATAGTTACACCACACAGAGAAAAACTGCCTCTGTCTAAAAATAAGATCAGCCAAGTATTTTTGTTTCCACCCAGACCACGTTAGGTACCCTTTCTTCAGTTCTTCCACGCTGCCCTCTATTGCATTCTATTAGAATGATTTGATCTCATGCCTTTCTCCTCCACTGGGTCAAGTGCTCCCTTAAGGACAAAGACTGACTTGTCCATCTCTCCGTCCCCAGATTCCAGCACAATGCCTGGGACACAGTGGAGTTTAACAAGCTCCAGGAACATCAACAAATGCTTCTACAGCACTCTTTGTGCTCAGCACTCTGCTGGAAGCTCTACACCTATTAACTCACTTAATCCTTAAACCATCCCATTCACAGACAGTGAAAATAAAGCTCAGAGAGTTTAGGTGACTTGCTCAAGGTCACAGAGCTGGTACAGAGTTCACATTCCTCACACTCTTCACTGCTGTGCTATCCTCACACAGCCCTGAGCTAATCAGAAAGTCAGACCCTTGAGAAGAAAAGACCATGTTTCCAGGTTTTAATATAACCCACTGCTTTCCCATTTTCATCATTGCCTTTTATAATTAAAAGTCGTATACTTCAAAACATTTTTGGAAAGAGGCAAGGTATGAGGGACATAGGGCATTATCTGGAAGAGAGTGGATTCTGGAGGGAATTTCACAGGTTGGGATCTGGGCTCTCACAGTTACTATGTATTTAACTTCCTTATGCCTGAGTTTCCTCATAAGGTTATTAAAGGTAAACTAATGAAAAGACACAAAGCATTTAAAAGAGAGTCTGGCACTGAGGTAACAATAATAAATGTTAGTTATTACTATTATCTAAGTAATAATCTTCATAGAATCATGAGCCCTTTGAGTTCAAAGGAACCTTAAGCAATATAAAGAGCCAACACAACATGAGACAGTTTAAACATTTGGTAATCATTCGACCCACCCTTGTTTTGCCTGTGGTTACAATGCAATCCACCCACATGGTGATTAGACCTTGGCTATGTGTTATAAACAGTCAGATTTTGACAAGACATGGATAACAGGGAGTAGTATGACTTTTCAGTTTGGGTGGGTTTTTTTTTAATAAAAATACAGCTTTGTGTAAATTGTAACTAATTTTTAAAAGATATACATTAAAACTAATGTTTAAAAACTGAGGAGAGAATCATCATCTGATATTCTTTTCATTGATTTCTGTTTCTATCACAAGACAATCTAACCTCCATTACGTCACTGGGCTTCAAATTAGTTTACATAAACATATTTTTCTTGACGCTGTGGAAGACACAATGTAGACACCAAAAATGTACACATTTGCTGCCCATAAGAATCCTATGATGTCAAACCTAATCTCCCAATCCATCCCACCCTCCTACCATGTGTAAAATAGATAGCTAGTAGGAACCTGCTGTATAGCACAGGGAGCTCAGCTCTGCACTCTGTGATGACCTAGATGGGCAGGATGGGGGGGGATGGGAGGGAGGTCCAAGAGGGAGGGGATATATGTATACATATAGCTGATTCACTTCGTTGTACAGCAGAAACTAACACAACTTTGTAAAGCAACTACACTCCAATTAAAAAAAAAGAATCCTATGAAATAACGTGGGGGGACATGGGGAGGGTTGGAAAGGAGAGAGGCTAAGGCAAGCAGGAAGGCAAACTTAAGTCTGAATATAATAAATGTTTATGAAACTTGAAAACTGAGTACCTGATGGGGGATGGAATGATCAATACAGACTTTATAGAAAAGCTGTCCTTTGGGGTCAGCTTTAAAGGACCCTCTGGATGCCCACAGGTGGTGGAGTACACTCCAGAAGGAGAAAGCAGCCTGGGCAAATGTTTCTACTCATCCAGAATCTACTAACTCGTCTTTGCAGTTTCCTGCCAGCAGGAGTCCTTTGCCTTGGCCCAGCTGGGGTCGCCTTGATGCTCTTTCTGGCTCCTCTGCTCTCTTCTTGTTGTAAGTGTCTATCGTCCCACCCTTGATCTGGTTCTCTCTCTCTTTCTCTCCCCTTTACTCTTATTCCTGCTCTCATCTTACCCACTCTGGGTGATGCCTCACGATTCATATTCCTTAATAAGATGAGGAAAAATGTCTCCTCTCTGCTAATAAGAAAAGGAAACATTCCTCCTCCCCAGTAAATCTACATCTATTTGAAATGAACATAAACTGTAAGAGTTTCTCTCAGCAGATAAATTGGTCCCTGGCCAACTGGTATCATTTTTGCCCCCAGAGTGATGAGGGATAGGCAAAGGAATATATTTTTTCTTTTGCAGCATCAAACTTTATGAGGGGGACCTTCAAGATGGCAGAGGAGTAAGATGTGGAGATCACATTCCTCCCCACAAATACATCAGAAAATACATCTACATGTGGAACAACTCCTACAGAACACCTACTGAATGCTAGCAGAAGATGTCAGACTTCCCAAAAGGGAAGAAAATCCCCAGGTTCCTGGGTAGGGCAAAAGAAAAAAGGAAAAACAGAGACAAAAGAATAGGGACGGGACTTGCACGTCTGAGAGGGAGCTGTGAAGGAGGAAAAGTTTCCACACACTAGGAAGCCCCTTCACTGGCAGAGACGGGGGTGGGCAGGGGGGAAGCTTCAGAGACACAGAGGAGAGCACAGCAACAGGGGTGCAGAGGGCAAAGCGGAGAGATTCCCACACAGAGGATCGGTGCCAACCAGCACTCACCAGCCTGAGAGGCTTGTCTGCTCACCCACCGGGGCGGGTGGGGGCTGGGAGCTGAGGTCGGGTTTCAGAGGTCAGATCCCAGGGAGAGGACTGGGGTTGGCTGTATGAACACAGCCTGAAAGGGAGTAGTGCACCACAGCTAGCCAGAGGGAGTCTGGGAAAAAGTCTGGACCTGCCTAAGAGGCAAGAGACCATTTTATCAGGGTGTGGGAGGAGAGGGGATTCAGAGCACCGCCCAAAGGAGCTCCAGAGGCGGGCGCAAGCCGTGGCTATCAGCACAGACCACAGAGACTGCCATGAAATGCTGAAGCTGCTGCTGCAGCCACCAAGAAGCCTGTGTGCAAGCACAGGTCACTCTCCACACCGCCCCTCCCGGGAGCCTGTGCAGCCCGCCACTGCCAGGGTCCCGGGATCCAGGGACAACTTCCCTGGGATAACACATGGCGTGCCTCAGGCTGTTGCAACATCACGTTGGCCTCTGCTGCCACAGGCTCTCCCCACATCCTGTACCTTCCCTCTCCCTGGCCCGACTGAGCCAGAGCCCCCAATCAGCTGCTACTTTAACCCCATCCTGTCTGAGCGAAGAACAGATGCCCTCAGGTGACCTACATGCAGAGGCAGGGCTAAATCCAAAGCTGAAACCCAGGAGCAGTGCAAACAAAGAAGAGAAAGGGAAATCTCTCCCAGCAGCCTCAGGAGCAGTGGATTAAAGCTCCACAATCAAACTGATGTACCTGCATCTCTGGAATACCTGAAGAGACAACGAATCATCCCAAAATTTAGGCGGTGGACTTCGGGAGCAACGGTAGAATTGGGATTTGCTTTCTGCATCTAATTTGTTTCTGGTTTTATGTTTATCTTAGTTGAGTATTCAGAGCTTATTATCATTAGTAGATTTGTATTTTAGTTTGGTTGCTTTCTTCCTTTTTTGTTTTTGTTTTTTTACTATACATTTTAGTGCTTGTTATCATCAGTGGATTTGTTTTATGGTTTGGCTGCTCTCTTTCTTTCTTCATTTTTATTACTTTTTATTTTTAATAACATATTTTTTATTTTAATAACTTTTTTATTTTATTTTATTTTATTTTATTTTTCTTTCTTTCGTAGTTTTTTTCTCCCTTTTCTTCTGAGCCGTGTGGCTGACAGGGTCCTGGTGCTCTTGCTGGTGTTAGGCCTGAGCCTCTGAGGTGGGAGGGGTGAGCTCAGGACATTGATCCACATGAGACCTCCTGGCCCCATGTAATATAAAACAGCGAAAGCTCTCTCAGAGATCTACATCTCAACAAGAAGACCCAGCTCCACTCAATGACCAGCAAGCTACAGTGCTGGACACCCTATGACAAACAACTAGCAAGACAGGAACACAATCTCACCCATTAGCAGAGAGGCTGCCTAAAATCATAATAAGTTCACAGACACCCCAAAACACACCACCAGACGTGGTCCTGCCCACCAGAAAGAAAACATCCAGCCTGACCCACCAGAACACAGGCACCAGTCCCATCCACCAGTATGCCTACACAAGCCATTGAACCAACCTTACCCACTGAGGTCAGACACCAAAAACAACAGGAACTACGAACTTGCAGCCTGTGAAAAGAAAACTCCAAGCACAGTAAGTTAAGCAAATTGAGAAGACAGAGAAATAAGCAACAGATGAAGGAGCAAGGTAAAAACCCACCAGATTAAACAAATGAAGAGGAACTAGGCAGTCTACCTGAATAAGAATTCAAGTAATGATAGTAAAGATGATTCAAAATCTTGGAAATAGAATGGAGAAAATACAAGAAACGTTTAACAAGGACCTATAAAAACTAAAAGCAAACAAACAATGATGAACAACACAATAAATGAAATTAAAAATTCTCTAGAAGCAATCAATAGTAGAATAACTGAGGCAGAAGAACAGATAACTGACCTGGAACATAAAATATTGGAAAAAACTACCACAGAGCAAAATAAAGAAAAAAGAATGAAAAGAATTGAGGACACACTCAGACCTCTGGGACAACATTAAACACACAAACATTTGAATTACACGGGTCCAACAAGAAGAGAAAAAGAAAGGGTCTGAGAAAATATTTGAAGAGATTATAGTTGAAAACTTCCCTAATATGGGAAAAGAAATAATCAATCAAGCACAGGAAGCACAGAGAATCCTATACAAGAGAGAACCAAGGGGAAATACGCCAAGACACATATTAATTAAACTATCAAAAATTAAATACAAAGAAAAAATATTAAAAGCAGCAAGGGAAAAGCAACAAATAACATACAAGGGAATGCCCATAAGGTTAACAGCTGATCTTTCAGCAGAAACTCTGCAAGCCAGAAGAGACTGTCAGGACATATTTAAAGTGATGAAAGAGAAACACCTACAACCAAGATTACTCTACCCAGCAAGGATCTCATTCAGATTTGACAGAGAAATTAAAACCTTTACAGACTGGCAAAACCGAAGAGAATTTAGCACCACCAAACCAGCTTTACAACAAGTGCTAAAGGAACTTCTCCAGGCAGGAAACACAAGAGGGAAAACACCTACAATTACAAACCCAAAACAATTAAGAAAATAGTAATAGGAAGACACATATCTATAACTACCTTAAATGTAAATGGATTAAAGGCTCCAACCAAAAGACACAGACTGGCTGAATGGATAAAAAAAAAGACCCGTACACATGCTGTCTACAAGTGACCCACTTCAGACCTAGGGACACATACAGACTGAAAGTGAGGGGATGGAAAAAGATATTCCATGCAAATGGAAATCAAAAGGAAGCTGGAGTAGCAATTCTCATATCAGCCAAAAGAGACTTTAAAATACAGACTATTACAAGAGACAAAGAAGGACACTACATAGTGATCAAGGGATCAATCCAAGAAGAAGATATAACAATTGTAAATATTTATGCACCCAACATAGGAGCACCTCCATACATAAGGCAAATGCTAACAGCCATAAAAGGGGAAATCGACAGTAACAAAATCATATAGGGGAATTTAACCCCCCACTTTCACCAATGGACAGATCATCCAAAATAAAAATAAATAAGGAAACACAAGCTTTAAATGATACATTAAAGATAAATTTAATTGATATTTATAGGACATTCCATCCAAAAACAACAGAATACACTTTCTTTTCAAGTGCTCATGGAACATTCTCCAGGATAGATCATATCTTGGGTCACAAATCAAGTCTTGGCAAATTTAACAAAACTGAAATCGTATCAAGTGTCTTTTCTGACCACAACATTATGAGACTAGATATAAATTACAGGAAAAAAACTATAAAAAATACAAACACATGGAGGCTACACAATACACTACTAAATAACCAAGAGATCACTGAAGATATCATAGAGGAAATCAAAAACTACCTAGAAACAAATGACAATAAAAACACGGCGACCCAAAAACTATGGGATGCAGCAAAAGCAGTTCTAAGAGGGAAGTTTATAGCAATACAATCTTACCTCAAGAAACAAGAAACATCTCAAATAAACAACCTAACCTTACACCTAAAGCAATTAGAGAAAGAAGAACAAAAGAAACCCTGAAGTGAGCAGAAGGAAAGTAATCATAAAGATCCGACCAGAAATAAATGAAAAAGAAATGAAGGAAATGATAACAAACATCAATAAAACTAAAAGCTGGTTCCTTGAGAAGATACATGAAATTGATCAAACACTACCCAGACTGACCAAGAAAAAAAGGGCAAAGACTCAAATCAATAGAATTAGAAATGAAAACAGAGAAGTCACAACTGACACTGCAGAAATACAAAGGACCATGAGAGATTACTTCAAACAACTATATGCCAATAAAAGGGACAACCTGGAAGAAATGGACAAATTCTTAGAAAAGCACAACCTTCCGAGACTGAACCAGGAAGAAATAGAAAATATAAACAGACCAATCACAAGCACTGTAAGTGAAACTGTGATATAAAATCTTCCAACAAACAAAAGCCCAAGACCAGATGGCTTCACTGGAGAATTCTATCAAACATTTAGCAAAGAGCTAACGCCTATCCTTCTCAAACTCTTCCAAAATATAGCAGAAGAAGGAACACTCCCAAACTCATTCTTCGAGGCCAATATCACCCTGATACCAAAACCAGTCAAAGTTGTCACAAAAAAAGAAAACTACAGACCAATATTATTAACACAGATGCAAACACATCTGTGCAATAAACACAGATGCAAAAATCCTCAACAAAATACTAGCAAGCAGAATCCAACAGCACATGAAAAGGATCATACACCATAATCAAGTGGGGTTTATCCCAGGATTGCAAGGATTCTTCAGTACACACAAATCAATCAATGTGATACACCATATTAACAAATTGAAAGAGAAAAACCATATGATCATCTCAATAGATGCAGAAAAAGCTTTCGACAAAATTCAACACCCATTTATGATAAAAACTCTCCAGAAAGTAGACACAGAGTGAACCTACCTCAACATAATAAAGGCCATATATGACAAACCCACAGCCAACATTATTCTCAATGGTGATCAAAGGAAACCATTTCCACTAAGATCAAGAACAAGACAAGTTTGCCCACTCTCACCACATTATTCAACATAGTTTTGGAAGTTTTAGCCACAGAAATCAGAAAAGAAAAAGAAATAAAAGGAACCCAAATTGGAAAAGAAGAAGTAAAGCTGTCACGGTTTGCAGGTGACATGATACTATACATAGAGAATCCTAAAGATGCTACCAGAAAACTACTAGAGCTAATCAATGAATTTGGTAAAGTAGCAAGATATAAAATTAATGCACAGAAATCTCTCACATTCCTATACACTACTGATGAAAAATCTGAAGAGGAAAATTAGGAAACTCCCATTTACTATTGCAACAAAAAGATAAAATACTAAGAATAAACCTAGCTTAAGGAGACAAAAAACCTGTATGCAGAAAATAATAAGACACTGATGAAGGAAATTAAGATGATACAAACAGATGGAGAGATATACCATGTTCTTGGATTGGAAGAAATAAACATTGTGAAATGACTATACCACCCAAAGGCAATCTACAGATTCAATGCAATCCCTATCAAAATACCATGACATTTTTCACAGAACTAGAACAAAAAATTTCACAATTTGTATAGAAACACAAAGACCCCGAATAGCCAAAGCATCTTGAGAAGAAAATGGAGCTGGGGAATCAGGCTCCTGACTTCAGACTATATACAAAGCTACAGTAATCAAGACAGTTTGGTTACTGGCACAAAAACAGAAATATAGATCAATGGAGCAGGATAGAAGCCCAGAGATAAACCCATGCACATATGGTCACCTTATCTTTGATAAAGGAGGCAAGAATATATCAATGGAAAAAAGACAGCCTCTTCAATAAGTGGTGCTGCAAAAACTGGACAGCTACATGTAAAAAGAATTGAAATTAGAACACTCCCTAACACCATACGTAAAAATATACTCAAAATGGTTTAAAGACCTAAATGTAAGGCCAGACACTAGAAAACTCTTAGAGGAAAACCTAGGCAGACCACTCTATGACATAAATACAGCAAGATCCTTTTTGACCCACCTCAAAATTTCTCTTCACTTAGAGAAATGGAAATAAAAACAAAAATTACCAAATGGGACCTAATGAAACTTAAAAGCTTTTGCACAACAAAGGAAACCATAAACAATATGAAAGACAACCCTCAGTATGGGAGAAAATATTTGCAACGAAGCAACTGGCAAAGGATTAATCTCAAAATATACAGGCAGCTCATGCAGCTCAATATCAAAAAAACAAACAACCCAATCCAAAAATGGGCAGAAGGCCTAAATAGACATTTCCTCCAAAGAAGATATACAGATTGCCAACAAACACATGAAAGGATGCTCACATCACTAATCGTTAGAGAAAATGCAAATCAAAACTGCAATGAGGTATCACCTCACACCAGTCAGAATAGCCATCATCAAAAAATCTACAAACAATTTATGCTGGAGAGGGTGCGGAGAGAGAAAGGGAAACCTTCTTACACTGTTGCTGGGAATGTAAATTTGATACAGCCACTATGGAGAACAGTATGGGGGTTCCTTAAAAAACGAAAATAGAACTATCATACGACCCTGCAATCTCACTACTGAGCTTATACCTTGAGAAAATCTAATTCAGAAAGAGTCATGTACCACAATGTTCATTGCAGCACGATTTACAATAGCCAGGACATGAAGCAACCTAAGTTGTCCATCGACAGATGAATGGATAAAGAAGATGTGGCACATATATACAATCAAATATTACTCAGACCATAAAAGAAACTAAATTGAGCTATTTGTAGTGAGGTGGATGGACCTAGAGTCTGTCATACAGAGTGAGAGTAAGTCAGAAAGAGAAAAACATATATCGTACTATGCTAACACATATATATGGAATCTAAAAAAAAAAAAGTTTCTGATGAACCTAGGGGCAGGACAGGAATAAAGACACAGATGTAGAGCTGGGGACAAAGTGAGAGATGTGGCATGGACATATATACACTACAGAATGTAAAATAGATAGCTAATGAGAAGCAGCTGCGTAGCACTGGGAGATCAGCTCGTGCTTTGTGACCTATCTAGAGAGATGGGATGGGAGGTTGGGAGGGAGACGCAAGAGGGAGGGGATATGGGGATATATGTATACATATAGCTGATTCACTTTGTTATACAGCAGAAATTAACACAACATTGTAAAGCAATTATACTCCAATAAAGATGTTTATAAAAAAAAACTTTACGAGTATCCTTATATACTGCAAACATAGCATTTTGTACTCTGAAAGAAATGTTGAGACATATTTTAAAGAGCAAAAAATCTCACCCGTATTGCCACCTGTAACTTTAATATAATCTTGTCACCCTAATGAAACTGTTAGCAAGTTTTAGATCCCTTCCCAGTCTCCATCCATATGCACTGGTTTCACAACGTTGTGATCATTTCTAAAACTAATTTCATGAAAAGCTTCTATCCCTACCAGCAACCCAAGCTTAACGCATCTAAAATAAATTTAATGTAACAAGACGACCCTGTGTGACATGTATTCTGAGATTGTTTGTTTGTTTTTTTCAGACCTTGAAACATACAAGAAAACAGTGGCCTGGACAGAACTGGCATCCCCAGCCTTGGGGAAATATAATGTTGAAGAATGTGATGATTGATGGCATTCGAGCTCAGAGCCTGCAGATGGGAGTGGCTTCTTCATGGAGAGAGAAATGTTAATTCTGGAGCTGGGAATAAGGATGTAAGCAGCCAGCTTTAGGCAACTGTGAGGGAAAGAACTTCCTCTTCTCTCTAGTGGGGGAGTGGAGTGCTAATTGGGCCAGTCCCAACATTCTTGAACAGCTTGACAACTTCAAAATGCTGCTCCTGGCCACAATAAGGCAGGAAGAGTCCCTGGTGTGGACCCAGTCCTGGAGTTTCCCGGGGTGCCTCTGGACCTACCCTCCTAATTACGGAGAGTAGTTGTAATTATTCTCTGCATTTGTCTCCCCTTCTATGATCCCCAAACTTTTAGTAAAGATACTTAAAGTTTACAGCCTGATCTCAGATATCTGAATTAGTTTCCCAGGGCTGCTGGAACAAACTACTGCAGACTTGGTAGCTTAAAACTACAAAAATTTATTTTTTTACTCTTCAGGGGGTCAGAAGTCTGACATCAAGGTGTTGACAGGACTGTGCTTTTTACAAAGGCTCAGGGAGAATCCTCCCTCCCATCTTTCTGCTTGGCTCCAGGCATTACTTGGATTGTGGCTCTATCCCTCCACTCTCTGTTTCTATCTTCAATAATCTCTTCTGTGTCTGTATCTTCTCCTCTTCTACTTCTTATAAGAACACTTGTCATTGGATAATCTAGGATGAGCTCATCTTCAGATCTTTAACTTAATTACATTTTCAAAGACCTCTTTTCCAAATAAAGTCACATTCACATGTTCCATTGATTCTTTTTGGCGGGGGGTGGGGGATGACCATTCAACCTGCTACAGCTGTGGTGTAGAGAATTAAAGCCAGAGATTATACCACTTTGGGACAAAGATGAGTGAAGAGCAGTATCCTCACTCCCACAGCCAGAGTTATGGGACAACAGCCCCAGCAGGGGACACCTGGGCACAGTGGACGTCTCACAAGGGCACCATAGGTAAAAGGATCAGCAGAAACAGCACAGAACCATGAAAAAGAAACCAATTCCCAGGACATGGGGGGCTGGTGATTTCTCCAGAATTTCCGCCTATTAAGGCAGTGGGGCAGCAAGAAACCACCTTGGTATTCTAGTGCTGATTCTGGTTCCTTCCAAGCTGGTAAACCAGTAGGAAGGCTGGATCTCTACCAGAGATCACAAAGGTATTCTGGTCTCAGCTCCTCCCATACTCATTTGCCTGACAAAATAATCAATATCTTGGGGCAAGGGGAGGCACACATGCCAAAATAAGAAGACATTTGAGAGGTAGCACCACTTCACATAAAAAGCAATATGTTGGGTTACTGTGTGCACTAAAAGTGGAATAATTAAGAGAAAAGTACCAATTATTCAAAATTAATTTTAAAAACATTCAAAGAGGTTGCAAAGAATAATTTTCAAAAAATTGAAACTATGGCTCTCACACAGATTACAATGAGACATACCTTAACTCTGATTTTTTAGCTCAGTAAACCAGCAGAGTAGTAAAGTTGGTTCAGATGAGAAGTGAGAGATTGGCTATGCGTAGTGTTGGAAGAAAGATGACTGGAATATGACTGCTAAATCAGACACATAACTGGCTAATGTCTTATAGAGCAAAAGGAAAAAAATAATAATAACCTTTCAGGTTATCTTTTTCGACCAGACAGAAATTAGCTTGTATTTATCAACTATCTTAGTTTAACCTGAAGCTTCACACAGCATGAGCCCTAGTCAGTTATAAATAGTAAGTCAAAAGTACATTCTCCTACAGAGTTAGATAATCCTCGAATGGGACTAGACTCTACTCCAGTATGACATTGAAAGGCCTTGCAATTAGCCCTTGCCTTAGTTCCAAGTTTCATACAACTTTTCTGAAGAGAGATAAGAGAAGATGTTAGTCACATGAAATAGAAATAAGATATGAAAATTTAAAAACAGAAATATTTGGCATAAAATATGTAAATGTTGTTAAATAAACACAAAAGGCAATAGCAGGAAGAATTCAACTAAGAGAGGAACTTGTGATTTGGAAGACCAGATTGAGGAAATCTCTCAAAATAAAGAATGACTGATAGGAAATATAAGAGAAAAGCTAAGAGAAATGGGGATAGAATTTAAACTACTGACATTTAGATTAAAAAGAAATCCCAGAAAGAGTGATAAACATAAATAAGAAGAAGAAAATATTTGAATAGTGGAGATATATTTTCTGGATTGAAAAGGGATTAATCTATCAGATAGAAAAAAAGTCTGGTAAAGTGACAAAGAAAGGAGATAAAGAAAAACCACATCCAAACACACCACAGAGAAATTTAAGAATACATATTAAAAAGATAAGTCATAAAATCTTAAAGAGAAAGAGCAAGTAACATCCAACAAATAGGAATCTGATCAATATCAGATTTTTTAAAATAACACTACATGCAAGATAATAATGGAGTAGTGATTTCAAAGTATTAAGCAAATAGACATAAAATTTAGAATGGTATATTGAGTCAAACTGTTTTTCAAATATGAGGACATAACAAAAAATATCCTAGGTATACAAAGTCTCAGATAATTACCAAAGGAAATACCCACACTGAAAACAGTTTAAAAATAAAGTACCTAAATAAATAGAAATAAATCCAATCTTGGAAGAAATTCATGAGGTAAGGTGATCAAAACTTTCATAAGAAGAATACTGGAAAAATTGAAATAATGTATTCAAATATTATAAAATTGGCCCAAATATATGAGTAATTAAAATATATTTTAGACAATTATTAGACAAAAACTGACATTTTGATTTTTTAAAATTCTGGTATATGGTGTCCTAAAAGAGAAAAACTAGATCTTACAGAAAAAGAAGCTGAAAATAAAAGGATGGAAAATAGTGTATCAGGAAAATTCTAGCCAAAGAAAGATGATATAGATATTTTAAAATGACTTAAGCTAGACTAACGAAGAAAAAAAAATGTTATTAGGAGGGATAAAGAGAGCCACTTCATAATGATAACAGTTTTGATTCACCAAAAATATATAGTAATTTTAAAAGAATATATTCATCTAATAAAATAACCTTAACATGCATAGAGGAAAAATGATAGGACAGCTGAGAAAATTTGATAAATCACCATTATAGTAGGAAATTTCAACACTCCTCTCTATGTTATTGATAGGTCAAGTAGAGAAAAACTATCAAGGATAAAGATAATATGAACAACAAAATTAGTCAACTTGACTTCAGGAACATATATAGATTTCAGTATCCAACAAGTATATAATATGCATTTTTCAAGCTTATGTGAAATATTTACAGAATTTAATCATGTACTAGGCACACAAGAAAACTGTCAACAAATTTCAAACTGTGTATCATATAGACCATGATTTCTGGCCATAGCTCTTTTAACTTAAATATTTATAATAAAAAAATAAATATAAATTCCCACAATTTGAAAATCTAAAACTGCACTGTGCTTAGCTTGTGAGTTAAAGAAGAAATCATAAAATTTTAAAATTTTCAGAACTGAGTGATAATGAAAACATTTGATAATGAATAAAAGCAATGCTACAAGAGAAATTTATTGCTGTAAACACCTATATTGCAAAAAAAACGAAGCCTCAAATTACTGAGTTAATTTTCTTTCATCTTAGTGAACAAAAGAATAAACCAAAAGTAATATATAAAAGCAAAACAATAAAAATAGGAGAGGAAACTAACAAAATAGGAAACAAAGATATAATAGAGTTTATCAACAAATCAAAGCTGATTCTTTGAAAAACAAAAACATAAAAATTGAGAAACCTCTGAATACTAACAAAAAGAGAAGAAGGAACATAAATGAAAACTACTGTGAATGAAAAAAGGGGCAATCCAGAAAAAAAAACCTTCAGACAAAAAAAAAAAAAATGTGATAATAAAATAATACTATCAGCAACTGTTTGTCAATAATTTTGAAAAGTTCCATAAACTGGATAAAGAAATTGAAGCTGTGCTTTAAAATCTTCCCACAAATAAAATACCAGATCTGGTTTTACAGGTGCTATTTTTCCAAACTTTTAAGTAATAGACTATCCCAATTTTATGCAACTACTTCTAGAAAATAGAAAAGGAGGGCACATTCTCCAGCTTATTGATGTGGCCCCAATAGTAAAACTGCAACCCTAATACTAAAACCACACAAAGGTGTTCCAGGAAAGAAAAAAAATATATATTTTGAATATACATGCAGATATTCTTTAAAATATTAGCAAATCTGACCTAAAAACATTAAAAACACACCTTGACCAAATTAGCTTTATCCCAGGTATGGAAGAATGATTCACTACTTTGAAAATCAAGAAATATAATTCACCATATTAAGAAATAAATAGTAAAAACCAGACAAATTTTTCAATAAATCTAGGGAAAATTTTTGATAAAATTCAACAACCATTCTTTTTTATTGAAGTATAGTTGATTTGCAGTATTATGTTAGTTTCAGGTATACAGCAGTGTGATTCAATAATTTTACAGATTATACTCCATTAAAAGTCATTACAAGATAATGGCTATACTTTCCTCTGCTATACAATATATCCTTGTTGCTCATCCATTTTATATGTAATAATTTGTATCTGTTAATCCCATATCCTTAATTTTCCCCTTCCCCCTTCCCCCTTCCCCCTTCCCTCTCCCCTTTGGTAACCACTAGTTTGTTTTCTGTATCTGTGAGTCTGTTTCTGTTTTGCATATACATTCATTTGTATTGTCTTTTAGATTCCGCATATACATATTTGTATTTGTCTTTGTCTGACTTTTTGCTAAGCATAATATTCTCTAGTTACATCATGTCAGTGCAAATGCAGAATTTTATTCTTTTCTATGCCTGAGTAATATACATATATCACATCTTCTTTATCCATTCATCGGTTGATAGACACTTAGGTTGCTTCCATATCTTGGCTATTGTAATAATGCTGCTATGAACATGGCATGCACATATCTTTCAAATTATTGTTTTCATTTTCTTCAGATTTTATCCCAGGAGTGGAATTGCCAGATCATATGATAGTTCTATTTTTAGTTTTTTGAGGAAACTTCCATACTGCTTTCCACAGTAGCTGCACCAATTTACATTCCCATCAACAGTGTACATGGTTCCTTTTTTCCACATCCTTGCCAACATTTGTTATTTGTAGGAACTTTCTGATGATGGCCATTCTGACGGGTGTGAGGTGATACCTCATTGTAGTTTTGATTTGCATTTTTCTAATGATTGTTCCACAGGTATTGATAGATGTATTTTTTGATGTGTTGGTGGTGGGAGATGAGCTCCATGTCCTCTTACTCCACCATCTTAATCTCAACAATCATTCTTAATTCTCACTAAGTTAGTAATAAACAGGAACTTCCTTATCTCATGAAGAATATCTATTTTAAAATCTAAGGAAAATATGATCTTATGCCGTTCTTATAACTGTAGAATAATTACAATTACCACTTACATTCCAGATTTTAATGGAAATATTAAGCAGCAAAATAAACCAAGAAAAATAAATTAGACTCATAAGGATTTATAGATGATATGGTCTTTTTGATAGACAATCTAAAAGAATCTACAGATAAATTACTAAAATATGAGAATTTAGCAAAGTAGCTGGATATAAGATCTATCTTTACTGCATTAAGAAATATAAAAAGAAGACATCATTTACAGTAATATCAGAGAATATCTAAGAATGTATCTAACAAAAGACATGAAAGACACTATGAGGAAAATTTTAAAACTTCATTAAGAGATATTTTTAAGGAATTAAATAAATTGTGAGATTGATAAATTTAAACATGTTAAAATAAAGAACTTCTATTCTTTAAAATATTCTTTAAGTACAAATAAAATTAAAATTGACAGAATATATTTGTATTACATGGCTCCAACAAATAATTAACATATAAAATTTATAAAGACTTTCAAATCAATAGGAAATGTACAAACAACCTACTAGAAAAATAGACAAACACAAATAGACATTTCACAGAAGAAATACGTGACCAGGAAACATAAGAAGATACCTTTAATCATAGAAATGAAAACTAAGACTATGTTGTATAGTTATTTAACTGTCAAGAACATTTAAAAATCTGACAAAACCAAGAATAGGAGAAGACATGCTGGGATTGATGCAATAAATTGATGCAATCATTTTGGATAAAAGTTTGGTGATATTTCCTAAATTTGACCATTTATACATCGTATGACCCAGCAATTTCTCTCTTAATGTATACTTAAAAGAAATTTTTGAGTATGTACAAAAGGAGATGTATACAAGAACATTCTAATGATCACAGTTCTTCATAGCAAAAAATCTTGAAACTACCCAAATGCTCATCAATGGGAGAATAAATGAACCAAGTGTGAAAACGGTCACAAGATAGATAAGCAGTAGAAGTGAATAAACTTGAAATGATATGCATAAATCTTAGCATTTTTTTATTAAGTGGAAAAGTAACCCCCCCCCCCAAATTACATAGATCTTGATATTTTTGTGGAGTCTAAAATAACCAAAATCAAAATAGGCTTTTAAAGACTACATACAGGTGAAATAAAATGATTTAAAAAGCAAAGCAAGAAAATGATAGATACAGGATTCAGGATAATTCAGATGGGAGGAGCCAGAGATGTGATGGGATGAAATGCAACCATGTGGTTAGATATAGGTTACTGTCCTTATCCTAGTTTTCATTTGCATTGGTGGTTTTGTAAATGCTCATTACATTATTAAAAATACTAAATAAAGTTGTATGTTCCAGTGATGAGAGTGATGTACTAAGGACATGATTAATCCAATTCTGTGCACCTAAGGTCCATAGAGAGTTTAAAAATAGGAAAAAGGAAAAACAGAGCAATTTGGTGGAGATACTATCAGATCTGAAGTCACTTGTGGAGAGTCAGGGAAAAGTTGAGAAAGAAAAAGTAAAATGGAATAAAATAAATAAATGAAGACGAAAGTAAAGAAATAAATAATAGTTGTGAAGGGGCTTTCCCCATCATATCTGAGTTACACGATGTTTTGTAAAAGGTGTTTGTTTGATCCGCGATACCAATGAGCCATTCTTGCCTTTCCTGATAAAGCCAGTTGACATGAAAACGCTCTGCTCTATTATAAAGAGATATTGCTAAGTTGAACTCTGTTTCTAGGGCAGCTTCTACTAGAAGGCAGTTGCTAAATGTTTCTAGAGGGAACCAGCTGTGGGAAAACTATTAATTAGTCCCAGTCATTATATGCAGATTAAATTGGTTAACTCACTATAGAAAGCAGATAAGAAGAGTTGGAATGATGTTCTCTTGATATGGTAAGAAAAGCATGCAAGGTTTTTATTGTTCCCAGTGGACTAGAAAGAGGTTTTTTAGCTACGAGAAAGCTCAAAGTAGCTCCTGACTAGAGAAGTAAGACAGGATGTTTCTTGGATTGGGGAAGAAACAGTGAGATTACCCTTGAAGAAAAAGGCAAATTATCAGTTGAGAGATATGCTTAAAAGACTATGGTGGCTCAAACTCATAAAGGTGGGCTCCAGAAATTTGTAGAACATTGATAACCAAAATAAAATTTGAGGCAAGTTCCAAGACATAATACAGATTATTTTTAAAAGTTACAGTAAGGGTTAGTAGGAAATGACATTTAAATGTGCCACATAATTTTTTTTCATTAAAAAAATTCTAGGGGCTTCCCTGGTGGCGCAGTGGTTGAGAATCTGCCTGCCAATGCAGGGGACACGGGTTCGAGCCCTGGTGTGGGAAGATCCCACATGCCGCGGAGCAACTAGGCCCGTGAGCCACAACTACTGAGCCTGCGCGTCTGGAGCCTGTGCTCCGCAACAAGAGAGGCCGCGACAGTGAGAGGCCCGCGCACCGCGATGAAGAGTGGCCCCCGCTTGCCACAACTAGAGGAAGCCCTTGCACAGAAACGAAGACCCAACACAGCCATAAATAAATACATAAATAAATAAATAAATCCAAAGTTTAAAAAAAAAAAAAAAAATTCTAAACCATTCCAAACTTTTCCACCATTAAAACTAAAAAGAGTGACCTTGAACCCCTAGGTGTCCAAGGACACAGCAGTGGCCCAACACAAGACAGTTTTTTATTTGAAGTTCCATTTTTAATCTTAAAAATTCATATAAATTTTGCATTCTATTATGTATATATCCGGATTTGTTTCAGTGGAAAAATTTTAATGCCTTACTATTTTTTTTCAAATTGCTGGAAAACTTTAATCTTATTTTAAAATTGATTTGGCTATTTAGGTTTATATTAATATCAAAGGCCAGAAGTGCCTAGATATTTTAGTATACAGGAAGTCCTATAGACAACTAAATGTTAGGGAACCTTCCAAAAAAAAAAAAGAAAAATGTTAAACAGGTATTAGGTGTGGGTACAAAGAGTTCCCCCATTGAAAGGGAGAATTTTTCTTTCCTATATCCATTTTCTAACATTTGTTATGGCACTAAATTATAGACATAAATGAAAACCACAGCATTAACAATTCAAGAATGAAAAAAACCCCTCCCAAAATATCAGAAAGTAACGAAAATTAATGGAAACCTTGAAAATAATGCTGACTCGCTCTTTAAATGATGGTACTAGATATTACATATAACATAATTTGCAAAGGGCGATGCCACTCTTTCATATCCTTACATCCATCCAGATTTTGCCCCACCACTTTGCTGTTGAGCAGTGTATAGCAGTTGAATTTCATAGGTATCATTTATGAGTGGAGATCTCTCTAAAGATTATAAAGCTAAAAGAACTTGGTAGCACTATATAGCCCTTTTAGTGGTCATTTATATATTATAACCAAAAGGCTAAAATCAATTCAATTGAACAAATCTTCATTAAGTCACTACTATTAAGAACAAAATTGCTAGATGCAATATTCAAGGAACTCACAGCCTAATGAGAGTAGACAAAAAACATACATACATACATATACAAACAAATAGTAAATGTCTTACTACTAACCAAAAAATAACCATTCAGGTGTGCCAAGCTTATCCTAAGGTTTTGCAGCTCCTGGCTCTTTAACACATACTCAATTTTGAGAAGAATTGCTGTAATTATCCTTTTGGGGTTCAAGTTTTGCCCAAGTTTGATTCTTGTTTAGTAAAAATATGTATTTCTGGTATATACTTGGAAATTCAAAAACATAATTCCAAGCAGGTTGAAGAGAAATGAAACTATGGCCCAAATTGAGAAATTAGCTCCCCTGTTTACTTTGTGTGCCCACTCATTTCCTCATTTGTAAAATGGGGACATTCATACCTACCTGTGGCGGAGATGTTCCCCTTCTTTCTGAGAACATAGTTAGACTCTCCCAGCTCGCCTGGCAGGTAGGTGTGGCCACATGACTCAGTTCCTTCCAAAGAAACAGGAATGTGGGAAGTGATGCCTGTGTCTGGCAAAAAAAAAGAGCAAAACATCCTGTCAAGGGCAGTGACCCCTCTTTCTCTCCCTTCCCTTTTCTACAGTCTCTTTCCACAGCCAGGGCCACCTGGGAAGCCTGGTGCGAAGACTCAAAATCCTCATCAGCCCAAGTCCCTGTGGGCAGAGAGAGTAACCTCCCGATCCTGGGCTCCACACAGTGGAGGGAAAATCCCTCCACACAGGGATTTTCCTTTGCAAGAAATGAAGTCATGGACATATCAGAGTTTATCTATTATAGAAGATTAAGCATTTCTTAACTAATACGTACCTCTGAAAACGTGGTAAGGAGTGAGATAATTCACATAAGGTAATTAACACCTCAAGTATTATAGAATGTGCACTCCTGTCAATTTGAGGCTGTAGGACCCTGGAACTAGACTATCACCTACTATCAATCTATTCTTAAATTACAGGGTAAAGTTAACCGCAAATAACAAAGTCATGGAATCAAGCTGTCACAAATTGGCCTCCACGTTCCTAAGGCACTTGAAGTGTGTGTATTGACAGGAAATATCAGGAAGAACTCAAGAGAGGAGAGGTGGAGAATGTAACTGGAGTTGGAAAATAATGTTCAAATGTATTTGCAAACCTAGCTGTGGACCCAGAGAGTAGGAGGAAGAGAAGGGGCTTTTGCTGAGATCCATTAGATGCCAGTTGGAGGAATGAGCAATTCACATTAGTTGTCTCATTTCTTCTTTGGAATAATCCTAAAGGTACATACTCTTTTCTCCATTTCCAATTAAGAACTGATGCTGTGAGAAGCAAGATCTCACAGTTTATAGGCAGCAGAGCTGTATTCAAACCTGAGTTGGTCTGGTTCTAACATCCTTGCTCTTTCTGATGTAAGCACTTTCTTTCTGCTGTAACCTTTCAACACCTCCGATTCTATGCTGAGGACAGGCCAACCATTCTGCTTGGGGGACGGGGTGCCTGTGATGACACAATTCATTACTGACAGTGTTCAGTGCGATGCCAACACAGAGGCCATTGAAAATGGGCTCTCTGAAATGAAAGCTGGGCTCAAACAGCGCCCACTTGCAAGGGGGCCTGGTTTAAATGGCCGACTGCTAGAGAAGAAAGGCATTAAAGGAAGCCCCTTCCTGCTGGGCTTGCAAAACTTCAGGTTCATGAATTCAAGAGCAGATTAAAGAGGAGAAAACAGGGTTTCGACTGCAGCCTCAGGAGTTTCCTGCATCTCTCAGGCCAGGAGGTTGCCTTTTCCAATGGTGCAATTAAACTGTGCTATCCAGCCTCACTCTCAGTTTTCAATTAATCTGCTGTAATGAATCCATCAACTAAAACGCATTTGCTAATTGAGGTGCATGCTGGCCAGGTCATCTCCCTTTCCCCATCCAACAGCAAACTCCCCCAGCTAAGCCAAGGTCAAATGGGTTGGTGGGGCCCACTGTTACCCCTGGCTAAGGGGAATGCCCAGTGGACAGGACAAGGAGATGCCTGGGAGAGAGTGCCTCAGAATACTAAGTCAGAGATGGAAATTGCTTCTTGGGGCACAACCTTTGATTTTTGCTTCTAAGCGAAAGCTCATGACATGTCCCAGCTGTATCATCTCCCTGGCCTGTGGCAGCTGTTATGTAACAGTAAGGGCATTCAACTTGTTGATAAAGAGCGCGGACTGTTGTTTCAAAGCAGATTGACTTTGTAAAGTTAGTACCTCTCTCTCAGTTTGCTCATCTAGACAATGAAAAGAATAGAACTGACCTCGGGGGTCAGAGTGAAGAATAAATGAAGGTGATGGGAACTCATCACACTGTCTTATTAGATACCAAGGGATATGATCAGCCTGGGCCCGCAGGGAATGGTGCAAGGGGAGCACAGTGGCAATAATGTATGACGAATGGGGCAGGGTGTGAGCTGGGGAGGAAGGAGTCAAGTGGCAGGAAATCACTGGAAAGTGAAGATCAAGGGGGTGTTTGACTGGAGAGTTGAGATCCTCCTTGAAGGAAATGCACAGGCAGGGTTGGAGAATGAGATGTAAGGAAGGTAGAACAGTAGGAGGACAGAAGCAATGTCAGAGTGTCCCCGTGTCCTTCTGTCCCAGCCTCTCGGCCATCTGCAGATTACAAATTCACAAAGTACAGTGACCACAGGTGTTGGATGTGAAGATGGGCTACAGAACTCTCCAAAGCCAATTTAGAGCCTCAAGAGCTTTTTCATTTCTTTTCTTTTTTCTCCTTTTTTCTTTTCTGACATAAAGTACTTGAGAGGATCAGCCCCCTGGCCAACCTTCCTTTGTCTCCATCTGTCTGGGGAAATGTCTTCAGCCAGCTTTAGTCAGTAGCTGGGAGCCTCAGCCTGGCAGCCAGCTCTGGGGATCTGCAGCCCAGACCATCCGCTTACCACAGCACTACCCTTGGGGCTGTGATTTATAAAAGAAAGGGAAAAAAGGACTTGAATACATTTCCCCAGGGGAGGACAGGGGCCTGGAACACCTGCCAAAGTAGAGAGGGAACATCAGGTCCCTGAGTTCAGACTCATTTCCCTCAGTCAGAAACGTGGGCCATGGAAGGGGAGGTCCTGGGAATTTGATTTGACTTCAGTTCTAAGAAGGGTGAGGCTACAGGACAACAGAGGAATCCGGTCCAGGGGCTGGGAGTCAAGGAGGATGTCCCGTGTAGGATGCCGCCTTGGAGAATGCAGTGGGTCAGGCCAGAAAATTGCACAGTGACTATGGGATGCTGTTGCCTTTGCTGCCAGAGACAATATGCCTGATGCTGGGATAAGGGACAGCGTCCAGCATATTCCAGCTGTACTCGCTGCCACTGGAAGAGGATGTAAGTCACACAGGCTATCTTACTGACATCAGATTGCCCTCTGCAGACATCTAACTCAGACTTAGGTATCTGCCTCTGGATTTACCATGCTTGAAATGGGGAATCAATTTCTTTAAAAATCATCTTCCCCAAGAAACATAGCTCAGGAACCACGAGCATCAGAGGAAGAAATGTCACAGTGGAAGAGGGGAGGGAGCTGACTCTCCCTCATGATGGCCCCATGTGTCAAACCTATGGGTAGGTGTCAAAGAATATTGGCCGCTCTTCATACATTCATTCAATAAATATGTATTGAGTGCCTCCTTCATGACATATATACGCTATGAAAAATAGAGACAAATTCCCTGCTTTCAGAGATCTGGGAAAGCAGATATTAAACCAGGAATTACAGAAGACGATGAGTAATGTGTTCAAGCACATCGATGACAGGCAAGGGTGGCATGTCACAAGAGGTAGAACTGGGGAGCAATCCTACAAGTTATTTAGTTCAAACTCAGGTGTTTCTAATAAGGAAAGAAAATCCTCAAAAGGGGAACTTAGTATAATTTAATGCTGATGGGAAATAATGAAGATGCCTCTAGATATTATCATCTGGCTGATCCTGATCCTTGAGAATTAGAGGAGATGGAAACTTTTGAGTCTGAGTCTTAGTTCTTCCACAAAACTGTCACCAATGACCTCAGCCTTAAACAATCCCTCTCTTCTCTGCAGTCAGTTCTCTGCCTTCTGATTGTCTGGCCTACTCAGCTCTAATGCACCCTATTCCAACTAGAGTGGACTGACTAGATGCCTCCATAATGAGCTGTTAGGTTCCCTACATTCTGCTCACTTTAGAACTATAGTTACTCAACCCTGAAATACAGTCTCACTTCCCTACAGAAGAGGGAATTAATATCCTCAGGGAGATGAGCTGTGAGAACCATAGATCATTTCCCCAGAGATCTTTGGACCCCCCCCCCCCCTCTAACCTTGGATCTCTACTCCTAAGAAACCAGGTTTCAGATTTTACTCTTTAAGCTCAATACTTTGTTCCCTATAACCCAGGACTGAGTTTTCCTTGACTCCTTGGACTATGCCTGACCTGGAACCTATGGCTAGACTTCCCTCCCCAGAACTCCCACCTCCTCAAGTACGGCTAATTGTTGCCTCCTGCCTGCCCTCAGCTGAGCTGACCATCACCAGTCTGGACGCTGCACAAAGGGTGAGTTCTCTGAGCCTTGTCTGGATAGATGCTCCAAACTCAATGTCTACTGGATTTCTGGTTAAGTAACTCACCCGTTACATCTCCTTTGCCCCTCGACCTCTGATTTGTCAGTTTCAAGTTTCCCGTCATTTCCACATATACAATTCGCTCTGGTTACAGGTCTGTAGCTAACACCAACCCTTCCTCAGAGTCCCATTTCTGGATTCTCAACAGCCTGCCCTTCCAGGACAAGGCTGCGTCATGGGATTCTTTGTATTCCACGGCTGGTCTCACATACAGATGATTCTCAGGGGCTCTTTGAGTGATGGGCTGGTCCTTCTCATGTGGGTGCACTTCCCAAGGGGTCACTGAAGCAAGGGTACATTGAAGGACCCAGTCAACCTCCAACTGCTGTGATGACTGCACAGGGGCCAGGGAGTCCATGTCTCCTCTGCCAGCCCAGCCTGGTCCACTGTCCTCAACTCCAATTCCCAGCCAAGTGTCATGCTGTCAACCCCCAGCTGCCCTCATCACAGTTGCTTGGGAGTCACCAGGACGCTGCCCATGCTCAAGAGGCATAGAAAATGAAAACACTGCTCAGGCTCTGCATTTTTCCCCATGTTTCCACCGCATCCCGCTCTCCTTTCCTATTTTCCCTTTCTTCTCCTCCCCCTTCCACCCCACTACTTACAAGAAAAAAAATAATAACAAATAGGAAGGCTAATTCTAAGTCTGTGCAGTCCCAGCGTGTATACCAGTCCACCTTTAGGCGTTATTTTCTCCTGTGTCTGGCTTTGACAAGACTGATGACATTTACGTTTTCCAAAAGCTTCAGTCAGAGGCACTTTAGCTGCAATCACCTCCATCTAATTTCCCTAGTCAAATTTTCTTTTTGGCTTAAATCACACAACAAAACTACGGCCTGAGCTGTTCTGACAACTTGTCACCAAATAAGGCTCAGCCCAAGTGGGCAGTCTTGAGAACCAAGGACATAAGGGGAAAAAATGGACTAAGTGGCCTGAAATGAAGTGGGAATGGCTGGAGGAAGAGAGGAGATTGGTATGAGTCAATTTGTTAAAGTTCTAGAACAAGTGGCTCGGTACTCTTCGGGGCCCAGAACAAATAGAAAATGTGTTTTATTTCCCTAGAGAGGAAGTAATAGGGTGCTGTGGCTGGAAGGGTCTATCACCCAACTGCGTATGGGAGCCTTCATCCCAGAGAGGGAAGGCAGCTAGCTCTGGTGGCTCTCCAGCTTATGGGATAGAACCCCTAGGAGAAGGTAAGAGTACCTTGCTTTCCACATAACTCTGGATAGAAGGATTAGTGCCCTGGGGAAACTAAGGCCCAGATGTATTGCCCATAGATGCACAATGACACAGAACAGGGAGGAAACATTGCATCCATTTTTTAAATAAATGTATTTATTGAGGAATTATATACATACAGAAACGTACTCAAATTATATGGGCTCATCTCAATAAATTTTTGCAAGATAAACTCACTCATGCAACAACCCAGATCTAGAGAATGACAACACTTCAAGAAGCTCTGCCCATACTCCGCTCAGTCACTAAAAAGGACTAAAAGTCTCCAAAAGATATCATCATCCTGATCTCTAAAACCATGGATTAATTTTGCCTATTTTTGTACTTTATATAAATGGAATCATATAGGTAATATATACTTTTCTTTGTCTGATCCATGTTGTTAGATATGGGAAGAAGTCATTTTCATTTTTATATAGCATTCCGTTGTATAACGATGTCACAATTTATTTATTCATCAAACTTTTGATAGACATTTGAGTTATTTCCTGTTTGGGGCTCCTGTGAATAATGTTACTAAGAACATTCCTTATGTCTTGACACAGGAGTATGCATTTTTGTTTTGGTGCACACCTGGGAGCAGAATTGATAGCTCACAGGGTGTTTGTATAGTCAACTTTAGTGAATGATGCCAATCAGTTTTCCAAAGTGTCTGTAGCACTTTATCTTCCCGCCATCAGAGTATGAGAGTTTCAGTTGCTCAGCAGTCTCACCAGCACTTGGTGTTTCATTTTAGCCACTTTGATGAGTGTACGTGGTTTTAATTTGCATTTCTCTAATTCCTAAAGGTTTGCATCTTTTCCTACGTTACTGACTGGATATCTTTTGTTAAGGCTTCTGCCTATTTTGTTCTAATGGATTATCTGTCCCTTTCTCATTGATTTATAGGAATTCTTTATACAATCTGGAGACACGTTCCTTGTTGGTTATATGTATCCAAACAGAAAGTGTGACGTGTCACTTACAAAGGGAACTTCATGCCAACAATCTCAACTCCCCACTCTTTTCCGCATCCATCTCCCAGCTTTGTTTTAGGCTCAATGTCACTGTTGACTGGGGGAGAAAAATGCACAACGTGAGGGTTGTGAGTTAAGTTTTATTTGGGGCAAAATGAGGACTATAGGCCAGCAGACAGCATTTCAGATAGCCCTGAGGAACTGCTCCAAAGAGGCGGGGGGGAAGATCAGTGTATATGTGATTTTGGTGAAGGGAGACCCATGCAGTCAAGCACACATTTTGGCAGGAAGTTGCTGCTAGTCACGAGGAGCAGACGTCTCCGTTAATGATTTTAGTGTTTTTTAGATATGAGAAGATGCAAGAATTTGTGTTCATAAAATCTTCTCCTGAAAATATCTAACTATCTGAAGACCTGTTCTGCCAGTTTCTCCCAGAGCACAGAGTGCCTCATTCCTAATCTCTGTCCTGAACTCCTTTCAGGGTGTGTTGAAAGTCAGTGACTGCAGTGGCTAGTGACTTCATCCCAGAAGAGGCAGGTGACGAGTAACAAGTTTTAGCTGGCTTCCCGTTCTCCCTACTGTCAGCCCAAGCTCCCACAAACATTTCTTATTCTCTCTCCCTTCCCTGTGGCCTGGATGCGGGTACCCCCAGCATCACATGCCAGAGGCACTATGGCTCTCAGCAGACAGATGCACACTTACCCAGTCCTTGTTCTCCAGTCTTGGGTCACATGTTGGCCCTACCATGCCAAGGCTCACCTGTGACTATGAGCTCAGAAGGATCGGGGTAAATGCGGAGGTAAACCCAGTGGAGAAAGTAGTAGAGAGCTCATATATCCTCTGAAGCATAAGAACAGCATAGGGGACCCGACGTATCAGTGGGAGGACATTTTCAGAACAGTAAGCACTAGAGAACAGATCCACTTGTATGGAACATTTGCTTCATAAGTGAAAAGGCTACTGGTTTGGTTGGAAAACAGGTTGCCACGACCTTGTCTCATCACTGCTTTGGGTGACCAGCTTATTTTGGTTTGCCCGGGATGGTCCCAGGTTTAGCTCTAAAAGTCCTGCATCCTGGGAAACCCCTCAGTGAGAGAGAGTGAGTCTTCACCCTCTTGTTGCCTCTAAATAGCTGTGTGCCATGGGGAAAACTACTTTCCTACTCTGGGCTATAAAACTACCATCTATAAATTGAGCTGGGAATAGGATAGCAGAGCTTTACTTTTCCCTCCATACCTGACTGTGTTGTTGTTCTAGGATCTTTTAGCAACTTACAGTCAAGAGGCAGATGCAAAAATTCTATAATGGAGGTGGGTGTATGCCTATCTCTGTGTTAACCTTCCCCTAATAATAATGTACCAAGTACTGAGAGCCACAGTGTGCCAGACACTGTGTTAACGTGTTCTGTGTTCACAATTCCCTTTAATCCTCAAGACATCCCTGGGATCTAAGCATTACTGTCATCATTTCATTCCTGTATGGGGAAACAGAGGCTCGGAGAGTTTGAGCACCAGGACAAATATAACACATCTAGTCAAAAAAAGACTAGCATTCAGCCCCCAGTCTGCTTATTTCTAAAGCCCCTGGCGTGCTCTACCAACTCACATCTAATTGCTCTGTGCTTTCATGTCATTGCTTGTAAAATGATGCTCTTTCACTCCCCACCTTACACCTGTCCCAGAACAAGGTGCTTTCATATGCATCATCTCATCTGATAACTACCTGACAGGGTTGTCATGTGATCAAGTAAAAAACCTTGGAAAATGTAAAACTTTCTCTAAATAAAAAGGATTATTATGAATAATGCCTGAAGAAAACCAAAGCACATTCACAAGGTTTGGACAAGTAAGATATGGCAGGTCTGAACAAATGCTTCCTCTCTGAAATAAGCTTTCCAGATTTGATGTTCCATGTGCCTAAAGAGACTGGAAGCTCATCCAGAAGACGGAAAAAAGATATGAGAACAAAAGAGAAGGCAAGAGTCAGGGAACCCAACAACCAATTTCCGTGACTCTACTCCCAGCAGCAAGAGAATTTACTGGAAACGTAAAGGTTTGGACATTTAAACCATGTTGCTCAGGCTGTGTGCACATCTTGAATGGTATGAAAATTTATGTCAGATCAGATTTGAATATGGAGATTGGACTCTTCTCACCATTGAAAGGCTAGGTAAGCCTTGGTCCAGATGGCAAGGAAGAGAAAACAACAAAAACCAACACCAACCAAAATCAAGGTAATAATAGGACTAGAAGAAGTGGGTGAAAAGCCCAGCAGAGGGGACTAAGGATGGTCTGGGATGGTCACATGCCTAAGCTGTGGACTCTGAGAGGATTTTTAGCTGTCAAGGGCAGCAGAGAAATGCCTACTCCAAGGACCTCCAGTTGAGGTCCTGAGGAAAGTTATAGACCTTTGCCCCAGAAAAAAATATACAAACGTAAAATCACATACACAGAATGTTCCAGTGCAGGGGATCTACAAACCCAAAACCTATCCCCAAGACCTCTAACCACCACCAAACCCCATTTTTAAAAGAAGGAAACTTGGGGCTTCCCTGGTGGCGCAGTGGTTGAGAATCTGCCTGCCAATTCAGGGGATACGGGTTCGAGCCCTGGTCTGGGAAGATCCCACACGCCGCGGAGCAACTGGGCCCATGAGCCACAACTACTGAGCCTGCACGTCTGGAGCCTGTGCTCCGCAACAAGAGAGGCCGCGATAGTGAGAGGCCCGCGCACCGCGATGAAGAGTGGCCCCCGCTCGCCGCAACTGGAGAAAGCCCTCGCACAGAAATGAAGACCCAACACAGCCATAAATAAATAAATAAATATTTTTTTTTAAAAAAAGAAGGAAACTTAAGACTCATAAAGGTATGCTGGTTTCTCCAAGATAAGCCAGATCGTGGATGGTAGATTCTAGACGGCTGCCTAGGTTTCCTGTCTCTAGACCAGAACTAGTCCCATGGAGGAAGCTGGAAGAAATTCCTGTCTTCAAGGCTAGAGTCTGCACCTATTGTACTCCTTATAGACAGCCCACAACTGTTTTCAACCTTGCTGTCTATATTGGAAGGTCCACTTCTGCCCCGATGTACCCACCAACCTGGGTATGTATTTCTGGTGTGATTCTTCACCATGAAGGTATATTAAGATTCAGGGGAAACTGAGCTGCCTCCCTGAAGCTAATAGAGATTTCCTGAGCCCTTGAATGAAGATAGAAAAGGTAGGAACAAGTGGCCAAGACAAACTCCAGAAGTGGCACTGGTTTTGATTTAAAACCCACTTTTCCATCCTTTGTCCTGGCTCCAACTGTGGATGTTTTCCATATTCCTGGAGCCCATCAGGGAGGGAAGGGGCAGCTGGCCCTTTACCCAGAGGGTGCCTAAAAGCCCCATCCCCTTCAGCTTCTTGAGGCCATGGCAGGGAGTGTGGGAATGTTAGTTGCTGTGCAGCACTCCTGGGGGCAGGGGGGCATTGGTGGGGAATGCCAGATGGTGTCACCCTGAAGGAGGCCACAGCCACAGCAGGGCCCAGTGTGGTGAGGTCCAGAGGGAAATTCGCCATCTTCAAGCCCAGTGCCCTGGCTTAGCAGGAGCTTCTACAAACCCCTCAACAGCTGACTGATCTCCACATGGCAATGCACCCAGATATAGTTCAGGCCTTGGGGGGGGATTGTTAATTTTATTATCACTGTTCATTGTGATCATAACTATTGGAAAGTTTCCCATGCTCCCTGCCATCCCAGCCCAACCTCTGCCGTGGCTTCTTCCCTCTCTCACTTCCTCTTTCACACAGCCGCTCATTTAATGTACTTCCAGAAAACAGAATCCACTGTTGGGAGTTTTGCTTTTGAAGGCCGATTTCCTGCAGCCTCACGACTACTCCTAACAGCAGCATGGCTGGCAAGAGAAAGTCATTAGGAAGGAGAGGCAGTCTCCCCAGCTCCCTGGTACCCGTGGGCTTCTGTTCTCTGCTGGGGCTGCAGAGCAGCTTAGAGCAGGCGGAGGCACAGGTGGAGAAGCTGGAGAAAGGAGGAGGAAGGGAGAGGCTTTGGCCTGGGAAATGGTGTTGCCTGGGGGGAGCAGGAGCTCCAAGGCCTGGATCCAAATTCCAGAGAAACAGCAGTGGCCACTGGGAAGGCCTGCCCGTCCATGTTAGACCCCTCTCTCTTAATCCAAGCTCACATCTCCAGTGGCCTGCAGTTAAAATCGATACCTCATTGGTTGGTTGGTTGGTGGGCTGGTTGATTGACTGGCTGGTAGGTTAGCTGGTTGGTGACTGGGTGGGTTGGTTGGTTTTAGGCCAAGACTCATCTGTAAACCTATAAGGCCATAGAGAGGTCACCACATCTCTCGCCTCCATGGCCTCTGCTCTTCCATCCTCTGCTTTCTGCTCAAAATTTGGCACAAAGGAAAGAAAACACTTCACAATGTTACAGCTCACACACTGCATCACGGACTTTATTGTGACATCTGGAGGTTTTCCACGGCCCTGCCTGGGAAGCCCCGGGCTTGTGTGACAGCTCTTTGGGGAGAGCCCCTGCCTCCTCCAATCTATCACGCCCCACACCCCATGCCTCATCGTCTCCATTTCCTCTGCACCATCTAACAGGGGATGAGCGCTTGCATCTTCTTTTTTCTTTTCCAATTTTATTATATCCTTTACTTAACACATATGCAAGGTTTACTATGTACCAGGCAGTATCCTGAGCATTTTGTAAAGATTGACTGATTTAAATCTCATCCCAAACCTCATGTTACAGAGAGGGAAACTGAGGCAAGAGTAGTTTAAATAACTTTCCCGAGGTCACAGAGTCACAAGTAGCGGAGCCGGGATTCTCAGGTAAAGATGTCTCCCAAGCCCGTGCCCTCAACCATGATGATATGATGCTTCTCTCCTGCTGTGGCCAGAGGCCTCCCCATCCAAGACTCAAATGTCTGCTCACCAGCCTCCCTGCCTTCTCTCCCCCCACTCCCAATCCACACCATATTTGCTGCCATAATGTTCTGTCTCAAGATCTATTTCCTTCTGCTGCTTTTGCCTGGATTTCCTGGCTCTGAAATGAACAGTGTAAACCACCAGCTTGCACACGTCCCAGCCTCACCTTGTCACTGCTCTCCAGTTGTTTTAATTGTATAAAAGCTCATCTCCCCGTGTGGCAAACTGTGACAGTTATATCTGGATGTGCTCAAGGCCAAGGCCTTCAGACCTGCAGGGACGTTGTTGCCCAGGCCTCGAGTTTAGCCTCGAGGCCTTCTAAAAACCCACCCGTCAGAACCAGCCGTCAGCAGAGTCTGCCCCTGAGAATCTGCCCAAACCCAACAGACACACAGTTCTGAATTCACTCAGCTTGCATTCTCAGGATGTCCTCCAGCTCAGACTCCAGCTCTCCATTGTCAGTCCCCACCCATCTCTGCTTCTGGCAGCTCCGTAGACTTGGCAGCTACAGGCCGACCATATCAGTACCTGACCTTGGCTCTTTCCCTACACATGAGGCTGAGGTCTGGCTTAGCCAGACCCTGCTGGGGTCTGACTTTGGCCCGTTCACATTTGCGGCCTTGTTACTCTCACTCTGGTCCCAAGATCTTGAATGGCCCCTCTGTTACCCCTTCTACTCAGCCTGGGCGAGGCCTCTCCAATTTCAGCCTAATTAAAAAACACCCCATCTTGTAGCTTTCACTAGGAATAAGGAACTGCCTGCTTCTCTTCCAAAATCTGCATCTCATTTGTTACCAGTACTTTCTCCCTTTGGGTCCCTTCAGTTTTCCAGAGCCTATTAAACCAGCCACGTCTGCCTTATTCATATAAGATTAGGTTACGATATATGCAATTCCCTTCCTTTCATGTCTCAGGCAATTTATTCTTCATCTTCTTCAGTGTGTCACATGTGTTTTGTCCTTCTCCAGCATTCTGTATTTTTTTCCCAGGCTGGGATTTGAGTTTGATATGAATATTGCCACCAGCTAGGCTCTCTATTACTCAGTTTGGGTGGAATGGGAGCAAGAGGGGTCCCCATGTTTCTGATGTGGAAACTGGGTACTTTATTGAATTTGGCCCTCCACAGAGGAAAAGAAATGCAAGCCACGGGCACCAGATTACTGCTAACTGGGGATGAGGGTAGGGAATGGAAAATAATCCTGAGATAGTTTTAGCTGCAATGCACTGGTTTCTGCATCCTTCTCCACAATGCCTGTTTTAGAAATGGGTACCTCCAGATTCATAATTGCTGTTGAATATATGAAGGAAGGGGGAAGGAAGGGAAGGGAAGCGAGGAAGGGATAAAAGTAAGCTTTGTGAGATGTTGAGAATACGCCTCTAGCACTTCCTTAGCTGCCCAGGGAATCAGCCAGAAAAAGTCTAGCCTGAGTTAAAGAGCTGCATCTCTAATCTTCAAGCCATGAGTCTTAGCAATTGTAATTATTATCATTAGCTTCTTAGCTAGGCTCAGAACTGGCACACTGGCACTTCTAGCCACATTCCTCTGCCCAAAGCAAATCATGAGCTTCACCCAATGTCAAGAGGTGGGAAATTCACTGCACATCTAATGGGAGGGGGCAGACTTCAGTTACATGGCAAAGAGTGTGATGGGATGAAGTGAGAGAAGAAGCAGGACCAATAATTCAGTCCACTACAAATGGGTCTACTTGCGTCATACCCTCTGTGCTCCTCCCAATATCTGTTCTTTATCTATCAACCTCTTAGTTTCCATTCTCTCCAGGCACAGCAGCCATCTATAGACACAGCTGATTTGCAGGCCATCAGGGGTGAAATTGGATCTTTTTCTTTGAAATGTGGGCACTTCCAATGATCAGAACTATACTTTGGTACTTGACAAAAGTCCAGACCATGAGGGGCTCAGCCAACTGCAGAGGGTTCCCTAATAAGCCAGTGCCAACACCCACCCCTAGGAGGCCAAGGCTTGGGTGGGCCAGCAGAAGGGCTGGGAGCGTGGGCCTATTGCACTTCAAGCTCAGATAGGAGCGGAAGGGACCTACTGCCCTCCCAGAGCTGGACCTACCCCCAAGAAGCATTTGACCCCCAAGTAAGGGTTCAGCCCTATTTTGAGGACAAGGTACAGTTAATAGCTTTGAAAACACACAACTGGAATAAAAATTGTTACCAGGGGCTTCCCTGGTGGCGCAGTGGTTGAGAATCTGCCTGCCAATGCAGGGGACATGGGTTCGAGCCCTGGTCTGGGAAGATCTCACATGCTGCGGAGCAACTGGGTCCGTGAGCCACAACTACTGAGCCTGCGCGTCTGAAGCTTGTGCTCCGCAACAAGAGAGGCCGCGACAGTGAGAGGCCCGTGCACCGCGATGAAGAGTGGCCCCCGCTTGCCACAACTAGAGAAAGCCCTCGCATAGAAACGAAGATCCAACACAGCCAAAAATAAATAAATAAATAAATAAATAAATAAAGAAGTTTTAAAAAAAAAAAATTGTTACCAAAGTGGGGTCTTCAAATTTTAGATAAAAGTAATTGCCTTTGAAAGCTTCAGTCAATCAAGTTGAGCTGAATGCAGTGAGATGACTTAATGCAGCTGGGCTAGAGAGTCAGGAAGAGGCCAAGGGAAAGGTCAAGGGGACAGTGCATGTCTGAAGCACAATACCCATCTGTGTTTGCCACCAGAAGACAAGAGAAGGCCGGAGGGTGGAGAGAATGGTTCCTCTCCTTAAGATTGGTCCCCGGGCATGTCTGCATTAAAGAAGCTTGGTTGGTGAGCTCTGGGCATGCCTGGCAGTGGTGGCCCTGCGCTTCCTCCGATGACGGCATACCCCTGCTCAAACCTGTTGCGTTCCTCAGTGTCAACAAGAATAGAAGCCTGCCTGGCACCTGGCACAGTGCCTTCATTCATTCTAACATTTATTCTGGGGCTTCGTGAATAAGACAGATTCTTTTCCTTCAAGAAGCTCAGGGGCTCTTCAAGCAGACAGATGAGAAGATCAACATTTCAACTGAGGTTGATAAGTGTTGTGATAAAGACCTGCTCCCGGTGCTATGGGAGCATGGAGAAGAAGCCCCTGGCCAGAGCAGGATGGGCAGGCCAGGCAGGAGATGCTGACATGAGTTGCCTGGTTGAGGGAGGGGCTACTGAGCAGTCTAGAAAAGAACAATGCAAGCAAAGTTGAGATAATTGCGAACTATAGGTGAATCTCCATGCTAGGACGAAGGCTGTGTCACCCAGGACAGGACCAGTGACCAGTCCACAAAAGGGCAGGCAGTGACCAGTCCATAAAAATTCAATTTCAACCACCAGAAAAGCATCAAATAAGGGCTGTGTCCAGGATTCAGGGTACATCTGTGCTACTCCATCCACCTCTGTCCCCTCTCTAGTTCCCACAGAAAGATCCCACATTTCCAATTGCCTTTTTTTTAAACATCTTTAATGGAGTATAATTCCTTTACAATGGTGTGTTAGTTTCTGCTTTATAACAAAGTGAATCAGCTATACATATACATACATCCCCATATCTCTTCCCTCTTGCGTCTCCCTCCCATCCTCCCTATCCCACCCCTCTAGGTGGTCACAAAGCACTGAACTGATCTCCCTGTGCTATGCAGCTGCTTCCCATTAGCTATCTATTTTACATTTGGTAGTGTATATATGTCCATGCCACTCTCTCATTTCGTTCCAGCTTACCCTTCCTCCTCCCCATGTCCTCAAGTCCATTCTCTACGTCTTCGTCTTTATTCCTGTCCTGCCCCTAGGTTCTTCAGAACCTTTTTTTTTTTTCAGATTCCATATATATGTGTCAGCATACCGTATTTGTTTTTCTCTTTCTGACTTACTTCACTCTGTATGACAGTCTCTAGGTCCACCCACCTCACTACAAATAACTCAGTTTCGTTTCTTTTTATGGCTGAGTAATATTCCATTGTATATATGTGCCACATCTTCTTTATCCATTCATCAGATGATGTACACGTAGGTTGCTTCCATGTCCTGGCTATTATAAATAGAGCTGCAATGAACATTGTGGTGCATGACTATTTTTGAATTATAGTTTTCTAAGGGTATATGCCCAGTAGTGGGATTGCTGGGTCGTATGGTAGTTCTATTCTTAGTTTTTTAAAGAACCTCCATACTGTTCTCCATAGTGGCTAATCTCCAAAATTTACAAGTAGCTCATGCAGCTCAATATCAAGAAAACAAACAACTCAATCCAAAAATGGGCAGAAGACCTAAATAGACATTTCGCCAAAGAAGATATACAGATTGCCAACAAACACATGAAAGGATGCTCAACATCACTAATCATTAGAGAAATGCAAATCAAAACTACAATGAGGTATCACCTCACACCAGTCAGAATGGCCATCATCAAAATATCTACAAACAATAAATGCTGGAGAGGGTGTGGAGAAAAGGGAAGCCTCTTGCACTGTTGGTGGGAATGAAAATTGATACAGCCAATTGCCTTTTGATTTTCCAGCCAGCCAGCAGGTTCCCCAGGCTTTCCTGACAGAAAGACTATTTCAGGTTCGGTGTGAGCAACAGCCCAGGGGCAGGGTCACTGTCAACGTCCAGTAACTGTGAGTCCCCAGGACGTCCTCTGCCCTGTCCCTTGAACTGGAATTAGTTTGAACAAGTCCACTTGTCCCATGAGACTATGAGCTCCTCGACAGCCTCTGCCAGACACAATATCAGGCCTGTAGTAGGGGTCAGATGAATAACAGAAGGAAAAAAATGATTGATGAAAGAACAAATCCATGAAGGAAAACTTTCTCCAGCAGTGTGAGAGAATAGTAATGTAAATTTTACCCTAAATGTCATTGGATGAGAAACTATGTTCTTGCTTATAAAGGTATAAAAATACTCTGTTATGGAGACAGACTATAAGAGAGGTGGGGCGTGGAGGCTTATGGGAAAGAGGCCCTTGAAAGGCAGACTTTGAAGAAAAAGATTGACTTTTTACATCATGTATTCTGGGGGTGGCTGGACACATACACCTTTAGTGAGTGGTTATTTTCTGTCAAGCATGATGGTAAGTATTTTGCACGTACAAAGATTCCTGTAGTAGATTTGGTATTTTCACCATTTTGCCTATGAGGAAGTCAAGGCATAAAGAAGTTAAGTAAATTAAACAAGAAAATATAGGTAGAAAGAAGAGGAACAGGGTTAGCAATCCAGCTGTTAGACTCCAGATCCTGCCATCCTAACCCCATGGCTACACAGCTGTGCTGTACACACATGTGCACACACACACAATTGAGAAACGGCCTGACTTGCCCCAAATGCAAGTCATTCCAATAGGGTGACAGACATAGGCAGAGGACCAAGGAGAGGCATAGGTGTATATGGAGATATGGTGATCATCTTACACAGACAGATGTCAAGATCCCAGGACCTGAACTACCCTTCATGCCCTATCAAGGGCACCCGTCACTGTGAAGTTCACAAGGGAAATCTATATGCAGAAGACAAGCTCTACTTTATAACTTTGAGGACCGAGGTCCAGTGCATCTCCTGGTGACTTGGGCTGGACCACGGGATGAACTCCTTCTGCCTAGACCACAAGCATTCCTTCCGGCCTCTCTTCTGTATTTTGTCTCTCCAAGACTGAAAAATATCTAGGAAGAGTAAGCCACCCAGGGAGAAGCAAGAGCCAGAGAAAGCTTACCCCAATGGCAGGGTCTGTTCTACAGACCTTGAGCAAGAGGCTGGATACTGAGGCCTCTGTTCCAGACCAGACCTCCACGTGCAACTGTGTCTGGACAGTTCAGAGGCAGCTCACACTAAACAAGCCTCAACTCAAATGTAGGACCTCCTTTGCAAACTGGATCTCCTATGCTCCCTCTTTCAGGAAGTGGTGTCACTGCCCCATGAATTGTACAAACCAGAAACGTGGAAATCACCCTTGACACCCACCTTTCCCCCACACCCCAGATCCTACCCATCAGCTAGTGATGTCAGTGTTACCCCCAAACAGCACTTGGGTTTATTCACTTTGCCCCTTTCCATTGCTATCACCTAAGCTACTGTCCCATCTCACCACCTTTGGGGATCTCCAAAACCGGCACTGTGTCACTTTAGAATCCAAAGTGTCCCACAGGAAGCGGGGGGGCACGACTCTGCAGAAAGGGCAATGCCATCTCTCTCATCCTCCTGACATGCTCTGGTCTTGTTTGGTTTATGATGGTATTTTCTTATTTGGTACTAGAATCCTCCTAATTCTTCTTAACAAGATGGGACGTGGCCATGAAAATATTTTGTACTTTTTTTTTTACCACTCAGAGATTAACACCTACCCACATGCATAGGGTCATCTAACTTAGTAACTACTAATTTTTCCTTTACAAAAATGCAGGTGCTCTCAATTACCTGATCTTTTATGACAGCATGTAGCTATTAATAATGTGCCTCCTGGCCGATAGTTTCAAAACACAAACATAAAACACTGAATCAACTTCCTTCAATGTTTAATGTTTTAGGAATGAGTGAGAGGATTCTTTTCAAAGAAACCTGTGCTAAGGCAAGAGCATCTTGAAATGAGTATTTGAAATGTTAATATTATTACATGATTTTATGGCCAAAAATGATATAAATGATTCACTTCTAAAATTTATCATGTAGACACACTTTACAAAGTTGAAAATGGACTATTCTACTATGTCTAAAGTCTTTAAAATTAAGTATTTAATTTTTTAATCCATTTGTTAAAAGTATAAAAAGGAAGCACCTTCAGATTTGTTTTCAAGAACAACTGACTTGACATCAAGGAAAATAGAAATTTATTAGCCAAATCTCAGCAAAAACCTTCATATATTTCATGGATGTAAAAGCAGCCAATGACATACACTTGACCTTCTTGTACTCTGACCTACATATATTTACAAAATGTTTTTTTCCAGCAATAGACAGACGATAAAACTAAAGATTGAAATGAACTATTTAAAAATTGAATTTCTATATTGCAAAATGATACACTAAGATTCAATAAATATTATGAAGCATATTCAAGCATATTTTTGAACCATTAACAAAATAAACAAAAATATTTTAAGTACTATTTCATTGTTATGTCAATATTATTAATTTCTGTATATTATATATGTGCATATATTTTTTTATAAGGCACATTATATGTCAGTATACTTTTTAGAAATAAAGAAACAAATACATATTGTGGGGACACCTGCTCAATGTTATCTTACTGCTAGAGCACATAATCTAACAATGTGGGCACAATATTGTAATCTGAGCTGCTGCAGAGCCCCCTAGGGTCTCCCCACACCCACCCTTTCACCACTTCAATCCACTCTCCATCCCACAGCCTGACTCATCTGTTCAAACTCAGCTCTTATTATGGCCCTCAAGACAAAGACCCACATCTAATGCCTTGTCTTCACTCATTGTCTATGGTCACCTCCCTCCTATAAGGCAGGGCCTTTGCACATGCTGTTCTCTCTGCCTGGAACGCTTCTCCCTTTCCTCTCTGATGAAAGGGATCTGGAAAGGATCCTTGGTCCACTACCATCCACTCCCAGCGGCCGCATGGTGCCGCTGTTGTAGAGTAATGCAGCACAGTGCAAAAGGTGTGAATCCATGGTGCGCTGAGGATCCAGACCCCACCGAAGTGATGGGAGAGCCCTAGATGGGATCCCAGCCTCGGACTCATGCTTAGCAATGGTTCTCTGAACACACCCACATTATAAACACTCCAAGGATAGAGGCCATATAGGCTTTATCCATCAACATACTCTCAAAGCCCAGCACACTGCCTGGAATATTCAAAACATGTTCATTCAATATTTGTTGAATAAATCAATCACTTTGTGGAGAAGTTGGGGCCATCAACCGCATGCTGTGTCAAAACATCCTTCCTCCTGCAATGGGTCCAGGCCCCCAGGCTTGGCACACTTTTCCTTAATTCTGTTTCATTGCATGGCATGTGTGGCCCTTCCTACACCCTCCAGCATGCCATAGTATTTTCTGGATCCAACTCCCAGGGAGAAGGGATTAGGAGCTTCCATCTCTTCCCTCCCCCTGGACCCTGGAGCTTCTTATGCAAATCAAACCACCTTCTTCTTTGACAGTCAAAGAACTGATCGCAATACCAAAGGTTATAATTCCAGAGTAATGGAGGTGTACTAGGCTTTGCAAAACCAATAGAGCCAACTAAGAAACTCTCAGCTGTCTAAATGTCAGTTTTCCTTGGAGGAAACTCTACTCTGATACGTTTAGAGCTGATATCAGCTCCAGGGGGTTGGGGGTGAGCGTGTTGTCAGATGTGTGTGACTGGCCAGCCATGTGCAGACAGTGTCATGCAGGATATTCATCTCAGCAGGTCCACAGGCACGCTCTTCCTCACTGGGGGTGACACAAGGCCTTCTTAGCTATGAGGCTCCCTAGAGGATCCAAAGGTGGCTTTTGAGAGCCACAGAAAGGTATAGAGAAACAGAGGAACGAAACAGCCGCCACCAGGAAAACAAGTTACTTACTCTTCTCCTATCATGAAGTAAGTGCAGTGATGCACCAAGTTCAAGCACAGAGCAGACTGGACTGCAGACCCATGGGCTTCACAATCCAAGGATGTACCAAGGTGAAAAGTAAAGACCACAGGTGATGCCAGGCTGACTCTGCAGAGAGAAGAGATGGCAGTTCTGAGAGGATTTTCCTGCTACCTCAGAGATTGGGGTCAGGGCAGGTCTGGTGGGCATGTGCCCAGAATGGGTCTAGAGGCAGGAGGGATGAGAATCAGTGGATGCATGGAATTCTAGAAAAGCTGGGAAGATGAATGGCTTAGCTAGAGAAGCAAGCCTCTCTCCAGGTCTCATGTGCCATCCTGGGGTGGGGGGGTGGCGGATAAAGAAAATACCATTGACTGTGGATGAGATGAATGCATTTCTAAGCTTGGGGCTGGCCAGGAATTGGTTTCTCTGTACAGACTCTACATGTAATGCTTGATATTTCCACTATGGAGTGTTTTTCTGTGAATTTAACTTCTAAATAAAGCTATGTGGTGAGATTTCTTTTTCGGGAGTTCAGATATTCCCAGGAGTGCTTGGAATGGAGAGAAGATGTGCCAAATGGCAAAACTCCATAAAACTAATTACCTGGGAAATTTTATGGAGAAAATGCATTGTGATACTGGTGTTCCATGTAGTTTATAAGTCAGGACAAGCCCTGCACTGATAAGCCATAAATGAAAATACTGAACATGCAATGTCTATTAAGCTGTGGCCGCGGAGTCTGAATCACTTGTTAAATGTGCCCTCAACACATGAGTAACACCAGCCACAGTGATGAGACCACCAGCCCCCTCTCTGCTCAATGCTGAAGCGCTAGCCTCCTTTCAGTTTGCATTTTGGTTTGGGTTCTGACTTTCCCTGTGGTCCAGAGCTGAATGGGGTCATCTTAGCCTCACCTGAAATGTTCCAATCTGGCCTCTGGCCACTCTATGCTAGAGTTCTAGGCTACCCATTCCGCCCCCATGTCCTCTGACACTGACTCTATAGATTCTCTTTCCCATCTCCATAAAGATGGGAGTACAGAACAAATTAAAGTGATGCTATAAATACATTATACTAAACATAGAAATATATATTAGCCATATGATAAGACATAGGAACACACATTGAACTAAACCTCCACCACCTCCTCCTGCATCCTCATACACACCCAATGCCCTTGCTCCTTATCACACTGAGAACGTTGAAATAGAAAGAAGAGAGGCCTTCACCAAGCTCCATCATCACACATATCCAGCTACGGGCATCCAATCACTTGGCCTCCCTACCTGCACTCTGTCCATGGATGTTTGTATTCTGAGCTCAGCCTAATGCCTCTTCTTGTGCACTGAAGCTCGTCCCTTCTCACCAACTTGGCCTTGCTCCAGCATTCTTCCCCTTTCTCTCTTACATCATCAAATTTTTTCCTCTCTACCGCATTATTCCCATAGATCTATGTTAGACACACCCTAGAGTGACTCATCCAGGGAGTCACTTTCTTGGGTAATCCCACCCCTGTGAGTGCAAGCAGGACCTATGACTTGATTCTAACCCATAGAATAGGACAAAGTTGGGGAAGGGGGCAATGTAACTCCCTGGATTATACTATGTTATCTGGCAAAGGTGAAAGGATCTTGAAGACGTAATTAAGCTCCCTGCTCCTGTTGACTTTGAGTCAATCAAAAGGGAGGTTATCATAAGTGGGCCTGACCTAATCAGAGTGAAGCCCTTTAAAAAGGACTTAGGTGATATATAGTAGGTCCTTATTAGTTTTCCATTTTATATATAGTAGTGTGTATATGTCAATCCCAATCTCCCGATTTATCCCTCCCTCTCCCTTTCCCCCCTGGTAATCATACGTTTGTTTTCTACATCTGTGACTCTATTTCTGTTTTGTAAATAAGTTCATTTGTACCATTTTTTTTAAGGTTCCACATATAAGTGGTATCATATGATATTTGTCTTTCTCTGTCTCGGCATTATTTCATTCTTTTTTATGGCTGAGTAAATGACCTATATGGGAAAAAAATCTAAAAAAGAGTGAGTATGAAATAGAACAGGACCCTGTGGTCCCTCCCCACCATGTCCTCAGCCTGCCTTTTGTCCATAGAAAAACTTTAGCCAAAGAATAAGTTTAATCAGAGAAGTGAGAAAATGCAGAAACAAAGGAAAATAGTCAAAGGAGACCAAATAATAATATTTTAGTCTTTAAGCATTATCAAGGACCCTTAGTTCCTTCTCAGGGGCTATAGATAATATTATGAGCCATATCCTGTGAGCTCTCCTATAGATACTGAAACCTCCACCAGGTGGAAGAAGTTAACCACATGATGCCCAGACTGTAGTCATGACATAAGCTGCCACAATTCTGAGAACTGGCTTCAAGGAAATGTGAACAAACCGACCCTGGAACTGAAGATTAATTGTACTTAAAACCATCAAGATGACACTGGTTAGACCACCGATGACCAATTTCAAGATGACTCTCAGAGCTGACAGTGCTGTTTCTGCATGTGGCCCCCTCCCTCTGTCTATAAATGTTCTTGATCCCCGATTGTCGGGAGAAGGGAGTCAGCCTTTGGACAGGTGTCAGCCCTCCCCCTTCCCCAGTTGCCAGCATCCAAAATAAAGCAAAATTTCCTTTCCACCAACCTTGCTTTTTTATTGGCTTTTGAGCAGCGAGCAGCTGGACTCCACTTTCAGTTACAGATATATTTATATTTATAACTGATTCACTTTGCAGTATACCTGAAACTAACACAACATTGTAAATCAACTATACTCCAATTTAAAATTTTTTTTAATTATAAAAAAAGGACTTAGGTGATCGCCAAGCTGAGAGGTCCTCCTGCTGGCCTTGAAGTGACCTGTTGTGTTGGGAGAGGGAACTCTCAGGGGCCACAGGTCAAAGAGCCACAGGTGGCACCTGGCTGCTGAGAGAGGCCCCAGCTGACGTACAGCAAGGAAACAGGGACCTCAGTCCTACAACTGCAAGGAACTGAATTCAGCCCACAACCACATGAGCTTGGAAGGGGACCTCTAGCTCCAGAAAGGAAGGAGCCCAGTGATGCCTTGATGGCAGCCCCATGAGAAACCCTGAGCCAGAGGCACCAGCTGAGCCATGCCTGCATTGCTGACCCTCAGAAACCATGAGATACTACACGTGTTGCTAAGTGTGTGTAATTCACCACATAGTGACAGAAGACTAATGCAGCATACAACACATTATATCTTCCATTGAGAAAACCCTCCTCTGACCTTACCTCTACTGGAGGTATCACCTCTTTTCTCTTTTTCCTCTGACAGAAAAAGCCCTTAAGACAGTGGGCTGACTTCTCAAATTTCCTCCCATTCTCTCTGGAACCCACTTCAGTCAGGCTTTTACTCACATCCCTCCTCAGAAACTGTTCTTACCTGGAGACACCAATGACCTCTCAGTTTCCAAACCCAGTGATAAATTCTCAGTTCTCTATCATTGACCCATCAGCGACCTTTGGTACAGCTGATTGTTCTCTTCTTGTGTCAGTTCTTTTTTCCTTGGCGTCTGTAACCCTGCAATTGCCTGGTTTTCCTCCCGTCCTTCTGCCTCTCCTCCTCAGTCTCGTTTACTTGTTATCTGTCCTGTAAGCACTGAAATGCCCCATCCTCAGTCACTATCTTGCACTCTCTAGACTGATCTCATTCAGTCTTGTGGCTTCCAATACCATCAATGGGTTGATTCCCAAGTGTTCATCTCAGCCTAAACCTTTCACTTGAACTCGAGACTCACATGTCTGACTGCTTTCTCATCATCCCACTGTGGGGACAGGCGGGTCTAAGAGGCATCGCAAACTCATATGTAGAAAATGGAACTCCAGAATCTTGCTCCGAATACCTGCTGCATCTCACCTCCATTTTAGTTCATAGCAGCTCCATCCCTTAAGCTGCTCAGTCCCAAAACCCTGGAGTCAGTCTTAACCCCTCTTTATCTCACACACCACATCCAATCTGTGAGAAAATCCTTTCTGCTTTCAAAATATGTCTAAAAGCTGACCGTTCTTCACACTTTCTACTGCTACCCCTTCTGCCTAAGCCATTGTAATGTTTCCCAGATTATTGCAATATGTGCCTGTGTGGTAACTTGACTTCTGCCCTTCCCCACTGTAGTCTATTCTCAACACACTATCCAGAATGCACTATCAACATATGATGTCATATCTCTTCTCAACTCTTCCAGTAGTGATCCATCATGCTCAGACTTGGAGCAGACAGATGACATCATATTATGATGTCCTTCCATGGAATTCAAGCCACTACAATGATCTGCCCCTGCTGCATCACTAACCTCAGTTCCTACCACTCTCCCCTTAGCTGTTCCTGCTCCAGCCTCATTGGCATCCTTGATGTTCTCAGTACTTGCCAGGCGAGTTTCTGCCTCAGGGTCTTTGCACTAGGTATTTTTGCCTGTCTTTCAGACTTTGTTCTCTAGATAGTCAATGATTCCCTCCTTCAATTCCTTCACATCTTTATTCAGATCTCACCAGCTTCTCTGGCCATTTTGTCTAAAATTTCATCATCCTCTAACACTTCCCGTTGCTCTTCTCTGCTTTATTTTTCTCCTTAGCATTCGTCACTATTCAACATACTCCATACTTCATTTAATTTTGTTTGATGTCAGTCTCTGATACTGGAACATAAGCTCCATGAGGGCAAAGAATTTTGTCTGTTTTGTGAACTGATGTGTTTCTAGTGCCTAGAACAGTGTCTGGCAAGTAACACTCAATACATACTTGTTAAGTGAATCATTGAGTGAATATGAACCCTTCAAAAACATTCTGCAACACAGGAGAGCAAAGTGCTCAGTTGTCAGAGAAGAATCCTTTTTATGAAGTAGATTAACTATAAGAAACAGAAGAAAATTAAAGAAAATACCTTTTTCATGTTTGAAATAAAAATTTGGGAGTGCTTTGCCAACTTTAGACAAAAAATGAGACATTGATGATGAAACATAATAACTAAGTTACATTCAACATTAGATTCATTACTATAGAAAATCAATCAGTCTCTAAAGGATAGAACTGATAAAAATCTCTAACCAGAAAGAACAAAATCTATAGAGTAAAAAGGATGTGACCTAATTATTTTATACACAAAGACATCAGTCTTTAAATAGTGTAGGTTGAGAAAATATACTTGAGTTCTCCTTCTTAAAAATATTCATGGGGGGGAATCGGCAAGATGGCGGAAGAGTAAGACGCGGAGATCACCTTCCTTCCCACAGATACAGTAGAAATACATCTACACGTGGAACTGCTCCTACAGAACACCCACTGAACGCTGGCAGAAAACGTCAGACCTCCCAAAAGGCAAGAAAATCCCCACGTACTTGGGTAGGGTAAAAGAAAAAAGAAATAACAGAGACAAAAGAATAGGGGTGGGACCTGCGCCAGTGGGAGGGAGCCGTGAAGGCGGAAAGGTTTCCACACACTAGGAAGCCCATTCGCGGGCGGAGACTGCGGGTGGCGGAGGGGGGAAGCTTCGGAGCCACGGAGGAGAGCACAGCCACAGGGGTGCGGAGGGCAAAGCGGAGAGATTCCCGCACAGAGGCTCGGCGCCGAGCAGCACTCACCAGCGCGAGAGGCTTGTCTGCTCAGCCGCCGGGGCGGGCGGGGCTGGGAGCTGAGGCTCGGGCTTCAGGCGGATCGCAGGGAGAGGACTGGGGTTGGCGGCGTGAACACAGCCTGAAGGCGTTAGCGCACCACAGCTAGCCGGGAGGGAGGCCGGGAAAAAGTCTGCAGCTGCCAAAGAGGCAAGAGACCACTGTTTCCTGGTGCGCGAGGAGAGGGGATCCCGAGCGCCGCCTAAACGAGCTCCAGAGACAGGTGCGAGCCGCGGCGATCAGCGCGGACCCCAGAGACGGGCATGAGATGCTAAGGCTGCTGCTGCCGCCACCAAGAAGCCTGTGTGCGAGCACAGGTCACTCTCCACACCGCCCCTCCCGGGAGCCAGTGCAGCCCGCCACGGCCAGGCTCCCATGATCCGGGGACAACTTACCCGGGAGAACAAACGGCGCGCCTCGGGCTCGTGCAACGTCACGACGCCTCTGACGCCGCAGGCTCGCCCCGCCTCCTCCGTACCGCTCCCTCCCCCCGCCTGAGTGAGCCAGAGCCCCGGAAGCAGCTGCTCCTTTAACCCCATTCTGTCTGGGCGGGAACAGACGCCCTCAGGCGACCTACATGCAGAGGCGGGTCCAAATCCAAAGCTGAACCCTGGGAGCTGTATGAACAAAGAAGAGAAAGGGAAATCTCTCCCAGCAGCCTCAGAAGCAGCGGATTAAAGCTCCACAAACAACTTGATGTGCCTGCATCTGTTGAATACCTGAATAGACAACGAATCATCCCAAATTCAGGAGGTGGACTTTGGGAGCAGGATATATTAATTTTTCCCCTTCTCCTTTTTTTGTGAGTGTATATGTGTAAGCTTCTGGGGGAGATTTTGTCTGTATAGCTTTGCTTCCACCATTAGTCCTAAGGTTAGGTCCATCCTTTTTTTTTTTTTTTTTAATTTATTTATTTATTATTTATGGGTGTATTGGGTCTTCGTTTCTGTGCGAGGGCTTTCTCTAGTTGCGGCAAGTGGGGGCCACTCTTCATCGCGGTGCGCGGGCCTCTCATTATCGCGGCCTCTCTTGTTGCGGAGCACAGGCTCCAGACGCGCAGGCTCAGTAATTGTGGCTCACGGGCCTAGTTGCTCCGCGGCATGTGGGGTCTTCCCAGACCGGGGCTCGAACCCGTGTCCCCTGCATTGGCAGGCAGATTCTCAACCACTGCGCCACCAGGGAAGCCCCCTTTTTTTTTTCTTTCTCTCTTTTTTTACTTAAAAAATTTTTTTTTCCTATTAAATGTTTTCTTAATAATTTTTTCCTTATTTTCTATTTTTAGAAATTAAAACTTTTTTAATAAGTTTTTTCATATTTTTTATTTTTAAAAATTAAAAAATTGTTTTCTTAATAAATTTTTTCTTAATTTTTTCTTATTTTTTATTATAAAAAATTAATAAATCTATTTTTAAAAATTAAAAAAAATTTTTTCTTAATAAATTTGTTCTTAATTTCTTTTTCTTATTTTTTAATATAATAGTTTTATTTTATTTTATTTTATCCTCTTTCTTTCTTTCTTTCTATTTTTTTCTCCCTTTTATTCTGAGCCGAGTGGAGCCGTGTGGCTCTTGGTGCTCCAGCCAGGCATCAGGGCTGTGCCTCTGAGGTGGGAGAGCCAACTTCAGAACACTGGTCCACAAGAGACCTCCCAGCTCCATGTAATACCAAATGGCGAAAATCTCTCAGAGATCTCCATCTCAACATCAAGACCCAGCTTCATTCAACAACCAGCAAGCTACAGTGCTGGACACCCTATGCCAAACAACTAGCAAGACAGGAACACAGCCCCATCCATTAGCAGAGAGGCTGCCTAAAATCATAATAAGGCCACAGACACCCCAAAATACACCACCAGACGTGGACGTGCCCACCAGAAAGACAAGATCCAACCTCGTTCACCAGAACACAGGCACTAGTCCCCTCCACCAGGAAGCCTACACAACCCACTGAACCAACCTTACCCACTGGGGACAGATACCAAAAACAACGGGAACTACAAACCTGCAGCCTGTGAAAAGGAGACCCCAAACACAGTAAGATAAGCAAAATGAGAAGACGAGAAAAAACACAGCAGGTGAAGGAGCAGGGTCAAAACACACCAGACCTAACAAATGAAGAGGAAATAGGCAGTCTACCTGAAAAAGAATTCAGAATAATGATAGTAAGGATGATCCAAAATCTTGGAAATAGAATAGACAAAATGCAAGGAACATTTAACAAGGATGTAGAAGAACTAAAGAGGAACCAAGCAACAATGAAAAACACAATAAATGAAATTAAAAATACTCTAGATGGGATCAATAGCAGAATAACTGAGGCAGAAGAACGGATAAGTGACCTGGAAGATAAAATAGTGGAAATAACTACTGCAGAGCAGAATAAAGAAAAGAGAATGAAAAGAACTGAGGACAGTCTCAGAGACCTCTGGGACAACATTAAACGCACCAACATTCGAATTATAGGGGTCCCAGAAGAAGAAGGGAAAAAGAAAGGGACTGAGAAAATATTTGAAGAGATTATAGTTGAAAACTTCCCTAATATGGGAAAGGAAATAGTTAATCAAGTCCTGGAAGCACAGAGAGTCCCATACAGGATAAATCCAAGGAGAAACACGCCAAGACACATATTAATCAAACTATCAAAAATTAAATATAAAGAAAACATATTAAAAGCAGCAAGGGAAAAACAACAAATAACACACAAGGGAATCCCCATAAGGTTAACAGCTGATCTTTCAGCAGAAACTCTGCAAGCCAGAAGGAGTGGCAGGATATACTTAAAGTCATGAAGGAGAAAAACCTACAACCAAGGTTACTCTACCCAGCAAGGATCTCATTCAGATTTGATGGAGAAATTAAAACTTTACAGACAAGCAAAAGCTGAGAGAGTTCAGCACCACCAAACCAGCTTTACAACAAATGCTAAAGGAACTTCTCTAGGCAAGAAACACAAGAGAAGGAAAACACCTACAATAACAAACCCAAAATATTTAAGAAAATGAGAATAGGAACATACATATCGATAATTACCTTGAATGTAAATGGATTAAATGCTCCCACCAAAAGACACAGACTGGCTGAATGGATACAAAAACAAGACCCATATATATGCTGTCTACAAGAGACCCACTTCAGACCTAGAGACACATACAGACTGAAAGTGAGGGGATGGAAAAAGATATTCCATGCAAATGGAAATCAAAAGAAAGCTGGAGTAGCAATTCTCATATCAGACAAAATAGACTTTAAAATAAAGACTATTACAAGAGACAAAGAAGGACACTATATAATGATCAAGGGATCGATCCAAGAGGAGGGTATAACAATTGTAAATATTTATGCACCCAACATAGGAGCACCTCAATACATAAGGCAAATGTTAACAGCCATAAAAGGGGAAATCAACAGTAACACAATCATAGTAGGGGACTTTAACACCCCACTTTCACCAATGGACAGATCATCCAAAACGAAAATAAATAAGGAAACACAAGCTTTAAATGATACATTAAACAAGATGGACTTAATTGATATTTATAGGACATTCCACCCAAAAACAACAGAATACACATTTTTCTCAAGTGCTCATGGAACATTCTCCAGGATAGATCATATCTTGGGTCACAAATCAAGCCTTGGTAAATTTAAGAAAATTGAAATCGTATCAAGTATCTTTTCCGACCACAACGCTATGAGACTAGATATCAATTACAGGAAAAGATCTGTAAAAAATACAAACACATGGAGGCTACACAATACACTACTTAATAACGAAGTGATCACTGAAGAAATCAAAGGGGAAATCAAAAAATACCTAGAAACAAATGACAATGGAGACACGACGACCCAAAACCTATGGGATGCAGCAAAAGCAGTTCTAAGAGGGAAGTTTATAGCAATACAAGCCTACATCAAGAAACAGGAAACATCTCGAATAAACAACCTAACCTTGCACCTAAAGCAATTAGAGAAAGAAGAACAAAAAAACCCCAAAGCTAGCAGAAGGAAAGAAATCATAAAGATCAGATCAGAAATAAAGGAAAAAGAAATGAAGGAAACAATAGCAAAAATCAATGAAACTAAAAGCTGGTTCTTCGAGAAGATAAACAAAATTGATAAACCATTAGCCAGACTCATCAAGAGAAAAAGGGAGAAGACTCAAATCAATAGAATTAGAAATGAAAAAGGAGAAGTAATCACTGACAGTGCAGAAATACAAACGATCATGAGAGATTACTACAAGCAACTCTATGCCAATAAAATGGACAACCTGGAAGAAATGGACAGATTCTTAGAAATGCACAACCTGCCGAGACTGAGCCAGGAAGAAATAGAAAATATGAACAGACCAATCACAAGCACTGAAATTGAAACTGTGATTAAAAATCTTCCAACAAAGAAAAGCCCAGGACCAGATGGCTTCACAGGCGAATTCTATCAAACATTTAGAGAAGAGCTAACACCTATCCTTCTCAAACTCTTCCAAAATATAGCAGAGGGAGGAACACTCCCAAACTCATTCTACGAGGCCACCATCACCCTGATACCAAAACCAGACAAAGATGTCACAAAGAAAGAAAACTACAGGCCAATATCAGTGATGAACATAGATGCAAAAATCCTCAACAAAATACTAGCAAACAGAATCCAACAGCACATTAAAAGGATTATACATCATGATCAAGTGGGGTTTATTCCAGGAATGCAAGGATTCTTCAATATACACAAATCAATCAACGTGATACATCATATTAACAAACTGAAGGAGAAAAACCATATGATCATCTCAATAGATGCAGAGAAAGCTTTTGACAAAATTCAACACCCATTTATGATAAAAGCCCTGCAGAAAGTAGGCATAGAGGGAACTTTCCTCAACATAATAAAGGCCATATATGACAAACCCACAGCCAACATTGTCCTCAATGGTGAAAAACTGAAACCATTTCCACTAAGATCAGGAACAAGACAAGGTTGCCCACTCTCACCACTATTATTCAACATAGTTTTGGAAGTGTAAGCCACAGCAATCAGAGAAGAAAAAGAAATAAAAGGAATCCAAATCGGAAAAGAAGTAAAGCTGTCACTGTTTGCAGATGACATGATACCATACATAGAGAATCCTAAAGATGCTACCAGAAAACTACTAAAGCTAATCAATGAATTTGGTAAAGTATCAGGATACAAAATTAATGCACAGAAATCTCTTGCATTCCTATATACTAATGATGAAAAATCTGAAAGTGAAATTAAGAAAACACTCCAATTTACCATTGCAACAAAAAGAATAAAATATCTAGGAATAAACCTACCTAAGGAGACAAAAGACCTGTATGCAGAAAATTATAGGACACTGATGAAGGAAATTAAAGATGATACAAACAGATGGAGAGATATACCATGTTCTTGGATTGGAAGAATCAACATTGTGAAAATAACTCTACTACCCAAAGCAATCTACAGATTCAATGCAATCCCTATCAAAATACCACTGGCATTTTTCACAGAACTAGAACAAAAAATTTCACAATTTGTATGGAGACACAAAAGACCCCGAACAGCCAAAGCAATCTTGAGAACGAAAAATGGAGCTGGAGGAATCAGGCTCCCTGACTTCAGACTATATTACAAAGCTACAGTAATCAAGACAGTTTGGTACTGGCACAAAAACAGAAATATAGATCAATGGAACAGGATAGAAAGCCCAGAAATAAACCCACGCACATATGGTCACCTTATCTTCGATAAAGGAGGCAAGCATATACAGTGGAGAAAAGACAGCCTCTTCAATAAGTGGTGCTGGGAAAATTGGACAGGTACATGTAAAAGTATGAAATTAGAACACTCCCTAACACCATACACAAAAATAAACTCAAAATGGATTAAAGACCTAAGTGTAAAGCCAGACACTATCAAACTCTTAGAGAAAAACATAGGCAGAACACTCTATGACATAAATCACAGCAAGATCCTTTTTGACCCAGCCCCTAGAGAAATGGAAATAAAAACACAAATAAACAAATGGGACCTAATGAAACTTCAAAGCTTTTGCACAGCAAAGGAAACCATAAACAAGACCAAAAGACAACCCTCAGAATGGGAGAAAATATTTGCAAATGAAGCACCTGACAAAGGATTAATCTCCAAGATTTACAAGCAGCTCATGCAGCTCAATAACAAAAAAACAAACAACCCAATCCAAAAATGGGCAGAAGACCTAAATAGACATTTCTCCAAAGAAGATATACAGATGGCCAACAGACACATGAAAGAATGCTCAACATCCTTAATCATGAGAGAAATGCAAATCAAAACTACAATGAGGTATCATCTCACACTGGTCAGAATGGCCATCATCAAAAAATCTACAAACAATAAATGCTGAAGAGGGTGTGGAGAAAAGGGAACACTCTTGCACTGTTGGTGGGAATGTAAATTGATACAGCCACTATGGAGAACAGTATGGAGGTTCCTTAAAAAACTAAAAATAGAACTACCATAGGACCCAGCAATCCCACTACTGGGCATATACCCTGAGAAAACCATAGTTCAAAAAGAGTCATGTACCAAAATGTTCATTGCAGCTCTATTTACAATAGCCAGGACATGGAAGCAACCTACGTGTACATCATCTGATGAATGGATAAAGAAGATGTGGCACATATATACAATGGAATATTACTCAGCCATAAAAGGAAATGAAATGGAGGTATTTGTAATGAGGTGGATGGAGTTAGAGTCTGTCATACAGAGTGAAGTAAGTCAGAAAGAGAAAAACAAATACAGTATGCTAACACATATATACGGAATCTAAGGAAAAAAAAAAAAAAAAGGCCATGAAGAACCTAGTGGCAAGACGGGAATAAAGACACAGACCTACTAGAGAATGGACTTGAGGATATGGGGAGGGGGAGGGTTGAGATGTGACAGGGTGAGATAGTGTCATGGACATATATACACTACCAAATGTAAAATAGATAGCTAGTGGGAAGCAGCCGCATAGCACAGGGAGATCAGCTCGGTGCTTTGTGACCACCTAGAGGGGTGGGATAGGGAAGGTGGGAGGGAGGGAGACGCAAGAGGGAAGAGATATGGGGATATATGTATATGTATAGCTGATTCACTTTGTTATAAAGCAAAAACTAACACACCATTGTAAAGCGATTATACTCCAATTAAAAAAAAAAAAATACTCATGGGCCCTTCCCTGGTGGTCCGGTGGTTAGGAATCCGCCTTCCGGTGCGGGGGACGTGGGTTCGAGCCCTGGTCAGGGAACTTAGGATCTCACATGCCGCAGAGCACTAAGCCTGCATGATGCAACTGAGACACGACGCAGCCAAATAAACAAATAAATTTAAGAAATATATATATATATATATTCATTTAAAACATTCTCCAGATCAGTGGAATCAATAATAGGGAAGCTGTAGGGGGTGGGGGATACTGAAAAAGCCTGGTGATGAATGTCAAAACTAAGTAGAAATAGGTGTAAATAATTTGCTTTAAATGTGGTTATAAAGTTGATGAAAAAAGATAAATCGAGATTACCGTAACAAAGTGTAGAAAGTGAGGAGAGGTAAGGGAAACAAAATCCTCACATTGCTTAGGGAAGTCAGAGTTTTTATTTTTGGCTTTGACTAAACAGTTAGAAATGTGAAGGTTTTTAAGCTTTAAAGTATCCAATACTTTAATTAAAAACTGCGTGTTAACTCTATCAAATCATCATAGATGCTAAAAGCAAACAATACATAACCTATTTAATAAAGGCATGATTAAAAAAACCTTCTGAGTACAAAGTTTATAATGCTTATTAAAACAAAGTTATTTATATATCATTCAAGTCATCTAAATTCTTTTATTTGACCTACTTGATCAAAGACTGAACATGGTTTATTAAACTGTCCCACTATGGTTATGGTCTTATCACGTGTAAGCATATCTGAAATCTCCTGTAGATATTTCTTATGAAGTACTTTTCAATAAAGAAGTGAGGACATTTGACCTACAACTTACTTCTCAAGAAGGGTGCTCAATGGCCAAAGTAGGGAATGGGGCTCTCTCTGGCTAATAGAACAGAAAGATCTCATCTAAGATAGCAGAACACCTGGAGGTCAGAGGAGGCTGGAAAGGGGGGAAAAGTCCAGGTGGCCAAGGCCTGAGATGCTAAAAGCATGTGAGAAAGATCAAACCTTGTGGGAGGTCAGAGACAGGTGTCAAAGTCAAGAGGCTGAAGCAAGTGCTTGGAGCAAGAGGCAAGAATAAGAAGCAGGTCGGGAGCAAATTTTGGCAAGAGGTATATAAGCAGGGATGGCCTAAAAGTGGCCTCGAGCAATGAAATCCAAACAGTTTTAGCAGTGAAGACTTTCCTCAAGTGAAAGTTGAGAGTAACACAGATAAAAGAGCAACAACCCTATCAAGAGTGGGGGACCTGGAACTCACCCACCCAGGGGCAGCCTCAAAGTTACTGCCATTGAACCCCTACTGCTCCTGAAGCCAACTTTGTAAATTGTAAACAGGATTACCCTGTGTTTTTATGTGGAGTTTTGTCTGCATAAAAAATTTTGATTTTAAAATGTACTATAAATCCATGGATCCAATGTCAATTTCCTGATTTAATATTTTACTACAGCTATGTAATTGGTTACCATGGGAGTTATGAAGGTTAATTTTATGTGTCAATTTGGAGAGTGCTTTTGAATCAGATTAACATTTAAATGAGTGAACTTTGAGTAAGCAGATTGCCCTCCACGACGTGGGTGGGTCTCATCCAATCAGTTGAAGACCTGAATAGAATACAAAGGTCAGCCTCCTTGGAACAAGAGGGAATTCTCCAGTAGACTGCCTTTGGATTTTATCCATACCATCAGCTCTCCTGGGCCTCGAGCCTGCCAGCCCATAGGGCAGACTGTGGATTCACCAGCCTCCAAAATCACATAAGCCAATTCCTTTTAATGAATCTCTTTATATACATATACATACACACACACCATTTGTTCTGGTTCTCTGGAGAACCCTGACTGATAGAGGAAGAAACTGGGCAAAGGGTACATGGGCCATTTCTGTACTACTTTTGAAACTCCCTGGGACCATAATCATTTCAAAATAAAAGCAAAAAAAAGGAAAAAAAAAAAAAAAAAGCTCAGTCATGAAAGTGAAGGACAAACTGAGGAACTGTTCCAGATGGAAGGAAACAGGCAAGACATGGCAGCTGGGTACAATGTGAGACCCTGGACTGAATCCTTTTGCTGTAAAGGACGTTGTTGGGATGATTGGAGAAACTTGAAAGGGGTTTCTGTGTGATGAATATATGAGAGTTGTCACTACTATGCATGTGCTTTTTCCTTGTAAGTCTGAGACTATTCCAAAATAGAGAGTTAAAAAATAATCCATGGATGCATGTGAGTTAGCATGATTTATCAATGAAGATTTAGGACAGGGGCCAGATAATAAACATTTTTTTTCAGCCTTGTGGACCATATGGTCTCTGCTGTTACCACTCAACTCTGTTGTTATAGCACAAGAAGCAGCCAGAGAATATATGCAAACAAGCAGGGGTGGCCAGGTTTGCCCTGTGGTAAGCTCAGGCTGGCAGATCTTGATAATGGGGGAGCTATGGGTGTGGGGTGGGGGCAGGGGGTATATAGGGAATCTCTGTGCCTCCTTCTTTATTTTATTATAAATCTAAAAGTGCTCTAGAAAAATAAAGTTAAAAAAGAAAAGATTCTTTATAAAGTCCAGACGGCATCTCTTCCTTTTCAGGTCTAGAAACCAGTTCCTCATGTTCTTTATGCTAAAATGTGCTATTCCTGGCTGATTTTATATCTCCCACCTTAAGAAAAATATAGAAATGTTGTTATTTACTGACAATGCTCTGGTTCTTTGAAACCTGTTTGCATTGAAAGAATTAAGATTTTCTTGCCTATGCAGGTCTCTAAAATCGTGTATTTAATGCTGGTTACATCATACACACGGTGCCCTGAACACTGGCTTCCAAAAACTCTCAAAGCTGCTGCAGTGCTTCATTGGTAATGATCACAAAGGTAAGTTTACCCAGAGCATACAGGAAAATGTAAATGTTAGCTCATTTTGTGTTATCATGTGAGATTTACCATTTTGAGTTTTAGAGCATCAATGCAAAACAGCACATCTCCCAAGTCTATCTTCTCTTGAACTTTAGAAGCCATAATTACTGAATTCCTCTTATGTGATTTCTTGATCTCTTTCAGTGTTTACGGCACACCTGCCCTCCTATATTACCATCTGGGGTAAGGATAGGCAAGGGGCCACAGGAGGAGTGAGAAAAGAGGCCTCCTTCACACAAGGAATGTCCGTTGCTCATTGGACACATGACACAGACGGCATGGAAGGACACTTTGGGTGCCAGCAGCAGGGGTGCTCAGTGGGAGAGACACCTGCCACCACCCCCATCACCCTCGGGTGCTGTAGGTCAGAGGTAGTCCTGCAGGCAGGACATGTTCAGGCAAGAATCAGTGCACAAGCCCACACACATAGCTTATGCCTACAGTTTGCTGGTGGACCACAAGAAGCCCAGAGCCCAAAACTCATCCTCTGACATGAGAGAGAGTTACCCAAAGTCCGTGGCCCAAATCATGCCATTTCAAAACAGAAACACCCTGCTGGCCAGTGGGAGAGATACACTCACCAGGTGTCCCTCCTGGAGCCCAGCCCACAGGGCCCTGGGACAGCCCCATAAGTATGTGAGTTCTGGAGCACTCAGGATATTGCTTCAAGCCCATGCAGGGGATAGAGTGTCAAAGAGTGTCCCCAAAGGACTGGGACCCACGCGAGTCTTGCTTCAGGCTTGGGGCACCCCGTCTAGACACACTACCAGCTCCAGCTGGCCCCCAGTATGGAAAGGGACTTAGGGTACTAGAAGCAACAATGAAAGGGGAAGTTTCCCCAGCCTATATCACCCCATCCCAAGGTAATCATCACAAAATAGAAGACAATTTGATCACAACAGACAAACCACCAGCACCACGGGAGTGCAGGGAATGGGGCTATTTATTTCTGCTTAGGGGATTAGGATAAGCTGTGGGAATGTAAACAGGGTATCTAAGGACAGCATTTGAACCGCTGAATACAGTCAGCAGAAGACTTTTTAGGGGGCAGGCTTGGCAATAAGTGCTGTTTGAGGAAAGGGGGTCTGGGAGATGGGCCTGGATGGGCAGTGGGGGTCAGAGTGCAGAGGATCCCAAATACCAGGAGCTTCCAGGAAGGCCTTGGCACTGGATTCTGAAGATGGTTGAGGAACACTGAAAGAGGAACATAATCTGAGGGCAGAAGGGCTGGAGGGAAAAAGGAGAGGTAACACCTTAAAGAGCCAGTGTGGGGTCAATGCAACCCAAGCCTTTTCCACCTGGCCGGATCTCTTTCAGACACACACCATTCACTCTGCAGAGAAGGAGGTATGTTCTAAAATGACTGTCAACAGCTGATACTGTGAGATCAGAGGGTAATAATTGACCAGACACTGAGTGTGAGCAATAAGGGGAAAGGAAGAACCTTTTATTCATCATAGATTAATATTGGATTAATCATGGATTTTTTTTCTGTATTTTATGAGGTTTTGACATCTTAAAGTGCTTGCTGGCAAAGGAGAGACTGCCTCTCCCAGGGGTAGTCAATTCTTAGAGATTATAAAGAACTCTCGTTGGGAGCATGTCTTTCTCATGAGTCTAAACCCTCCAACTCTTCCTTATCTGACACACCAAACCAATATTTCCCCTGCCTTAAATCACCCCAGGGCCAAGTACCAGGCAACTGGAGACCACCCCTGTGGCCTATAGCCAGCTAGAATTATTCAAACTAGATAATCCCCAAAGCTTTACTCTGCCCTCCCTTGCCTTTCCCATGGAAACCCCCATAAAATATCTGGCTCAGGCTTTCCCTTCCTTCCTGTCTTCTGCCCCTTTACCAAAACCTGGAACTTCCCCTGTAGCCCTGTGTGGTGTGTGATGAACCCTCTAGGACTCATGAGAATAATAAACTCTTCCTTCCAAGCCTAGTTCTCATTTCCTCCTGTGGCCGAACCATTGTTACCAAATTATATCCAATGTGTACATCCTTAGAACAACCATCTATTCTTTTTTATTATTTTATTTTTTATTGAAGTATAGTTGATGTACAATATTATATAAGTTACAGATGTACAATACAGTGATTCACAATTTTTAAAGGTTATACTCCATTTATATCTATTATAAAATATTGGCTACATTCCGCATGTTGTACTATATATCCTTGTAGCTTATTTTATACATAATAATTTGTACCTCTTAATCCCTTACACCTATATTGCCCCTTCCCTCTTCCCACTGATAACCAATCATTTTTTCTCTATATTTGTGAGTCTGCCTCTTTTTTGTTATTTCACTAGTTTGTTGTATTTTTTAGATTCCATGTATAAGTGATATCATATAGTATTTGTCTTTCTCTGTCTGACTTATTTCACTTAGCATAATACCCTCCAAGTTCATCCATGTTGTTGCAAATGGCAAAATTTCATTCTTTTTTGTGGCTGAGTAGTATTTCATTGTGTGTGTGTATATATATATATATATATGTGTATATATATATATATATATATATATATATATATATAATCACATCTTCTTTATCCATCCATAAATGAGTATCAGGTGTCATGTTCTAAGTGCCATCTCTTGAGGTCTTAGACTGGGGAAATGGAAAAATGGTGGCTCCTTCCACAGAAATAGAAAATGAGGAAGCTGACTAAGTTTGAGGGTCAGGATAATGAGTCTGATTTGGGGATGCTGAGTTTTGAGGTGCTGGCAGGACATACAAGTATAGAAGCCCCCCAAAAATGGGAAATATAAGCCTGGAGCATAACCAAAAACACTTTCCCTCTGGCCTAGGACCTACTCCAATCATTCAGAAATTCCTACCTCTAGGTTAGTCCACACTCAAATGTGCAGGGGACATGTCGGTGTTCAGGAAGTGTTTGATGAATGCATGAATGAGTGAATGAACGTATGAATTAGAAAAGACAGTGGATGGACCACCAGAAAACATGTGCGAAGGCTCATCATTGTCCCTAGTTCTCAGTTAAATCACTCTCCCTTCTAGACTTCAACATCCTTCTCTGTAAAATTTGAGAGTTAAACTACTTGATGTCTAATGCTCCTTCCAACCATAATCCCCACCCTCCTTTACAATTGTGTCTTGTCTTCGAATGGAGCTCAAGTTCAAGTAGAAGAGTCATTTGGAACTTTCTCCTCCCCAAACTTCAAAAGGTGCCCCTTTATTGACCCACCCTGTCCTCAACACCACCCTGTGTGATAAAGCTCGCATGGCTCCTTACCTGGTGAACTGGCCCTTTACAAGTTCATCCCAGCCTGCTTTCCAGCCTGTCCCCTCCATGTGTCCCGTGCTCCATTCAGACCCATTGGGACCTGTCCTCATCCTTAAACACCTGCTCATCCACACCTCAGAGCCCCGGATAGCTGGCTCTCTCCACCCAGCAAACTCACCTCATTCTTGGGACCAGATCAAAGGTGTCCTCCTCTTTGAAGCCTTACTTGAGCCCATCAGGAAGTTAGTCACTCTCTCCACTCAGTGGTAAATCCACATCAATTTGCATGATTCTTTCATTAATATCTGCCTTCCATGCCTGCATTAGAATCTCCGTGTCATTGGGACTGACAGAGAGTTTAAATTCTTCAGGCTCACTCCCATAACCTTCACACCCACAGCGTGCAGCCCATTACTCTCCAGAAGTATTTGTTGAATGAATTGATGAAAACCCCCACGGACCTTGGAGCAACCTCTACGATAGCACCTACCGAGTGTGCTATAAGAATTTCCAGTCTTCTCCCCCAATCTCCCGGAAACTAAATACCGCAGGTGGTGCTAGGTGTCTTTGCCAGAGGCAGTAGAGAGGCACGGTTGCATCACTGGCTCTGGACTCAGGTTCCCTGAGTTTGAGACACTTACTCTCCTACTTTCACTGGTACCCTTCAGCAGGGTAACCTCTCTAAGCCTCAGTTTCTTTATATGCAACAGATACAACTACTGTGTATAAACGAGATAAGCAACAAGGATCTATTGTAAAGCACAGGGAATTACAGCCATTATCTTGTAATAACTTTTAATGGAGCATAATCTGTAAAAATACTCAATCACTATGTTGTACACCTGAAACTAATATAATATTGTAAATCAACTATACTTCAACTATATATACATATATATATATATATATATATATATATATATATATATATATATATATATATATATATATAGACTACCTACATCATAAAGTTGTTCTGAGCATTCATTGTAACAATCTGTGTAAAGTACTTAGCATAGCACCTAGTAAACACTCTAAATATTAGCCAGCATCAGTAGTCTCAGATATAGTACTCGTGCTAGTGGGAGCAAAGTTTTCCCCAACACTTCACAAGGCCCAGGTGCAGTGAGCAATCAATAATTTCCATGTGTGGAACTGCCATCTGTGTTTCTACCAGCACTGAGCTCTGGGAGGGTCTTGTTCCAGCTTCCAGGTCAAGTCTTTACAGAATATTCCTCCACCCAGGCAACAGCAGTTCACAACTGCAACTCAACCCTGCATCCTCTCTGCTGAATTTGATCCCATAGATTGGTTGCCCTAAAAGGTAGAATTGGCAGCGTTCATATTGCATTAAATGTCCTTGCCTCAGTGCCCCTGTTATTTGTGAAAACATGTAATAGCATTTCTAAGAACCTTGCATTAGAGGATGGAGGCAACATGCCTGGGCCCCTGGCTGCCAGCTTTAACTGAAGCTTCTCTGAGCTCAGGGAAGGAGCTTGGACAGGCCTGCATATGGGCATATGGGGGAGGGGTGAGAAGCACACCAAGGCTGAACTGGGTTCCCCAACGTTCTGTTCATGAGTTTAGGGTCCTGAAAGTGGGGGGTGGAAAGCGGGGGGCTGAAGGAGGGGAAATGAAGTTGAATACTGAGTTATGCAAGCAGGCAGGGCCCTCCAAGCCTCCGCACAGTTGGGATGTTGGCCCTAGTTGCTCATTTGCAGGAATAGGGGTCTTGCCCTGAACTTCACCTGGGCCCGCCTGCCCCACCAGCACTCCAGACTTTCCCATTTCCCTGCTCCTTCAGAATGTATCTACCAGATTTGTGATGTCCTCAGCCAGCTGCCTCTCTGGAAAGTTGTCTGCTAAACTAAACTCCTGAAATAACTAGCGCCAAAATTCGTTTTAATTAGAAACTCCTGAATTCAGTAATGTCCCACTCCAAGGAATGACTTTCTATGATGAAATTTCCAGCTAGAAGCACGGAAGTCCAGGAGAGATTTGGGAACAGATTAGCCTTTAAGAATAGCTCAGATTATACAGGGAGAAGACCACTCATCCCTGCTGTCTATTCACCCAGCCCTGCTTCCTGCAGGGATGGCATGGCAAGGAAACAGTAGTGCTATTGGGAAAAGGAAGGATGTTTCTATTTTGAGAGTTTCTTGCAAGATGCCTTTCCGCTCCCAACCCACATCAAAATCTCAGAGCCATCAGAGAACCATAGGGCTGTAAGGAACCTTTTCAGATGGAGCACCACAAGTAATTTTGTGACTTATCCAAGATCACACTGCTCGTGAAATGCTTCCCTCACTGCTCGGGAGGTGTTCCTTCCACTCTGTGTGAAAGACAGGTAACATCTCCACCACCTCCACCAGGGACCACAGAAAAAGGTAAAGATGTCATGCAGAACTTGGTCTGTTCTGCCCATCCCCTTCTAAAACTTCATTTAGTAGAAAATCAAACAGTAAACACTTCCTCTGCCACACTTTTCCTGCTAACTACCATGACTTAACCACTTAAGGTAGCAAGGATGTTAAAAAAGAAAATTCCAAAAGAGTTCTGGGCACCAGCGCTGCTTAAAAAGATGGTGCTCGAAGCTCATCTTTTTTAGTAACAGGAAGAGTCACCCTGACCCACATAAAGCAGAGAACCTGAGTGTTACAACCCTGCTTTGAAGAAGAGCTGCCTTAGTTGAGTTCAAAGGGAATGAAAAACTAGGTCAGTTGCCCAGGGTTTTTAAAGAAGAAAAAAGGAAGGGGGGAAGGTTATATTTTTAATGAAATTGGTATATTCCATCCTCCATTGTCTTGGTTCTTAACCAAACGTAATAAATAAACTAGTAAGTTTTGACTTTATATCAAAGGTGTAAGCCTGAGTACCCAAGAATCAGCACTTAATTCACTTTTCGGTCACTCCTGCTTTGGTCCACTCCCTTTCCTCTAGTCCCTGCCTGGGAGCCATCTGTATAGAGAACACCACGGTGGGAGGGGGAATTGATCCCTCTCTTGTTGGAGTTAGAGCTCTGGGCTGCTCACCATGGAGCCCACTCCCACACATGGGGGCAGCTGCTTCTCTATTCTCTCTCTTCTTTCACTCATTCATTCCTTCACTCATTCATTCATCAAGTGTTTATACATCAACTCCATTGTGCTAGGTCCTTCTCCCCGGATCACCCTGGGACTTACTAGGACCCCCGGCCCTAGTACTTTGCACACAGCATCTCATTTAGGTCTTCCAAGCCTGCCAGCAAGGTATTATTTTTCTCAGTTCACCAACAAGGCTCAGAGGGTTATTAAGGACCCCAAAGACCCAAGCACATCTTCCTCCTCCAAAGCCAGAGCTCTTTCCCCGTCAGGGTCCATGCCAGTCTGGAGACATGTGGCTGGTGACTTCCACATCCAGCCACACCTGGCACATCTACCTTGTCCCCTTCATATACCTGCCAGTGTAATTCGTTCATGTGTCTCTCATTCCCTTTATACTGTGAGCTCCTTGGAGAGTAGTGATATCTTACTCATCTTTTGAATGAATGCCTCTTTAATGAAATAAAAGCCCCCCAAAAGACAGGTGGCCAACTAAGAAAGGGGAGGATGGGGAGGTACTCTTCTGGCCCACACTGTCCCCCATGTCCAAACTCAGGGGCAGGCTCAGTGAGATCCCCAGGTGTTCCTCAACATCTGGCATCATTGCCAAAAATACTTGGTCCCACACTATCTTCCTCCTCACCAGTCTGGTCTTGTGAATTTCCTTAAGACTTTACATCACACCAAATCCCAACAGAACAGATGTCTTGCTCGAAGAGGAAGTTGATCCAAGGCCTATTAGAGGGTGTGGGGAATCAACAAGGGATGGAAGCCACCTGTGACCACAATAGCAGGAAGACAGCAGGGCTGTGGTGCCTAAGGGGGCACCAGAGAAGGACCAGTGTAACCTGAGCCAGGTAAGAGCTAGAGCCTGAGGAAGCAGCCACCGCAGGAAGTGGAGGCAGGCATGGAGGGCTGGAGTCAGCGGAATAAATATCTTGACCTTCCACTCCTTTCTCCACTGGCTGAGCCCACCAGAAGCCAGCCAGCAAGGGAGTCCAGGTGATGCCCTCTAGGTGAAGTCAGATTCCAGGACACAGAGCAGGCAGAGGAAGACAGAGAATGGATCAGGGAGAAGGAAGGGGGTGGCAAGTGGAGAGATACCAGCACAGACCCCCTCCTTCTAAGGACCCTCAGACATTCCCAAAGGATGGTCCAGACCTGCCTTCTGGGAGACCTAAAGACACACCCTCAACAGCCAGCCCCCTGCTCTGGCTCTCACCTCATGCATCTAAATCAGTGATCTTTTCCCCCAGCCGTCACTGCCCTAACGGACAGAGCAGACGCGGATGGAGAGCAAAGAACTACTTCCCATCTGAAATGTCTCGCATCAATGATTCTTTATTGAATAACTACTATGGGTCAGACATTTATACTCAGATAAATGAGATGTTCTATGGTTCAGGTTTCCCAGGAGCTTGTGATTTTATTGGAGGAACTGGTCATGTGCTGAAAAGTTAAGTAGTACAAGAGACCCCATGCCCAAGGGCCTGGGTAGGCAAATGCCGTGAAGGGAAGAGCGATGGGCTTGGGCCAGGCCATAGGGAGTGTGGTCTGGTCTTGCTGCCCCCCACCTGTATGACCCCAACAATTTATTCCCCCTCAGTTTCCCCTCCTATTAAAAGAGGGGGTGGGCCCACGTGACCTCCATGGTCTGGCTCTATGTTCCATGAGTATTTGAAAGGCAGAGAACATGAGCGTTTTGTGAGTCCCACAGAGCAAGATGGGCTGCAGTGGTCAGGGCGACTCCACAGAGGCAGTGGGCCTTAGACTGGACCAAGAAGGACAGGCAATATTGGGAAAGGCAGGGGTGGTGGGGAGGGCTCTCGGGCAGAGGAAACAGTGTAAGCAATGGCATGGAGGCAGGACAGAGCACAGCAGCCCATGAGGTGGGGCACGATGCCAATTGTGCCTTAAAATCAAACTGGGTAAGGGGGAGCCTGTTAGGTAGAGTGGGGGCAGAGGGAGGTGACAAACAGAGAAGATGATGTGCCCCACTGAGTTATGAACCTGCCCACCACTGAAACCCAAAACTCATTTTCCTTCACTTTGCTTAACTGGGAGGGTGAGAACTTGGGAAATCAAACAAGAGCCAACTTTGGATAGTTAACGTGGGAATCAATTGCCCTAGAGTTTTATTTCTAAAACACAAATCAGATTAAGTCACTCTTTTGCTCATAAGCTTTGCATGGTTCCTTTTGCCTATGGGACAAAGTCCAGACTGCTTAGCTTGACATGCAATCTCACCCAGTCCCACATGGCAAGGCTGTTCATCCCTGCAGTAGGCAAGCTACTTGCTACTGGCCACATTCACCACGTCCCTGAAACAACCTCTTGAAGCATGATTTATGCAAAGATTTATGCAGCATTTAGTAAACACCTACTCTGGGCCAGGCCCTGACGTTAACAAAGTGGTCAGGAGAGATACAGTCTTTCTTTTCATGGCACTTCAAGTCTGGAGATGGGGAGATGGGTTTTAAACAATAATTACAACTGTGATCATTCCAGGAGGAGAAGCACAGGCTGTTGTGGGCTCTGAGTTGTGACTGGAGGGCCTAACCCGTTCTGGGAGGCCAGGGGAATTTTCCCTGTAGATACCTGAAGGATGAGTAGGACTCAGCCAGGCAATGGCAGGGGCAGGCATGGGGGTGAGGTGGGCACGAACAGTCAGAGGGAACAGCAGGTGTGAAGCCTCGAGGCTGGACCAGGCTCAGTGAAGCCACACCAGCCTTCCCTGGGGTGAAAATCAGGGAGCACATCCTAGATGTGGCTATAGAGGTCTGAGGGCAATGAAATGCCCCTGGGGTGGTAAGCATGGGAATAGCATGACCATATTTTTATCTAATTGTTCTATGGAGAATGGAACATGAGGGAGAACAAAATTCTCTCTTTTAGCATCTGCTTCCAATCCCTCTCTCCCTATAGCAAATGCTTGGTTTGTCTTTCCAGAACATACCTCCTTTCCTTGCTCCATCAGGCCAAGTAATCACTCCCTCGTTTGCTCCCCACCCTCACCCCATGGGCTGCAACATTCTATTTTAATACGTATTACACTGTACAGTGAATTCTTATTCTACCAGTCTCCCCACAGTAGATGATCAGAGCAGGGACTGCATTGTGGGGTCTTTTGGTTGTTTTTCATTGTTGTTCTTTTTTTTTAATCCTTGTGCCCTTGAGGTGTAACAGATCCTGGAACCCTGCAGACAGCCAATACATATCTATTAGTTAACTGATTAAACGAATGAAATATCCAAATCTCTAGGCAACACCTCTTGTGGTTGACTTCTCTCTGGAGCTGCATCTCCATGCACATATAGTAATGTCTGAATTTTCCTCTCAAATACTGAGAGAGATCCTTTCATACTTGCACTGAGAGATTCTCAGTACATGCCAGAGCCTGCTGACCCAGAAAAAGAGCTTTATCTTAGCAGGGATGAAGGAGGCAGCTGGGGGTGCAGCAGGGCATGGGCCGGTTGTTTTTTTGTGTAACTCAAGTCTAAAGAAAAAATATTACAGTGAGAATATATTCAGTGGTGAACGTGTTTAGGTTAAAGGAGGGATGAGAGTAGGAAGTCTTCCCAGTGGCTGTGAGCAAGCAAAACATAATGGCAGATTGCTTCGGTGGCTCAAGTTCAAGGCCACCCAACCAAGGCCAGCCCCCTCTGACTCTCAAGCCTTTGCTCCCCAGGCACCAGGCACTGGACCAAAGACCAGGAGCCCCACACGTTCACTTACACAGAAGGAAGGCACACACCTCGCTGCATTTACATTCTTGTGTGCGCACCGTGTTTTCAAGTCCTGGGATGTGATGTTGATGAAAGACAGTTAATTCAATTTCTATGGAGAGACTGATTAATGGACTGGGTTAAAAGAAGTCCCTTGTGTCCATGGCCTTGGCCCAGCATACCAATTCTGTGTTATCTCCCCTGGTTTTCTCCTTCCCTCCTCACTTGACATTTTGACAATACATGCTGGGGCCCAGCGGGGAGAAGGAGGGAGGCGAGGAAAGATGAGAAGCCAGAGATTAGGGCTGGAGCACACCTCTATATTTAATTAGTTCTATTAATATTTTAAAAAATAATAAAAGAGTCCTGTGGGGAATATCCTGATCTTGGGGTTGTTCTAGCAACTGACAGCTGGTCTGGAGAAGGGACTCTGTCAGAGAGTCCTTCAGAGTGAATGAACATTTTATTTGGTGGGAAGGAGAGAAGTCACAGCCTCCTTGAAGTTCCCACTGGTGTGAGAGCAAGACCCAGAGTCACAGGAGCCCTTCCCCAAGCTGCCCTCTCAGAGCTCCTGCCTCTGGGAGAAGGTCACTGCCCACCATGACCCATCAGAGAAGGTCGGTCCTGGAAATGCCAGGCCAGCCAGGGGCAGGCAGCTCACTCCCCAGGCTAGGGGGTTCTTTTGCCTCATACTTACCTGCTGACATTGATGAGAGGACTGGAGGGAGGGGAGGGACAGCATGGCCCCAGAGAGCCCTTCCTGACCTCAGCCTTGGGGTGTGGGGGAGGGGTAGTATTTACAGCAACTTTCACTCTCAGACTAATATGCGTCAGACCTTTGCACTTTTCACAGGCCACCCAAATCTGGGATCATCTTTGAAACTACATTCTGAATCATAAAAGTAGGGTCCGGTGCTATGGTCCGAATGTCTGTGTCCCTCCCCACAAAGTCCATATGTTGAAGCCCTGATCCCCAGTGTGCTGCTGTTAGGAGGTGGGGCCTTTGGGAGGTGACTGGGTCATGAGGGTGATGCCCTCACGAATGGGATTAGTGCCCTTATGAAAGAGAGACTACAGAGAGCTCTCTCTCTCTCTTTGCCATGTGAAGACACAGCGAGAACACAGCCATCTATGAACCAGGAAGCAAGGCCTCACCAGCTACTGAATACCCCAGAGCCTTGATCTTGGACTTCCAGCCTCCAGAACTGTGAGCAATAAATTTCTGCCGTTTAAGCCACCCAGTCTATGGTATCTTGTTATAGCAGCCTGAGAAATTAATTCATCCACCTGAAGAAATCAATAAATATGCTGTCCTTTGGGTATGCACTTGCTGAGCCTGCCTTCACAGTGCAGCTGGTTACCTTAGGATAATAACTTGGGATAGGTGTGTAAGTGGGTACCACCTCCTGACTCCGCCCTTCCCATGCCCTCATTAGAAATGGAATCCATCAAGTGTCCTTATAAATAACCCAGTCCTTCATAGCTTTAGTTAAGAGCAACTTGCTCTGGCTTTTGATTCATGTTGTTTGCCATGGCTGTGTACGTCTCCTGCGCCTCAGTGGCAAAGGGACCAATGGAGCTCCAGCAGGCAGGAACTGGAGCATCACTAAAAAAAATGCTGATGAATAATTTATTCAAATGAGCCTGTGTATGTTAGACAATATTGTATTACAAAATAAATCAATTATGATTTTAAAAAAGAAAAAGAAATCTCAGTTCGTTGAAAAACATTGCAAATGCGGGTGACTTTCTCTTCATTAAAAAAAAAAAAAAGTGAAATCTCATTTAAATAAGAATCTGTTACAACAGCTACAGAGCCATTTCAGTGACTCCTTAATAGAATGCCCCCCTAAACACAGCACATCTGCCAGATGCCTGCCTTACCTTTTTCAATTAAAATTCTGCTCCTATTGTTGGAAGGTTAACTTTGAACTCACAAGACTATGTAGCTCACTAGGGTATGGAGTTAGTTGCCTGTAAATATGCATAAATTACCATCGTTTATCCCATATGGGGTTTCCAAGAAGAACTGTGAGTACCTCTGTAAGTATCTGGACGGATCACCTTTTTCCCAATACCAGCAGAAGGAAAGTGTCATTCAAGAATGCCGAGAATCTCAGAGGTTTACATTTTTGAGTGAAAAAAAATAAGAACCAATTTTAGCTGCAGTTAAAACACAGGAAGAGTAGAGGACTCATTTGTTCGTTTAAAAAATGGAATCTCCATTCATTCATTCAAAAACCTTCATGACCCACCTTGCCCCATCCAGCCTGTGCTTATCTCTGAGGCAGGCACTGGGATGTGGAGGCAGTGTGGCCATCAGAGAGCTCATAGGCTGTGTCCACTGTCTGCCCTGACCAGCCTGCTCCCCAGCAGAGAAGGTGCTACAAGGTGACCTCATAAATCCTGAAGATCCATGACTTAGAATTCACCCCATCGCCCATGTGAGTGTTTATAAATTACAGTGTCTGGTAGGATAACTTGACAGGTGGAGATCAGACCTAAAAGCCATCCATGGAAGCAGGGATGAATGAAGGAATGGTAAAGCCCACCGAAATAGGGGGTTTGGGGCCATCGCTGAAGACAAACTATGTACCGTACAATCTTGCTTCAGATGGATCCCGTTCTCTTTGTCCCTTCACAAAGGAAGAAACTCAAGGCAGCTGCTAAATCCTCAACCCTCAGAAGATGAACCACTTTCCCATCACTTCCTTCCAACCATCACAAAGCACTCACTTTGCTTGGGGCACTAGAGAGGAACCACGAATGAGAAGTGTGTGTGTGCTCTGAAGGTGACTCAGACACGGAGCAGGCAAGTCCTGGGAGGCTGGGGAAGACAGAAGGAAGCCCCTAGCCCAAGCCCTTGACCCCACTTGGGAGGCACTGCCAGAGGGGGAGGTTGGAAACCAGGGCAGGAGAGAGCCAGGCAAAGCACTAGAGCAGAGACAGAGGTGTGGCAGGAGCAGAGTGGGTTCTGGGAGCAACAGAAAGAATGCACACACAGAAGTCTTGGCTGAATGTTTAAGGGAACTGGCTGGGCTCCTTATTTAGCCAACACTCTTCCCCATCTCTAAGCTCCTCCACCAAATGGTTTGTGATAATCCTTATACCTTTGTTTTCTCTCATTCACCTTTGCGCAGAGGTTCCCTGGAATGCTGGAAAACACCTAGTCCAGTCCATGACAAATTATTTGCTGGAAAAGAATGGATGGTTCAATCAGGAAGTATGCCAAGTTCTAGAAAGCTCTCCAAAGGGAAGGAGGCCAGGATTGATCCTGGAGCATCGGGGGGACAGTGGGGACTAACTGGGGCCTCTGAGATGCCCTGCATACCTGGCTTGAGGTAGGTCAGGCAACCATTGTTTCCTGTTACCTGACAGTGGACACAGCAGCAGCCAGGGGCCTCTGGTTGGGGTTTAGAGAGGGGTCTGCCCCCTCACAGCAGAACTCCAACCTGCGACAATGGGTGGAGAACGAGGCTCATGCTCTGGGGAGGCACAGGACAAATCCAGCAGTATATCGTGGCCTCTGGCCTGAGGTTCAGAGCCTGGGGAAAGCTGGCTAGGACACTCAGATTGCAAACATGTAGACAAACCCAGAGGAGAAGGTAGAAGGGCACTGAGTGTACGCGTCATTTCAATCAAACCTTAAAGGCCACAAAAGCAAGAAATATCCCTATTCTACCTCTTTAAATACCTATATTACTGGACACAAAATATAATCAATAGGGAAATGTGACCTCATCATTTCCCTGCTTAAAATCCTCCGGAAGTTCCTCGTTACCCACAGAACAAAGTTGAACTACCCTGTGATCATCTGGACTCTATCTCTCCAACCTCAAATGCCACCGTCTTGGGCATTCTGCTACCAACTGCCACCTCAGGCCCCCTGCGCCCACCCAAACGTGCACACATCCTAACCTCCACCCCACCTCCCCACATGCACACAGCCCCTTCTCCGTCCCTACCTTCCAGCCAGTCTGAACTAGCTCCAACCTCTTGAACTTGCCACAGTTTCTCATGCCTCCAAGCTTTGCATGAGATCATCCCTCTGTTTCAGGAATCCCCTTCCTACACCCATGCAATCCTTATCGTGTTGGGAAATTCCTGCTGTCCTTAAAGGCCCAGGTTACAGTTTACCTCTGGGAATCCTCCTCTGTGCTCTGATGACCCCTGTTTAGCATATGCCTCTGTCACACTATTTATCACACAGCTCAACAAGAAGTGAGGCTCTGATCTATTCTTCCTCCACATCCTAGACTGAAGACTAGAGCTGGAGCCGCAGTAGTCACCTCTGAATAAGCACCATGATCGATGAATGAATGAATGAACGAATGAATGATAAGCACAAACTCGAGTTGGATTGAATAGCCAAGGAGTTTCCACAATCACGTGTGCTCTGAGGGAAGACAGAACTTTCCCCACAAGGTCTGGATCTGAACATTTCTCCTCTCCCCTTGCACCATTGTCTGGCCTCTCTCTCTGGGGCCCTTACATTTGTGGAAGGATTTAGAGAGTCCGAGTCCTATCTCAGCAGCAGTCTGGTCCTGGACATCCAAGTAGGTACTTAACTGTACCCTTAAAACGAGTTTGAATGCTCAGTGTATTCCCACTTGGCTTTCACTAGCCCCAGGCTCAGCAGAGGACCCCCAAGCCTGCAACACTGCAGCCATTAGCTCAGATTCCATTGTGGTGAAGGAAGCAAAAACACTTTTGCAATAAACAAAATACAGAAATGAAAGAATTCTTAAAGAGGGTCCTTAGGGAAGGATGCATCACTTTATCTGGACAATTTGTCTCCATATTTGGAAGGAGAGGGAAAAAGAAATGTGAGCTGATGGAGCAAGTCCCACTTGGCAAAGGCATTCACAAACATATCTCATTAAATGGTCCTCACCACCAGCCTGTGAGGTTGGCACAATTCTGTTTCACAGACACAGAAGATGAGGCTCAGAGACCTACAGCAGAAGCACCCAGGCACACAGCCATGCAGCAGGAGTGCCAACATTACAACCTAGGGCTAACTCCACAGTCTAAGGGAAATTCATGTTTCTTCTGGCCAAGAGTATGGCTTTGCCAAGTGGCAGACTGCAAAGGGACCCCCTTACTAAGAGAAAACAGCACTTCCCAAAGTATTAACTCAGGTATGACAGCCTCTGGTGTGTGGGGGGTGATAAAAGTAGCTGGAGCAGACAGCTCTGGCATCATTCTCCAGTCACCCAACCTTGGGGTTCTTGCATCCCGTCGCCTGGGGGCGCCACCTCTCTGGTTCCAAAGAACCGTTTCCCACCTTTAAAGCACTAGTTCAAATATATATATACAAGATATGCGTTTGGTTCCTCTTCAAACAGCTGAGGCAGTTGGAATAGCGAAGAAGGTTTTACCAAGTGTTATAGAAAAAAAGCTGAGAACAGAGGAAGCATAAGAACATTGAAGTCCAAGGAACAGGCTTCTAATATGGCTAGACTAAGTTCATCTCCTGGCTTCCAGGTTCCATCCCTTTAAGGGGTCTCCAGGATCCACTTGCAACCAATCTCTGCAGCTGAGCAGAGGCCAGGATGCCCCAGGAAGAAAGGAATGGCCTGCCACTGGTGACAAAGATGAAGAAGCACAAGCTGCATCATGCTGTCTGCAATTCAACATCTTCTGTGCTGCCCCATCACCTTAGCAAGCCCATAAGACTTCCAGGATCTCCCCTTTTGTATTAGTTAGGGTTCTCCAGAGAAACAGAACAAATAGTATGTGTGGTGTGGGGTGTGTGTGTGTGTGTGTGTGTGTGTGTGTGTGTGTGTGTGTGTGTGTGTGTGTGTGTAGAGAGAGAGGGAGATTGATTCATTATAAGGAATTGGCTTATGCAATTATAGAAGCTGAGAAGTCACTAGATCTTCAGTCATCAAGCTGGAGACCTGGGAGAGCTAAGGGTATCCTCCAGTCCAAGTTCAAAGGCCTGAGATCTAGGAGAACTGAAGTGTAAGTTTCAGTCTAAAAGCCAAGAGGCCTCAAGATGAGCCAATGTTTCAGTTCAAGTACAAAGGCAGAAAAGACAGTTGTCCCAGCTCAAAGCAGTCAAGCATACTCATAGGAGGTCAGCCTTTTTGTTCTATTCAGACTTTCAACTGATTGGACGAGACCCACCCACATTAAGGGGGGCAATCTGTTTTACTCAGTGTCCTGATTCAAATGTTAATCTCATTCTGAAACACCCTCACAGACACACTCAGAATAATGTTTGACATCTGGGCACCCTGTGGCCTAGTCAAGTTGCCACATAAAATTAACCATCACACTCTTCAACTTTGCAGCTGCCCCTCTTCCAGCTCCTACAACTCACATCCCCTGACCAAGCCACCTGGTCTCAGACCCCTGACCTCAGCATTCATGTTTCCCTCCTTCTCTCCCCCTTGAACTCTTATTCATACATCAAGACCCAGGTCATGGGTGGCTTCCCTGACTCCTCAGTCTGTCTTTCCCCTGTGATGTCAGAGCAGCTCAGTTCAGCTCCATAAACTTTCATTAAACGCTTCCTATACTGTGTGTTATCCACCAAGAAACAAGCATGAGCTAAGATGGGGCCCCTGCTTCTTCTGCACCTATAGCAGCAGGAGAAAATTCATGAAAAAAGACAATTTCTGAACAAGATGAGAGACATCTAATCTAGCCTGGGGAGGGAAGTGGGGAAGGGGTACAGGGAGTCTCTCTGGAGGACCAGGAGCAGATTAATGAGTGGAGTCATGAAGTGAGAGTTAGGACCATGAGTCAGAAGAAGCTGGCATTTCAAGCTTGGAAAGCAACATAACCAAGGTGCAGAGATGTGAGCCCACCTGTCTATGGAGAATCCCAGACAGTTTGGTATAGTCTAAATATGAAGCCAAGCGAAAGAGTTTCTTGGGGAAGATGTGGATGCCAGATCCAGGTCACAGAGACACTTATAAGCCATGCAGAGGAGGCTGGCCTTTATCTTAGCACAGATAAGGGCAAGGCTTTATGCATGTTGCTGTTTGAACATTTATCCCACTGAACTTTAAGATCTGTCCATATATGTGACTCTCCCATGAGACTGAGTTTCTTGAGAATAAGGACCCTATAGCCTTACCGCTCAGTTCAGTGCCTGGTTTAAATGGTTTAAATGAGTCTTTGATAACGTTTTTTGCAATGGATGGATGGATGGATGGATGGGTGGACAAAGAAAACGGTCTCATTTGGTCTTTGCCGAAATGTAAGGAGAGTAGTAAGAGAGTCATTGTAGTTCCCATTTTACTGGTAGGGAAACTGAGGCAGGGGGAGCTCAGTGATTTGCCTGGTCTCCTGCATGTGCTTCTGTCCTGACTCCTTGCCCAGGATTCCTCCTCTGAAGGTGTGCTTCCTCTCTGCAAGAAAGACTTGGAGGGCCTGCCGGCCATCCCAAAGCTGGTCCCCAGCCAGGTTCTGCCACTAGAGTTGCAGGATCGATGGTGACCAAACTGTTTTAGGAAAGAGAGGGCCTCTGGGTTTTCCTCTTCTTTAACGGTCAAATGGCAGAGCCATGAACATTCCAAAAGCATTAATTGCTTTTCCAGGATTATTCACAATCACATATTTGGGTTCCCTTTCCAAAACAGGTAGATTTGGGCCAAATTTACCCCGAGTCTTCTTCCTTCTTCCTAGGTCGCTTCTTCCTTCTCCATTGGCTGCACCTGCTGGTGTCCCCTGATCTTTCTCCTTCTCTTTCTCCTTCCTTTTTGTCCTCTTTTCCATCCCACTTTCTCTCTCTTTCCCCCTATGACAGATACCCCATCCTGCTAACCCCACCTTCCCAAATCTCCTGGCTCTGCCATAGCATTTGCCTGTCCCTCAAGGAGCTGTCTGCTAGACCTTGGCTTCTCCAGAACCCTGGCTATGACCTCGTTGTTCCCATGGCCACCCTCGCCAGCCCAGAATTGAGCAGGGCCAGAGAAGGGGGTGATGGTTAGCAGACAGTCGTGCAGGGAGCGGGTCATGTGGCGTGATCTCTTAGTTTCATCTGCGGGAACTGGTCAGGTGATTAATTCCTGTCGATGGAGACTGCTGGTCCCCGAGTTCCCTTTATGTTCACCGTTTTACATTTCAAGGGCATTCCAGAGCCCACATCTGCTCCAGCAGCACGTTCAGGTTACATTCCTGCCACCTCTCAGTGGAACCGGGGTTTGGAATTATCATCTGCTTCTTTGCAGCCCAGAGTTTCCTGTCCCAGGGGTTAGTCTGCCTGAGCAGGGCAACTTCTCCCCAGCCTGCATCTAGAGCCTCTACCCAGCTCTGATCCTGAGTCAAGACCCAGAGGAGACAGCTAGAGGCAGCACAGGTTGGGAGTGGGCATGCAGACAAAGGGTTTCCATTCATGGATCACAGAAATGGAGATCTTTGGAGTCCAACATTTTTCTCTCTTGCAGTGCTCCCAAGAAACCCAAATCCCTCCTTTCAGTCTCACTTTCTAGATCAGGAATATTTCTTGGTTCTGTCTAGCCTTAAGGACCTAATATGCACTTATGGGTAATAATGGGGGTAAATATCCAAGCAAAAGGGTTAGGGGAAAAGGAAGAGCCACAGAGGGCTATAATTGCTCCAGGTTAAAATCATGTGGCTTTGTTCTCTGCACTGCTTTTTATTAGGATTGGACTTTGGTATCATGCCCTTAGAGGGGCAAAACAGGAGGGCACAGCGTGTCCTATGCAGGATAGCAATGACTTGAAGGATGTCACAGTTAACCCTTCAGAGGAACCCATTTCATAGCAGAGAAAGCTGTGTTCTCCTAGCAAGTAGGATGGGAGTAGGATTTTGATCTTTCATGTGGACCTGATAAGTCCTATTACTTTGTTGTCGTGTTTTCCTCTGCTTTGATTGCTGACACACTCTTAGCCAAGCCTGCCACTCACCTCCAGCAACATCCAGGATGCTCTGTGCTAACTTTTCCCTGTCTTCATTTCACCACCAGATCCTTGTTTCCCTCTGGCTCCCACTTGCTTCTCTATGACCACAGTGATGGAAAGCATGGCAGTCAAGGCAGCCGTGCCTGCAGGAGAGCCTTGGATGGCAGCTCACAAGACCATTCCTGATACTCACTGGCTTTCTGGAAGGATCACTTTCTTTCCCACTCTGCCACATCCCCTGGGCAGAGAAGGGCAACAAGCAAAGAGGTCACCAAGAGCCTACTCAGCCCATCTGCCTGCATGGACTTTAGACCTCCTTCATCCATTGATTTTTCTCTTTCGTTCTCCAATGACACAGTAAATCCTTCAAAGGCCAAGGAGTGCCTAAAACATCCAGTGGGTGGATAACGGGGCCAATCCAGCCTTAGGGCCCTGCAGGCCACCTTTGTTTCACATCTGTCAAGCTTCTGAGCCCCAAGAAAATCTATGTCAGGGAGGTTTCCAGGACCAGCTGGAGAAAACATTTCCCCATCTCAGTGCAGTGTATCACCCTGTCACTCCAAGCCCATCAGTGGAAATGACCGGGAGTAACACCTCAGGACAAAGAAGGGCTTCTGGTTTCTGAGGTACAACACAAGCAGCTCAGGAAAGAGCACTGAGGGAAGAGGAAAAAGGCGTAGGTCAAGGATCTTCCTATCCCTTTCCATTCAACACATGCTTTGGAAACCAGTTGCAGTGGGGGAGGATACACTTTTATTCGTTGTTTGTTTGTTATATATACATCTAAAAATAACACCTTGCAACTGTATGTTACATATATATACACATATATACATACACATACATGTTATATAGACATGGTCTTTAATATCCTGTCGTACATTCTGAATCTCTAGGATGAGGATAGTGTATATCTCTATAATTTTACAGAAGAAGAAATCAAGGTGAAGATAATAAACACAGGTTACTAGTGTCACAGATTTACCTGTGGCCAAACTGAACCTATTACCCAGGTTCTCTGGCCTCTAATTCAAACACCACACCTCCACCAACTCCTCACCCAATGAGAACAACACAGCACCTCCCAGTCTTTAGCTCCCCAGATCCAGACCCTGGACAGCCCAGTAGAGAGTTTGTGAGATGGTGTGATAATAGATTCAGGGCCTGGGAACCCAGGGGCAAGAGAGAGTAGGTAGGGAGAAGTCAGAGAGAAAGTATAGAAATACAGAAAAAAAAATAGGAAGCCAGGACTTGAAGACCAGAGACAAATTTTTACTCAGTTATTAATAATGAATTGTGCTACCCCATCCTAGAGATATTGGCCTCAAATCAGCAAGCAGATTTGCTATATCATTGTTCACTGAATATCTACAGTGTATCAGGCACAGAGTTGGTCATTGTGGGAAAAATATGGATTAATGGAATAGGTTTTCTGGTCTCAAGAAATTCATTCTAATGAGGAGGACAAATAATACTTTGACAAATACCAATAACTGACCCCCTTATATGAATCATCTCCCTCTTTCTTAGAAATATAATTCTCAGTTTTAGCTGGGATTAAAGACCATATTTCTCAGCTTCACCTGAAGCTCAGATTGAAGGCATAAACAGAGGAGACATGTGCAATTTCTAAAGATTGTGCTTCAAGGGAAAGAATGTGCCCTTTTCTTCCTTCCAGATGGCTGGAATGTGGGTGTGAAGGCTGGACCTCCAGCAGCCACCTTTGACCTTGAGGTGACCTTCAGAATGGAACCTATGCACAGTAGAGCACAGAACAGAAAGAGTCGGAGTCCTGACACTGTGGGGTACCTACCAGCCCAGGACTCACTGCCCGCCCCACCAAGCTTTCTTATATAGGAGAGGGAGTGTTCTACCTTGTTTAAGATGTTATTACACTGGTACACTCATTTAAATATAATCCTAACTAGTAAAGCACCCAACAGACAAGTCAGACTGTAATAAGAGCTAATAGCATTCTAAGGAGTACACGGTGAGAACAGAACAGGATCAGCTGACTCTGCCCAGGCAGGTTAAAAAAAAACATCACAGAGAAGATGTGTGAATGAGTCTTTAAAATGAAGTAGGATTTCCTCTGCTGAACAAGAGGGATGGAGCATTCCAGGTAGGGGAACAGCACCAGGCAAGAGAAGGGCATCAGGCAAGGCAAGACGTGGTTTATTCAAGGAATGGACAGTCCCCAGTATCGAGGAATGCTGGTGAATTCCCAGAGGGGATGGGGCCTTCCCAGGGCCATTCAATCCTTCCCAGCCCCTGCTTAAGGGTTCAGCCTCATCCCCAGCACCCCCGCTACTCACTTCTAAGTAATTACACTCCCAGTGCCTTTCTGTCTTGCAGCTGTTTCACCAGCTGTTATGACTGTTCTCACTGCATCCTCTCAAGTCCATGGGGAACAGATTGCTAGGTAGGGAGGGGTGGCAGACTCTAGGGAGGGCTATTAAACACCTGCTGGGCCCCAATGGAAAGGTTTAGGAAGATAATGTCTGGGCTTCCAGGTAATTTGGGCCTTGCAAAGAAAACTGCTACTTTCACAAGCACTCAAAGGACCAAGAGTCTGAGATACAGAAAACAAGGCCATCAACCTGTATCAGTGATCTAATGCTGCATAACAAACTATTCCAAAACCCAATGGATTAAAATAACAACTTGTTATCTCTCATGATGCTGTGGGCTGGCTGGGCTCAGCTGGGCATCCTGCTCCCTGTGTTGCTGGCTGGAGTTATTCAGGTAACTACAGTCATAGGCAAGCTCGACAAGGGCTGGATGATCCAAGGTGGCCTCACACACCTGTCTGGTTAGCACTGCTGCCAGGTAGGGCCTTTCTCTCTACAGCATTTCTCTAGAAGGATAACCATGCTTCTTTGCAAGGTGGCTTAAAGCTCCAAGACAGGGGGAGAAAAATTCCCTTCTACCTGACTCTGTTGGTCAAACAAGACACAGGGTCAGCTTAGATTCAAGGAGAGGGGAGATAAACTCTACCTCTTCATGGAAGAAATGGCACTGTCACATTGCAAGAAGGCAAAAAAGCATGCACAGTAGAAGGGTTTCTGCAGCCATCTTTGGAAACAATTTACCACTATCTACCCTTTGACCACATGATTCATATCCCTTGAGCATGCAAAACACCTCTCAGAGTTAAGATCCAATCAAGAGCATGGCCATAAGACCCTTGGTTAAGAACTCAGGAAGATTTTAGCCAGTGTATCATAGACCCTTTCCCACAGTCCATGACTCATAGCCCAAGATAGAGATAGTCCTGCCTCAGAAGAAATGTTGGATGTGGCATTTATCAAATGGAGTGGACAGTAATCTCATACATAGAAAACTCACAATGTTTTTAAAAGCCTGTATCAGTTCTTACTAAAAAGAACATTTCATTGTGACAGTTCACAATGAAAAAAGGCCTTTGCCCCATCCCAACTTTCTATAGGCAGGAAGCAAATCGAAAAATCTTCTCAGCTAAAAACATTGACCACTTTTGTAGAAAAGGAAAGACACTTCAGAGCGTAGAGCCGAGAGTCCAAAGGACAGAGCTGAAAGTGCAGAGGACACAGCCAAGAACTAAGGAGGTCAAGGGATGAGGGTCCCCCTCAAGGGAGCAGAACTGGACTCTAGTTAAGGGAAACCCTGTGCCCCTGGAGTTGAGGGAACTGGCAACATGTGCTTGGCTGGATTTCAGAGTTTCTCTGGACCAGTGTGTACCTCTTGTTCCCCCGCTTTTTATCTGGAAATGTCTATCTACTATGACTGTCCTTGCTCTGCCCCTCCACTGTATATTGGTACATTGTATATTGGGTATGTAGGTGGAATGTACACCTAAAAAGATATGTCTTTTTAATTCACAGTTCTCTTAATCACTAGTAGCCCCATGGGAGCAGCAACATACAAGGGACCTCATCTACATCTGGACCTGGTGCAGAACATAAGATCAAGGACATCAACCCTGACATTATGATTAGGTGAGGATTTAGGGTCTTGTGATGACATGTAATAGAAATGATATTTTAGAACCTCTGGGCCAAGGCCTTAAAATATTTTGCAGCTTCTATTTTACTCTCTTGGAAACCAGAGTCATCACATAAAGAAGTCTGAGTTATCCTGATGGATGGAGAAGACAAGCAGAGAGAATTAAGACACCCCACCCAACAACCAGCACCGATACACCTGCATTCCTCAAGACCTCCTCTTGGAGGTTGAATGCAGCCACATGAGTGAGTGCAGGCAAGACCAGAAGACCTGCCAGCCAATCCACAGAATCGTAAGAATTAATAAATAGGTTTTGTTTCAATTTAAGCTACTAGTTTTTAAGGAGTGGATTATCACACAGCCTTATATGACTGACACAATCTCCTCCCATTTTGTATTCTCTCTACCACATTAGATGGATAAATGGTAGATAGAGAATGCCATTGATAGAAAGGGCTTCAGTGGTACTAAAAGAAAGGATTTCACAACTTATCCCCTCCCAGTGGACTGGGAAAGCTTCATGTAATCCTAGAGAATTCAGAAGTGGTCCAACACTCTCACTTTACAGATGAGGGCAAAGATACGGAAAATGATTTGTCCAAGAAAGGCCTGCAGGATGCATAGTTCTAATAGCCTTATGGGTCCAAGTTTATGGCAAATCCAGAACTAGAACCTCAGATTCTTACTTCTAATCTAGGGCTTTTATTGGTAACCACGTGGCTTCGGAGCCAAGAAATTCCCTTGTGGGAAAGGTGGGATATTGAAAAAATTTACCATATATCTTGCACCCACGTATTTGACTATCATCTAGAACTGAACAAGCAATAGTTTAAAAAGGTAGAGTTTGTTTCTTTAGGTAATAAGAGGTTCAGATTAGCAGTTCAGCTGCTCAAAACGGTCGTCAGGGAACCAGGCTTCTCCTACTTTTTCGCTCTGCTATCTTTACCATGGAGCTTCCGTTGTCAGCCTCGTGGTTGCAAAAAGACTACTTCACCTTCTGGCCTGTTTCTATATCACAATCAGGAAGATGAAAGATAGGTTAAAATATGAGACAAAATCTTTCTTCTTACAAGGCTTGATGTTTTTATCCGGGAATGGAAGCTCTACCTGGGACTTCTGCCAATATCCAATTGTCCAAAAGGATGCCACATGGCCACCCTAGATTTGTTGGGGGTGACAAGCAAGGCTAGAAATTTAGGTATTTTGCTTTCTAGAGTCTATCAGACAGAAGGACAAGGGGAATGGTAGTGAAATGGGTCTTAGTGAACCAACCAGGAGTTGGTCATACATCTTTCAAAAGAGGGGGAAAAAAACCCCAAACAAACGAGAGAGAAGAGAAAGTTTGACACTGCCACCCTAGTCCTCTAAATAATGATTTCTAATTCTTGACCCACCTGTGGTTGGAGGTAGCTTGGTCTACCTCCAAAACGAAGTGTGTGTGTGTGTCTGTGTGTGTGTCTGTGTGCACGCACACATGTGTGTGTATGTGTGTGTGTATGTGTGCGTGTATGTGTGTGTAGATGGTAGGGGGCAGGTAGAAACATCCAGAGGCACAGAGATCTTCTGAGAAAGGCCTCCAGGATGTAAAATATTAATGCCCTTGTGGATTCATGGAATCCCATGCATTATGCATATGCCAATAAATCATCATTGTGTTGGGAGTAAGCAAAGAGACTGCTCAATTTAGACTAAATTTCAAATTAACCTAAATTATACATGTCTGGTAAATGGGACCCTTTTGTGAAGCAGGAAGCTCTATCTATCTGGAACATTCAGCCCCAGGTCTCTGGGGCAGAATACAATTTAAGAGGAACACTCCATTGTGGGAGCTTTGTTTCTCACATCAGTCTCTAATAATCCCCATTCAGAATCCAGTGGCCTAACTGGATCCAATCCCTCATCAGCACCATTTACGAGAAGCTCAGAAACTTCTGTTCCTAGGCATATGGTTAACATGTGTGAATATAGAGATAAAGTGTTACCAGAGGGACAGATAGAAGCTCAAGAAAGATCTACTATAAAAACAAAAACGGAAGAAGACAGCCAGCTGGGGAGTCAGCAATCATCATTGTATAGTTAATGAGGCCAACAATGGAAAAGCACAGAGCTCTGGATATAGGCTAGAAATTAGCTGCATTCCAGTCCAAGGAGCTCAGGCCTGACTTGGAGGACAGTTCTGGGACAGAGGCTCAAGGCCAGTGGAAGAAAAAACCATGAATACCTTCTGAAGACCCTTTCCTAGTCCTTGAAAAGTTGGCAAGTCACATTCACCTGGAAAGCCTGGTGTGTGGAAAGCATCACCTCCAAACTATTAACTTGGAGGTCTTGAGGGATGCCTGTGTTCTGCCTCGAATTCCCCTGAGCACCTCAGTTCCCAGGAAGCTACCACAACTTGCAATCAACTAGATGGTGCTAATTCCCCAGCAGGGAGCCAGGCAACAGACCAGCAGTGGTACCAGAAATGTATCGACCCCATCCTCCCTTCCAGGAGCCAGAGTCCAGCTGGGGTGGCCAGCCACGCAGCGCTTGATGATAATTAACCGTGAGCCAGTGGAAGGAGAGCTGCCCAGGTCAGGAGACAAGACTTCTTATCTCAGCTCTCTTGCTAATTGACCCTATGAACTGGGAAAGGTCAGACCCTACACCTCCCTGGACCTCAGTTTCAACATTTATAAAGTGAGATGGATGAACTAGAATCAGTGGTTTGGAAACTTTGTTTAAAGTGGGACCAATTTTTTTTCCAGAGGGATGTTTTGCAAGGAAACCAATATATAAAACAGAAAAAAGTGAAGCTGATCTTTTAGAAGCAGCAGAAGGAGCCCAGAGCCTGAATGCCACAGCTTTTGCAGAATACGGTTTAGAAAACACTGAAATAGGGATCCTACCATCTCGGAAGGGTCTGGAGGTCCACCAACTTTGCTCTGTCGCAAAACGCATGTGCTAAAGAATGGGTTAGATGGATGAGGACAAGCTGAGCAGAACAGTATTCTGCTCCAGGTCCAAAGATTTAAAATGACACTAATTAATTACCAATGGATGCAGCTTCCAGCTTCACTCAGCTTCGATGATAAATCTGTACGTGAAAGATTCCTCATTCTGGAAAACAGCCTGGCTCCCAGATCCTAACCTGAGCCAAGTTCTCTCTTTGAGTACCTCCAAAACAGGGACATGCAATAAGACTTCCTGCGATGAAGGAAATGTTTTGATTCTGTGCCAAGTTATACAATAAATTTGCCATCATTCATCTTAGGTGGCTATTGAGCACTTGAAATGTTGTTATTTCGACTAAGGAACTGAATCTTTTATTTCATTTTACTTAAATGTAAATAGCCAAATGGAGCTAGTGGCTACCATATTGGACAGCAGAGCCTTAAGGGATCTGAATTTTCTTTCCAATCCCACCTTCTCTCCACCCATAATCTAAGTTAAATTATCATGGGGAGGCTCACTCAGAAAGCAGTAGTTTGAGTGTGTCCCCCATTCTTTACTCCCAAGGCAGACAGAGTCCCTAGCCCTTGGCCACTCCAAGTATGGACCTGGAACCAGCAACACCAGCCTCCCCCAGAAGCTTGTTAGAAATGCAGAATCTCAGACCCCATCCCAGACCTACTAGATTATCATCTGTATTTTAACAGGAACCCCAAGGACTTGTATGCATATTAAAATTTGAGATGTACCATTATACTCACTGTGAGTTAGGCAGGACACAGGAGGAAACTGAGGCCCAGAAAATGTTCACACAGCCAAGAATGGTTTGAAATAGTGGTTTCACCTACACCATCTGATTTAGACTCACAGGACAACTTACAGCCTCCCTTTATTTATCTGTCCTTTGTGTCTGTCTAGGAGGAACCATTATCAGTTTTTTAACAGGAGTCATTTAGTCTCCCAGACGGCCTGCTTGCTCACTCATTACCACTAAACTGTTAACACTTCAGTCTGGCCATTGAAGAAGCTATTTAGCATAAACAGAAGACGGCATCCTGGCCTCCAACACAGAGTTAGTATAGCTAGACCAGTGGGTTCCAACCTCAGAGGCTTTCCAAGCATTTGATTCTTATTATAAATATACATATTAATGCTTTAAAAGCATAATGCAAAATAGCAAGAGCATGAAAATGTGCAACAAAATACATTTTAGCACACAGATGACCTCCACCATGTGAATTTATCATGTCAGGTTCAATCATCTTTGTTTAGACCTCAGCATCATTTCTGCCATCTGTGACAAATATTTAAACTTCTGGTAATAAACATGTCGTTGATCAGGAACGTGGTTTTGCTTTTCTGTCGTTTTCCATTTGTTTTTTTGTTTTTTAATTTAGATCTTCACATGTCTCCTTGTGTGAGGTCGTTTGAGAAAACATGCATTGCTACACGTGTGGTGACCAGTCCAACACGGGGCGAGGCTCAGGGTCCACTGCTGGGAGCACCCTCTTCTTTGAAGGCATCACCTTCGTGCAGTCACAAGTGAGGAGTGACTCACAGCATCACAGGCACTTCGTACGGTGACAGTAAGTGCTTATGGTAATTTATGGATGATACTTAATTCGTATTTTGGTTCGTTTTTATTGTGGTGAAATTTGCATACAATGAAATGCACAGATTGTAACAGTTTTAATTGATAGTTTTGACAAATGTATACACATCTGTGGAAACAACACCCAGTGTAAGTATAGAACATTTCTGTCACCCCAGCAAGTTCTCTCATGTCCTCCTCCCATCAGAACCCACCTCCATCTGCCGATTTTTATTACCATAGATTAGTTTTTCTCTGTTCTTGAACTTCACAGAGATGGAATCACCCAATATGTATTCATTTGTATCTGCCTTCTTTCACTCAACATAATGTTTTTGAGATCCATCTATGTTGTTACATAGATCCATATTCATTCTTTTTCATTGCTGAGTAGTATTCCATTACATTTTGTTTATCCATTTACTTGTTGATAGACACGGGTTGCCCTTGGTTTAGGGCTATTGTAAATAAAGCTACTAATTATATACAAGTCTTTTTTAAGACACATGTTTTCATTTATTTTGAGTAAATACCTAGGAATGGAGTTTCTGGGTCATAGGTGAGGTGAAATTTAACCTTATAAGAAACTCCTGAACAGTTTTCCAACGCAGTTGGGACACTTGCATCAACAAAGTATAAGAATTCAAGTCAGTCCACATCCTTGACAAAATTTGGTGCTGTCAATCTTTGGTGCTGTTTCCTTTATCTGTTCTACTAGATACAAAGAGGCTACTAGGTACATGTGGGTTTTGTTTGTCAAGCATCTTTTCCTATGCTTATTGGCCATTTCATATCTTCTTTTGTGAAGTGTCTGCTCAAGTCTTTTCCCCATATCTTGGAGGCTTGTTTGTCTTTTTACTCTTGATGAATTGGAGTTCTTTTTTATATTCTGGATACAAGTCCTTTGTCCAATACATGTGCCATGAATGTTATCTCCCAGTCTGTGGCTTGCCTTTTTAATTTCTTAATTGAATTTTTAGTTTTTTGACTTTTTAAACTGCAAATGATATCATATATTGTTAGTATTTTGCTTTGATATAACAACTTCCTACTCCCCACCTTCTAAATCTCTGGAGCTTTTTTTTTTTTAAATAAAAGCAGGGGCTGATGGGGAGGAAGGTTGAATGTGCTGATGGGGAGGAAGGCTGAATAGGCCGAACACAGAGGATTTTTAAGACAGTGAAACTACTCTGTTTATGATATGATAATAGTGGATACATGTCATTATACATTTGTCAAAACCCATAGGACACAGAACTCCAGTAGTGAACCCTACTGTAAACTATGGGCTCTGGATAATAATGAGGTGTCAGTGTAGGTTCATGGATTGTAACAAATGTGCCACTCTGGTGGGGGATGTTGGTAACGGGAGAGGCGGCAGGAGGGTGCCAAGGGGCATATGGGAAATCTCTGTACTTTCAGCTCAGTTTTGCTGTGAACCTAAGACGTCTCTGAAAAGTAAAGTCTATGTAAAAAAATAAATAAAGGAAAGGAAACTATTACCATTTACAACCACATATTCATGTAAATATAGATTTTTATAACTATTCTCATTTACTGACTTATAAGTAAACGTTAAACATTTTTCCAATAAAATAACACCTTTAATTTTGTATATCATACCTTCCTATTATACTTAATTTATATGAAAGCCTCTGCTATTAAAACAAAGAAAACTTTTAAGAAATGCAAAAATATATAGATATGCACAGGCTACTGTGTCATTTAGTCCACTCTGGTTAACTGTGAGAAATGTATTCATTCTCTTCATGCTTGTAATTCTCTGATCAACCATCAACCAAATAAAAACACTTCTATGCATATGCACACTACCTCACCATGTAATTCAATTATAGAACACGAAATAGCAAATGCTCTAAGGGGTATCTGGAATCCCAATCAGTTTGTATGGTTCTTGTGGCCTTAGATCCTTTATTAAGTCATTCAATACCAGTCATTCACAACCTCAGGAGTCCCTTCATGTCTCAGTGAGGGCAACTACTGAGTCTCAAGTTTCCAGAACTTCTCATCAGGACAGACTGAGCTCTCCTGGCTAGAGGAAAGCCCCTGTCAGCATTATTAATTCAGCACATTTGGGATGCATTGATCATGGGTCAAAAGAGGGTAGAAGCATACCTCAACTAAACTCTTGGGGTCTCCTCTCTCAGAAATTCTCCTGTGAACCACAAAAAATTTAATTTTCCAAACAGAGGATCTGCTTTTTTATGTCAGAGGTGTGTTCTAAAATCAAGGAGAGAGAGAAAATTGAATATGGACGATATTACTCTTGCAAATTCCTTAAATTTTCCATAAAGTACATTATGTTTAGAGAATGCATCTCTGTATACTATCGTATAAGTAAAAATAGATACTATATACACATATACACACAATGTGTGTGTATATTTATACACATATATACCCTTAATATATACACATTATATACAAACATATATTATATATAATATACATATATAAAATTGTTTATATATATTATTTACATACATATGTGTATATATATATTCAATACAAATGATGGTGAGGACAATGTAGAGTAATGAAACTTCTCATAGCTTGTTGATGAGACTATAAACTAGTACAACCACTCTGATAGTTTGGCATCACCTAGTAAAGTTGAACAGGCACATGCCCCAGAAATACCACTCTTAAGTACAAACCCTAGATAAACCCTTGTATTTGGACACCAAGAGCCAGGGAAGAAACTTCACACCAGGATTGTTCATGGTGGTAAAAAATTGCAAACCACACGAATGTCTGTCAACAGTAGAGTCTAAGTAGACAAGGGGAATGGTGTGTAGCAACGAAATGAACTGACTGAAGCTCACAAGCCACCTGGAAGTTAAAGAAGAAAGTCACAAAAAATATGCACAGTATGATTCCATTTCTGTAAAGTTCGAGCACACGAAAACCTGCAATATAGTATTTAGAGATATGTGAATAGGTGGGAAAACTACAAAGAAAAGCAAGGGAATGATATCACAAAAGTTAGGTAGTGTTTGCCTGTGGAAAGACAGAGGCTGTGATGGGAGGGGATACAGGAGGCTTTCAGTCACAGGCTCTGCTCTGTTTCTTAACTTGGGTGGAGGTCTTCAGGGGTCAATTTTCTTCTTCTTTTTAAATCATGTGTGTGTGTGTGTTTGTGTGTAGCCTCCATACTCTGACATATTTTACAATATAACATATATAGCAATATACAGTGATGTACAGTACGTAATAAAATGTTTCCACGCAAACTACAATTTACAGGACTGTATCTCTATACACTACGATCACCTGTAACCAGGGAAAGGCTCCCAGCCTGGGATGTACAAGGAAGGAAACTTGAGAACAACCAGAAAACAGCACTTCATGTCTCCATCTCAGGTTTTCTCGGGGACATGGGCTCCTTGTATGGGATGGCTGCTGATAGAATTATTTAAATAGTTTTCCACTGAAAGCTTTAAGCAAAATTCCTATAAGTTCAATGTGCATATGAGAAAACCTCACAATGACAGGAATCCTGGCCCTCATAGCTGCTCAGACAGCCTCTTACTTGCCCCAGTGCCCAAGGTTCACGTGTGTTGCTGGCTGGACACAGACTCAAGACCTCTCAGTGACACCTCTTCCCTCCAACGGCAGGTACTGTTACTTAAGCCACTCATCCCTATATGCATAATAAACTCAAATTTTCTTTACTCCCCTTTCTCCTGTTTCTACACTCTCTCTTTGCAATAAGATACCCACAGGTAGCCAGAAAACTGTCCCTTAGAGAGTAGGCTCTTTGAGAGCAGGCACTGTCTTCTTTATGTTTATACTCAAAGCTCCAAACGTCATGCCTGCACACAGAAGACATTAGTTCTGCACTGTGTTGCTTATCACTGCCTGTCTCTACGTTCAGCTGTCCCTCAGGCCCTATTTCTGGACACCATCACTTGTCCTCAGTTCCCTTTGAATGCCTTCCTCCCACCCCTGCCTATCTTTTCCCACCCTTGCTGTCCCCTAGTTCCAGTTTTCTCACTTTTAGGAATCTCCTACCCTGAGTAGCAGTCTCCTTCCCTTTGCCCTGCAACCCTCTCATTTCTTGAGTCCTTTCTCTATGCCACTTCTGTATTGATAGCTTTACATGCCTTAAAATTAAATCCTCATCATCCTACAGAGCAGGTGTTATTATCCACATTTTACAGAGGAGGATATTGACATGCAAATGGGTTATATAATTTACCAATACAGGGCATAGCCCACCCAAGGCTGACTTGACCCTAAAATCCACCCCACCATTTTGTTTCTCACCATTTGTACAGAAAACTTGCTGTGCCTCCAATGCTCCTGCCCTCTGACTCTGGTTGGCCCTACACCACTATCCCCTCTGCCAATAAGATCTTCCTGGCTCACCATGAAAACACCAGGTGAGTTGCTAGCAAAACCCACTCCTGCCACAGCTCCATCTCACACTAACATCCACCAGTCCAAACCCCAAGCGATCTACATCTTTTCTCGGATCTGTCAACACTGTACCGTGTCTTTCTAATGCAGACACGGTGTCTCCTATGACCAGTGTTTCATTTCTTGAAGAGACTGAACTCAGCCTTTAGCTTTGGTCTGATCTATTCAATCACCTCAATTTCTCCCAGTGGCTCTGATCCTTTTCCTCCTGATACAGTGTCCAAAATAAATCCAATTTCTCTGCTGATCTGAAGCTCACATCAAACTCCTTTCTTCCAGCATGAGAATTACTGCAGATATGTCCCTTGGGTTCATACCAATTGAGCTAGCTGACTCACAGTGCTGACAATTTCTTCTCTCGGAAAGAAAAGGATGTGAGAACTGAGCTGCTCCTATGGACTTAATTCCAACCAACAAGGAAGAACAAATTGTTGAAGTCGAAGTGATGGGAACCTGGGGAGAAAGGGACCGTGTCATGTTGGAGGTTGTTATTGTGAAGGAAAGAAACATTGGATATAGTCAGACAAGTCACTTTAGAAAAGCAGGTTTTGAAACATTCAGATCTAGATAAAGAAGATTTGGCACATATATACAATGGAATATTACTCAGCCATAAACAGAAATGACATTGAGTTATTTGCAGTGAGATGGATGGACTTAGAAACTGTCATACAGAGTGAAGTAAGTCAGAAAGAGAAAAACAAATACTGTATGCTAACACATATATATGGAATCTAAAATATATATATATATATATATATATATATATATATATATATATATATATATATATATATATATAGTTCTATAGAACCTAGGGGCAGGACAGGAATAAAGACGCAGATGTAGAGAATGGATTTGAGGACGTGGGGAGGGGGAAGGGTAAGCTGGGATGAAGTGAGAGAGTGGCATGGACATATATACACTACCAAATATAAAATAGATAGCTAGTGGGAAGCAGCCACATAGCACAGGGAGGTCAGCTCGGTGCTTTGTGTCCACTTAAAGGGGTGGGACAGGGAGGGTGGGAGGGAGACACAAGAGGGAGGAGAAATGGGGATATATGTATATGTATAGCTGATTCACTTTGTTATACAGCAGAAACTAACACACCATTGTAAAGCAATTATACTCCAATAAAGATGTTAAAAAAAATTCAGATCCGTCTGGTGGCATAGACCGACTCTAAAAGAACAGTGACCATATTTCCAAACCAAAAATCAGAGCATGTCATAAACCAATAGATTTTATATTGCAGCTGGTGGAAGGGGCACTCAGAGGAAAGGAAGTTCAGATGCCAAAACAATGATTTTAGCACGTTTCAATAGTCAGTCTATGGGAAAAACAGGACCAATTACCTAAAATATTGGATGTCTCAAATTTTATAACATTGGAATACTGAAAGAGATGTTGTGTGGCCCTGAAACAAGAAATTCTCAGGATGCAATTATAGTTGATCCCAATTAAAAAGGCATCCAAAGAAATCAATATATCGGCACAGGGAGCTCTTTGATGAATATAGATTTCAAAAGGATGTAGGGGGGTGGCAAGTAGAAGGAAGGTATAAAAGAAAGGATGCCTTTGACTGAAAAACAGAGAAAACACCAACTCAGATTCACCTGAAGGAAGAAAGCATATCACAGAAGTTCATTAGGTGGGTGGGCCCCAGGAATGGTATAAGAGGGCATTCATTTGACTTCCCTTGATCTTACCCTCCCCTGTGGGTTGTCTTCACCCTCAGGCTCGATGAAATTGGATAATATGGTCATCGTTAAAGCAATCCCTGACAAGAATTCTTTCATAAAATCATAGGAGCATATGATATTTGTTTTTCTCTTTCTGACCTACTTTACTCTGTATGAGAGACTCTAGGTCCACCCACCTCCCTACAAATAACTCAATTTCATTTCTTTGTATATATGTGCTACATCTTCTTTATCCATTCATCTGTCGATGGACATTTAGGTTGGTTCCATGTATGGAATCTAAAAAAAAAAAAAAATGGTACTGATGAACCTAGTTGCAGGGCAGGTATAAATATGTAGACATAGAGAATGGACTTGAGGACAAGGGGTGGGAGAGGGAAGCTGGGGCGAAGTGAGAGCAGCATCGACATGTATACACTACCGAATGTAAAATAGTTAGCTAGTGGGAAGAAGCAGCATAGCACAGGGAGATCAACTCGGGGCTTTGCAATGACCTAGAGGGGTGGAATAGGGAGGATGGGAGGGAGGCTCAAGAGGGAGGGGATATGGGGACATGTGTATGCATATGGCTGATTCACTTTGGTGTATAACAGAAACTAACACAGTGTTGTGAAACAATTATACTCCAATAAAGATCTATTTTAAAAACTCATAGGAGCATAATTATCTAGGATATAATGGATGTTGTGGAATCAGCCAGAATAATCACTCCAGATGGGCACATGGCCAGGGAGAAATGCCAGAGTGGTGTATACCAATAAGAGCAGTATCTAGAGATCACAGCTAATAATGAGCTGGGTGACACTGGAAAGGACAACACAAATGCTCTCCCAGATACATTTGTATTAATAGGACAAGAAAGCAACCTACTTGGGGCAAACAGTGCAATGTGAGACAAAGACACAGGACAGGCATTGCCTCTCAGTCACTGCTGAGCTTCTGTCTTCATCGGAAAGATGGAACAGCCTTCAGTCAGAAGACATTGGTCAGGAGATAATATGACATGATAAGAGCATCCCCAGACACTCTCAGTGTAGTCTGGGTTGAAGACTCAGGCCAATTTCATCACAGAGCACTGAAAGAATTTGCAGTTGGGAGTATAGGTCCATTAACTGTATATTTAAATATTCAAAGAGTAGAGAGACAATGACCTAATTTTCTGAAAGGTTTCAGTAAAGATAAGACCTTTGAATATGGACCACCAACTTCACTCTTCCAGTTAATTCTCTCCTTCACCATTAAACACTTCCTATCCCCTGCATCTTTCCCAAGAGCTTACAAAAATGCCCTGGTGTCTCCCATTCTTTAAAAGCCTTCATTCAGTCTCTCTTCCCTCTCCAGCTAACACTCCGTTTCTATGCTCCTCTCAGAGCCACACTCCTCACAAGAATGTTCTACACGTGCCGTTCCTGTTTTTCCTCCTCCATTTACCTCTCAACCACCCACCTCAAGTTGGTTCTGCCTCCCAACAGTCCAACTGTAGCCGTGTTAAGGAAGGAATATCAAGGTCACCACCATCTGAATTCCCAATGTCTCTGTCTCATTTTCTCTGTGCCTCCCTGGTGTTACACGTGGTTGACCAGGACTTCCTTCCTTAACACTCCCCACTCTTGACTTCCACAAATCTCCGCTTTGGGGATTTCCTCTTACTCCACAGGGTCAGTCTTCTCTATTCTCTGTCCTCTCTCTCTTTGCCTCTCTCCCTGTCTCCCTCTCTTTCTCCCTCCATCCTTCTCTCCCTTTCTTGTATGTGACATCCCATATTGACATTCTCTAGGATTCTAGACTAATTTCTACTTTTATCTCTCTATATCCTCCTCAATCCCATGGCTCAGTCCATGTATATAATAAATATTACAAAATTAATACCTCCAGCCCAAAACCCCTCTTTTGGACTCCAGATTAATACATCCAGCAGCCCAGTTGACCCCTCCATTTGAATGCCTCACAGATATCTCAAACTTCACATTTCTGAAGGGAAATCTATTCTTTTCTCTCTTAAAATTATTTCTTTTTCCTTCTCCCCTGTCTATGTGAATGGAACCCCCATATACCCAGTAGCTCAAGCAAGATATCTGGGCATTGTGTTTGAGTTCTTCTGACACATAATACCTAACATCTAATCTATTAGTAAGTCTTATTACTCTACTTCCTAAATATATTTTGAGTCCAGCTACTTCTCTCCATTCCCAACATGAATTCTCTTGACAAGCCACTTTCTTTCATCTGGATTAATTCAGTAGCCTTCCAACCGGTTCCCTGGCTTCCACTCCTGTCCTTACATAATCCATTCCCCTACACAGCAAGCAGAGTGAGGTTTTTACAGCATAAATCAGATCACTTTACTTCCTTGCTCAAAAGCTTTCAGTGGTTTCCTTTTGCACCTTGAATAAAATCCAAACTCCTTATTGTGGCTTAGCAAGCTCCACATGCTTTGACTTCAGCCAAGCTCTTGGTCAAGGGAAGGGCTCAGGCTAACTACACAGTGCAAGCCAGAGCCCACAAGCAGAGCTTCTGCAGCTGTGCCATGGAGTGGTTGGTCCCATCTACCTACATCCTAAATTGTGCATCTATCTACATTCTAATCTGTGTTGCCTTTTTTCAGTCTCTTGTGAAAGTAGCCTTGAGAATGCTTGGATGCTAGATGCTCTGAAGAGTTACATGCAACAGCTAAGAAAGCCAGCAGCCCAGTGTTGATTACACCTAGAGGTCCTATGGGAAGCTGAAGCCGTGCACAGCCTTCCCACTAAGGGCAACAGGGTCACCAGTTCCCACTAGATGGTTGCAGGCAACACAGGGAGTGTCCTGGCAGTCACTCTGAGTTAATCCTGCTTGCCTCTCCACCCTCTCCAACCTTTAGCATCAGCTGCTCCTCCTCAGTCTTGGGGGTCCAGCTCAACTAGCTTAATCTCAGCTTTTCCAAAAACACCACACTCCCAGATCAGGAGTTTCACACGTGCTGTTCTCCCTCGGACTTTCCTGATGGCTGGCTCCTTCAGGTTCCTTCATCTATAAGCTAAAATGCCACTTCTTTGAAAGGTTTTTCCCAGCTACTTCCATTATTCTCTATCCTTGTCCGCAATTAATTTCCTTCATACCAACTTTCACAACTTGTACTTTATTCCTTTGTTTCTTTGTTTAAAGTCAAGCTCTCACTAGATTATAAACTCCATGAGGGCAGGGACTGTGCCCTTTATATTTTGAAATGACAGTGTTATTAGAGAGAATTTTCTAAATAGTATCCTTATTTTGAAAAATTACCATTTGAAAAAATGCTGTTTGTATCACCTCCTTATTCTTATTACTTGTATTTAGATGTTTACTGATCCATTAAATTAAAATTTCTGAGAACCACAAGGATAGACAATAGTATGTTTTGGTGTATTTATAACCTAGCTGAATACTCTAGCCCCAAACAGTAAATAAATGGATTGATGCAAACCTGTATGAAGAGGCCTAAGAAGCTCGTAGTCAGGAGATGTTTCTTGTTCATCATTACAGCCTCAATGTAAGGCAGATTGCCAGCAAATATTAGGTATTCAATAAATATTTGTTGAATTAGAGAGACTAATGTGGCATGCCTCCTCATGGCCTGCCTCAAGAACCTGTCTTTACACTTGTCCTGTTCAACAATTTTATCAACATCGACCCAGTCCTGTTCAATATTTTTATCAATAAATTGAATAAAGATGCTATAAATCTGGGGGGATAATGCAGTGAATAAGAAATCAAGATTCAAGATCTTGTCAAGGTGGAAGAATGGGCCAAAACCAAGAGGATAAAATGAATAAAAGTTCAGAAGATAAGTTCCACAGCACATGTCAAGGACATGATTTAATGAGTTACATGGGGAAACGATACTGGTAGGAGAAGCTTGAGTGTATGAGGTAAGTGGTAACTGTAAGGACGATGGAATGGGGTAGCTGTTGTGAGTGCCATTGATGTGTTGAAGAGCAGTGATTGGTTCAGTGTGACTCACCACAAATTCAAGAAAAAATGTGAAAGCCAGAGGGTTTCCTTGACAGCATTTAAGAAAACCCCAATCTACTGCAGCTGCTGAGCAAACAGACCGGAGAACCAGGCTCAGGAGCTCAGTAGAGATTCAGAGAAAGTTGGATTCCCAGTTCCAGCAGGTCTTCCATGCAAAAGTCAGGGCCCTAATAAGGAAGGCATTGGATCCTGAGACTTGGGATGAGCGTATCTGAATATTTACATTAGTGAATCTTGAACTCCCATGTTCCCCAGAACTTGCTAGGTGTGCACAAGTGGCCCACTCTGTTAGAAGACAGTGAATCCACCTTGTTTGGAGATCATGCAGGAGCCTCCATGAGACTGGTACCTTACAAGATAATGCTTATCCTTCTCAGGATCTACCCCCACCTTCCTGCTTACCAACCAGACCAATAACAGAGATCATATCAGATAACTCGCAGGACACCAAGGACATTCATTCTATCGACTGGAGTGGATGAGCAGGAAGTGGCAAGTACATTGGAGGCCTTAGTAAGATGCATGCCTTCTACAGAAAGGTAAACCCACCTGAGATTCAGTGATGTTTTTAGGGTCCAAGAATTTGGGGCATGATTGACTCTCTCAAAAGCACAGGACAAATGACATTACAAAATGTCCCTAAGGTAAGAAAGAAGTGTAACACTTATATAGACATATTTAATTTAGGAAACTGCTTGTTCAACCCATTTACTAGGTGACACAGAGTCTGCCAGCTCTGAGTGGTGTCCAGAGCAGGAAGGGACCCTGCAGCAGGTCAAGGCTGGTCATATGACCCAGTAGATGCAAGACCTATGGAAGCAAGACCAATGGAAGCAAGACCAACGAAGATCCTGAAGAAACTGTTCCCACAAGGGGCAAACTTATCATAGGAAGCAAGTGGATCCGAGCAGTGCAAGAGGTGGACTCCAGCGGATACTGTGGTGTTCCACCAACTTCCTTCTTTAGGTCAAGGCACCTATTTCCCTGCTGCTGGATAGATCAGTTGCTGAGGGCTCACAGCTGCATCCTTCACTGAGACAAACCCTCAACCAGAGAAAATGACTCACCCCGCTTATGGCCAATGATGGATTGGAATGATGAGGGAAAACAAAGCTTAGGCTTCTTTTCTCAATACAGGACAACTTTGAAGCCCATCCCGCTTCAGAGCTCCATGCACAATTGGCTTAAGACCTCAGTTGCAATCTCATCACAGGTCAGCTTTCTCTTTGCCCAGTTCTGCCTTACTCATTTCCTTAGAGATGTTGCCCTGTGAATACGTTCCAATAGATCTTCTGCATGTAACTGTCTACCTCAGAGTTTATTTATAAGGAACCCTATCAAAGACAATAGTAACTATCACTTCTATAATGATGATTATATCATTGCAATTTTCCATTTTGCTTAATGCAATTTCTTCAAGCCATCAGGCCATTGTTTTCCGTTAGTTTCATTGTATTTTTATTGCTTTTAATGTGGCTTTTATTTCTGTAATCGTTTTGTTTTATCTTCCATTTCTCTTCAGGAGCTCTGCTAACATATATGCCATTTCTTTTTGTTGTTTTATTTTTTCCTTCGCACCATCTATTTCTTTTTGAGCTCTAAGAGATATTATATTGTCTGTAACTTCTGCAAGAATTTGGAAAAATGTTCAAATTGAACCATATGAAATTGTATTTTTGTGACTCAAAATGTTTAAACATTGACAATATCATATGGTTCAACCTAATATTTACCTGAAGTTTTCCTGTTATTTGAGGTTCATTCTTCCTGACTTGTATGTTTTTCATCTACCTTTAGCTTTTAGCTTTTTCATCCGTCTCTACCCTACCACCTCTTTATTTACCATTCCTATGCAAAGATCTTCTATTTGTTTCCTTTTAGAAAATAATAAAATGTATGTGAATGAGGTTAACTACCTACTAAAGAATAATGTCAGGGGAGGTGGGGAAAAGAGGTTGGACCCTCTCTACATACCTTTGAGCATATTGTGAATGATTTCTTCTCACACATCTGGCATCTCTTCTTCCCTCAAAGCAGGTTTGCTCTTGCTTTTAGGTGCTTAGTAGTTCAATGTATCTCGCAGGCATCAGGTTCCCTCAGAGCAGAGCCTGGGAAGGAAATTCTTATACAAGGAACCTGTAAGGGAGTGAGGGAAGTTGGGTAGATAACCAGTACAACATATTGGAAAGCCCATCTTTTCCCCACTGATCCACTCTGTCACCTATCAGTTTCCACATATGCGTGGATCAGTTTATAAGTTCTTTTTTATGTTACATTCGTTTATTTGTCTATCCCTGTGCCAAAACCACATTCTTTATTTTTATAGTATTAATATTTTATGTTGTTATCTGTTACCTCTCTCCTCTCTTGTTCTTATTTTTCAGGAATACACTGACTCCTCTTGACACTTTGTTCATCCATATAAATTTTGTAACTAACTGGACAAGTTCCATGAAAATCCTTTTAGGATTTTGACTGGAATTACATTGAATATATGGAGCAATTTGGAGAGAATTGTATCTTTATGATATTAAGTCATCCTATCCATAAGCATGGTATGCTCTTCTATTTATTTAGATTGTTTTACGCCTTTTAATAAAGTTTTGCAATTTTATCCAAAAAGGAAATTACAGAATAGTAGTTAAAAGTGCATATTCTGGAAAAAGAGGTTGCATTTAAATAACTTTGCAATATAGACAACTCATATAATCTCTTTGGCTATCAATTTCCACAGCTGTAAAATGAGACTAATTTATTTATAGCACCTACCTCATAGAGTTTTTGTTAGAATTATATGAGTTAATATAAAAGAGTGCTTACAATAGTTCATGGCCCATGATAAGTAATATATATACATATATATTATTATTATATATATATTATTATATATATGTAATATTATATATATGTAAAATATTATATATTACATATATATATATATATATATCTTTGTTTTATTATCCCTAAGTACATTATATTTTGTTTTTCTACCACAAATAGAATTTTAATTGAATTTTTGATTCTTTCCCATCTATACAGATACAATTGACATTTGTATTATCAAAACCCATCAACTTACTAAATTCTCTTATGCATTATAATCATTTTTTGTAGATTATTTTGAGCTTTTTACCCTATTATCTGTTAATAATACTGATTATTCCTTTCTAGTCCTTATGCATTTTTTTCTTGACTTATTGCATTGTCTAGGACTTCCAGTATATTGTTTGAAGTAGTAGTGACAAGAATTCTTTCCTGTTCCAAACTTTAAAGAGGATGCTTTTAATATTTTTCCACAGAATAAAATGTTGGCTATAGATTTCAGGTAGATATAGTTTATCAGGCTAAGGAAAGTTTCTTCTATCCTGAATTTGCTAATACTTTTCACATAAATAATTGATGGTAACTGATGATAATTGAATATCAGATGTTCTAATTTGCTAATGTGGTAAATTACATTTACATATTTTTCTACAGTTGAACTACCCTTGTATTCCTGGAATAATATAAATTTGTTCATAAAGTATTATTTTTGGTTTTAGTTTCAATTTTCTAATATATTGATTAGAATGTTTACAGCAATAACCATGAGTTAAAATGGGCTATACCTTTCCTTTCTTGTACGGGTTTTGTCAAGATTTTATATTCAGGATATGCTGGCCTCTTTTTGACTCTCTGAAATATTATGTAAGTTTAGAATTATTTGTCCCATGAAAGTTTTGTAGAGCTCACCTAATTTACAGAACTGTCTGTGACTGGTGTCTTCTTGAAGAGATATTTTTAAATATTGAATCCATGCCCTTTGTGGCTATAGAATCATTTACTTTTGAGTCAATTTTAGTGATTTTTATTTTCCAAGGAAGTTATGTATTTTGTATGAGTTTTGAAATTATTAGCATGAATTTTTAAATGATATTCTCTTATTACTTTGCAATCTCTGCTGCTTTAGTACATAGGTATGCCCCCTTTTCATTCCCAAAGTTGTTTGCTTGTTTCTTCTCACAATTTATGTCTTGCAAAGGTGTGTTAATTTTATTAGGATTTTCAAAGAAGCAAAGTATACCCTGTTGCTCCTTTCTGTTGGGTCTTTGTTTTCCATTTCCTCATTATCTGGCCTTTACTCTACTATTTCCTTACTGCTTTCTTTGGGTTTTTTTCTATTATTATGTTCTACCTTTTAAAGTTCAATGTTTAGCTACTCGTTTCTTTCCATCCTCTCTTCCTTTATAATAAAAGCCTTTGAGGCCATTTACTTTATCTGTAGGCACAAATGTAACTGAAGCCCATAAGGTTTGATTTAGAGTAGTTTCAACATTTTTCTTCACCATATATTTATTATAGAGTTTCTTTAATTTCTATTATGGTCTCTTCTTTTTTATTCATTTCTAGTGTAATTTCATTGTTGCCTAAGAATGTGGCCTGTTAGGTTAGATTCTTTGAAATGCCTAGTACTTAATCAATTTTTATAAAGGCTCTATGTGTGCTTGAAAAGAACGTGTGTTCTCTGATTATTGGTACAGTGTTCTATGTACAGCTCTTAAATCATGCTTTTCAAATATATAGTTCAGATCTTCTCTGTCATTATTGATTTTGATCTGCTGGACCTATCACCCTCTGAGAGCAGGATGTTAAAATCTCCCACTTAGATGGTAAATTTGTCAACTTTTCCTTATAGATGGATCAATTTTTGTTTTATATATTTTGAAGCCACACTATTAGATACATTCAGATTTAGAATTGTTACATAGTTATAGTGAGTTGAACATTTTTTCAATGTGTAATGAGCTCTTTTTTTTTAATCTCTAAAAACGTTTTTGGCCTTAAAGACTATTATATCTGAAATATATATACCATACCAAATGTCCTTCAGCATTTGCTTGGTGTATGATTTTTTTCCATCCTTATTTGCAGTCTTTCTATATCCTTGAATTTTGATGTTTATCTTGTAACTGGCATATATCTGAACTTTGTTTTGTTATACTTTTTAATCCAGTTTGGTAGTTTTTATCTTTTAACTGGAGACTTTAGCCCATTTACATTGATTGTGATTTCTCATTTATTTGGGTTTATTTCTACCATCTTATTTTAAACATTTTAAAAAACTTATTTCTTCCTTCTTTTAGATTAACTGAGTTTTCCCTCCATTCCAATTTTTCTTATACTGGTTTTAGAAGTTATTCACTCTATTTTTATTGTTTTAACTGTTAAGTTTAACAGTAGTTAAATTATATTAAAAGTAAAATTAAAAGTTATTTATCTTAGTTTGAGCTCCCCAAATAACAGAGTCTAAGACAAAGGCTTGGAGGCAGATGGCATATTTGGCAGGGAACCCAAGGGAGCAGGAGTAAGAGGATATGGAGATAGGGAAGATAAGGAAGAGAAAAGGCCCTTCTAAGGGTCACTGCCATGACCAGTGGGGGACTGATTCTGCCAGGTTTTCTGAGAAGCATGAGCAACAATTTCTAGAATTATCCATCTGGTGATGGGAAGTGTGGGCAGTTATCTATGGCTTCCTATTCCTCATCGATTGGGAGTTGCCCCCAGGGGCAATAACTCACCCAAACCTCTGTACAGCACTGGTAGTTGGGCCTGTGGGTGTCCCATGGCTTTGGAGAAGTCCTTGCAGCATAGAGAGGCAAGGAGCACAGTGCATCAGAGGTGGAATGCTGTCAGCATGATTGGGAGGTCACTGATTACTGTGCACTGCAGCTGCAGTGTCTACCACACAAATTATCATCTTTACTAGTCTCTCAAAAAACAAGGATCTTAGGATGCTTGAAATGCAACCCCCTCCCCAACTTATATATAATTGTCCAGAATTTTGGTCCTCTACTGAATTTTTAGCCCCACAAATTAAGCATAGTTAATATTGTTTTATGTGTAAATGTTGGTTTAGATTTACCCATCTATTATTTCCTTTGCTCACCAATCCTTCTAGTACTTATACTCTTCTTTTGAAATCATTTTCCATCTTCTTAAGTTAAGAACCTTTGGAAATTCCCTTACCGAAACCTGTTGTCAGTAAGTGCTCCCAGTTTTTGGTTATCTGAAAATTTTTTTTGTTTTCCTTAAAGTCTCATGAGATATAGAATCTTACGTTGATAGCTATGTTCTCTCCAAAATTTGAAGATCTCATTCCTCTAGTTTCTGAGTTTGATTGTTAGTGTTGAGAAGTTATCTGTCAGTGTAATTTTCATTCCCTTGCAGCACTTTGTCTTGTTCCTGGCTGCTTTTAGGATCCCTTTTTCTTGGGTGTCCTGCGGTTTCACTATGGTGTACCTTGGTGTGTATGTAATGAACTCAAGCTTTGGTGTCTTTCATCAAATTTGCAAAATTCTCAGTCATTATTTATCCCAGTGTGTCCTCTTCCTGCTTCTTTCTTTTGTCTCCTTTTTAAATTCCAATAATAGAGATGCTAGATCTTCTTCCTATACATCCATGACTCTCAAAGTCTCTTTCAGGTCACTTTCAGATTTATGTTTCAGTCCACTAATCCTCTCGTCAACTCTCCACTAAGTTTTAATTTCATTTATAAAGGTTTTTTATTTCTAGAATATCTATTTGACTCCTTTTTAAAATCACTCCGGTCAGTTTTTATGATCTCTTGGTTTGTTTTTTAAACACCCTTTTATTTAATCCCAAGGATATATTAAACATCCTTGCTTTAAATTCTCTATCTGCCAGTTCCAATATCTGCAGTCTTTGTGGTCCTAATTGTGTAGTTGGTTGTTTCTTCTGACTCTTGCTAATGGTGTTTTGTGAGCTCAGGTGTGTATTGATTTCTCATTGAGAGCCCGTGTTTAAATTCCCTCTTTATCTGAAGGAATTCTCCAGACCTGCATTTAGAGTTTGTCTCCAGAGAGTGTTTATATTTATTTCTTCCAAATGCCTAGGGGCACAACTAACCTGAGACTACTTAAAAAGCTAAATTTTCAGAATATAGGTTTTCAGGTCACATGTAATGTAAATTGAGACAGCAGACCTGCATGAGAGGAGGTTGTGGGTAAGAGTTCTCAGGGGAGATATGTTCCTTCATTCTATTCTGCCCAGAAGGAGCATGTTTTCTCATCGTCTCCCTCTGTGGGGTAGGTAACTTTTTAGGTAGCCCACTGAGGGACCCCACCTTAACACGTGGGTGTTCCCACATTGTTTAGATGCCATCCCTTTTCTCCTGCTTCTTATATGTGTAGCCTGCAAGGACACATGCCAGCTCCAGAGCTCACTAACTCAGATGGATTCAGATATCCTTGTACCTGGTCTCCGAGGAATTTCCTTACTTTCCCACCAGCTCAGCAATGCATTTGGAAGACTTATTTCTTAAACCTAGCATGTTTAGGTAAGCTATACCGAGGGGAATTCTTCTGAACATCTTTTCTTCATTCTTGCCCTCCACAGACTCCATTTGTCAGGTCTCTTAACATACCAACAAGACCCCTGCACATAGACAAAGAAGGTGATATCCTTTCTAGCATGCTATGGAGGATTGCCAGACGATGTGTGCAAGAGCAACCCCACAGTCCTGAAGTCCTTAATCACAGACATTCTTCTTTGGAAACAAGCACTAATCTCCAAAAGGATCTACTAAATTTGGTGTTTCCTGTGAGGAACAATATAAGCCTTTTGTGCCTACTCACCCAGCAGACGTTAGCTAGCTCTCAAGTCGCCAGACCTCCACAGAATATTTAGGTTGGGGGAGGCAAGGAGAAGACAGGAGAGCTCTGAAGCCCAAAGCATTGCCTAGAGAGGGCAAGTGGGGAGTGAAGATTAAGGACAGAAATACATGTTAGTGTTGAGGGTGGGAGGCTAGATGCAAGGGCATAGCATGAGTTTTCCTAGGGAAACTGAGAGGGGATTGGGGTAAGCAGCAGGAAGAGCCCAATTGGATACCAAATGTAAGCCACGGTATCTTTACTGACTTGTTAAAAACACAGCCTTACTCCAGGGAGAAACATAAATAAAAGGAATGAATAAAATTTGCATGTTGCAGATTTAAGTCATAGAATCTACTTGTCTGATTCCCTCAGATGAGGAAACAGACCCAGATAGGTAATAATATTTGTCCAAGATCACACTGTGAGAGCTCAAACCTAGGTCTTCAGATTCCTAATTCCAGCATTATTTTTGTCTCCCAACATATCTTACGGTGTGTTTTATACAACACTAGTTCCAGAAGACACTGTCATTGTAAGGATCATATGAAGAAAGAGGTCAGTAGCCAGATATGATTGGGAGACTTTGAGGTGAACAGTTAGATACATTTTGGAGAATTTTTAAAATCCCTTTTAATATGCAAATGTGCTTTGTGTTGCTCAAAGGGAGGGGTGCAGAATAAAGAGCTTCCCAAACTTATATGACTATGGGATCTGTTTTTTAATTGAATATCTCAAGGGATTAATGTTCAGCAGAAAACAATTTGGAAGATGCTAAGCTATGTCGTAAGGTTCTTCTAATTCTCTAACTTTTCTAAAATGTTTGTTGAATTCACAACAACAAGCATTTCTTGAGCACATGCCATCTGCCCTGCACAGTGCTGAAGCAGAGGAGGATACCAGGATGAATATGTTTCCCAGCACTGAGATGTTTATATTGTCCTAACAACATTCAGACACATGCACAGATCATTGTAACCCTGCACAGAATATGATCATGTGGCTTTTGAAAATTACAACGGTGTTTTAGTCATTGAAGGGTTGAAAATTTCGCAGCTGGACAGAATCTTCACATCACTTCATCACTCAGACAGCTGACAGATACCTAAAGTTAACTTTTCCAAAACTGAGCCTCTGATATCCACCCACCCCTGCACCCTGAAAACCTGTTTCTTCCAGTCTTCCTCATGTTAGTTAATGACATCTTTCTGTTTGCTCAGGCTAAAAATTGCATAATCTTCCTTGACTATTCTTTGACTGTCACATCTCACAACTAATCCTTCAGCAAATTTTGTTGGCTCTACCCTCAAAATACATCCAAAATGCAAACACTTGTCTCCATCCTCACTACCACATGGGTGCAAGGTATCATCATCTCTACCCTAGATGACTGCCATAATGTAGTCTCCCTGTGTACAAATCTCCCTGCCTTGGTGCCCCTATATCTTTCCTCATCACTGTGGTAGGTATAATCCCTTCAAAATCCAAGCCAGCTCATGGGGTCCCTTGGCTCAAACCCATGCAGTGCCCCCTGCATTCAATCAAGAGCAAACACAAGCCCCTACAATGCCCTGGAAGGTCCTAAATGATTTGACCCCATTACTCCTTTGGCTTCCCTTATTCTACCTACCCTGGCCTCTACAGTCTTCCTTCAACTCTCTAGGTACATTCCTACCTCCACACCATCACATTTTCCTATTTCATCTTCCTGGACCATTCTTCAGCCAGATGCTCATATGTTCTCTCCTTGCACCTCCTTCACATCAGTGTTTCAATGTCATCTTCCAGCCAGAGAACACCTGTTGCATGTAATTCCCACCCCATCCCTGGCATTCCTTCCCCTGCTTTATTTTTCTCTGAACACTTATCTAATTATTCATTTGTTTATTATTTCTCTCTCTCCACTAGAATATAAGCTCCATGGGAACAAAGGTTTTCATATCTGTTGTCTCCTGCTGCTTCCCCAGAACTTAAAGCAGTGCCTCACACATAGGAGGAGCTCAACAAATATTTGTCGAGTGGAAAATGAACAAGCATATTGTAAATGTTGAGAGAGCCTTAATGAAGAAGGTGGCATTTGGGTAGAGCTTTGGAGGAAGGTGCTGAGTGAATAGAATATTGACAGAAGCCCTCAGAACAACTGCAACCAGATCCATCTCTGCCAGTAACTGAGATCCGACCTTGATCCAGCTATAGCTTCTCTTGGTTGCATTTTTTTTTTTAAATTTTCTCTGAATTTAATGACTCCACTTTTAAAAATCTGAAAAAAGTTGACATCCAAATAGGCATTTTCAGTGTAATTGGGCTATTTTTCTGACTTAACAGAAACAACTTAATCAGATTTTGATTGGAAACTTGCAAAAAAAATATGATCAGTTGCAAGTGTTAGTAATAATGAAGTTGTTAGTTTTCTCTTAGGCATTCTTTTTTTAATTGAAGTATAGTTGATGTACAATATTATATGTTACAGATGTACAACATAGTGATTCACAATTTTTAAAGGTTGTACACCATTTACAGTTATTATAAAATATTGGTGATATTCCCCATGTTGTATAATATATCCTTGTAACTTATTTTATACATAATAGTTTGTACATCTTAATCCTCTACCCCCACATTTATCCTTCCCTCTCCCCACTTGTATCTCTTCTTTGGGCTTTGATTGATCATAGACTTTAGGCTGGGATGGGTTTCTGGGTCTGGGGAGAAGAAAGAGTATGTGACTCCACCTCTGTTTCCTCCAGAATAGTTTTGCTCTTCTCTCATGGACATTTAGCATTCTGCACAAGATTTCCTTTGAAAAGCCTTACACTGCTAAAAATGAAAGCTTGAAAACCATTGCCCTGGGTGGTCTCTAAGGCACCTGGCCCTCCTTCAACATTAGGAGATCACATGGACCACCCAGGTAGACGAAAGCCACACAGCTGGAAGAAGAGCCCTTTGGCTCAATCTAATCTGATGTGGAAGGGGTGAAACCACACCTTTGTCTGGAATCCTGAATTCTGGATGGGTCAACTGATCTCCCCAAGGCCAGTGTGGGAGAGATGCAAAGCCAACCTTCCACAATCTAGTTTAGTGGGTGAAGAACGGAGCAGACAGCCCAGCTTGGGGAATTCAGCAGGTGTCAAAACACAGTTTGTTCAACTTCCTGGATAAAGTAAGAGCCCAGGATTCCAGCCTCACACTAATTAAATCATAAAAGAAAATGATAGAGTGAAGAAAGAAGACACTGAATAGTTGAAAGCTGCTGAAAGTCTGTGCTAATGATAGCTGATTCTACATTAACATGAATGCCTTTGGTTAACAGGAGAAATGTGCTGAAGTGAAGGCTTTTGTCAGACCAAACACATCTGTGAATAATTGAACAATATTCATGTCGAAGGAGTCAGCAATTTATCACTGACTCGGCCTCCACTTTTAGAAGGACTGAATAACTTTCTGAGTGAGATTAAAAACGTGTACACACACACAACTACTCTTGTTGCAGAAGAAAGTTCAGAACCCAACAGCTCTTATACGTGACCATTTGAAATCATCTGCGTTTTAATTATGCAGGATTCAGAATCAGATGCAATTAACTTGAACCTTCTCTGCCCCCCTCCATCCTCTCTCCCCCACCCCAGTCACTCCAGGGGCTGTCAGCCTCGAAGGTCACTGCTCAGTCCATCAAAGGCTCTTCCTGTGGCAAGTGTGCTGTCTCTGGGCCACCAGCCCCTGTGCACCTCAGACCTCAGAGGGGGGATGTTCTCTCACATCCTCACAGAACTCACAGATGTTTCTCACAGAACTGAGGCAGCTGTAAGGAGGCAGGCTGTGAGAATCAAAACTTCATGATGAAAGAAGAGACTAGAAAAAACTTTAAGACAGACATGAGTACATGTCTGTCTTAAAGGTCAAACAGGAGTTGACCTTGGTTGGCAGGAAACCCGAGAGGAAGAAGGACAGTGACCTGACCGAGATACAGCAGTGACAGCACCACACTGCCCCTCGGTTTCCTCATATCTTCAGACGGACGGACCCACACACCTTCTCTGCAAGCCAGGGGTGGTCTGCAAAACAGAGGGAGCTCTGCCAGACCCCCAGGCTGGAGAGGCTTGGAAACATGGAGAGGAGTGGAATTGCTGGCCTCTTGAATGCATTGCGGAGCCTTGGAGATGGGCCCTTGGCTCTGTCAGTAACCCCTTCCTGTGGGAGGCTTTGCACCTAGAGTTGGGCTCCAGAAGGAGAAGGGAAAGGAAAGGCAGCCCTTGAGTGGAAATCTCCCACCTTCCACATACATGTATGTGTGTATGTATGTGTGTAAGTGTGTATATACATGCGCATGTATATACGAGTGTGTATTGTGTGTATGCATATGTACATCTTGTGCATATATGTATGTACATGTGTGTGCATGCATGTAACTGTGTGTATGTGTGCATATATGCATGTGTTTGTCTACAGATGTGCGTGTATGTATTATATATATGTAAGTGTATGTATGTGTATATTCTATGTGTATGAATGTATGTGCACGTGTGTATGGATGTATATGTGGATGTGCATGTGTGTGCATATATGTGTGTGAGTGTATATGTGTGTGCGTGTGTGTATATATTACATGCATGTGTATGTATGTGTGCATATGTTTGTATGGATGTGTGTACATTGTGTGTGCATGCATGTATGTAAGTGTGCATGTGTGTGTTGTGTGTGTATATATGTACGTGTGTATGTATGTGTGTGTTCATGTATGTGTGTTTATGTGTTTGTATCTTTGGTCATTTCTTCCAGAAGTTTGGAGACAACTAACTTAGATCACAGGTGGAGGAGACTGCCTTCCCCTGGAGAGTAATTCTGAGATAGGGATAATGGCATTGATCAAAGTGAATGCCTGGTATTACCATTTGGGAGATGGAAGCTGCTCTGAGTGGAGCCCTCTCCAATGACCCTCCCCTGCCTGGCCATGCCCTCCCAGGCCACCAGCCCACAGCTAATTCCCCCCCACCCAGATCCACGCCTGAGATGTCCTCACACCCAGCCACTAATGAAGCTCCACTCCACTCTCAGGGAGGGATGAGAGGCCAGGAGGAGGGGATGAGCGCCAGATGGGGCCTGGCAGGAATGTGATGGGATAAAAATAGAGCCAGCAGCAGCTTGTTTTAAAAGTTAATCTTAGGTGGGTGTGCAGTTTTCCTTGGGTAGGACCCTGAAGACCCTGAGTCCTATAAATGCTTCGCCCTCACCCCCAGCACCCCCCTTAGCACCATCTCCTTGCAGGGTCCCCCTCCATAGGAAATGCATCCACATTAGTGGGTTTCCCAGCCTAGGGTCACCTTCAGGCATGAACATGAGTACACAACTATTCATTCCTGCTCTCCCTCAACACCCCAACCACTCTCTACCCTGGCAAAAAATCAAGTTAAAATAATTTGTCACTAACACACTGCGTGGTCTTGGACAGTCATGCTTTTTTCCTCTTCTCTAGTTTCACAGCCATAAAATGAGGTATTGGGACAAACAGCTTCCAAACTTCCTGCCAGTTTTTGCACTCTCTCTTCCTCTAGATCATAAATAGTAAATTGAAGAATGAACATGGAGGGGACAAGCCCTTGCTCCATCCCCACCTGCCCTCTCCATCTTAGCAGATAGGCAGTTTTCTGAATAATTAGCCACAAGAAGCCTCAGGTGGCAGGTTTGGACCTTCCTTCCAGGCCTCCTTTTATGTCACTTTCTCCGCCCTACCCCCATCAGCTGTCAATTCACCAAACTGTGGTCAGTGCCATGTCATTTAGGACTGTTTCACAGATGCAAGTGACATAAACTATGATAGAAAGGAGAAAAATAGAATCTATGACTTTCACCAACTGGGAAATCCTAGGATTAACTAGCTTCATGTCCAGATTTATCCAAGGGCTTAAATGATGTCACCAGGACCCTGTTCATCATCCGCTAACTCCATTTGTTCAGGGCATCTCAGACAGAGTCTTCTTTCAGGGTGGGCTGTGGCTGCCCCAGTCCCTCATTTCTTACTGGTTCCACTCCAGGAAGACATAACGCATTTCTCTTCCAGTAGCTCACACAAAAGTCCTAGATTTGCACTGAGTAGATGAGCCAAGGTCAAGAGTCCACCCTTGTGAGGGAGGAGGACTGGGGGTGGGGCAGAGTTTGGGTAGAGGTGGATGTTACGGTTCATGGTACCTTAGGAGAGCTTGGAACCCAGGATGAATAAGCAATGGCTAAAGGGGGCAATGGATTCCATTGCTCTGGGATTTTAGTCATACAATTTTGTATCAATGTAACGTGAAATGTCCTGCCTCCTCTTCCTCTCCCCTCTTGGTCTCCGCATGGGTGGAAGGTATTATAGTCACCAAATGAGAAATGGGAGTGCTGCTTGATTCGTGCCGAAAGCACTGGGTCAGAATCTCTCAGGAAGAAAAGGTGGGCGGAGACACGCAGAGCATCACCAAAGTACACACACACACACACACACACATACACACACACTGTTGGGTGCAGGCTGCATTCCATCTCAGGCCCACCAATAGGAACACTGCCATTGCTCATGCCTGTTCATTAATTGCAGACAGATGGTGAGCTCTTGACCCAGACAAGCCAGTGAGCCTGGAGGGTGGCCAGTGAGCCACCCTCCAGGCTCACTGCCCACCCTTGCCTTCTGGGTCCCCTGTCTGCCATCCCCTGCCCCTCAGAGCCTTCCCTCCCACCACCAGGCAGGCAGCTCCGCCTCCTCCAAAGGCATGTGCAACCACAGACTGAGTGACTCAGAACAACGAGAAATCTCACTCCAACATCAGACGCTGCCTCTTTGCCCAGAAACCTCAATTTGTTTTCAGGCTGAACGTTACAGTTTGTAAATAACATAAAATAAATGTGTGCTGTTGTTTTTTTTACAATTAATACCATGATTGATGAAGAAAGCTGGGGAGGGCAGTCTGCACCAGGCAGGCGGTTTACGTTTAGAGAGGCGAGGAAAAGGAGCAGAAGTCACATGCAGCAAGTCTATGATGGGGTTAGGGAGGGGTCACCATCACCTAGCTTATTTGCCCTCTCCTGCCCAGGGCCCCTCTCCACTTCAGCGCTGGTCCCCTAAATAAGAGTCTGGACATCCCAGACCTCCTCCCAACAAACCAGCAGGGGATATATTGGGTAGGCTGCCTCCTTGTCCTTTCCTCATACGCGCTGCAGGACAACACACACGTGCACACACACAAGCATGCTCTCTCTCACTCTAAAACCATGCGTTTGATATTTTCTTTCTTCCTGCCTAAAATATTCCCTCTCCTTCACCTCTTGGAATCACACCCCTTCGTGAGACCCAAATCCAGTGCTTCCTTCCCCAGGAAACCTCCTCTCCCTCCCAAGCCCAGGAAAGCTCTTTTCTTTGGAACTCCGGCTGTAACTCATGTGTGTACCCCTCACATGGGCCTCACGGTGTTGGCTCTTCCAGGTCCATATCGTGACAAGTAAGATGCAGGAGAGCCTAGGCAGGCAGCATATAGTAGTGTCACACCGGCTCAGTTGGAATCCCGGCTCTGCCATGTCATAGCTTTGCACCCTTGGGCGATGTACTTAACCTCACTGTGCCTCAGTTTCCTCATCTGTAAAATGCTGAGGATGATACTATTATCACCAGCTGCTCAGGGTGGTTTAAGGATTCAGAGAGTGACTGCCTGTCAGGCACTCAGAACAGCACGTGGCACATATAAGCTGTTAGCATGTCCTCCATTCTCTCCCAGCTGGACCCTGGACGCCTTAAGAGGTAGGACTCTCTCTTCCGTCTGCTCCACAGAGCCTGTACACAATGCAAGCTCAACAGGGTGTGTTGAACGAGCATTGGCTGTATACCTGGGAAAACAGCTTTAGGAAGCAGGGGATGTGAGGGTTGCCATGGTGCGGGGGCCCCTGCAGACCCAGCTCCACGTGGACCAGCCTGGCTCCCTTCCCCCTTGAGGGTGTGTGCACCGTCCTGTCTGCCTGCTGGTCCCACCGCCTCTAAGAGGAAGGCTGGTCCTCGTGATGTTTATTTTATAAACTGTTTTCTTTATGTGTACCTGGGTTGTCCCATGCCAAGCCCACAGAATAGCAAATACACTTTTAAAAATGAGCAGGCTAAAAAAAAAAAAAAAAAAAAAAATGAGCAGGCTATCAACAGAAACAATATCCCTAGCATTCAAAAAGGAAGGCAGGAGGTAAGTGATGCAATTAAAGATATTCATGGCGGGAGCTGAAGAGCAGAGAAAGGGTGGGGCAGCACAGGCAAGCCGTGGCAGCGCTGGCGGGGCTGGTGTGTCTGGCGGGGCAGGATCTGGAGGGGCGTGGGAGCAGGTACACGATGTAGAGAATCAGGAGCTGAGGCAAACCAGGGAGACCGGTGGATGCCTGGGAAATATGAGGCTAGGGAAGAGGGCACTGAAGGAGAGACAGAAAAAGAAGGGAAGAAGCAGTCATTCTCAGCAGAGATTTTTGTTTCAGATTAAAGGGCAGAAAAGGAAGAACCTTCTTCCTCCTTCACTTCCCCTGCAACTGGATCTTGATAAGACAGTCACACTCTCACCTGAGTGTGGGAAAGGAGCTGGTGGAAAGATGACAAACTGGTAAGCTAAGATTGATTATGAACTCAGACTGGTTACGAACTAAATTAGTTGCGATATTTACAACACCCAGAGTACATAGTCAGTGTCAGCTATGCATTCTCATGGTCATCATTATTATCGCACTTATAGCGCTGACATGCATTCACCCTGGAGATCAGGTATAGGGGATACACAGGTGAATAGAGAAAGTCCCCACCCTGATGAGGGAGGAGGATGGCTACAGAGACAGGTTAATTCCCAGGTAGGTGAGGAGGGAAGTAGGAGCCACCGGGGAGTCCCTAACTACGAGCCCAGAACATGTGAGCTGGTCTTGTGGGGATCAGCCTGTTCCCTCTCTGTGTCACCCGGGGCTGGGTACACCCGGGGTGAGTCCTGAGGTTCCAGGCTGTGGCTTTCTGTACCACTCAGACCTGCGGGGAAGGGGCAAGGGCAAGACACTCCAGCCCCCGCCATTGTTCTGCACTCACAGCCAGCCTGAGCTGCCCTGGACCTTGGGAGAGGCTTCCTCTTATCAGGGTCGCTTTGGAAACTCTGCCTTTAAATTGTTTCCCTGGTTCAATCAACTTTCACATTCATAATACAACGGAGATCTACAGGGCCGCTGAGTGGAAAGCGTCTGCGGCTTTTCATTTCCTGGCATGATTAGGGGAATAATCACTGTGCTTGGAAAAATAATAAAGCCGGGGTCTGATGTGGGATCAAAGTGAAGAGTCCGGCCACATACACAGGCCCAAAGATGCCGTGTGGGCTCAAGCCTTGCTGAGGGGCAGGAGAGGGGAGAGGTCCTCGCACCCAGCCTGTGGAGAAGCCACAAATCAAGCCTGCAGCTGTCCCATCAACATCAGCACCAATTCTACCAACAGGGAAATGTCTTCGTGCTGGCCCTCAGGCCCTCACACTGGGAAGGTGGAGAGCTGAGCACACGGGCTGGAGGGAGACTTGTAGACACATCTCCTGAGAAGGGCAAAGTGGACACGGGAGCTGTTGATTGCCATCTGTTCACAACTGCGCCTGGCCACCCAGGAGTAGCTGCCCAGCCATGCAGCTGGGGGACACGTAAGGCTAACAGGCGCTGAGAAGCAGAGCTTGGTCTGGCCACACCAAGAGGTTCTTAGAAAAGAGACCTGGGATGTGAGGGAGACACCTCAGGAAGGGAGCCAGAATAAAAGGTGGTGCCAGCTCTGACCCTGCTGGCCAAGACCCCATGTTGGATCTGTTTCCCCATCTGCCTGATAGAGGGAGAAATTCCAGCCCTGACTTCCGGACACGTGAGGAGTAAGAAGGCAGAGACAAAGCTGAAGTATTCATCCTGAGAAGGACTCCAACTGGGCTGGCCAGGCAGGGCTGCACCCAGAGGGGCGAGAGGAGGAGCCAGGAGGGTAGAGCTTCTGGGTAAATGAGGACAGCTCGTTCAGTCCCTGAGGCACTGCACTCGACCTTGGAGGTGCAAGAGACAGATGCAGACCCGGCAGGGAGGGAGCCCCACGGAAGAACGCAGTGGTGCTCTGAGCCCTTCAGAGAGCTTTGCGGCTGCATGATTGGTCCCTGCTTTGCCCTTGACACGAGCCACCCTCCACAAGTCATTGTGCCCTGACAGTGCCAGCCACACTAGCTATCAGATGTGCATTTCCTTCTTTCCTCCCCTCTCTGGGTCTCTGATCCCACGTCTGTAAAATGAAGGGATAGTACCTGCCAATGTCTGAGCCCCTCAGAATGTCCATCCTGAGGTTCACTGAGGAAGGTGTTTTCTTTTTTTTTTTCCACTATCATCACTGCATTTTATTTTTATTTTTCTTACCTCTTTATTGGAGTACAATTACTTTACAATGTTGTGTTAGTTTCTGCTGTATAATGTAGTGAATCAGCTATATGTATACATATATGCCCATATCCCCTCCCTCTTGAGCCTCCCTTCCACCTTCCCTATCCCACCCCTCTAGGTGGTCACAAAGCACCGAGCTGATCTCCCTGTGCTATGCAGCTGGTTACCACTAGCTATCTATTTTACATTTGGTAGTGTATATATGTCCGTGCCACTCTCTCACTTCGTCCCAGCTTACCCTTCCCCCCACCATGTCCTCAAGTTCATTCTCTACATCTGCTTCTTTGTTCCTGTCCTGCCCCTAGATTCATCAGAACCATTTCCTTTTAGATTCCACATATATGTGTTAGCATACGGTATTTGTTTTTCTCTTTCTGACTTACTTCACTCTGTATGACAGACTCTAGGTCCATCCACCTCACTACAAATAACTCCATTTCATTTCTTTTTATGGCTGAGTAATATTCCATTGCATGTATGTGCTACATCTTCTTTATCCATTCATCTGATGATGGACACTTAGGTTGCTTCCATGTCCTGGCTATTGTAAATGAGCTGCAATGAACATTTTGGTACATGACTCTTTGAATTATGGTTTTCTCAGGGTATATGCCCAGTAGTGGGATTGCTGGGTCATATGGTAATTCTATTTTTAGTTTTTTAAGGAACCTCCACACTGTTCTCCATAGTGGCTGTATCAATTTACATTCCCACCAGCAGTGCAAGAGGGTTCCCTTTTCTCCACACCCTCTCCAGCATTTATTGTTTGTAGATTTTTTGATGATGGCCATTCTGACTCATATGCAGTGATACCTCATTGTAGTTTTGATTTGCATTTCTCTCATGATTAGTGATGTTGAGCATTCTTTCAGTAAGGTGGTTTCTTGAAGGGCAGAACTTAGAGCAGGACTTTCAGGGAATTGTTGCGACTTTTTATTACAATTATTAATTGACATGTTTCCCAGCCCCAATATAACTTCTCTGAAGGCAGAAATCTTGTTTCACTTGTCTCTATACTGCCAACGCTTAGGTCCTTGTTTGGCATCTATAACACAAAAGTGCCACAGTCTGATTTTATGAACAAGTGCCCCATGGATGCCAGGCTTTAGAAAGCTAGCCAGCAAATCCAAACTCACCCAGATTCACAGTGCACGGCTAGACATCCCTTCAAAATATATGCGCAAGAAAGTGTGGGATTTGAACCCCAAAACCAGGTTTCAAACCCCAGTGTAGTAACAGTTTTATTTTAGAAAAGGCATATATGGGGGGGTGCCCTGAAATCCCCTGCTATCGTGAGAGAAATCTGGGAGTCAGAGAAAAACTCTGTACATGGTACCAGTCGCCCCAGATGGTCCAGGGTTAATGTAAAAAATTCTTGTAATGAAAACCAGGCCAGGATAAAAAGAGAATGAGCCTTTAGCAAAACAAGGTCAAGGTTATTATTTCTCAAGGAGTAGGGAGGCATTAGCTGGTTTTCCCCAGACTGGTGGGAGAATTCCATATGTAGCCTAGACTGGGGAGTCTATCAAGGAAATTTATTTTCAAGGAGGCCAGTTACATTTGCCTTCAAGAATCTCGGGAGGGATACCAGCCAGGCTGTGCGGTGGGGATGGCGGGGACGCAGCTCCAAAGCTGCAGCCGCCCAAGCTTTTCTCTGGCTTCTGCCACCCGCCCCCTTCTAAAGTAGCAAAGGCCAAGCCTCAGAAGGCCCCACTGGCTTTTGCCTGGAGCCTGGCGTAGCAGCACATATAAAACTCCTGGTTGGGCTTCCCTGGTGGTGCAGTGGTTGAGAATCTGCCTGCCAATGCAGGGGACACGGGTTCGAGCCCTGGTCTGGGAGGATCCCACATGCCGCGGAGCAACTAGGCCCGTGAGACACAACTACTGAGCCTGCGCATCTAGAGCCTGTGCTCCGCAACAAGAGAGGCCGCAATAGTGAGAGGCCCGCGCACCGCGATGAAGAGTGGCCCCCGCTTGCCACAACTAGAGAAAGCCCGTGCACAGAAACGAAGACCCAACACAGCCATAAATAAATAAATAAATAAATAAATAAATAAATTTATTAAAAAAAAAAACAAACTCCTGGCTTGGGGCTGGGACCTGCTTTGGTGGTAGTTGGTGAAGGTGGGGTGGTCCAGGGCCAGAAGACCAAGGCCTAAATGGGAGGGCTTAGAAAGACTCACAGACATAGGAACAAACTTGTGGTTACCAAAAGGGAAAGGAGGGGGATAAATTAGGAGTATGGGATTAAGAGATACACACTACTACGTATAAAACAGATAAGCAACAAGAATTTACTGTATAGCACAGGGAACAATATTCAATATCTTATAATAACCTATAATGGAAAATAATCTGAAAAAAATTATATATACATATATGTATATGTGTGCGTGTGTGTGTATAGATATATATATATATATATAAAACCAACTCACTTTGCTGTACACCTGAAACTAACACAATATTGTAAATCAACTCTACATAAATTTTTTAAAAGAGAGGGCATTTGAGGAATATAAGAACTTAAAATAGGGGTGGCGGGGGAAAAGTGGAGCCTCCTGTAACAAGGATGTGTTTATAAGAAGATCCCACCCTTGTGTGAAATAAGGGATCAAGTTCACTCTTAAACCCTGCTAGAGTCAAATAACTACTTCAGTTTCCATGGGATGCCAAGGTGCACGCTGCCCCGGGGAGGCCAGGCGGGGCAGAACTGAGACAGCAGGAGCCCGCTCCGTGGTCATCCGACAGACACAGGCCTGCCCCGCTGCTGATCGCCATCAGAAGGTGTTCCTACAGACAGTCCCCCCAGGTCAGAGGCCGCACGTCCTCCAAGGGCCTTCTCTGAACTTGGGCTTCCTTGTTCATCAACTGCGGGTGATCAATATCACATCTCCACACACACCGAGTGTGAGGCACACGTGATAAGGTGGGAGGAAGAACTTTAGGAACAGAAAGCCACTAACCAGTAACTGGAAAGACCGCAGCACACCTCCATCCCCTGTTCTCTGGCTCTCCTCACTGTGACCTTAGCCGCCACTTAGCACAGATGATCACGAAGCTCTTCTCCAGGCGGCCTTTCATGTCACCCCTGCACCCTTCGCGAGGTTTTACAGAGAATGAAGTCTGACTAGACTCCTCCTCGTGTGGTATCAGGGTCCCTCAATCTTTCTCTGTTAACACCCTCTCCCTGAGGCGTCTCACCCACCACTCTGGCTCCAGACGCCCTCCACGTGTTCTGACTCCCAAAGCATCCCAAGATGGGCACTGTCTAGCGGACCTCTCCACTCAAGGCCCATATTAGTCAGCTCGGGCTCCCATAACAGAGCGCCACAGGTGGGCAGCTTCAACAACACAGATACCTTTTCTTTTCTTTATTTTTTAATAATTTTTATTGGGGTCCAGTTGATTTACAATGTTGTGTTAGTTTCAGGTGTACAGCAAAGTGAATCTGTGGTAATATACATGTATTCACTCTTTTTTAGATTCTTTTCCCATATAGGCCATTATGGAGTATTGAACAGAGATTTATTTTCTTACGGTCCTAGAGACTGGAAGTCCAAGATCAAGGTTTGGAAGGTTGTTTTCTGAGGCCTCTCTTCTTGGCTTGTAGACGGCTGCCTTCTCTCTGTGTCTTCACATGGTCTTCCCTCTGTACATGTCTGTGTCCAAATCTCCTCTTCTATACCAGTCATTTGGATTAGAGCCCAACCTAGTGACTCATTGTACCTTAATCACCTCCCTGAAGACTCTATCTCCAAATACAGTCACATTCTGAGGTACTGGGTGTTTGAAGAGGGGGGTGCACAATTCAGCCCATAACAAAGCTGTTCTTTGCTGTTAGCAAGTCCAGGAAGTCTTTTCTGAGCACAGTCTCTGCATCAAGCCAGAAGAAGAGGAGGGGGGGACTCCTCTGTGCTGCTTTATATCTCATCATAGCACGGTCCTCACCCCTGAGTCCCACCCAGCCTTGACCATCAGAAAGACAGGCCCCTGACTCTTCATCTCTGGGTCCCCAGCACCTTGCACAGTACCTGGGAGACAGCGGTGCTTAATAACTGTCCAGGGGATAAATGAGTGATTAAAGATGTGCCATGCTCTGTCTTGGTCAAAGAGGAAAGCTATCTTCTATCTGATATTAGAGAAGGATTATTCCAACACATACCATATAACACATGAGTAAAGACCAGGTTTGATTTCTTGCTCCCTTTTACTGGGTAATCGGTAACTTCTGAAAAATCCTTAAAAATAAGCCGCAGGGCTTGCCTAAGGATCAGAAAAGTGAAGAAGAGGACGATGTCTAAGGTCCCTGCAAGAAGCACTATTAATATGATGCTGGCATTACAAGGGATATCAATATTAATAGCAATATTTGTGCCAAAAAGCATCAGCCTCAATATTTTGCAGTTCCTTACAAACACCTTTAATGGGTGATGACAGATGGGCGATTTCAGGGTGGAATTGAAATGGGCTGTTATGCGGGCTGAGGAATAGGAAGCAGCACGGGCGCTTCTCCTGAACAGGATGGGCCTTCCACTGCCTCCCCCCGACACCTTGCAGGCTGTGCCCTGGACGCCCCCCACCCACCAGGGTTGCAGGCCCTGGGGTTCTCTTCAGAGGCTAAAGGGCAGAAGGAAAAAGCTATTCAATCTATGAACTATGTCTCCTGAAAGCTGTTCCTGCGTGTGAGCGAGGTGTTGATTGCAGCTCGAGATGGGTACGTTGCTTCCTCCCACTTTAAGCCGGAAATGTGCTCCTGCAAAAAGTGACGGGGGGTATGGCTTATTTGAAATTGCATCTTGCTGCAAATATCCCAGGGGCCTTACCCTTTGAAGAGTTCCTTTGGCAAAATAATTTATATAGCCAAGAATTCTTTTGTGAAATGAATACAGGTGTGTTCTCCCTTAAGCAAATATACTTTACAAATTTAATTTAATTCAACAAATGTTTTTCTATTACTTTTTCTGTATGCAGGGCATCGTGCCAGTGCAGGTGATAACAAAGATAGTTAAGACGTGATCCCCGCCCTTATGAAACTCATATTCTAATAGAGGGAGACAGACACATAAACAAGTACTCTTACCAATGCGGTAAGTGCTACAACGAAGATATACTGAAAATTCTCTGGGACACAAGACAAATCAAACATTTCACTAATAGTGGAATAACCAAGGAAAGTTGCAGAAAGGAGGGGACAAATGGTGTGGGCTTTGAAGTTTGAGTAGAAGTTCACCAGGCTGGCATGGGGCCGTGCCCAACATGATGAGGAATCAATGTGCCTACATCTTGAGCACACAGGGTGGTAAGGGAAGGATCACGAAGGAGAAATGAAGAGAAGTTTTCTGGACAGACAGCGTGCTCTCCACGGAAGGATCTGATTCAGCCAGATCCAAATTTTTATTCCTCTCTCACTCAGCTATTGCACCGAAGAGGTTGCCGTGGGATTCCTGTAGCTAGCAAGCTCTCCTACCACGTTGACAAATGACTCAATTTACAAAGATTTGATTTATGTACTTAGAGAAACTCATTGATTTTGTGGAGAGAGGTACATTTGTAAGGAAGGAATTGTCACATCCAGGTGTACACAGAGAATAAAGAAAAGGAAGGTGCTTGCCGGAGTCCAGTGTTCTGGGGCACCAGGCCACACAGGCAACTCCAGGAAAGGGAGGATCGGAATTGAGTGCCTACAGCCACTTGGACTGGATGTGGGTTAGGAGAAAAAAAAAGCCACTTGAACTGAAACTCGTCTGAATGTGTCAGAGCAAAATCTATGAAGGAGGACCTGGATCCATCCTGGGGAGGCTCACAGTGTTACATTGAGGAGAGGGCTACTACATTGCTCTGAATGCTCCTCTCAGCTGTGTTGACTGCCCCCTTATAGGTTTCAGATCTCACAGTTCATATTTCTCACCTTTTCCCTGACCCTCTTCTGTCCAACTGCCACCCTCTCCAAGTTTTGTTATGTTTAGAATTCAACTGATGGCCAGAAGGAGCAAACTCATCTTTATCATCATCATCATCATCATCTGTCTTAGTCTGTTTGGGCAGATATAAAATAAATACTATGGATTGGAGGACTTATCAACAACAGAAATTTATTTTTCACAGTTCTGGAGGCAGGGAAGTTCAAGATCAAGGTTTCTTGGTTCATAGATTTCCATCTTTTCTCTGTGTTCCCACATAGTGGAAGGGACAAAGAACTCTTTAGGGTCTTTTTTATAAAAGCACTAATCCCATTCATGAGGGTTTCACCCTTATGACCTAACCATCTCCCAAAGTCTCCACCTTCTAATACCACCACATTGAGGGTTAGGGCTTCCAGATATGAATTTGGTCAGGACACAAATATTCAGTCTATAGCAATCACCATCACTTTCTTTGCATATAGTTTGAAAACTACACCCTCTCTCATTTGATGCTGGCCAGCACCCTAAGAGGAACTCAGGCTATTATCCCCAAGTATCAGAAGAGACATCAGTGGCTAACAGATGTTATTTAACTTGTCCAGGATCACACAGCTAACTATTTGCATAGATAAACCTAGTCTCCCGGCAACCAATGCAAGGTACCCCGGCCTACAGCACACTGCCAGCCGGGAAGGTGGACTCAGCCTTCATACACAAGCAAAGCAGTGGGCAGGTATAGGGTGTGAATTGAGAGATCTTAGGAAGACCTCCCACTTCCCAATTTTTCTCTGGCTAACCATTCACAAGGCATGAAATTACACCATTTGATACTTCGTGTGTGTGTGTACAGTAACGATAAATGGCTTCAATTTACAGAGTTCGTAACTTCTTAAAAGTCCTACATGTTTTACCACAAAACTCATCTTGCAAGAGAGAAAGGGCTATCTGTGTTTGAGATACTTTTTACTGCCAAGTGCAGCTGACACAGGTAGAAGTAATCAACACTCATACAGAGAAGTCTTGAGACAGAGATAGAGCAGTTCCAGGCCTGGCAATGATAAAGTCACACAAAGATACCACCATGCCCCCATGTTTTTGCCATCTTTCTGCTCTGCATCCTCAGCCAAGCTTGTAGCTCTCCTCTTGGTCACAAAATGGCTGCAGCTAGCAGCTCCAAGTGTCTCCTCACATAGCTGCAATCGGAAGGGGAAAAAAAGTGTCTCTCCATTTTATGAAATTGAAGAAAGTGGTTTCAGACACCTCCCAGTAAACATCCCCTTACATCTCATTAACCACAGTAGAGTCAGAAGCCCACACCTAATCAGACCTGGCTGAAAAAATGGAATTTCCTTGATTGGCTTTACCTGCTCAGCATTCTACCCTTAGAGAAGAAGTGTCCATGAAGCATCCCCTACCCCAGCACTTGAATAAAATCTGGGTTCTGTTAACAGGAAGAAGATGAAATGACGCCTAAATGGAAAACTAACAATGTCTGCCATATACTCCCAATTTTCAGAAGGGAAAACAAAGATTTAGAACCTTCCAGAGGCCCCCCTGGAAGAACGGACATCTCTCCCGGTAGCACCACAGTAAGCTATTATCCACTTATAACAGTATAATAGTTAAGCTTTATAATACTATCAGCTATTAACACCTTCGCTCCTGTATCACCCATTATTAATCCTATCAGGTGTCTGGTTGTGCAAAGGATTGTCACAATTAATCCCAACAAATTCTGAATGGTGTTTCTAAATGATCACAACACAAATAAAGCATAAAGTGAGGCTGGGCTTCCACAGAACAGGAACTCAGATCTAAAAGGGGCCTGATGAGGTCCCAGTGGTGAGAGTGGTACAGAAGTGGAGGGAAGCAGGGGCTGCAGACATTGTCCCTTCACCCGTCACCCAGCGTTGATCCTGGTACCCCAGGTGGGGTTGAGAGGTTGAGAAAGAAAGTGAAATGGGTCACGATGACTACAAACAGTAAGCAACTCTCAGACCAGCTGAGGTCAGACATCAGGGGCTTACCCAGCCCTAAATTCTTCAGCAGAGTAGTTCTTTTTAATAGTAAACATTTCTACTAGTAGCACCAAATTGCAAGTCTTGCTTTTATCCACCTCTTCCCCTGTCTGCTTTTCTGCTGTTGCATTTGTGATCACTGGTTTGAGTCAGGACCAGCAGCAAAAGGAAGGAACACACAGGTGTACATGCTCCCATCCTCATGGGTGGTGTTTCCAAATTCCCAACAGATAGTAATCTTCAGGATTTGAGAACAAGAAATCAGAATTCCTGGTAATTCTTGGAAACCCCCCAAATCATATTATTCTGCATTTTTCATAACACTTTATTTGTGTGTCTTAAAATAATAGTAAGTGATTATAATAATAAAGAGTGAGTTGTTTGGGGGTTGTAAGATTATCACAGAGGTTTTCTGTTAAAATATATAATAAATGCATGGTTAGTTTTTATTATGAGACAAAATATTATGACAAGATTATATATTTCAGTCATATGTAAAGTGATCTCTCCCAGATATAGACATTTGATAATCACAAACATTAAGAGAAAGGACAGTAACAGAAATAAATGCCAAATAAAAATCATTTAAAACTAAAAGATAATACCACAATGTATAATTTTTAATATTTAAAAGCTATCATCCTTAAAATGAAATTTTAAAACACTCTAAGTGTTAGTTGCCCTATCCAAAAGTCTCGATCTCATTTTTTGTGACAAGTATTCCAGACATAGACAATTTCTCCTATCTTGCATTGACCTCAGACAAATTGGTAAGAGTATGTCCAGTAGCAACTTCAAGTTGAGCATTAGGGTTACTTTATATAATCTCCTTTCCTTTTTTAACAGCAAAAACATTTTGTCTGCTAGATCTGATTTTGGAAGGGTCTTCCAATTCATTATTGCTTCCGCTAATTCAGGTTTTTAAAACCGTTTCTGATTTAATGTTGCAGTATTTCCCCAACAACACCTCTTTGCATTTCTCCATTCAAGTATTTGCAGAGAATGGTAAGCTACAGTAAATATTCGAGCCATAAACATTTTGTGGTTGTCATGAAACAAAATAACATCCGGATCTCCTAGCAAGGACTCCTAACAGCACCGCACAGAATCATGTACCGAAATTGCCAACTTTAGGGACGTATTTCACTTCCAAAACTTATTATTTCTTGGAACACCATCCATAAAGTAGTCCATGGGTATAAGCTGACTAATATTTTATTTGCAACAGTGACTTACCATTAGCAGCAGACAGCAGCAGACGAATAACTCTTCTCTCATGGCAAAAACTGGAAGCAAGGCTAACTGATGGGACTTCCATGCTTCTCCCCTACCTGTTCCTGTCCTGACTCCAAAACTCTGACCTTCACCTTCAACTCCTTGGGTCAGCTTCTCCTGCTCTTGTTTTCCACTTTATGTCAGCAGATTCTTTCAAAGCAATAACATCTCTATGTTGATTGTTAAGCTTTAATTCTCATAAGAGACATAATACTTTTGACTATTTTCCTAGTTTCTCAACTGGTTTTTCTCAGCATTTGGAAAACCACGCACATTTCCTGTGATATGCTGAAAAAATAATTTCTGTGTAGAATATGTTCATCAGGCACAGGCTGATGGGTCCAAGTCAGACCCTGAACAGAGGATGACCCTCTCCCGCAGCCCAGGCACGAGGGCCAGAGGACCCAGTGCGCCCCCTTTTCACTCACAATTCTCCTCCCACCATGATTCCTGTCCCCTGTGTGCTTAGCCTGTTCACCCCCAAAGCTCACCCAGACCTACCTGCCTCTTCCCCTATCCCTTCTGCTCAAATGTACCCTCTTGCTTCTCTCTGCAATCCCAGCCCACACACAAGCACCTCCTTTCTCACGTTCTAATGTTCTGAGCAAAATATCAATAAAAAACAAATTGTTGCCTGCTGTATCAGTAAACAAAGGATATTGCAGCCATCAAGCCATCACATTACAGCCGCCCCAAGGGAGAGCCCTGAGGGAACTCAGAATGGAAACAGGATGCCTGCCATCTAGCAGTCAAACCACGGCAGCAACTCGGGACAGTGCACCCTGAGGAGACTTAGGATGAGAAAGCACAGGATACTGGCCCCAGATAGCTGAGGTGCTTATCAAAAGAATGATTTCAATGAGCCCAGACTCTTGCACCTTCCCATACAGAGAAAAGCACTAAATTCCTTAACTTGAGATGTCTGGTTTTCTTTTAATTTTCAGTAATTTTTTGATGTTCCAACTATCCGGTTTTTGTTGCAAAAACTCCTATATATCCTGGTTCCTCCCTTATCTTTTCCAAGCAATCTCTCAGAGCTATCTGAGATGCTGTGTCCCGGACTTAAGTCCTCAGTTTTGTCCACCAAATAAAATATAACTCTCAACTTTTAGGTTGTGCATTTTTTTCAGTCAACAGAAGTATCAACCATGAGCTTGGTCTAATTGTCACTATGACAATTTAACAGAATGCAGACTAAGGTGTGAATCATACCTCAACGTCCACTTACTTTTAGCGTGATGCTGACTAGGTCACTTCATGGTGCTGAACCTCAATTTTTTTCATCTATAAAATGGAGCTAAAACACTCCGGGTCATAATTTTTTAATTTATTTTTTAAAATTTTTTACTGGAGTATAGTTGAGTTACAATGTTGTGTTCATTTCTGCTATACAGCAAAGTGAATCAGTTATACATATACATATATCAACTCTTTTTTTAGCTTCTTTCCCCATATAGGTCATAATATACATAGAGCTCATGCAGCTCAATATCAAAAAAACAAACAACTCAATCAAAAAATGGGCAGAAGACCTAAATAGACATTTCTCCAAAGAAGACATACACAACCAAAAAGCACATGAAAAGATGCTCAACATCACCAGTTATTAGAGAAATGCAAATCAAAACTGGCTCATACTATTTTTGAGAAGATGAAACAATATAGGTAAAGCACAGAGCTGTTTAGTGCTAGGAAACTGTGAGTTTTCCTCCTCTCTCTCCAAAAAGAATTTTATTTGAATTTTAAAGGAAGAGCTTTTGAGAGCAAATGGATCTTGTAGCAGCTACTGGGATTGCAAGCCTAACCCCCGGCAGCAGAATCCACTGTATTTGCAAATACAAACGTGAGGAAGTGTCAGCAAACACCTCTCTTCTGGCTCCCTAAAAGGTCTATACTATCCACTAAGCCTGTGTCAATTCCAGTAACTTCTCTGCATGTTTCCAAAGTAGGACCTGAATGGAGAAGGTGAGCCCACCAACCCAGTGCCTTACCCACTGACGCTGCCCTCAGCCTGGCCTGAAGTAAATGCTCAATAAATACTTGCCAAACTGAATTTCCTTCTCCCTGGATCAATCCCTGGCAGAAGCAAGGAGCTGGCCCCCGGGGTGGCTCCAGTGCCCACAAGCTTCATGAGTCAAGTCTTCAAAGGCTTTGTAGCAGTCACCCCCCTCCCCTTGCCTCTGACCTCTCCTGCTTCTTCAGCATGTTTATGGACATAATTACAGCATGCTATTGATTTCCTGACAGCCGCCTTGATGTAACTATTTTACAGAATCAAGCTAATTTCATACATTGAGGTTTTTATGGGCTCTGGCAGACTCAACCCAAGAAGTCATTTTGTCTCCTCCTTGGGCTCTCCCGCCCCTTCTCAGAACACTGCTTCTCTTGGTCCCTCCTTCCCTGAAGCCCAGCTGGGCTGCCTGCAGTCCAGAGCCCCTGTCTTTTCCTTGCAGCCCCACTCTGATGGTCTCATGAGTTGACCTGCCGTATCTTGGGGAAACAGCGAGGTCTTCGAGGCCCCAAGAAGTCAAGGCAGTGCATCTGAGGAAGGGGGGAGGGAGAAGGAAACCAATTATTCTTCTAATTTTTAAAGCCTGGGTCTGCAACTCTGAATACATTCCTGGACCCACTGAAATTTTCCTTCCGTACGTGCATCTACTAATTTACAGTATACAGAGTCTTTCAAGAGACATAATCGTATCTAACCTGCATACCGATCCTATGGTTGTGCTATTACGTCCATTTTACAGATGTGGAAAATGAGGCTGGAAAGGTAAAGCAGCTTGGTAATACAAAATATTAACAGCAAGCATATGACACCCTTCATACAAAGGCTTCCCATGGGCACATGTTCTTCATTTGGAGATGCAGAGTTGCAGAGCCAAGACTTAAACAATTCTCATGCCAAGCCCTTTTCTCTACAGTGCTGCTTCTTTGCTGCTCTTTCTTGGGTCCATACACGCAGTTCCCATTCACACAACCTGGTCTTGGCCACCACGATCTTCTTACACACCCAAGTATGGCCCTCCCCTTTCTGCCTATCCAGCTCTCACCTGTCCTTGAAGGTATGAAGGAGCACTCCTCTACTCCTACTTCTACCAGGAAACCTTCCCTTATAAATCCATCTTTCTGTGACACTCTCTACTCTGAATGTAATGGACATGTTGTCTATTAGATAATAACTCTACATAAGTAGACATTTAAGAAAGTTGTTCTAATCTTGGAAGTCCCTGAATGTAGTGTATCTGGGTTGGCTGAATCCCCACCATACATTTCCCAATAGATATCAATGTTCCAATTTCCCAGTGGCCACCATCCTCTATTTAAGGAGACACAGGACACCAGGGAAGTTGAGTTCAGCCCTGGTTCTAAAAGCGGGACCCAAGACCAAGGCCAGGCCAATCAATACATCCATGTGACCTGAGTGGTCCAATGAGAAGGAACATCTAGACTGTAGAGAGATTGGCTCTTCCTGCTGGATGTGAAAGAGAGGAGAGAGTGTGCCAACAGTAGATCCAATACAGAGGAAGCAGTCAAGAACTGGAGAGAGAGAGGGAGAGAGAGAGGAGCCTAGGTCAAACATTTTGAGCTGCAAGGTCAAGCCTCACCTGAAGTTAACAAAACCCTTTCTCCATAAGCTGGGATGAAGTGAGGGAGTAGCACTGACATATATACACTACCAAATGTAAAATAGATAGCTAGTGGGAAGCAGCTGCATAGCATAGGGAGATCAGCTCAGTGCTTTGTGACCTAGAGGGGTGGGATAGGGAAGGTGGAAGGGAGGCTCAAGAGGGAGGGGATATGAGGATATATCTATATATACATATAGCTGATTCACTTTGTTACACAGCAGAAACTAACACAACATTGTAAAGCAATTATACTCCAAGAAAGATGTTAAAAATAAATAAATAAAATAGTCATTCGGCCTAAAAAAAAAAGCCCTTTCTCCAGACTTTTCAGTGACAGGAGTCAACTCATTTCTGTTTGTTTAAAGCAGTTTCAGTCAGGATTTATAGCCCCCAAAGGACTCTAGTGTAAATACTTGAATAGCGATGTTGGTTCTATAATAGTGCCTATCAACCTAGAGGCAACACAACCCTCTATTCAGACTTTTCTGTTCTTAAAAAAAAGATATTAAAACCAAATTTTTTAGCTCCATTGATCCTTTTTATGACTTCTTGGATTTTTGTTTTTTCTGAATACAAAATAATCCATTAGAGACACTAGAGAAATCCCACCACTACCAACAACCAAAATGTACTTACTTTTATTTTAAAATGTATGTTTTATAAAATTGGGATGGATCATCCTTCTGTGTGTGTGGATTCAAAATCCCGACTTCAGTCACTTAATGACAGCAGGTTATTTCAGTTGGGGGAGAGGGGGAATAAGTAGCCAAATTACCTGGTTTCAAACCCTATCATTAATGCATATGTGACCTTGAACAATTGGTACAAATCCTGTCATGTCTCAGTGACCTCGTATGTGAAAAGGGTGTATTGATAGCACTTGAAATATAAGGGTTTCATAAGAATTAAAATACATAAAGAATTTCATGTGGTATCTGGCATATAGTCATGTAGTAAGAGCTCAGTTTTGGACAAGTTGGGTTTGAGATGCTGTAGCTATTCAAGAGAGCTAACAGAGGGCATTCATTGTGGGACTCTGTCCTGCACATTATAGGATGTTTAGCAGTATCTCTGGCCCCTACATAGTAGATGCCAGTAGCACCCATCACCCTATCAGCCTTTACAATCAAAATTGTCTCCAGACATTGCCAAATGTTCCCAGAGGGACAAACCACCCCCAGCTGAGAATCACTGTGTCATGGTATTTCATCATATAGCTATGCTGTTTGTTATTGTTGTATTGCTAAAATGTTCAGAACATTGTTAGCTAACAGTGGTATTGAAGTATCCTTACACTGTTACAGTTTTAATAGGAATCCCTTTTGTATTTTAACATCACATGTAATATTGAACTATTAGTTTGAGGTAAATGATCTTACATTAATTTTTATTAAATTTTCTGAGATATTTTTAAATGGCTGTTATTTTATGAAATGTCTTTAGGGCATCAACTGAAATTTCCTCTGCCTCACTGATCCTTGGATGTATTAATAGAATTTGTAACATTAAATCATTCTTGCATTCTTGAGATAACACCTAAGTGGACACGTTATAGTATTCAATTTTTAATATAGCAATGAGAGTGACTTGATGACATTTTATTTAAGGATTGTTATTTCAATCCCATAAAAGAAATTGAATTGTATTTTTTCCTTTTGTTTCATTATTAGGGTTATGTTGGTTTTATAAAATAATTTTGAAAGTTTTCCATCTTTATATATGATTGGAAATGGTTAATTTCCCCCTAAAATTACATATTTCTTGAAATTTGATCAACTAAACTGATCAACAACACAAAAGCAAGAGCATTTAGGGGAAGGTACTACAGCAGTTTTTAAAAATAATTTCTTTAAATTCTCTATTTTTGAGCCAATTTTGGTGATTAATATCTTGCTAAAAATCATTACCTTTAATCAAAAAATTTTAAAATAGTATAGAATACAATATACTAATCTTATGCAATGTGTTATAATTTCAGTGTCTGTACTCTAGTTCTATCCACTTTCTAATACTATCTAATTTTGCACATTTCTTTTCTCCTTTTTCCTATTAGACTTCTAGATCTACCTACTACTATTCTAATTCAAGAAAGTTTCTCTGTTTTTTTTCCTTCTGTTTAATGTTTAGTTTCTTTGTGTTGCTTATTTAAGTATTTAATTAAATATTTCATTTTTTTAAATTAATTAATTAATTTATTTATAGCTTTGTTGGGTCTTCATTTCTGTGCAAGTGCTTTCTCTAGTTGCGGCGAGCGGGGATCACTCTTCATCGCGGTGCGCGGGCCTCTCACTATCGCGGCCTCTCTTGTTGCGGAGCACAGGCTCCAGACGCGCAGGCTCAGTAATTGTGGCTCACGGGCCCAGTCGCTCCGCGGCATGTGGGATCCTCCCAAACCAGGGTTCGAACCCGTGTCCCCTGCACTGGCAGGCAGACTCTCAACCACTGCACCACCAGGGAAGCCCAAATATTTCATTTTTATTCCTAATTTATTAATAAAAGCATTTACCCTATGAATTTCCCCTTTTGTACAGCTTTGACTTTACCCCATAAGCTTTTACATAAAATATTCTAATTTTTATTACTTTATAAATAGTCTATATTTCTTATTTGACCCAACAATTATTAAGCTGAGCAGTTTTTAGTCTCCAGTGTGCCTTTTTAAAAACCTTCATTTTATCTGTTAATTATTGTATGCAGATCAGTGACTAGTTCTACCTAAATCCAAATTTTCAGTATTTAATGAAATTTTCTTTTAATTTTTGTCACTGTTCTAAGAATGGTGGAAGGAAAGGTCTACTATCTGTTCACAGGGTTAAAAGTTTGTTAGACATTTTTATTAAATAAAAGTTTTAGTTCTATTTTCCATGTACCATACATCCTCATTGATTTTTTATTTGCCTCATCTGCCATGTTTTAAGAAAAATACAATGTCATTGCTCCACAAATACTTTTTGTTATTTTCTCCTAATATTTCTAATGCTTTTGCTTTAAATATCTTGATATTAAATTATTTGGCACCATCTTCCATTTGGTTTATGACTGCTACATTTTTATTCTAGATTTTATGTTCCATCCATGTTACACAATTCTCTCTGTGCTTCCAGTTCAATTGTTGTTAATACTGTCATTCTTGCATTTTGTATGTGTCTTCCTGATCTCTTTTACCAAGCCTTATATTTTTATCTTCCCCTGTCAATCATTTTGTATTAGATTTACATCTTGTAAACAGCATACAGTAGACATTTATTATTTGACCTAATCTGAGAGTCTGCATTTTCATAGAAGGGTTGACCCTTTTATTTATTGCCATAAATTATATATCTGGATCTTCTACTGTCATTCATTTTATTATTTCTTCCTATGGGACTTCCTTACTTTTTCTTGTTTTACTTGTTTTTTGCTTGTAATTTTCTTTCTTATTTTAATTTCTATTTATTCAAGAGACTACGAATTATTTTCTTTGAGTTTTTTTCTCAAGTAGCTTGATAAAGCATATTTTAAATTCTTTTAGTGGCTATTTTAGATTTTAGAAAATCATTTTTGAACTTCATTTTTCTAATAATCAATGAAAAAAATACATCTATCACTTCTCCCTTTAAGATGAGGAAACCAGGATGCTTTTTACTACTTTCTACTCTTCCATCACCCAATTTCTTTGTTTTTCCTGGAACAAAATGGGGTATTAGAGCCCAATTCTGTTGAGTTTTGTTTTGTTTTGTTTTCACTTTTGAGAATGACTTTGTACTTTTCGTTCTTCTTTATAGCCGTGTTAACAAGAATTATTTAGATTTTACTCCATGGTTACCTGATTCTGTGCTTACCACCCAGATTTTACCTGATAACCTCCTTATGCTTAGATCTTTATTTTGATACATCTCTCTATCTACTGGAATATATTCTTAAGTACTTTTTTCAGGAAGGAAACAGACCTTTATATATTTTGAACTTTTATATTTCTGAAATTGTGTTTCTCTTATGTTCACACCTAAATGACAGCTTGACTAAATTAAAAAAAAATACATGAGTCACGACTGTGTTCCTCAAAACTCTGTCGCCCTTTATATTAGAGCAAGCTAAATGCCATAACAAGCCACTGAAATTCTGAGGTTAACACTTAGCCCATTTCAGGGGTCAGCGTCAGCCTTCCATGAGATGATTCACAAATGCAGGCCCTTTCCACTGTCACCTGGGGTCCTAGGCTATACCTTCCGCATTTGGCAGAGAAAGGAAGAAAGAGAAGGGAATAACAAATCTCATAGCAGTTTTTAGGAGCCAGACCAGAAGAAGCATATGTCACTTCCACCCAGAGTCCATCAGCCAGAACTGGTCCATAGCCCACCATATTGGAGCAAATTGGGAAACTTTGTCTTCCTGTGTTTCCAGGAAGAAGGTTGAAATGATCTGATGCACGGAGACTGTGCCACATAGTTTCCCCACAGTCCTTGGGCATTTGCAGAGACCTTGAAGGATATTTTAATTTTAATTTTTCTAACTGTATATTCAACCTAGTTCTTTTTGTCTTTTTGGTTATCTTTCCTTCTAGAGTGCTTGTAACACTCTATTTTTAATTCAAAAATTTAGCCAGGCTGTGTATAGAGGCAGTTCCTTTTAAATTTATTTTGCCTGTATATTTAGGCCATTTTGCAAGATACATTTTCTTCAGTTATGACTTTGATTGTTGTTTCTGAATAAATCGTTCTGCTTTATTCCTCAGTAATACCTATAATTCCTAGATTTGATCTCTTTCTCTCTTCTCCATACCTATTATCTCCTCATCACTTTCATCTCCTTATTTTTTCTCCTCTGAATACAAGGAGAATTTGGTCTTCTTACGAGTGATTTGAGTCTTAGCTGTGTTAACTCCTGCCTTTACTACCTTTATATACATTCTTTTTATTCTATTGGATTTAGGAATCCTTTGATTTTATTTATATTTTAGTCATCTTCTTTGCAATCTGCATTCATCTCAACATGCTTTTCTTCTCATTGTTTTTATTTCTATGGTCTTTTTTCTTGGATTCTTCATAGTATTTTCCCTTCTGTTTGTTCATTTCCCAAAGTGACATAAACCACCCAGACCAGTGGTTGCCATCAGGTAGGACATGTGGTTTGCCCTTGGCCTTGCACACTCCTCAGTTGAGTAATGTTGAAGAGAGTTTCAATACAAACACCAAATTGTAAGGCTCACCTTCTCACATCCTAGAAGTGCTTGGCAGAGCATCATGTAGCCTGAGCTTAGAGAGAGATCAAAAACCTCTGCTGCTAATCACATCATGGCATGCACTGGCAACCTGGACAGAAACACAAACTCTACACAGACGAAAGGCTATATACCCCAGCCAATCAACACCTGGGCATTTGTAGAAGCCTCTTCTTAGATACAGAGCTACGAGACATGTGACAGCAACTAGTCCCATTTCCAGGGCCCTAAGACCAGCGAGGCAGGGGCTTCACTGAGTCTCAGCAGAAAAACAAGGCACTTTCTCGGGGTCCAAGAGGATTTCCTCCACCAACCACCTCCTGGAAGTTCAGCAGAGAGGAGTGGAGCAGCGCCTCTGGCAAACAATGCACATCTATTACCAAGGCCAGCCTTAGCTGGGTCTTAAATGTGCCACTCCTGTAGCACCACACACGGTTTTCATGCATCTTATTGATTACGACTTATTAAGGTATTTTCTAATCTCACACAGAGAAGTTAATGTTATAAAAATCTGAGTTAGCTCCAATTAAGATTTTCTAATCTCTATTTTAGCCAAAATCTTTTTTTTTTCCGATTTCTGGATGCACAACAGCTGCTTTATTAATCACTTGTTAGGCATTGTTGAATGGATGGATGGATGGGTGAATGAATGAATGAGTTTAGGAAACAAACCAACAACTAAACCAACTCTGCCTGAGTATAATGATGAGAACTGACTCCCTTTATTTTTCTCTCTTTCTTGAGAGGACTCAAGTACTCTGAAATTTGTCTTGTTGCAAATGTTAGGATGGCTACTCATGGGAGACACGTCCTGAGTCCCATCACACTTGAGCATGCAGGAAGCTGGGGCCAACCACTGCCAGCCTGCTGCCTCAGCCCTTCTCCTAGCTGTTGCCAGCCACGGCTGCTGCCCTCCTCGTTCTCTGCTGCCATCCAGCCTCTGCTGCCACGCCCACTCCTCATAGCTCTGTCCTGTCCTGCTTCCTGCGGGGGAGGCTCCTTGCCCCTCTCCACCCTGGTTTTTAGCTAAAGACCTTTCTCCTGGTCTTCCCTCTCTCTCTTCTTTGGGGAATGGAAAGGGTGAGTCTTGCTGCAGATATAGACACCTCCAGGTTTAGAGACATGAAAGCCAGAGGAAAGATTGGGGTCAGGATCAGAGACTCGCAGTGAAGAACAGCGTGTTCTGTAAAAATGGCAGACTCTCAGCCACTGAGCCTCCGCATCCGACAGCTAAATATGTGATCAAGGTGACATGATGACAGGTGTCTCTGACATAAATACAAACCAGAATGTAATGAGGATGTTGCCTAACCACCAGCAAAGTCCCAGGCAGAATGCCCTACAGGATACAAACCGAAGATCAGACAGGCAGCCCTGGTTCCTGATGAAGGTCACTGCTGCACAAGGCCAGATAATGAGTCCAGAGAACTGGGAGGGTGGAGGGTTTCTGAGCACGTATGGGCAATACTGACAAGGGAGCAGGAAAACTGACACATAGACCCAGGTCTGCCACTAACTAGCTGTGCAATCTCAGGCAAGTGTTCACCTCTTTGGGCCTCCATATGTTGTCCTGTGAAATGGGATAATAATATTTGTTCTCTTTCTTTCATTAAGACCCACCCATTTCCTGTCCTGCATGCCCCTCAACCCATCCCTGGAGCTACTTAACCACCATCCCCAGGTAGAACCCTGCCCAGGACCAGCAGCCAACTGTGCCTTCAGTGAGCGCTATTGTAAGAGCTCTAAGTTAATAAGACATATCATTACAACAACTCTGATGTCAAACTGCATACATGTAGTGAACACTTTAGTCCTCAGAGATAAGCACTGTTATTATTCCCACCATCCTTTTTTTTTTGGTGAGGAAACCGAGGAACAGAGGATATAATAACCAGCCCAAGGTTACACTCTGGTAAGGAGTAGAGCTAAGCTAGACCATGTTGACTAAGTGCCCGAGACTCAACTGATGTCAGATTTTCAGATAACTCAACCCCCAAATTGTGCCCCAATTGCAGTTCCTGAGCTTCTGCTTCTTCCACAAACCACACTCCTACCTTCTATTCCACGTGCAGTAGGTGAATTCCATCCTTATTCCCTACAGCTGGCACTCTGTACCATGTCCAGAATCCCTGTTCCTACAAAACAGGACTGGAGTTTTGCCCAGAACTATTACAAGGGCTGTTACCTGTGGTCAACTTTTCTCATACTGATGTCTCCCCAGCTGGAAGCTGCTCGAGGCAGGGGCTGGGTCTGATCCATCTCCAGTTGCAGGGGCTAGTTCAGCATGCCCCAGAGAAGACCCTTCGTTAGGGCAGCTCAACTGGCTTCCCCTGATATTCATGGTTCCTCCACCTGTGTGCATCACCCTAATGCTGGTGGCCCACCTGGACCCCAACCTGTGACTGTACACTCAAGTCCTTTACATGCAAACAGCAGACAGACCACGGCTTTAGGGTCAGACACCTCTAGTTGTGAATCCTGTCTCTTCCATTTCATCTGTTCTTTTGTGTTTTTTCTTTTTCGGAGGTAAAATTTACATATGAGATACATAAGTCTTGAGTCTACAATTCAACAAGTATTGCCAAATATATACAGCCATGTGACGAACGTCCCAGTCAAGATAGAGAGCATCTCCATCACCCCAAAAATTTCCCTTGTGTCCTCTTCCAGTCAGTCCCCACCTCCCATAGGTAACAATTCTGAAATTTATTTCTGTAGATTTGTTGTAGCTATTCTTCTAACTTCATGAACTTTTAAATTTTATAGGAACTTGACTCCTATAAAAGAGAATGCACTTTTCTGTGTCAGGCTTCTTTCCCTCAACATATTGGGTTTTTTAAATTTATTTTCATCTTTGTTGTTTCTTTTTCTATTGCTGACGAGTATTCCATTATATATGGGGAGATCTGGCATCATTCACTTTGTAATCTTGGGAAAGTTATAGGAATCTTCCCACTCATTCATTCAACCATTCATTTAACAAGAATTTACCCTCTGCCTCAATCTTACTTTCTTTAGGATCATACTGATAATACCTGCTGTTGTCTGAGCGTTTAACCAAAATTAGAGAAGCAGTAGTATATATGACTCAGGAGCCAAACAACTTACATTCCAATCCTGGTTTCAGCTCTCACTCGTCGTATGATCTTGGACAAAGTACTTAACCTCTCTGTGCTTCAGTTTCTTCCTCTGTAAAAGGATTAACTGATGATTCCCGAACACAGAGATAATGTTCATAAAGTTCTGAGAACAGTGCCTGGCACAAAATACGTGTGCCATTATGTAAAAGTTTGCTATTATCGCCAAATATTTAACAGGCCACAGTGCACAATGATCGCTCACTAAACCATAGCAGTGGCTTTCATTGTTATTATAGTCTTCATAGAGAAGCAGGAAAGTGAGTACACTAGCACTTACCTGGGGTAGTTTAGTGCTGTGGGAAATGACACTAGTCCCTCAGCCACTATAATAAATCAATAGAGTGCTACCTAAACGAGGTGACCAACTTGTCCTGTGACTTGCCTGGTTAGCACCGAAAATCCCAGGAACACCTCCTTAGTCTCAGGCAAACCAGGACAGTTGGTCACCCTAATCTGAGACTCACTCTTCTTATCTGTTAAATGGGCATTATATACTGTCCTGCCTTTTTCATACAATTGCTAAAAAAGCCAAATGCAATGTCTTTGGAAGTGCTCTACAAAGGCAATGGTGTTTTCTGTTTGTTTGATTGATTGCTTGTTTCTGGGTACTAGAAATCACACTAAGTCTTGAATTCAATTTTGAATTCAAACCTTAAAGTCCATCTTGAATTTGAATCACAGCTTCTCTGCTTCCAAGCTGAGTGACGCTGAGCCCTGTCTCTTCTCTGGGATGCAGCTTCCTCATCTGTAAAATGGGAATGATGATAATCAGCCCACAGAGTTGCTGTGGGGTCGTTTATGAGAAAGCACAGTCAGTACTGAAATGTGTGAGACAAATTAAACATCAATTAATGCTGTACAGGGGCCCGCGGTGTTGGGGGGCGGGGACAGGGCCCTCTGTCCAAGGAAGTCACTCCAAACTGCCACCCTCTTCTCTAGTCCTGCTGACCTTGCTGCGTGAACACACGCCACCCTTGTGCCACCCTCCGGATAGCCCAGCAGACTCTCAGCCTGGGTCTGATTTCCTGGTTCTGACCTGACCCTGGACCCTGACTGGCCCTGTGACTGCCAGGGCCTGAGGTGGGCTCCCCTGCACTCAGTCCAGCAGCCCTCCCACCCGCTCCTCCACCAAACCCCGAAGCCGAGAGAAATGACTGCTGGAACCACGAGACCTCACTGGTAATCAGCGCGCTTGGCCCGAGGTAAGGGAATAACCCTGATGCAATTATATATTGATTGCAAGTATTACGGCTCATCCTGATTGCTTCTTATTGATACAAATCCACTGGGCTGCCTATTTGGATAAAGCCAAGTGAGAACAAGGAGAGATGGGGGAGGAAAAAGGGAGAGGGAGAGAGGAGGAGGAGGGATGGGGAGAAGGAAGAAGGAACGGAATGTATCACTGGCGGTTATGGGTCCCTTGAGCAGCACATCCAGGAGGCGGCCCTGGACCTCAGCCCCATCCCTCCCACACACAGGCTCCACCACTCACCTAGTTCCTTAGAACTCCTGGATACCTCCCCTGCCTGGCAAGGATGCCCCCGAGAAGCCTCTACAACCATGTTTCAGAGACCTCTCTGGAGAGGAAGGTCAGGAAGGATGGCCCCCCCTGCCCCACAGCTCAGTGGGCCTGGCGGCAAAGAGAGCCAAAGACAGTGAGTCCACTGGGGGCATGTCCAAACTGGGGTCAAAGGGGGTCACGATGCGGAGGTTCAGAGGTCATCCAGTGACCTGTCCCTAGAGAAGGTAGAACAAGGTGATGCTTTGCCTTCTTGTTTCAACTCCAAGACTGTAAACAAGGGTCCTTTTTAAAGTCTCTCTAGTGCCACAGTTTTTGCATTTCTGTGCTTTTCGGTGGTGATTTTGCTGTCTAAAATGGCCCCCAAGCAAAGTGCTGGAGTGTTGTCTAGTGATCCTAAGTGCAAGAAGGCTGTGATGCACCCCATGGAGAAGTTATGTGTCTGATAAGCTTCGTGCAGGCATGAATTTTAGTGCTGTCAGCTGGCTGCGAGTCCAATGTTAATGATTCAACAATATATATTTTTTAAAGTTTCTTTGAACAGAAACACACCTAAAATAAGCTTATGTATTGATCAGTTGACGAAAATGCGACCAGAGGTTGGCAGGAACCTAGCCCTGTATTTCCCCTGGGAGCAGTGGTTCCATATTCACTAATTCAGTGTTCACAGCAACTTGATAGACGTTAACTACCTTCTTAGCAGGAAAGGACTGTACATGCATACATAACAAAACAAGACCAAACCCAGGTTACCCTGTCCAGTTCTAGTTTCAAAACTAAAGGAAGCCTTGAACCCTCCTATAAGTAACTGATTCCCTAGAAGAACAATTTCATACCTTACGCTTCAAAGATGATAACCAAAGATTTGTCATGATCTTGGGAAATACGATAATCATATAAGAAAATTGTTGTTTGTTCGCCAAGAACAGACTAACTATAAACTTGGTAACTTTGGAAATCTTGTGCTGTTTTTTCCTCTACATAGGTGTCATAATTTATATTTGACAAGCTTGTCCTTTTCAAAACTTTCTCTGCAGGCACACTTCCTTTCTCCTAAATGCTTTCAATGTTGTGTCGAGTCTTCCTTCTATTCTGACTAGCTTGGAGGGGTGAGGCTGAATTAACACAAAGTTCATACCAGTGTTGCCCGACTAGGTCCCAGACAGCAGTCAGCAGGCACCTATGTGCTCACAGGGCCAGCGAGGCTGGCGTGTTCTTCATTTTTGTCCTCATCGCACCCTGGGCAATGTCTTACACATGGTAGGGGCTTACTATGCAGGAACATGTCATAGTCAAGGGCCTTGGTTGTAAGCAATAGAAACTAACCCAGTTAATTTAAATGATTATAGTAATGTTACTGGGTAGCTCACAAAATTGACAGAAAAAAACAAATGAGAACCAAGTACGTATGGAGGCCAGACACCAAATGCAACTGCTCAAAGGACCAAGAAGCTAGGAGGCTGTCCACACCGCTGCGGGCTAGAACACTGCAAAGCCCACAGGTACCCCTGCCTCTGCTGCAGTTATAAGAATGCTGCTGCTGCAGCGCCTGTGATGACTGCAATCAATTCCAAACTTCCCATTCTTCTTTGCAGCCCTTACTCCAAATTCCAAGTCCCAAATGGGAGCATCCAATTGCCCAGAGACCAGTGTCCACAGCCCAGCCGCCCATAGCCCAGCTGCCCAGATGCCCAAGTCTAGACTTTGTACTGGGAGGGTTCAATGCATGTACCTCTTGTCAAAAACGTTCTTCAACTTCTGTGGAGGAAGGCTGGATCTGTCCTGCCACCACGTTGACTTGGAGTAGAGGGGTGGTGTTGCCAGTGAGGAAAAAATGGATAAATTGAAAAAAATCAGAGGAAGAACTGACATCACTGGGAGATTGCTTGGATGCGGAGAGCAGTATAGATCATCATTCCTGAGTCAGAGAACACCAAGAGAAGGGAACAGCAAAGCAAACAGCTCAGTTTGGGCAAGTTGAATGTAGATGCCTGCAGCTATTCAGTGGGCATTCTGCAAACTCCCAAGCCCTATGCATTTGGAAAGATTCTATTAATACAATTGATGCTATTATTAAATATTAATGAAATTGCCTTCCTCGAAGAACCAAAGACAGAATCACCGCAATGAAGTGGGAACAGAACGTTGCCTTTGTCAATAGACAAGCAAGTGAGGATTCAACTTTTAATCCTCTTCTCCTTCTTTTGCTTTGGCTGCCAATCATACAGAACATGGCCAGCCATTCAGGGCAGGGCTGCCCAAGACAAAATGGGTAACCAACAATTTTCAAATAGGTAAATAAAAGCCAATTGTATGCATAAATCAGCAACCAGATTCAAAGCTGTTGTATTTTAAAGCTTCGTCTACACTGGGGGACCATCTGGTGACCAAAAAGAAGAAGTGGCATTTGCTTGGATGGTGCCAGGGACTAAAGAGGCAGAACTGCCAAGACTCTGGCTCACTTTGATCTCTCTAAATGTCAGCGCAGAGCCTGCTGTACCTCCCAACTGTGAGGTTTCCACGGCTCACATTTGGTAGGTTCAATCCCAGCAGTGTGGCATCCTTGTAAAGATGGAAAACTTTAATTTGCCAGAGTAATTCTGATGCAAATATTGTAATGCTCAGTCTTCTCAAACCATGTGCCTGGGGTTCTGACTCAGAAAATATGCTGCCCCAGGCACTAAGGAAAGAATATTGGGAGTCAGAAGACCTGATAGCAGCATTCTGGTTTCACTACTGTCTGACCTTCAGCACATTTTTAAAATTTTCTAAACTGAACCTCGGTTCCCTCATCTGTAAAATGGGGCTGCCACCACCTACCTGTGTTACAGGAGGGCTATCAGAATTAAATGGGGGTAGAGATACATGCAATAAAGCACTGTATGTATATTATTAACTCACCCAGTGATTGTTCATACCTAACACCTTCAAGCTTTCCATTAAATCACTCCCTCTAATAATAACATTTTTGACAAGAAGTACATGCATTGAACTCTCGCAGTACAACCATCACTGGAGTGAGTTGGGAAGACAGCATGGCAATATGTTAAACAAGGATGGAAAGCTCCAGAAGAGCTAATGTCTCACATTCACTGCCCCCAAAGAGAAGACACTGGCAAAGAAATTCTCTGTCACATCTCTGCTCTTGTCTTTGGAGAAATTATGCATCTTGTTTTACAGAGCTGTTTCCAGGACAAAAGAACTTATTTAATTGCCTGCAGTTTTTTTTTCTTTTAATTCTGTTATTGTAGCCTGCAGCCTAATAGTAGGAAGAGTGTGTCTTTAACGAAGCCAGTAAATAATTTTTTTAAAAAAGAAGAAGTGTCTGATTTACTAGGAAAGTACAATGCTCTATAAATTCAAGCTGTTGGTTTACAGTCCCCTGCCCACTGTGACCCACACTTCCTTTGTAAAGGGTCATTTGTGTACATCAGGCCATCAGTGATTTATAGGAGGACAGAGGCGACTCTCCAACTTTTAACTCAGTTCAGGCCCAGCAGCATTTATTTTGTATACCTACCACACAAAATAAGTGGGAGGTTCTAAGATTAATGAAAGCTTACATGCATGAAAGGATGCAGTACACAGTAGGCACTCAATAAAGACTTGTTTAGTTCCTTCTTTTCTTCCATTGGACTGAGAGTCCCAGCTGCACTAGGGAGTAGACGTTTCATCAATGTTTGTACACATCCTCTCTGTGGGCTAAATACTGAGCAAATCAGCTTTTTAAAATAAATACTACCTCCATTTATTTTGCAAAAGACTTGCTGACAAGACACCCAGCAGCATCTGAAATTTCATCTAGACAAAGAGGGCAGGGACAAGGGAAGCCAGGAGCGCTATTTTTCCCATTCTGGGCTTCCCACTTCATCCCCCCTACACTCACACAGGCACACGCATCCCAGCACATGTGCACCACTGCGATAAGGAGGCTTTCAAACGCGCAATTCATCACCTTGGCCCCAGATGGAAGGAGAGTGTGTGTGCGAGCGTGTGTGCGTGCACGTGTGTCGCACTCCCGCACGCACGCTCACCTGAGAGCCTTTGTAGCCCTTCCGACACGACAATGGAGTGAAGGCACAGAGCTTACAAAGGGGGAGGAAAAGGCAGGGAAGTGAAGAAAGGAGCCCACTTTGGCTGCCTCTCTTTGGTTTTGGCTGCTCAATCCGAGCCGGTTAACCAGTTAACAACATGATAAAGGACGGCAGAAAAGGAGAGAAGGTTCCAGCCTGTAACCCGGATGCAGAAGGAACCAAACATTAATCATAGCAATCCCTGTGGGAGCTGGGGTTGTGCCCTAATGCGTTGTAGTGGGGGATTCATGAAGTCAGTAGAGGCGGCTGGGATGCAAATCCCCCTTCCCAGAATCCTCCGGGACCTTCGAGCTAACACTGGCTGGTCAGACTCAGCCCCACTATGCGCAAGTGTGTGCACACACACAGACACACACTCTCCAGCCGCCACCTCGGCTTCACTCCCAGAGCTAACCACTCCTTTTTGCAGACTTCTTGGGAAAATGGGAATTAAATAAATCCACATTTAGGGAGATCCACTTTGTCCCAGGTACTTCCATCGGGTTACTTAGTGTAAGCCTCACAGAGTACTGGGAAAATATTTTTCTGGTTATTACTCCATTTGTACAGATGTTGAGAATTAAGGTGCAGAGAAGTTATGTGGTTTTGGTTTCCAGGCACACACAGCTGGTAAGTGGTGAAAGGAGAATTCAAATCTAGATTTTTTTTTTTTTTTGGATGCCCAAAGTAGTATGTTTCCCTTTTACAGCACAACTGGCATCCACTTTCTGCCACAGATTCCTGGATCCCATATGATACAGGAGTTCTGGGTGGGGCCCAGGAATCTGCATTCTATTACAGATTTTTTTTTTTTTCCTCTTACTTTAACAGCTTCATTGAGGTGTAATTGAACTATGATAATAAACTGCATATGTTTACAGTGAACAGTTTGATAAGTTTTAACATATGTATACACCCTTGAAACCATCAATTTCAATTTTTATCTGGCTTCTGTCACTCAGCATGATAATTATGAGATTCATCCATGTTGTTGTGTGTATCAATGCATCCTTTTTATTGTTGAGTAAATTCTGTCCTAAGAATCTGTCACAATTTGTTCACCTGTTCACCTGTTAGTGAATATTTAGGTTGTTTCTAGTTTGAGGCTCTTACAAATAAAGCTTCTATGAGCATTAGCTTTCAAACTCTCAAATCTTAATTATAAGACAATGAACAATCCGATTTAAAAATTGGGGAAGAACCTGAATAGATACTTCACCAAAAAGACATACAGATGGCAAATAATCAGACAAAAAGATGCTTAACTCCATTTGTCATTAGGGAAATTCAAATTAAAACCACAAGGAGATATCACTACACTACTATTGGAATGGCTAGAATTAAAAAGACCAATCACTTAGTATGGTAATCTCTAGGTCCATCCATGTTGCTGCAAATGGCATTATGTCATTCTTTTTTATAGCTGAGTAGTATTCCATTGTGTGTGTGTGTGTGTGTGTGTGTGTGTGTGTGTGTGTGTGTGTGTGTATACACCACATCTTCTTTATCCATTCATCTGTCCTTATCATACTAAGTGAAGTAAGCCAGGCAGAGAAAGACAAATATCATATGATATCACTTATATGTGGAATCTGAAAAAACAAGATACAAATGCACTTATTTACAAAACAGAAATAGACCCACAGATATAAAAAACAAACTTACAGTTATAGAAGGAGAAGTGGGGAGGGACAAATTAGGAGGATGAGATTAACAAATACACACTACTATATATAAAATAGATAACCAATAAGGACCTACTGTTCTTACAGGGAACTATACTCAATATTTTGTAGTAACCTATAAAGGGAAAGAATCTAAAAAATATGTATATGTATGATTGAATCACTGTGCTGTACACCTGAAACTAACACGACATTGTAAATCAACTGTACTTCAATTTAAAAAAAGAGGTCAATCATTCTGAGTGTTGGTGAGGCTGTGAAGCAACTGGGACACTCCTACACTGCTGATGGGAATATAAACTGGTACAACCACTTTGGAAAACAGGTTGGCAGATTCTTTAAAAGTTAAACCTACACCTACTGTATATGACCCAGCCATTTCACTCTTAGGTATTGACCCAAGAGGAATGAAAGCATATGTCCGTAAACATACCTGTTCATGAATGTTCATTGACGCTTTACTTACAATAATAAGAATCTGTGTTTGTAAAAGCACTCTAGGTGATTCTGATAATGAGTCAGACAGGTTTAGGAACCACTGTGCTGCAAGTTTTGGATGGTATATAATCGCTCTAGAAAATCCTCTTACTCTTCAAATAACTATATAAATGGAGGAAATGGTTATGTTAAAAAGTTAACTAGTAGGTGAAGGAATGCCATTTAATGAACCTGTGTGATGCTGGGCAAGTCAGTTAACCTAGTTATCTCTCTGTTTTATTCCTATGAACCACAAGAGGTAGTTTTGATGACTCCCAGCCTCCATGGATCTATAGACCTATGATCTCAAAGAACTCCACAAGGAAGGTACTCACCCTCCTTGAAAGGGTGGAATTAATTCCATAGACCAGTTTATGGGCCGTAGTTTTCCCCTGTAAGGAGCATTCATCCCTCCTCCCGGCAGGCACCCAGTCACACGAGTGACTGGTATGTGCACACAACAAGCACACACACACGTTTTTTTTTTTTGTTTTTTTTTTTCACACACACGTTTTTAAATTTAAAAAGTTAATGTCTCCGAGATTGAGGGTGCCAGAATTGTCACTACACTCTTCCAGACACAAAGGCCCTCTGTTGCTTTGCAGCCCACGTGAGGCTGTATTTTACTTATCTGGATCTCTTTTGTCTGGAATTATTTCCTCGTTTTGAATAACCTGCAAAATGTAAGGCTGAAGACAGAGAATTGTTGGCCTCCCTTATTTGGAAATGGCTTTGTCATTTGTAGTCAGTACCTGTACCTGGGGCAGTTTGGATCAAAAACAGTTTTCAAGGCTTCATTTATTACCACTCTTTAAAGAATTCACCCTTTGATCAAGAGCCTGGGGATTCCGTGCTTTGCCCCCTCAAAACGTACTCCCACCCCCAAGATCCCAAGGCTGTTTTTGTTTCTTTTGAAAGTCCTGTTTACTTCGGAAATTCAGCAATTGCTCCCGAAGTTCCTTTGATGTCTATTGAATTTAATATATTTCATTGCATTATGGAAAAGCTATTTCAGCTTTTGGTATCAGCATCTTCTTGATATGCCGAGGGGTCTTTTTGTTGGGTTTTGTGTGTGTGGTTGTTGATTTGAGTTGTTGAATTTTTTTAAGAATGATTTGAAGACTTTTGTTCTTTTTATTTTTTTTGAAAGACTAGCCAAAGGATGAGCAAGCAATGAGACTGACAGTTCCTAAATATTAGGATTCTCCATTGAGTCCAGGGACAGGTGACAAGAAGAAATATTTTTTTGTTCTTCCTGGTTTTGCTAATTTCATTGCCCCAGCATTGCCTCCACAATAAATCAACAAAGGCTATCTTTTAGGAACACTGTACCTATCAATAATCAATCAACTACCTACTATGTGCTTGTTAGTACATCAAGTGTTGTGCTAGTCAAGTAGCTTAAAGTGTAATTGAGCAATAACATATATATAGATAGATAGATAGATATAGATATAGATATAGATATAGATATTCCTGGGTTGAAAAATGTCTCCATAAAATTTATGTTCACCTGGAACCCATGAATGTGACCTTATCTGGAAATAGGGATTTTATAGATGTAATCAAGCTAGGATGAGGCCATCAGGTTTTTGTAGATGTAATCAAGCTAGGATGTGGCCCCAACCCAATGACTGGTATCCTTCTAAGAAGAGGGAAATTTAGACACAGACGCACACAGAGGGAAAATGGCCATATGAAGACAGAGGCAGCGATTGAAGAGATGCTGCCACAAGCCTAGGAATGCCGAGGGTTGCTGACCACCATCAGAAGCTAGAAGAGGTAGAGAAGAATTCTTCCCCAGAGACTTTGAAGGGAATGCAGCCCTGTTGACACACTAATTTCAGTCTTATAGCTTCCAGAACTGTGCGAGAATAAATTCTTGTTGGTCTAAGCCACGTGGTTTGTAGTAATTTCCTGCAGCAGCCTTAGGAAACTAATACAATACTTAATATATAATTAATAGCAGATGCTTATATATTATCAGACACTAATCTAAGAGCTTTCATATACTTATTTTTTATAATCTTATGTCCCATTTTTGGTGTAACTATATGATTTATCATCTGAACAAAGACATTTTTGACAGTGAAAGGGGGAACCATTAATAATTACACTAGGACAACAAGTATTAGCCAAGAGTATTCGGGATGTATGGTCATGCTATCTATATTACAGATGAGGAAACTGAAGTACAAAAAAGTTAAGCAAACTTCCCAAGGGCACAGCTATTAGATGACAGACAAGACGTGAATCCACTGTACTTGTCTGAAACCACCACTCCACATCATTTTGAATTTACCCAACCTTCTGGGACCAAGTCACAAGACCAAAGAGCCACCTGAATGTATGCTTCAGGCACAGATCTGCCATTAGTACAGGCAGGCCCAGGTGTCCAGGACCTAAGAGGAATCAAGAAGATGCTCTCTGGTCCTGTTACACAGAGCTATAGGAATAGAAGCTAAAAGATCTAGATTATAGTTCCAATTCTGCCATTCAGTTACCATGTCCTAGAACAAGTCATTTCCCCTCACCCTTGGCCTCTTCCAGTCTGCTGTCAGGCCATCCCACCTGCAGCACCACCCACATGACCCCAACATTAACCAGCTATCCAAAGGCTCACCTGCTCAGGATCTCAAACATTAACAGGCAGTTGCAAAAAATTGATGGGAGAGGGATCCTCCGCTGCTCGTGGATGGGCTCTAGAGTTCTTCTATGGCTCCTAACCTAGGTGGCTTGGGTGCCCTGGCGTGAACCTGGCCTATAGGTATGTGCAGAAGCCATAGGCAGGCAATTCCCTTTCTTGAACAGTGAAGAGTGGAGAGCATCTGAACTATGGCTACATTCCGGGCTCTTCACTAGTTCTGAAGACAGACCCTGAATTAGACGGAGATCCTGGTGCCCTCATCCCCTCCCTGGGACAATTTATAAGCCCTGTCCTTGTACCCTGTCCTGCTCCCTCAGATCTGATGCTTTGGATAGGCTGGACTAAGCTTGAGTTGACTCAGTCTCCTTATATCTGGCCCTTGGGCCTCTGTGGCTTTAACCACACCCTTACCCTAACCTTATTCCTCTGTCTGGGTAGCTCTGCTTGACCTTGACTTAAAGGTGGCCTCAGTCAGTCCCTCCTCCCCATGGGAGTTTGCAGTGTGGTTCATGGTCACGGCTGACCAACTCTGACAACCCCCATCTCCTGAGTTACCAAGTCCTGATGAATCTACTTCCCAAGTAACTTTGAGTCCATACTTCCCACCTTCCACTCACATGAGCTATACTTCTCAGCTGGTCTTCTGACTCCAATGTCTTTGTGCTTTGTCTCTCTCTTTTGCTTCATGAATCCCCCCTTCTCAGCATTTCAAGAGTATGACTCTAAACGTATGGCTCCATCATCCCCTATGTGTGAACGTTCAGTATATTCCCAGCATAAAGATCAAACTCCCCAGCACGGCATTCAAGGCGTGTACCACCTAGACCCGACCTGCTTTTGAATCTCATCTTCTCACACCTTACAAGGCATACCACCCTCCTGCTTCCTCCAGATACCCCACCCCGGTGTTCCAGGTACATAGGATTAAGCCCTGCACCCCAAACACAGCATGCCTTCAACACCTCTCCTTTTTCATTGCTGAGAATACCAACCCGCCCTGTGATCAACTCAGAATCCTTCTCGCCCCTTGGGCACGCCTGAGGTACCGCAGATAAATAGATATTACATTCCGTAGTCAGTCCTCCTCACAGCCAGCCTCCATCAGAACAAGCCCCTCACTGCCAGAGGATCCCAATGCTCTCTGAGAAAGCTCATTTCACTGCTCTCCCAAGCTGGCTGATAGCGCAATTCCGACAGCGCTTATCTGTCTCCCCAGAGACGGGGCTTTTCCACGTTGCCTCGCCCACAAGGCCCAGCCCCACGTATAGCACCTGAAAGCGGCTGGGGCTTTTCCACATTGCCTCGCCCACAAGGCCCAGCCCCACGTATAGCACCTGAAAGCGGCTCTCTACACGTGCATAGATTTGGCCTTTAAACCAGAGCAAAGAACATCTTCGCACCTGGCCTCCTCCCCTCCTGATGAGCCCTGAGTGCTGGTAGCAACATGGTCCTTCTATGGGGTTGGAACCAGAGGCAGCTGGCAGCAGGGCCCCGGGAAGACTCACCAAAGCCATTGAAGAAACCTGCTTAGAGGGGAGCCCCAGATGGTATTCAACCCCAAGACAGGGAAAGGAAGAATAAGAAAGACCCTCCTTGCTCTGGGCACGTGCTCCCTCCTTTGACAGCTTTTCCCTGCCAGGAGCCAGCCGAGCGAGCCTCAATCTTTGCTGCCTAGTCGGTGCTGGAATGTTCAGAGTTTTTCTCCAACTCCTCCCTCTCTCCAAAGCCCCAGCCCTCTTGTATTTGTTGCAATTTGGCTGCCAAGACTCTTTCAAAGACACATCATTAATTCCGGCACAAGAGGGATCAGACATTTGGAAATGAAAAGAAATATGGAATTCAGGAGCTGGGACTGCCACATGCAAAGACCATCAGGGAAGGCAAACCAAAGACAGCCTTTTTTTTTTGTTGTTTTGTTTTGTTTTTCAACAGACATAAGGTCACTGCAAGCAGCAGCCATTAGCCTAATTAGAGCCTCAGAAGAAGAGGTGAGAGGGAGCCCTCCAGTGGGAGAGAGGGAGGGGAGGGGGCAAAGACAGTAACGGAGGCCAAATAATGAATATTAAACTCTTGTAAGTAATGTTTAATTAATTTATTCTATGATTGAGGCTTTTTGCAAATATTACCATGGGATTAAAAGTAGTACATTAAGTGCCCGGAAAAATCACTAAACAAAGAACACAGGCTGCCTTCTTTCCCTCTATTCTATGGCTCTGTTTTATCTGCACAGAAGTTCCATGGGCTGAGAGCTAAAGGAATTCAGAGAAATACAAGTCCCCAGACCCCCTGCTTTTGCCCCTATACACAGCTTCCATGGCACCACGTGGCCCTGGAGCTTATCACCATGTTACAGTTGAAAACTTCTATTTGTCAAAAATTGCATCAAAAGTGAAAAAGACAAGCCAAAACTTGAGAGAGGATATTTGCAAGCCATATCACCAACTAAGGATTATTCTTCAAAATATATAAAAGTCTACTTAGCTAAAGAAACAAATTGGCCCAACAGAAACATGGACAAAAGATATAAACAGACATTCACAGAAGAGAAAGATCCAATTAAAATATGAAAAAAAAAAATCAAGCTCACTAGACATCAGAAAAATGCACATTCTGAAATGCTACCATGTCATACCCATCAGATTAGTGACAACAACAAAGAATTAATGTCTGATGACACTACGAATTGGTGAGGATACAGAGCGATAAGAATGTTTATCCAATACACACTGGTACAGTCACATTGGAGAGCAATTTGGCACCATACAGCAAAGATTAAGATGCACATACCTAGAACCCAGGAAACTGATTACAAAGTATATACCCCAGATTCTTAGAAAGGTGTACCAAGATATTCAATGCAGTATTATTTATACAGCAAAAGCTGGAAACAAAACCATGCCCATCAACAAGAGAATGGGCACATAAATAGAGGACTCTTCATACAATGAAAACTATTTGGCAATAAAAGTTAATTAAGATATGATATGGATAAATCTCTTAAACATAATTTTAAGTAAAAATCAAAGCCAAAGCAAAATTTTTAAAAGTAACGGAAGAATATATACATTATGGTATAATTCATGTAAAATTTTAAAATCTATAGAGCATAATATTTAGAGACACATATACACATATTAGAAATGAAATGCATGAGAGTGATAAACACCAAAGTCAAGGTAGAGATTACCTGGGGCAGAGGGTAGGGAGATGCATTGGGGAATGGCCCACAGGGACCATTGTGAGTGTTGGATACACAAGCATGCATTGTATTAATGTATAAGCCTTTCTTATGCCCTCATTATTTCATTATATATACTTTTTAATTGGTAATGATCATATTTTTAAACATGCCCTAATAAGATCCTATGCTTCTCGAAGGAGAGACTTGAAAAATCACCCAAGAGTAGAAGACCAGGTATGATTAGGGACTAAAATGCAAGACACATTTGGGACACGATCCAGGTGAGGGATTTGAGGACCATGAAATGTTGTTCTTGCCAAAATCTCTACCCAGAGGTTATCTGAACTTCAAGTAGACGAAAAGCCACCATGGTACTGAGCTCCCTCTGATCCTGGAGCAGTCACAAAGCTGACAAGGAGAACCAGCATGGTGGCCCACTCAGCCCTGCTGAGCGAGAGGACATGAGGGTGAGAAAAGTAACCCACAGCCCAAGAAGGATCAATTAGATTTTTCTTCCCAACTGAATGGACGCTAAACTCTAATACTTCTCTCTGTTCTATATCTAACAGATGCATCCAGATTCAGCTGCCCACAGTACGTCGGTGTTTTCTGAGGGCCCACAGAGACCTCACTTTCTTGTTAGAGCTTGAGGATTCCTAGTAAACATTAGTCTTAGAGATTCTTACCATTGGCCAGAAGAGGTGCTGCAGACACAAAAACCGCCAGCAGAAATATTTGAACCTCTTTTAGGTGGGTTTAACTTGGAGAAATCTCTGGGAGGAATCACAATGAATTTATACATTTTCTTGTAAAGGATAGCCATGATGAACACATCTTTAGCTGGACTTTAAACATTCATAAGGTAGTATTTTTATCTGTAGAGGAACACCTACTATCTTATTTATTTATTGAAACAGGAAGTAAAGAAATCAGGCAGACAACCTAGTAAACTCTGGTATTAGCTGACCTTGACCTTGGGTAGCCCTCTCTCTCTCCAAGCATGAATAACCCCAATTCTATAACTAGGGGATTTGTCTAGACCAGAGGGCAGCCAAATTTGACCTGTCACCTATTTTTGTATGGCTTGCAAGTGAAGAATGCTCTTTTCACATTTTTAAATAATTGAAAAAAATCAAAAGAAGAATCATATTTTGTGACACATGAAAAATATATTCAAATGGTAGTGTCTGTAATACAGGGGGGTTTTTTTGTTTTCTGATATATGAAATTTTTTAATTAATTTTTATTGGAGTATAGTTGATTTATAATGTTATGTTAGTTTCTGCTGTACAACAAAGTGCATCAGTTATACATATACATATATCCACTCCTTCTTAGATTCTTTTCCCATATAGGCCATTACAGAATATTGAGTAGAGTGCCCTGTGCTATACAGTAGGTTCTTATTAGTTATCTATTTTATATATGGTAGTGTGTATGTGTCAATCCCGATCCACCAATTTATCCCTCCCCGCCTTTCCCCCTGGTAACCATAGTTTGTATTCATTTACAAGTTGTCCTTGGCTGCTTCTACACTTTAGTGGCAGAGTTGAGTGGGTGGAATAGAGACTTTAGTCTCTATATTTACTGTCTGGCCCTTTACAAAAAAGATTTGTCAATCCCTCGTCTACAGTAGCATTGTCCAAAAGAAATACAATACAGCCAGATAGGAAATATTAAAGTTTCTAGTAGCCACATTAAAGAAATAAAAAGAAAGAGGTGAAATAAATTGTAATGATATACTGTATTTAACCCAATATATCCCAAAAATGCAATGCGTGATCAATATAAAGAATTTTTGGTGAGATATTTTACATGATTGTTTTCATACTAAATCTCCAAAATCGGATGTGTATTTTGCACTTCTGACGCATCTCAATTAAGCTAGCTACATCCCAAGCGCTCAACAGCCACATGTGGTCAATGGCTACTATGCCAGACAGCACGGAGTCAGATTACCTCTAAGGTTCTTTTCAGGTTTAACATGATAAGACCGTCTAAAATATGTGTAGGCTTAAAAAACAAAAACAAAAAAAACAAACAAACAACAACAAAAACAAAAAACCCCTCTCCATTCTCCAGGCTCCAATTACTAGAGTTCCACTCCTTAAAATCTTTCCTGATTCCTCCAATCCCTACCGCCATCAGCTCATGGCATTCCGAGTGTACAGCATCACTTTTACCCATCAAGACACCCCCCCGGCCCTGAACCTTTCAGAGGGCTGAACCCACAGGACTAACTGGGCTGTTCCCAAGCTGCTGCTGCCCCTTGCTCACTCCAGGCTCCGTCTCTCATTTAATGATTTCTGCTCCTGCCTCTCACTTTGCTGTGTGTCTCCATTCTTTCTGGCGCCTGCCCTGTGCTCCTCCAGGAAGTCTTGGCTTGGATTTTCTCCACCTCCCCTGCTCTGGGGATACCTTATGAGTCCTTCTGGAAGCCTCCTCCCAGCCCTGCCCAAACAACCAGCACCTCTCAGTAGAAGAGGTACATCAGGAGTAGTGCAGATACATGAGGACGAAAGCTAAGTGGGACCAGGGGGGTGAGAAAAAAAATACTTACTCTGAAAGGTGATTCAGAAAATTCAGAATTAAGGGAATTGACGTAATTAAGGAATTGGGGCATTAAGGAAAGCTTTTGAGAAGACATTTTTGGGTAAGACATACAGCAGGATTCCTGGGATTCCTAACCAAGGAGGACCACTGGTCATGAGTTGAGGGAGAGAGTTGGGAATTGAAGCAAAATCCAGAGGAGCAGTCTGGGGCCCCAGGAAGACTGAGCTCTGGCTCCTCCAGGGCCTCAAAGGCAGCTGGTACAACAGTCCTGAGTGGGAGGTGGAACACTGGGTGAGTCGTCACTGAGGCCTGAGACCTTCCTTAATCATCAGGGTCCAAAAGAGGAGATGGGGCTGAAAGGGAGAGAGGGGATTTGATGCTTTAAGTCTGAATTTCCTTAGAAGGTACATCTAAATTATTCCTATGTCCCCCCTCCTGCAGGAGCGATGAAATGACATCTGTGCAGGATGGCAGTGGGCTGGGCTGGAGAAAGAAGGAAGAATCAGAGGTGGGCTAATCAAGCATATTTCAAAAAGTAAAATACATTATTATTATGAAAATTAATTCCCATTATAATTTGTTCAAACCGTACATAGAAGTATAATAAAGAAAGAAATTACCTAAAATTTCTCAACCCTGAAATAATGATTTGGTGACCATTCTTTTATGCATGCCTTGATGCATCCTGCAATATTTAATAGAATCAAATCATACAAGCTTATTTTCTCATAAACTTCGTGTGTGTGTGTGTGTGTGTGTGTGTGTGTGTGTGTGTGTTTATTTTAGATCAGTATTTGGAGCGGGGAGGGGGATTTGGGAAGAATAACTCCTTTCCTTTCTTCCCCAACCTATATATTTATATAAGGAAGGTTGTCATTATTTTACAGAAAGGATCATTTTGCACACTCCTCTGCATTCTGCTTGTTTCACGCTTTGTATAAATTTCCCCAAATTATTGGATTGAGAATTCATTCATTTTTAATGTCTGCATAATATTTGTAGTATGGGTGTACTGTAATATATTCAATTATCCACTAATGGGCACTCCCTTTGAAACATACACACTTTGCATATACACTGTTACTCACTAGTGCTTTTATTTCTATGAGATAAATTCCCAGAAGTGGGAGTGCTGGGTAGAATGGGATATGCATTTTTTAGTTTTACTAGCTATTGCCATATTGTTTTCCAAAAAGACTGAAACAGTTTACATTTCCTCCAGCAGTGTGTGTAAATTCCCTCTGCCCTGCATCTCCTCCAACAGTAGATACTACTGGTCTTCTTGTTTGCCAGTCTGAGTGTAAAGTAATAATTCAAAATTCTACTTTAATTTGCATTTTCCTGACTTCTAGTAAGTTTCAGCATTTCTTTATGTGTTTATTGGCCATTTAGATTTGCTCTTCTGTGAGCTGCCTATTCATATCCTTTACCTGTTTTCCTGTTTGGTTGCCTTTTTGTTGGTTTTTAAGAGCTTTTTGTATATTACAGCTATGAATGCCTTATCAATGTGAATTTTTTTTTCTAAATCTATCACTTGACTCCATTCTTATTTTTACAACCAAATTGCAGCACGCTGTTTGACCCAGGGAGATAGGATAAGAACCAGAGATTTTAAGGGTACAGAAAACAGAGCAATTCCACACTCTGGATCCCCTCTGGGGATTGTGGATTGATAGGCTCAGGGTGACACAACTAAGTGGCACAGACTGGAGCCTTAAACAGCAGAAATTTTTTTCTCACAGTTCTAGAGCCTGGAAATCCAAGATCAAGTGCCAGAGGGCTGGTTTCTGGTGAAGCCTCTCTTCCTGGCTTGCAGACAGCCGCCTTCTTGCTGTGTTCTCACAGGACATTTCCTCTGTGCTTGTGCAGAGAAAAAGAGAGATCTCTGGTATCTCTCTTCTCTTCTCTTCTTCTAAGGACAAAAGTCCTACTGGATCAGGGCCCCTCCCTTAGGACCGCATTTAACCCTGATTATTTCCTTAAAGGCCCTATCTCCATATACAGTCTCATTGGGAGTTAGGGTGTCAATATATGAATTTGGAGGGGACATAATTAAGTTTCTAATGGGTGGGTTCTGCAGAAGTGGATAAACCCAGAGGGAAAATGACAGTATATCACAACCACAGCAATTTCCATACTCCAGCATGACAAGGAAGCAGCTCGGTGATTCCCATTTCTCCAAAAAAACGGCACAGAAATAGCAGAGGTGCCCCAGGCCTGAAGGGACCAGGGGCAGGAAGCAGGGATGCCTGCCTTCCAATGGCCCAGCACCAGGTCAGGATAGTAGCCATGCCTGGGTGGACACCTAGGGGATAGATGCCTGAGGGCCATAAGCCTTGGCTCTGTGTAAATTCCCCAGAACTTAGACAGGGAGATGGCGGGGGGGTGTGGGGGGAATCACCATCTGACTGGGCTTCAGCTTTCTTCCTCCTGGCAGAATGGGGTCCACCTGATGCGGTCAAAGCACAACCAAGTAACGCTCGTAGCAGAACGCAATCCAATAGCACGTGAGACAAAGCAGCCCCTGAGCCGGGCAGCGCTGGTACTGTGTGAGAGGAGAAGGCTGCCAGGATTGCTGGTGTCCAGCCTCCATCTCTCTTTCCAGGCCCTCCAAGTACACGCCTCTTCTATCTGCAACTCCATCCCATCCAGAGCCCCTTTGCCTGATCGCCTACACTTCTCTAAGAACCACAGTTGAAAATGACCTTAATTGGAAATGAGGGCCTCCACTCCTTCCACCAAGTCTCCCTCAAAGGAACACATGGCAAATTGTTCCCACAGACTCCTTTAACCTAACCCTCCCATTTATTCCCCATTAAGGTGGCTACTCTAACGCAGTTATTTGTGGCTGTCAGGAAAATCAAGAGACCTCCTGCTTTGGGATGGAGCTCTCCCCTGCTTCACACCAGTGCCCAGGGCCTTTCTCAGAGTGCACATACCAACACCTGCCCACATTTAGGAGCTCAGGCACAAGCCAGCAGGAGAATTGGTCGTCATCCACACCTGAGGTTTCACATCTTGATTCTCAGACTTTGTAACGCAGGATAGTATTGGCCACGCACCAGGAAATGGAGGAGACACACAAGCACCCCACCCCCACCCCGAATGTGCCATTGAGAATATAGTACAGGGCAGAGAAGGACAAGGGGACCAAAGGCCTGGATGCTGCCATTCTGGGTCCTGCTGTGACTAAATGGTCGTGTGGTATTTCACACCACTTCCCTTCTCTAGGACTTGATTTCCTCCCCGAAGCATTAGGATGGCTGAACTTAAAGCTCTCATAGATTAGACCTGTGTTTCAGATGTTCTTTGTTTTGTTACTAGAATTGGCACATTGGAGCTCAGGTCCTTGGAGAAAACTGAAGGTGACTGGCTTTTGTTTTCTTCTGTTGGATCAAATGCCTCCCCGGCTTTTATTTCCTGGAGTTTCACTTCTGAGCACTCCAAAATGTTAGCGTTCCTTGGGTGTGAGCACCAAATACTACATCTGGAGCTGTTCTCACTTAATAGTCTGCCCTCAGTCTGGGAAGTCTATCAGTTCTCTTGGAGAGTCCCCACCGTGCCATTAGCATTTGATATGGATGCCACAATTTGCAAGCCTTTTTATCTTTGGAAAAAGCAGAACAAGGAAAGCAAACCAGATCACTTGGTCCCCGGCTCAGAGTTGCACACTGATTTTATTTATGAAATGGGCTTAATTTAATCATTGGGGCAAGTGATCCAGGGGATGTTCTCATGGGAGCTGGTGACAGGCCAGCTGTCCTCCTTGCTCTCCCAGGCACACAAGGGAGTGAGCTACAGTCACTCACGCTGTCCTCCCCACACACTCACCTAACCACGTATGAGAAAATGCCATCTGTGCAACAGTCACGGGAAACTCCAGAGTGGGGACACTTTTTGTAAGGGGCAGAGAGAGGAAATATGGGAAAGACTTAAGGGCGGCCAGAGACATGGCATCAGGAGATTTAATATGAATCTCCTGTATTCTTACAATGCCACATCATTGACAAGGCATTTATGGATACACCATATCTTTTGGTCTCTCATACCTCAAGGGCATACACTGTTGCTTCTCCTTGGACTGTCCACGTCTGTGTACCTGCCCACCCCTCACCCTAGCATGGGCTTCTCCTGCTTCCCAGAGAAATCTTCTCTGACAACCCCATCTAAATTAAGAACCTCTTCCACCATCATTCTCCATCTGAACACTCTATTTGTTTTTATAGCATTTAATTAATTATTTTTTGTGTTATTTAATTACCTCTTAATTACCTGTTTCTCCCACTGAATTATAAACTACTTAGAAGGAAGGAATCCAGTCTGTTTTATTCATCTTGGATTACCAGCAACCAACACAATGCCCAGTATATAGTTAGCACTCAACAAATATGTGTTGAATAAATCAACTTGATTTTCACAACAACTCTATAGTTATACTCATTTAGAAGATGAGGAAACTGAGGCTCCTAGAGTTTAGGTGACTTGCAACTTGCCAGTAGCTAGTAAGTGGCAGAACCAGGATTCAAATCTCATTCTATGCCACTTGTACATTACATTCTTTCAGAGAGTCATCCCCTGTGCTAAGAATTGTCCTTTGAACTCCACTATAGCTCCCAGTCTCAGGAAAAGGAAAGAGAGTTTGATACACACACACACACACACACACACACACACACGGGTCTTTGACTTAACCCCACTCCCCCAGCTTATTAGCCAGGAAGGACCAAGTGGTGAATTTCACTCTACCATACATGCCATACTCACATGTGCCTGACTTACAAAGGACCATGTGAGAACAATTAGCATTTCCAGGCCTTGAAGATGGGAACATACAAAGGAAAGATGACAGAATGTTAGAATTAGAAGGGACATTTTGCATATAGAGAAACTGAGGCTCCACTGAATGGGAGTGATTTGACCAAGGTCACTTATAGAACCGGTACTAGAACCCAGGTCTCCTGATTCTTGGCCCAGTGCTCATTTCCATAAAATTAATCACAGTGAACACTACAATAAATTAGGCCTTAGGCATCCTCTAATCACTGATTATCAATGCTGATGGCTTTCTTCATCTGGCTTTTCAAAGCTTGAGGCCAGAGCAGTGTATACAATATAGGAAAGCCTGCTCTGATTTTGTAAGAATGTTTCACATGTGAAAGTTGGGCTTTAGGTGCTTTTGTAAGTTACTCAGTGTTTGTTTGTGTTAGGCTATTGCTTCAAACCTACTCCCTTCTTCTCATTCTCCCAACTCAGCCTCTCACATTCACCCAGTGAGTAGCAAAGCATTGCTCCCAAGCATTAACAAGAGCTGTGCCCAACTTCCCAACTGGTCAATGTTCTTTCTTCAATAAAAAAGTTAAAAAGATGACATGCATATACATACATACATATACACACATACTGGGAAGACCCTGGTCTAGAGGTGTAAAAGAAATTTTTGTACAGACTTGGGTGTCCTAGGTTAAAGAATTGGAAGCTACAATTAAAGTTCCCTAAAAGAGGAAGATTATCAGAAAAAGAATTTCAGAGATTATCCTCCGAAAGTATAAGCAAAGGACACTACCAAGGTAAGGACGGCCTCAGGTGGCTGGAAACAAAGGCCCAGACTTATCCCACACTCCATAGAGGGGGTTTGAAACTTCTAGGAACTGGCATCACTCAGCCCGTGGGCAAGCTTGCTCGCCATGCCCTACAGAGGCTGGCATGGTGTACATAGATGGTCCATGGTTATACGGGGTATCTCACCCACACGCATGCACACACACATGCACACACACATGCACACGCACATGCACACACACACTCACAGTCACATGTCCCTGTTCCCTTGCTCGTGACGCTCCCTCTGCTTGGAACAGCCTTTCCCACTTGGTGGCCTGGATAACCTCTTGAAGGCTCAGCTTCTACGGCCTCTTCTCCAGGCACCTTCTCTGGCTCCTTCCACCTCTTCCCAGAATCCCCTCCCCTGCTCTGAGCTCCCATAACACTCTGTGCTCACCCCCATGACAGCATTGGCCCCAGCATCGTGCCACAATTACCTGTCTACACAACAGTCTTCCCCACCAGACTGTGAGCTCCTTGAGAGCCAGGGCAGTGTCATGCATGTCCTAGTCTCCATCATAGAGCACGGGGCCAGATGCTTAGTAGGACCCCAGCAAGTAATTGTCAAATGGTTAAATGGGTAGATTCCCCTGCTTAGGGCAGGAATGGAGATGCTGGGATCGTCCCACAGTCTCTACCACATAACGTGACATGTGTTTATCACAAATCCTGATAACATTAACACTTATCACACAACCAGGGGATTTTCACCCCAATTAAATATAGCTGTAGAGTCCAGTTAAATAATGGGAGGTAAAATGGAAAGATAATGGAGAAGGAAGGACACTGTATTCATTTCCTAGGGCTGCCTTAACAAGTACAAACTGGAGAGCTTAAACAATAAAAATTCATTTTCTCATAGTTCTGGAAGCCAGATGTTCATGATCAAGGTGTCCGCAGGGCTGGCTCCTTCTGAGGGCTGTCAGGGGGAATCAGTTCCAGGCCTCTCCTGTAACTTCTGGTCGATTGCTGGCCACCTTTTGCATTCCTCGCCTTGTAACATCACCCAGATCTCTGCCTTCACATGTCACTCTTCCTGTGTCGCTTCACACAGTCTGTCTCTGTGTATGTCTGCCTCTGTCTCCTAATTTCCCCCTTTTTTTTAATTGAAGTATAATTGATTTACAATGTTGTTAGTTTAGGTGTACAACAAAGTTATTCAGTTAAATATATATATACATACATATGTATACATATATATACTTTTTCAGATTTTTTCCATTATAGGTTACTACAGGGTATTGAATAGAGTTCCCTATGCTATGCAGTAGGACCTTGTTGTTTATCTATTTTATATATAGTAGTGTGTATCTGTTAATCCCAAACTCTTAATTTATCCCTCCCCTAATTTCCCCTTTTTATAAGGACACCAGTCATATTAGATTAGGGCAATCCTAATGACCTCTTTTTAGCTTGATTACTTTGGTAAAGACCCCATTTCCAAATAAGGTCACATCCTAAGATACTGAGGGTTAGGACTTCAACATACCTTTTGGGGGGACACAATTCTCAAATACTCAAAACTGGCAGACCAAAGGCATACAACCATAGTTCTTTGACCATTCTCTGTCTCCAGGAGGTATGCGGAGGGGTGTGTGTGGGTGAGACAGAGAGACAGACAGACAGAGAGAGAGAGGTGAAATTGGGAACACCAGGACAGTCCAACTGTGTTTCCTGCCTCCTGGGGACACCGTGAGGTCAAGCGCAATCTCAAGCGACAGTGTGTGAGAGAATGCACAGGAACAGATTGTGCGGTACAGCCAGGTGTGGTGCCTGGAGTTGCAAGGGCTGCCACGTGAGACAGCACAGCCTCACACACGGTGGGTGGATAGAAACACCCAGTCCCTGTGGGCCGTCAGCTTGGGGCCTTGTTGTAAGACAGAACATGTCCTGAGGTCTGGATATGGGCTCTGGTCCAGCACCTCCACTAACCTTCCGTATGAAGCTGGACCATCTCTTCCTTACTCCATAGACTCAGTTTCCCCATCAGTAGGATAGAGGCTAGGATGAGGCAGGGGAGGGATTACAGTGCTGATCTCTAGCTCCTTCTCATTTGTACATCCTGTAAGCGTCTCTGACGTTCCCTCCTTGCCAAGAAAAACCAGCAACACAACAACAAACAAGGAGAGAGGGCAACGAGAGCCAGCCAAGCCTTCATCTGCTCACTCACTCTAAACAGAAATCACTTACCCTAAATGGCAATCAGTCCCTGATGGCCTCCTTTCCAAAAGGCGCGTATGACAATGAGTGATTTGTAACAACATCCAATCAGGCGCACCTAACCTTCCTGTAATTGCCTGTCCTTTTCAGCGTTCTTAAAAGCTTTCCAGTGGAAAAGAACAGAAGCTCCTTGTCAGAAGTAGGCTATTATACGGAGGAGAGGAACAAGCCCCCGTTCCCTTCCTCCCTCCCGGCCACGTGTGCACCCCCCAGTCCCCACACCCCGCACGAGGAATCAGCATCTGCCTGATGTCACCATGGAAGCAGCACCCACCTGCTGGTATAAGTCACCAGCTGTTCCCATCCCCACCCAGCTCCCTTACTGATGCCCAAAACCCTGGGGCCAGTGCAACTCGTGGCAGGCCGCGCAGATTCCTAGGTTTGTTTTCAGGCTGGAAGAGGTGACCTCAGCAGCATTTTTACTTCACACTGAACATTGTTACAACAATGAGCAGGACAGAACACCAGAAATGTGCAGGCACTTGCCCCGAAGTTATGCGGCCCAAGCACCCATGCCCCGTGCTCTGAACAAAAGGACAGCACTCTCGGGGGCCCTGGGAGTGGCGGAAGTCTCGAAGGGTTTCTCAGCCCCACTGCCAGCTCCTCTCCCGACACGACAGATAAGGGTGAGAACAGGAAAGCACAGAGCCCGAACGCTGGGATTCAGAAGTCTACCAAGCCACTGGCATAAAAGGGAACAAGAATGAGGCCGGAGGGCGCCAGGGGCTGAAAAGAGGGGCTGAAATTCTCCACGACAGAAAATCGTAGGGGACCTTGCACAAGCTCGGCAGCTGCATCACGTGTGTCTTCAAACCACAAGACAGATTTCTCACTCTCCAACCCGTACACACCGTGCTCGCTCTGAACCCCTTGATTTTACTTTGCATTTACACACTTGTCCATCAAATGTTTGTGGAGGCCCTTCTGGGTGAGAAGGACTGTACTAGGCAAGCACTACAGAGATAGAGAGACACCTGTGACACGGGTCTTGCCCAGCTTGCAGTCCACTGGGGCGTGTGTCGGGAGGGAAGGGAAGCCTTATTCAGGTGACTCTCGAGAATGATGTATGTTTACAGGAGGGGCAGAGCCGGGGACACCCACAGGGAGGAGAGATGGGTGTCAGCTGGCCCTGGTGGGATGGGAGCGTGGAAGTCGGGAAGTTGGGGTGGAGGTATTAACAGAGGGGGAATGGCAAGAGGTTGGGTTTGCGTGAAGGATAGGATCGGGGGCAACACGGAGGGGGCGGCCAGCAAGGCACAACGGGGTCAGGGCCTGTGGGACTATAAATGCCCACTGAGGAGTCTGAATCACCACATCGCTGAGCCTCAAAGCCAGAAAATTCCAGAAAAGTTGTCTGGTCCAACTTCTCACCCTTGGCCAAGTCAGCCCTTCACCTACGTGTTAGGAAGCTGGACTGTATTTTTCCCTACAAAGAGAGAGACTGTAGAAGTTCTCTGAGAGACCACGTCTCACACAGCTTTAGACCCTACATTGTGCCAGCGGGGAGCTGGGAATGGCATCTACTCCCACGCCTGCTGACTGATTGATCTTCCAAGGGACTAGAAAACTGCTTCCTTTAAGGCCAACACAGCTGCTCCTTTGCCCCTGTCCCGTGGCTCTGGGAGAGTAGAGAAGGAAAAATTGCCCAGTTTCCTTTTGAACAGGGTTCCTACCATCTCTTCTTTCTTCTCTTGTGGTAGGCTGGGATGGCTTCACTCCAGAGACACTGAGCACACACATGCACACAGACACACACACACATGCACACACCTGAACATGCAATGCACACGCACACACACGCAAATGCAATGCTCCTACACATAAACACCGAAGAGGGAGCATTTTTCATGCCTTTCTAAAATAGGGCCCTTGCACTCACAATTGCCCAAGTATTGAACCTCTAATAGTCTCGTGCCCTCAAAATACAGGGCAAACTGACATCACCAAGAATCCTCCCCACCTCTGCTGTGTGCGTGCACACACACACATACACATGCACGTGTATCACAGCAAACATGGGAAAGAGCCTGCAGGAGAGAGGAACGATAAACAGATGGTCCAAAATAGAAAGCGAACGGTGATGGAAACCTAGGCATGGAAAGACAGACAGACTAACAGACAGAGAGTGGTCCATACACAGACTAATGAGAGAGAAAGAGAGAGACAGAAACGGCAACGACAGAGCAAATGCTGCTCTTCTACCAGAGCCAATGGGCTTCCACAGACTTTCATTCAGACCGGCGGTCCTACCAGTCCAGTGCTCTGACCTGTTCTCCAAGAATGGCCAAAGGGAAGGGACTCTCTCCTTTGAGCCTTTGCAGAATAGTAACTATTTTTTACCATGAGACTAGACTTTCCTCCCAAATATATTTCCCAACCCCCATTCCCCACATCAGGGCCCCCTTCACCGGCGCTGGAGGTCAGTTAGTCCTGGCCCTCCTAACTGTTCCAGGAGGGAGAGACAACCCATGACATCCGTCCTCCCAGCCCTGCCCATCTGCTGTTTCCCTCGGTCTCTCTGCATCTCCAGCCTGTGGGATGGTGTAGAAACTGTTATCTCAGCAACTCGGCCCAAAATATCCTCTCCACCACCAACCCAATCCTATTCTTCCTTAAGGGCCTCCTTCAAGAATCCTCCCCTGCTTGCCTGCTGGTCCGGCCCAGCCCAGCCCACCTCTCCCACCCCAGGCACCGCATGGTGGGCGCTGGGTGCATTATAGAGCTCACACCTGGTAACTCCCTGCTTCCTCCCCGCCTCAGATAGTAGGACTCTGTAGGTAGGGCCCCAAGCTCTGTTCCTCTGTGCCTGTCCCCCTGCTCAGCTCTTAGGCAGTGCCTTGCTTCTTCACCAAGTTTAAGAAACATCTATGAATTAATTGGCCGGTAAAAGGAGCTGATATTTCACAGGAAGGGTGCCTTTTATCCGAAGCCCTTGGGACTCGCTAGGGAATTTCTCTTCCCTCATCATCTTCTCTCGCATGGAAAGTTTACAGCTTCAATCCAGTTCCTTTCTGAGCACAGTGCTTCCACCCACCGCCTGCCTCATGCACTGTAACAGCATCTTTACCAGTCCAAGTCCATGGGCCACACGCCTCACAGCTGTCAGGTCTTTGGTGTCTTTGGGAAAAAACGGCTGCAACAAACAGAGTCACAGAGGAGCCCGTGACAGGCCCAGAGTGCACTAAATAGCCTTTGATATTTTCCCATTGCCATCCATTTTCTGTTTTCCCTACCTGCTCCAGGCAGCCCATGCTCCGATTCCACTGTAACCATCATTCTATCTTGGAAGGAAGTGGGCTGACCAATTGATTTCCACTCATGGCCACGCCTCCACCTTCCTGCCAAGCCCCAAACTCTGCCCAGATACTGAATCCCTTAAAGGTAGGAGCCATTGCTTTTTCATTCCTGTATCCCTAGAACCATTCATGGTGACTGGAATTAGTAGACAGTCAAGAAATGTGGAAGGAAGAGAGAAAAGAAGGATGGAAGGAAGGGGGGAGGAAGGGAAGGAGGAAGAAAAAGAGGAAGGAAGAAAAGAAGAATGGAAGGAAGGGATGGAGGAAGGGAGGGAGGGAGGAAAGAAGGAAGGAAGAAAAGAAAGGAAGGAGGGAGATAAGCAGTGGCCCAAGGACTCAAATTTTGGCCAAACTCCAAGTAGAAGTCCACCTCTCTACATGGCCCAGGACAGATGTTATCTGAACAATGGCATCAAACCCTTTCAGCACATCTCTCTGTTCCTAAGTGTCCTCACCCTCAGCTATGGTCATAATAACAGTACCTGTCTCAGAAGGCGGTGGTAAAGCTTAAATAACTTACTGCGAGTACAGCTCTGGGAGCAGTGCCTGTCACATAGTAAACAATCACTCATTAGCCACTGTCTTTATCATTCTCATCATCACTGGAATAGGTTGTGCAAGCCACACAGGCCCACACCTGGTTGCAAGATGCAGCCTCGCCTTGCTGAGCAGATTCTTACTCCAGGTGAAGCTAAGAAGGGGCAGGCACACATCTTTACCATGTGTTCAATCGCCTCCTATTGTGTGCACATGAATGTGTGATTTATGGCGGAGATGGCTGGGTGCGTGCTTTGTACCTCTTCTCTTAATGGCTTAGCTGGGAACTGATTGCAAACACTGAACCACAATAATGCTTCACTGATGCCTCTTTGTCTGAAATCAAAGAAGTATTCTGGGTGAACGAAGTTTCCAGATAACTGAAGCGTATGCTTTTAAGCATAAACTTGTATTTCTTTTCCATTTCTTTCTTTTTCTTTCTTTCTTTCTTTCTTTCTTTCTTTCTTTCTTTCTTTCTTTCTTTCTTTCTTTCTTTCTTCCTTTCTTTCTTTCTTTCTTTCTTTCTTTCTTTCTTTCTTTCTTTCTTTCTTCCTTCCTTCCTTCCTGCCTTTCTTTCTTTCTTTCTTTCTTTCTTCATCATTTAAGTGAAAGCCATTCTCCATATATTCTGACTCCATCATGACGCCATCATTGCTCGGTTACTGGCAGCAGCTTGGGTGTAGTGGAAATGGCACTGGACCCCAAGATGAAAGGCTGGCAGTTCGGTCCCCTCTGGCTCCCCTCACCCAGCTGCTGTCAGAAATAAAGGGTGGGAACTTCCCTCGTGGTGCAGTGGTTAGTAAACCACCTGCCAGTGCAGGGGACTCAGGTTTGATCCCTGGTCTGAGAGAATCCCACGTGCCATGGAGCAACCAAGCCCGTGAGCCACAACTGCTGAGACCCGCGAGCCCTAGGGTCCATGCTCCGCAACAAGAGAAGCACCACAATAAGAGAAGCCCACGTGCAGCAACAAAGACCCAACACAGCAAAAAAATTTTTTAAATAGATTAATTAATTTTAAAATGTATGTATATGTATAAATCCTTACAAAACATGTCGTGCAGTTCTGTGCTTCTATATGCTTCAAAAAAAAAGAAAGAAAGAAAGAAAGGGCATTTCATCTGTGGAAGTGCTAAGTGTGGAGTATCCACAGAGGGGCCTGGAGAATTCTGGAGGCTGTAGAGCAATTTGCCCTACACTAAATAGCCCCGCCCCACCGTGCTGAGCTGTGTTTCTTCCAGCTCTTCCACTGCTGTTAGCTTTTCCAGTTGGAGAGCCCCCAACGCCTTCTGACTCTGCTGCTCTTACATCTCTCCTCGCCCCCATCACCACCACTTGCTGTCGACCACAAAACCCTAACCTATATGCCGCTCTCCAGCCTCTTGTCCTGTCCTCAGGGATGGCCACATGCATGGCCAGAGACCCTCCAGCAACTCAGGAGCTGCCTGCATCTTCCAGACCTTGAGCGACAGTCTACCTGTTATCTGAAGCCGGAACCTGTTATTCCTCTTGTCTCTCCCAACAGAGCTGAGGTCGCTACTCACGGGAAGTTTTCAAGATGAAGAAAAGGGAAATTATCTCATTCTACCGTGAAGAAAACCATTACCAAACCACTCAGCTAAGAAGGAAGGGTTCACCAGTGCACAAACCCCGATAAGCATCTCCTCACTTTCTTAGACTTTTTCCACTCCTTACACACAATTCTGAATCTAGGAAAGTGCTTGGCCTTCAAGTGGGTTTAATAATCTCCCTGGGATATTGTGGGGAGATAAGGCATTGGGCCAGAGCTCACGGCTGCCTCCCCATCCATGGCTGCAATGGGCTGTATTTGTAGCTCGATTGCTGTGGGACATCCCTCCTCAGAGGGACCCAGGCCTCCTCTCTTGGAAACCAGGTTCAGAGTGGGAAGGAATCCTGTCCAGACTCCCCTGTACCTTCAGAGGATTGGGGGTTTGGAGCCCTGCTGGGGACCTGGACTGGGCTGGAGCCGGCCTGATGCAACAAGCTGCAGCCACCCATCTGCTTGTCCAGGAAACCATATTAAAGCCTTCACGGCCGCTGTGTCAGCACCTTTATGTTATGAGATGCTCTGGGGTCCCAAATTCATTTTAATTTTCAATGTCTAGGGTGGCCATTTTTCTAAATAGGATGACACTCCCTGCTTTCGGAAACAGAATACACAGAGCACAAATTAATCTTTTTGGTTATTCACGCACATCATTATGACGGAAGCCCCGTGAGAGTGGGGACTTTTGTCTCTCTGCTCCCTGCTGAGTTCCCAGTGCCCAGAACCATGCCTAGTGTCTGCAAGATGCTCAGGAAACATAAGCAAATTTCCCATGCAGGGCTCTGGGGACCAAGGGACAGATAGATGGATTTCTCTCCTCCGGGCAGAGCTCATGGTCTGGCCCGTGATGTTTATACTGGATTGGAATGACTTCACAAAGCAGACTGCCCCACACTAGGGAACTTTTTGAGCCACGACATCAACATTTTAAAATCCATCTTCCCTTTCTCTCTGCTAGGCTGTCAGTTGTCACTTAAAATTGCACAGAATTGTAAACAGGACGGGAAGTTGAGATCATTCTCAAGAAGAGCAGGTATATGGCTAGAGAGCACCTCTCGATCACAACACAGAGCCTTGCACACCTCTCCCCATTCATTCCAGCTGGTGGTGCTGGCTGAGAAGTCCTTCGTACCCTTAATCCAATACAAGAATCACATTTTGCAGGTGAGGCGGCTGAGCTCCAAAAGTAAAGTGATTCCTCAGGTCAAGCAGCTCAGGGGAGCAGAGATAAGACCAGTGTTAAGGTCTTCTGACTCCCAACCCAGGGCTCAAGGCTCCTATTAGCTGTAAGCCTGCTTCTCTTGTCCTGGTCACAGACTCACCCTAATTTCCTACTGGCTTGGGGGTTGGGGTAGAGGAAGATAAATGAGTTTGTTAGAAATATTCCTAGAGTGAAAAATGTATAGACATCGTTCCTATTTGCTCAACATCATATGTCATCAGGGAAGTGCAAATTAAAATAATGAGATACCACTATGCACCTATTAGAATAGCTAAAATCCAAGACACTGACAACACCAAATGTTGGCAAGGATGTGGAGCATCAGGAACTCTCATTCATTACTGGTGGGAATGCAAAATGGTACAACCACTTTGGAAGACAGTTTGGCAGTTTCTTACAAAACTAAACATACTCTTACCGTACCATCCAGCAATTGCACTGCTTAGTATTTACCCAAAGGAGTTGAAAAATTACGTCCACACAAGAACCTGCACACAAGTTTATAGCAGTTTTATCCATAATTGCCAAAACTTGAAAGCAAACATGATATTCTTCAACAGGAGAATGGATAAACAAAATGTGACACATCCAGACAATGGAATATTATTCAGCAATAAAAAGAAATGTGCTATCAAGCCGTGAAAAGACATGGAGGAACCTTAAATGCATGTTACTAAGTGAAAAAATCCAACCTGAAAAAGTGACATGCTGTATGATTCCAGCTATACGACACTCTGAAAAAGGTACAACTGTAGAGATATAAAGGGATTGGTGGCCTGGGTCCCCTGGTGGCCTAGTGGTTAGGATTCTGGGCTTTCACTGCCGTGGCCTGGGTTCAATTCCTGGTTGGGGAACTGAGATCCCACAAGCCACTTGGCATAGCCAAAGAAAAAGATTGGTGGCTGTCAAGAGGTTGCAGGGAGAGAAAAGACGGATGAATTGATGGAGCACAGGGGATGTTTAAGGCAATGAAACTGTTATTCTGTTTGATACTATAATGGTAGATACACGTCATTACATATTTTTCCAAACTCATGGAATGCACAACACCAAGAGTGAAGCTAATGTAAAGCATGGACTTTAGTTAAAAATAATTGTTCAGGGACTTCCCTGGTGGTGCAGTGGTTAAGAATCTGCCTGCCAATGCAGGGGACACAGGTTAGATCCCTGGTCCGGGAAGATCCCACATGCCACGGAGCAACTAAGCCTGTGTGCCACAACTACTGAGCCTGCACTCTAGAGCCCTCGAGCCACAACTACTGAGCCCACGTGCCACAACTACTGAAGCCCGCATGCCCTAGAGCCCATGCACCACGACTACTGAGCCCGCGTGCTGCAACTACTGAAGCCCGCGTGCCTAGAGCCCGTGTTCTGCCACAAGAGAAGCCACCACAATGACAAGCCCATGCACCGCAGCAAAGAATAGCCCCCATTCGCCACAACTAGAGAAAGCCCTCGCACAGCAACCAAGACCCAACACAGCCAAAAAATAATAACAATGGTTTACTATTGTCTCATTAACTGTAACAAATGTACCACCCTAATGCAAAATGTTGATAGAGGAAACCAAGAAGAGAAAGAGGAATATATGGCAACTCACTGTACTTTCTGCTCAATTTTTTTAAACCTAAAACTGCTCTAAAAACTAAAGGCTTTTAACTTTTTTAAAAAAAGCCCTATGCCTAGAGTGAAAATATGTAGACACTGTCCTTTTGGTAAAAGCACGAGCTTTAGTCCCTGGGTCAGTGACACTCGCTAGGAGCAGGAGATGGGCTGACTGATCTCTGCCACCTGGTCCAACCACACAGCAAGTCAGGATCTGAGCTGTAACCTGAACACAGTTCTTGATTCTAACACCCGGGACCTGAGACTAAGCCACCCTGACACTAGACAGAGAAGCCACAACCTGAGGTCGTCAGGGCTGTGTTTTAAGAGTCCTTTCCACTCCATCAGTCGGTGGAGGAGATTCTGTGGACTATCTCTCAGCATCCTCTATATCATGGAAATGATTCCTGCTGCCCGATTTGAAACCCTCCTACTGTGAGGCTGGCCTCCTCCTCCTCTTGCTCTGTCCTGAGGGGACCCTTGGTAAATACCATGGGTTCTTCAGCATCAAAATGCAACCTGTTGGGGGGATTGAAAGTAAGACCTCCATGGCAGAAGCCATTCGGGGACACACAGCAGCCTCTGGGCTAACAGATCGACACCATGTCACGGGCAGGCACAAGCGATAAAAGACTCATCATTTTACTAAAGCCCTCTTTATTCACCCTGTACTTTTCCACACATTTCATTTCCCATCAAGGCTGACTGCCTAAAGCATTCATGTGAAAACAGCAGATTTTTGCCTGTGTGTGTTACTCCCTGTCTCCTCCCAATAATGCAGTTTATTGGATTCTCAAAAATGACAGAAACACTTGGTGTGTTCATGAGGGAGAAATAAAGAGAAAAGGAAGTAAAATAGCCAGTGACATATGCATGGAAAGGGGCCGGGGTCTGTCATTTGCTGGGAACAGTGAATTCAAAGCTGTCATGAGTTGGTAGAAGGGCCCCTGGCGATGACCTCATTTAACAGATGGGGAAACTGAGGCCCGGAGAGGTGAATTCTCCCAATCTCTTGAGGTGGAGGAGGATGACTGGTGTTGGCTTTTTACTAGCCTCTTTCTTCCTCTCTTTCTTTCTTTCTTTCTTTCTTTCTTTCTTTCTTTCTTTTTTAGCCAGGAACAATTAGAAAATGATAATATATATATTTACTTATGTTAATTTTTATTTCATACTGGAGTACAGTTGATTAACAATGTTGTGTTACTTTCAGGTGTACAGCAAAGTGACTCAGTTATACATATACATATATCCATTCTTTTTCAAATTATTTTCCCATTTAGGTTATTACAAAGTATTGAGCAGAATTCCCTGTGCTATACAGTAGGTCCTTGTTGGTTATCTATTTTATATATAGTAGTGTGTGTATGTCAATTATGTTTTTCTTTCTTATCAAGGCCAAAAGGCATGGGGAAGCATTATAAGCAGGGCCTAAGAAAAAGGGATTGCATGTTATGGGGTCATAACAGTAGATCACAGGTACAGTTTTTCATCAGGGTCTTTCTGAGTTATCTCTTTCTCCCCCACAGAATAGAAGGCCCACGGCCCAGTAGAATGAGAGGTCAGAAGTGAAAGAGGAGGACAGAAAACAGCACACCTTGGGCACCATGACAGCATGTCCAGCGTGGAACGGGGAACATTGCGTGTGTTAATTCAAGTTCCCAAGATCACCCCATGAAAATCTTTCTAGAAAGAACTCTGGGGTCCCAAAGCAGATACTCCAGGAAAGATATATAATAAGAGCCAATATTGACTAAAGGCTTAATATTGTCTAGGTGCTGTCTAAGCAGTTAAATGCTTTAAATCATTTAAATCTCACAACAACACTATAAGGTAAGGATGGTTATCCTCTCATTTTCCAGATCACAAAACTGAGGCACCAAAAGGATATGGAGACTTTCCTGAGGTCACAAAGCTAGTCAGCGGTGGGTGGGGCTCGAGTTCATCCCAGAAGTCTTGCCCCATAGCTGAGGCCCTGCATGCCTCCCTAGCTTTTGAAACGTCCACTCACCTCGAGCTGGGCAGTGGCATGAGCTTCTTCCACAGACGGAGCTCAGATGAGTTTTTTTTAAGGGCTTCTCATACATCATCTCGTTTGAGCTTCACAATACCCCTGCAAAGTGGGCAGAGCAAAGATACTTGTCCCTATTTAACAAAATAAGAAACGCGAAGTGGTGAGTCCCTGGTCACACAATTAACAGGTGGCTGAGCACAGGTGAAGGTATGGGTGGCTTCACTTCGTGGCTGTTCACCCTACCCCACTCTGTCCCCCACCCCACTGAGCCTGGGTACACCTCTCACAAGAATTTCTAATAGCGGTCCTACTCAACTCCAAGTGGAAGGCCTTTTCTGAGATTTGGGAGATAAAGGGAAAGGGCTTTATAACAAACAAGCACCCCCATCTCCGAGTGCTTGGTTATTTCTCAGGGTTCCTATATAGGTGCTGCAACTCGACAAGGTTTGCTCAAGGAGCTATTTCCTAGCTGAATTCATTTGGGCTGGTTGTCGGGGAACTGCAGAAGAAGAAATCCCACTCATCCTCTCCTGAAACCTCTTTTCTTTCCTCCTCCTTGCACCTTCCCCAGACTCTCCTCCTCTTTCCTTTTCCTCCCAGCCACACAGCTTCTGAACAACCCCCATCAGCACAATGTGTTAGTAATTGTGCAGTGAGGGTGACATTTAGATTCAAAGTCCTGGAAGAAATCACATGGATTTGGATACGCCAGAACGCTAAATTTAACCAACCCCAAGGGCCCCGAGATGTGGGGAGTCAGGGAGGAGAAGTGAGGGGGAAGACTTTATCCTAGGACTGGTCCTGAAAAATGCAGGTGCTGGCCGATCCCTGGCCTGCCCTTCCCTGCTCAGCAGGAATAGGGGAAATGGAGCTTCAATCAGCCCACATTCACCTTTCCCTATTGTCAGGTGCTTGCTTTGAAAGTCCCTAATCATTTCCTTTATTGTCTGGGTTAACACAAAGCAGAGCAAAGCAGTATCAAAGCTGAACGTCTGCCAGCAGAATGCCCCGAGGTATGTTGATATATGTGTGTAGACATATGAATATATACACACCATTTCTCTCTCTCTCTCTCTCTCTCCCTCTCTCCCTCTCTCTCTCTAAAACACACACGCACATACACACACACACACCCTTTGATTAAGAAGGATGTGGTGAAGGGAGGCATGCAGAACAGAACCCCCCACCCAATCCCATATCTTCCCCTATAGAATGAGAACAGTGAGGAAGAAATCCTGTTTTTCATATTCCCAACTCCCAAAGGTCCTCCCTAGGGAGATCTTCCCAAGACCTGCACTGATAACGGATGCCCAGTGTGTCCCCGTGCTAATTCGGGGAGCATGTGTAGTCTAAGCATTTTTAGAATTCAGAATCACCAGGATTTTTTGCTTTGCCTCAGCTTCTCATTTTGGCCAAGGTATGTGAAGTGCTGGAAAAGTAACTTCAGCTTTATCTCTTTCCTCTGTTCAGCATTATTGGAACTTAAGCAAGACTTTTAAAAATAAGACGTTAGATCGGCCCATAATATTTAGGAAAATAAATCAATGATTTACAAATATTTGTCTTTCATGCAGAAATGTGGAAGCCCCCATAAAGTGTCATACCCTGGGCTATTATGTTGCGTAATAAGATGCAAAGCAGGAACCAGAAGTAGTAGAGTGAAACAAACTATTGTCTTAACAGCTGGAACCAGGATGCCTCCTAGAGAGGGAACAGTCTTTGCTTAGGAAACTATTTCTTGAAAGACATGGTGTGAATGATGGATTGCACTAACAGCCCCGGCTTCCCATGCTGTGTGTAGCTGTGTTCTTCTGCAGTGCTTCCCACACTGACTTCAGGCAGGGCCATGTAAATGAGAGGATAGCAACCATGATGAAAGCAGATGCCAGAAAAAAATCTTGTACATCTTCACTCTCTCTCTTCAATCCTGCCACCACCCACCTTGAAAACATGCCTGGGCTGGCCTAGGAGGGGATGAGACACATGGAAGAAAGCCAAGACCATCCTAGACTGGATGTCCCCAAGAGGACCTACAAATTGGCAACCTATGCATGAACATTCCCAGTCAATGTTAACAGGACCACCCAGCTGATTTATAGACTCATCAGAAATAATGAATAGTTGTTGTCAAAGACATAGAATTTAGGGGTGGTTTGTTACACAGCACTAGTCAGTTAATACACTTGGCTTGGAAGGTGAGTCCCAGAGGGTACTGGATAATGAGGATCAAAAGAGATTATTAAACTGCAAGGAACAAGACTTTGGAATAAGGGAAGAGGAGAGTAGAGAAAGAAGGGCAGGAAGGAAGAGGGGAGGCCAAGTGAAATGGTAATTCATGATGGCTAAGATTCAATTTTAAATTATCTGTGTTACTTCAATATACCCATCCTTTATTCAGTAAAATCTGCCTCAGTCATAAAGACCTGTGGATGTGAGTGAATGAGTGTGTACACGTGTGTGTAAATCATAGAAAGAGGATGAGCTCCATGTCTCAGTCAACACAAGATGGAGCAAAGACATTGAGAGGATCCATAACTAATTTGGTGGCAGCATAGGCTCAGAAATAAAAGGGACCATGAGAATAAATTAATATAAGCCCTTTAGGCAGCTATATGTAAAAGAATGAAATTAGAACACTCCCTAACACCATACACAAAAATAAACTCAAAATGGATTCGAGACCTAAATGTAAGACCGGGCACTATCAAACTCTTAGAGGAAAACATAGGGAGAACATTCTTTGACATAAATCACAGCAAGATCATTTTTGATCCACCTCCTAGAGTAATGGAAATAAAACCAAAATTAAACAAATGGGACCTAATGAAACTTCAAAGCTTTTGCAAAGCAAAGGAAACCATAAACAAGACGAAAAGACAACCCTCAGAATGGGAGAAAATATTTGCAAATGAATCAACGGACAAAGGATTGATCTCCAAAATATATAAACAGCTCATTCAGGTCAATATTAAAGAAACAAACAACCCAATCCAAAAATGGGCAGAAGACCTAAATAGACATTTCTCCAAAGAAGACATACAGATGGCCAAGAAGCACATGAAAAGATGCTCAACATCACTAATTATTAGAGAAATGCAAATCAAAGCTACAATGAGGTATCACCTCACACCAGTTCGAATGGGCATCATCAGAAAATCTACAAACAACAAATGCTGGAGAGGGTGGGGAGAAAAGGGAACCCTCTTGCACTGTTGGTGGGAATGTAAATTGATACAGCCACTATGGAGAACAGTATGGAGGTTCTTTAAAAAACTAAAAATAGATTTACCATATGATCCAGCAATCCCACTACTGGGTGTATACCCAGAGAAAACCATAATTCAAAAAGACACATGCACCCCAATGTTCATTGCAGCACTATTTACAATAGCCAGGACATGGAAGCAACCTAAATGCCCATCGACAGATGAATGGATAAAGAAGATGTGGTACATATATACAATGGAATATTACTCAGCCATAAAAAGGAACGAAATTGAGTCATTTTTTGAGACGTGGATGGATCTAGAGACTGTCATACAGAGTGAAGTAATTCAGAAAGAGAAAAACAAATATCGTATATTAACGCATGTATGTGGAACCTAGAAAAATGGTACAGATGAGCCGGTTTGCAGGGCAGAAGTTGAGACACAGATGTAGAGAACAGACATATGGACACCAAGGGGGGAAAACTGCAGTGGGGTGGGGATGGTGGTGTGCTGAATTGGGCGATTGGGATTGAAATGTATGCACTGATGTGTATAAAATTGATGACTAATAAGAACCTGCAGTATGAAAACACAAACAAACAAAACAACTAATACTAAACTTTCATTGGGTTATCTCTATGGAAATATGTTAATATAAATGTTTCAGACATTACGTGAAATTTCTAAAAATCTTATATGTTCTGGTATAATGTTATAAGTCATAATTCTAGTTATTACTTTAAAATGTATATCTCAGAAAAAACTAAATTTCCTTGTCAATTGCACCATTATGAACTTTCATCAAATCTTTAACTGTGGTCATTTTTAAGTCTTTTGTCATTTACAGACAGTTCTCGGTGTACTCTGATGCTTTTGCAAATATGTTCCTATAAAAGGGTTTCATCTTCAAGGAATTCATAGAAAAGACTCCGACAAGTACAGGTTTCTGGCAACTGTACTGCTGAACTGAATGAATAAGCATTTTCAGAACTCTAATGAAAAACTGATGAACTCATAAAAGTGCTAACAAAAGATCAAGATGAAAAAAAAATTAATTACATGGGACTGAGTGAACTGATGAGGATGATTATAATTTTTGTGACTTTCTGTTTGAATTTTAAAAAAAATCCCACAAGGACTCAGAGGCAAAGAACATACAAATCAATTTTCACTGCAAAGTAAAGGAGCTGTTACAGTGAGGATTACTGGACTGAATGTCAATATTATGACATAGTATGAGTGTGTTTCATGTTTGGTAATTGCAATCATTGTTGCTTTTGTTGTGGTCATCCATTTTAAATAAATAAATAAATAAATAAATAAATAAATAAATAAATATTTTAGGAATTTGCAGGAGTCTTGGAGAAAGAATTGGGCTCCTTCTAAACATGGAACAAGAGTTTATGCCAATCTTATCTTGGTCTTAAAGGATAGGCACTCCAACTGACTTCCAGGCTATGGACCCAACACATGTTCTTAGGACCCTTCTTCATGTGAGACCCCTGTTGTGTGGGACAAGATCAAAAAGTACCCAGTCCTGAGTTCCCACTTTTCCTAGTTCATCCTTACACATTAATGAAGTACATACACACACACACACACACACACACACACACACTACACACCCTCAATATGCATGTTCCTCTCCTGGGCTTCTTGGAAGTCTCCCAAGCAAAGGGGAATTTACCAGGAAGCTAATAGAGCTTAAGCTTCAGAGCTTCTCACTTTCATGATCCCTTCCAATGTTCAGTATCCAAATTTATACACACGATTTTGTATTCTTTTTCTTAAAAGATCATATTAGCCTCAAGCACCACAAAGCTTGAATCCACCCTACTCTAACAGTTCCAAGAAAACATCTAGCTCTCAAAGCAGATCATTCTCACTTTGAGCCACACAAAGACTCTGTGACCATGGGCCTCTGCCCAGGAGTAAGCAGGTGGGGTTGCACCTCACCAGACCCAGCCATCAAGGGCAAGGCACCAGGACCCTCACCCCTGCCCCACACATCTGTTGACAACATGGAGACATCCTCCTTTGCTGCCCACAGTTGAGACCTTTTAAACATCCCCACCCACTAGGTAGTGGAAGCAGACAGGTCCTAGAACATTGTCAGTGAAGAAGGCAGAAATTTAGTGTCACTTTTTTTTCTCCTTCCCTTCCCTCCCTTCCTCTTTCCTTCTTCTCTCTTTCTTTTTAACACTCTATACATCCTCTTGGACCATCCCCTCCATCTACAAGGCTTCAAGCACATCTGCCTGCTTAAAAGATACCTACATCTCAACGCAACCAAAAGTCATCTCTCCAAACACAGCTGAATATCCTCCCCCAGAGAACAACACAACTCACCACCTTGACACCCAGTCCAGAAACCGTGGAGAAACAAACTCCTTCCTCTGTGCCTCAACCCACATTCAACTAATTACAAAGTTTTTCCACTTTACGTTGGAAACATGACTCCAGCACGTCCATGTCCCGAACCTCACTGGGACCACCTATGCTCAGGCCTGGACTATTTTCCCCTGCCTAGCCACCCTGACTCCAATCCCACTCCCCTCCAATTCATCCTCCATCCTGAGACAGGATGATAGCTCGGACATGAAAATATCACTCTGATCCCCCCATAAGCAGAACTATGCAGTGGTCCTGCACCAACCACCAAGGTCAGAGCTCCTTTATTCGGCAACAGAGGTCTTCCATGAGCACCCGCCACCACCACCCCATCCAGCAGCTTATACCACAGCCTCGACTCCCACTGCTGCCCTCACATCTCCCTCGAGCACCCCAGCTTCAATGGCCGTCTTACCATTTCCTGCCTCCTGGCTATTTCCTTGTCTCAAGGTGCCTTGTGTACTCCTTCTACTCCCATTCTATTCATCTAGACTTTTCTGATAGCCAGCACATCTCCTTCCCAGGTGGACTGATCACTCCCTCCCTCGAGCTCTGGTTTTATTTTGTACCGTTGCCATTCCTGTACCTAGTATTCAATAAGAGTTGTGTAAATCACATGTCTCCAGGGGTCTCCTGGTATTTATGATTGGCTTAAACCCCAATTCATGGCCAGTGGAAATCCAAAGACCAATTTCAGATTTCTATGAATTCCTGGGAAGCTGCATCCTCCTGGTCACCCATGGTTATGGGCTTTTACTTTTACTGACCGAACAGGAGAAAAAATAGTATCCCCACAAGGCAACGATGTGTATTGATTACTCTAAATGTCCTTAGGCCATCCACACCAGGAATTTTCCATTACATCTTCACCCCAGGGAGTCCACAGATTAACAACCACTCCTTGGCACCTCTTCCTGCCCCCTTCCCTTGCTTCTCCCACAGGATTCCCTTTAGAAACCCCCAATTCTTCCTCCTTCATTGTGCAAAACACTGCATCACCCTAGGTCTGACAGCCAAACTCTGCTGCAGGGTCACATTTATGCCACGAAGCCCACCAGACCCATCTCTTCCTCAGACTGCAGTTATGGCTGTAAAAAGAAAAATTAATTTCCTTACAAACTGTAAGGTCCCACAGACCATGCCCTCCTGCCAGCAGAACGGGCTTTATTCACCTTGATATCTCCCATGCTTAGCACAGCATCTGGCACATAGCACACATGCAAGAAATGTTTGCTGAATTAATAAATGAACAAATTCAGAAATGACTCTGCAGCCCACCCCACCCTCACTGTCTGCTTGCCTGACCCACAGAAGAAGTGATACAGAATGGAGGGTGGAAGACTGGAGAAGGTGGGTTCAAGACGGGCAGGAGTTCACGGCTGAGGAGCACGTTTCCACCCTGCTTCCTCCTGGACCACACGTCCCCCTCCTGAAGACTGGCCTCTTTCCCATCAGATGCAACACCTCCGCCACCTTCAGTGGTGGATCAGCATATTTCCACATGAAATAAATGTTATTTTCTGGTGCATCCAGGCTTCATTAGTCTTCCTGTCAGAGAGAATCAAAGGGAGAGGGGACGAGACCCTGGCAGTCAGGGGCTTCTTGCTTACAGCAGGCAGAAAAGGCTAATGGTACCCAAGGAAAGAGAGGGAGGAAGGGAGAGAGAAGGAAAACTCACTTCCTCATTTAATCAAATCGAAACACAGATTATATGAGGTTGAAAAACAGTCACCTTGTTCTCGACCCAGTCTCTTGCTCTGTCTGGAGCTATAAAACCCTTTGCGATTTTATCTTTTCATAAACTTTTATTGAATCTGATGTTCAAGGGGCCATGGAGGATCATCCAATTAAACTCCCCCCCACTAATCCTACTCTTAAACCCCAGCACTAAACTGATGGGAGATTAAAAGCTAATAAAGATGACAAATGAGGGGTGATCTGCAGGTTGATAAGGGAAATGGAGTAGGGTGGGGATTTGCCAGAAAGGAGCCAGACTCGATTCTGAGAAACACAGGAGTGGAGGGGGCTTTCATGGTGGCAAATTCAAACAGCTCTGAAAAAGTGCAACATGGATGCCCATGGCAAAGCCCTGCTCAGCGATGCTGTGATCTGGGGTTAAGACAGGCTGCCCAGGGCCAGGTGATACAGCAGGAAATGAGTTGGACTTGGTACAGACACCCTGGGCTGAAATACCAACTCTGCTATCACTATGGAATACCATGGAACCAGGGTCTTGTTAACTTGCTGTGCCTAATACAAATACCATCATAACAACACCTAGAGCAGCCCTTTGTAGCATGCCCACCACACACAAGACACCATCATATGGATGTAAGTCACGTGTGAGAGGAGTGCTACCCATTTTATACATTGGAAGACTAAGGTTCAGAGCAGGCAAACAATTTCCCATGGTCCCATGATAAATGGAAGAGCCAATATTACAACCCTGACCTTCTGAGAAAATTATTCCCACCTCAGGAGGTTATACTGATGATTTAATGATGATTCTGGGTTCATCATAGCCTCCCCCAAATTAACTTCTTTCCATGGGCCTTAAGACCCATGCCTTGGGATGTGAACATCTCAAAAGAATCTGTATATTCCTCACCACCACCTCTCCAAAATGCAATTTTTAACTACAGGGTAAGTAAAAGACTGTTAACATCCATGCCAGATAGTTTATTTAATCATTCCACAGGCAACTATGAAAACCTTTCTTTGCCAGACTCTTTCATAAATATGTATCAAACTAATCTTCACTTCAGCCCTGAGAAGTAGGAATTATTTTCTCATTTTAATTAATGAGTACACAGAGGCTTAGAGAATCTAAATGATTCTCCTGGGATCACAAAGCCAATAGTGACAGGGATGAAATTCAGACCCACATGGACCTGATGCTTGAGTCCGACTCCTCCCACTCCTCCATCCGGCCCTCATTGGCATCCTGTCTAGTGATGAGAATGAGACCCGTGACTATACAAGATAGACACACTGTCTGTCACCATAGTTTCTCCAAAGGAGGGCATTTCAAGAATGGATTCATGAAAGGAGCAACATTTTTTTCTGGGCTTTTAGAAGTGTTGAGTTGCAGATGTTGCAGAGAGGTACATTCTGGGTGAAAGACAGTGTGAGCAAATGTACAGAGAGGAAAGAATGGAGCCTGTTGGGGGGTTTGGAGGACCCCAGTTTGGCTGCACTGTGTGGGTTTCAAGAAGAGAAGATATGACATATAAAGAAGGTTGGGTGAAGTCAGGAGCACCCTGATTGCCGGGGGAAGGAATGAGAAAGCCAGTTAAAAGCTGCCTATCACACCATCTTTCCCTGCTTCTCAAGGGACCACATCATAGGCCACCTAAATAGCAAACAAACATGACAGCTCTTCTCACAGTTGACAGAAAAGGCAAGTTACCAGGGTGGGGTGGGAGGAGCCAGAAGCTAGAAGACAGCAGACAGGGCTTCTGAGCCTGGTTCAGCCACCCCCAGCCCAACCCCCTTGGACATGTCCCTTTGTTCCTAAGGAGAATGAAGAAGTTGAAGGGATGAGTTCTTCTCATGGGCAACTCCATCAGTACTTAGTGAACAATTCCCATTGGCTTAAACCGCCAGCTCCCCTGAAGTCTTCTGAATTCATCCTGGCCCACGTACACTTGAAGCTTAGGGAGGAATGGTGTGATAGTTAATTTTATTTGTCAACTTGACTGGATCAGGGGATACCCAGATCTCTGATTAGACATCATTTCTGAGTGTGTCTGTGAGGTTGCTAATCCAGAAGAGATTAGCATTTGAATCTGTAGACTGAATCAAACAAAAAGGTGGAGGAAGGAAGGATTCGCTCTCTCTCTCTCTCTCCCCCACCTTCCCCCCACCCCTGGCCTGACTGCATGAGCTAGAACATTGATCTCCACTTGCCTTCAGTGCTCAGGCCTTTGAACTAACCCACCGGGCTTCCTGGGTCTCTAGTCTGTAGACAGTAGATTGTGGAAATTCTCAGCCTCCATAATCACATGAGCCAGTTCCTTATAATAAACCTCTCTCTAGATACATGTGTGTGTGTATATGCACATACACACACAGATAGACAGAGATGGAGATGAAGATGGAGATGTGGATGTGGATGTGGAGATGATGGAGATGGAGACAGAGGTATCCTATCAGTTCTGTTTCTTGGAGAATCCTAATGCAGATTTTAGTATGAGGATTGGTTCCAGACAGACAGAATTTGAAGGATGAGTTTTCTGAATTGGTTCTGGAGTTTCTAGAATCGGCCCTCTTATCTCATTAAAGACACTAATGACTCTATTTCCTGTAGTAGACAGAGCACTGAAAGTCCATAACAAACAAACTAACTTTTCCTGAGGCCCCACTAGGTACCAAGTCCTTTCACTCCTTTAGTCTCATTTTGTCATTGCAGATGTACAGTGTAGCTTTGATTAATCCCATTTTTACAGACAACAAAAGAAAACAAAAGTGAGGCTCAGACAGTAAGAGACTCAAGGACACACAGCTGGTTCAAAGTCTCATTTGTCAGCATGAACTTTTTTCATTGCATCGGTGGTTTTCAGTCCTGGCTGGTCATTAGAATAACCCGGAGACCCCACCCCAGGCAATCTCTGGCAGTGCAGTCCAGGCCTTGGTAGATTTTAGAAGCCCCTCAGGCAATTTGATTTGCAGCCAGGGTTGACAACCACTGAGCAAAAGTTACTTCTCTCAAAGATGGTATAGCCCTTGAGTCCATCCACCACAACCACAACCCCAGCCACAGCCCCACCTACCAAGCAAACCCAGCCCATGTCTCTGACTCTTTTTACAAGTTAATATTCATTTCATCACATTTAATTAACACAGGGAGACTGGAGCTGTCTCAGCATCGCACCCAGCTAGCAGGAGCCCATGCCTCCCTCGGAGTTCAATCACGGCGCTGTCTTACAAAATTAGCTTCCTTCCCCCTGATCTGAAGAGTCTGCGCCCACAAATATCAATCAACTTTATTGATATTTGTAATTAAAGCCACCAAATGGGTCACACTTGGTTGAGCAAGTTTGCAACACACACATTCATAATGGGAACTTGAGCATATTTGTATGTGACATTCAGTAGATAATAATCCCAGGCATTTCTCATTTTCAGAACATCCTGTGGGTACCAGCTAATTAAGGCTAGTATGTCTCCTGGGACAAGGGCCTTCTTTAGACCTACCTCTTTGATTGTCTTTGTTCCTGAAGTTTCAGGGCATCCAAGGGCCCAGAAAGCTGGGAGCAGGTTAAAAGCCATAGGGAGTAAACAACAGGTGTTCTCTATCTGACCTTGCCCATCTTTCAAGTTCCATCTTATCACAGCTTCTCTTTTGTAGCCTCCTAAGGAAAAAAACAATTTTTAACCGTTGGCAATAATAAGGAGCTCCAAGCTTCCCCAGAGGCTCTAAGGCTATTTCTCTAGGTTTTCCTCTCTTGACTGGATTGGTCCCTTCCATCCAAAAACTTAGGTGGACAAAGTCTGATTCATCCCTTGGTTCAAAACTTAAGGAGCTAGAGTGATGGCTGCCACCACCCAGTAGCACCATGTTCCTACCTCTATGCTGGCCCAGTTGTAGCTACACCCACAGGTTGTTTGGGATCCCAACTGGGTGGGTTTTACCAGGAAATTAGCAATAGGGTGACCTGTGATCTGGGTGGAGATCCAGAGCAGAACATGGCTCTCAGCTAATTAGTGGAGCAGAAGGGGTTGCCACTCATGGGCCCAGCAGAGGCCCAGGTTATCAGATCTGCTCACTTCTCATTTTCCCTTTGAAACCTCACCGCTCACATATACCCAGGGAGATTTAAAACCTTTTCCCCAAATCCCCTAACAGCACTCTTACAAGAAACAATCAGTCTTCAAGAGAGTTACTAGGAAGTCATTCTATCACAAAGGGCAGGGCAGGAGGATTATCCTCTCATGACCTAGAATAAACCCCTTCATTTCCAAACCCCTCAAGGATATAAGGGAACTCCAGGGCAAGCAGGAAGAATAGGTGGAGAGAGATAGCATGAAGACAGATGAAAGCAGACTACTAGACAATGTTAGCGTGAGGGCATTTTTACTGTGTTATAACTAATGACACACCTGCTTCCCAAAATGATTTGAGACAGTTACAATAATAGGCACATAGCCAATAAAGCCATTAAAGTAGAAATAAGGAGGACATATAAATGTCTGCAGAGGGTGACACTGAGTAGCCATCATTTCCATTATCCCAAGAGCTGAGGTAGGAACAGTGGGTTTAAGTGAGCACGAGGTGTTTCATTGATCATCAAGACAACTAACTCAATTACTCAGGGGCTAACGATCCAATCTGTGTTTGATCCGAGCCTCTGGCACCAGCACTTTCTCTCTCCTTCTGCCTAACTATGAAGAATTTAACTGTTCAGCATGTATCTAACCAAACATGGCTACGAAAAGGCATGAAATCAGAGACTCTTACAGTTGGAAAGGACCTTCTACATCACTTAGGAAGGCTTCCTACTAAGTCCAGGAGTTCTTTTCAGAGCTGCTAAATCAAAGAGCTGTTCAGCATCAACTTGAATACCTCTAAAGATAGGGCACTCTCTACCTGATGAGGTATTTCTCCTGAGAGTCCATTCTACTGCTACACAATTTGAGCCATTAGATTCAAAGCAATTCTGGTAGGAGTATCAATTTTAAGAAATCATAAATATTATAAATATTGATATTAAGAAAACAGTGTGATATTACCTACTAAAGCTGAACATATGCACACCTATGGCCTTACAATTCTACTCTTGGGTGTACACCCAACATAAATATTTGCACATGTGCACCAGAGACCAAAATATTCTCAGCATTATTCACAATAGCCAAAAACTGCAAAAACTAAAAAAGTTCATCAACAGTAGAATGGGAAAATTTGGATGCATTCAGAAAATTGAATATTCTAGAGCACAGCTTTCCAAAAGCATTTTCTGAATAAATGGTGCTAAACTAAAAAAAAAAAAAAAAATGCATACAGACCAAAAAGAATGCATACAGTGTGATTACATCTATGAAAAGTTCAAAATAGGTAAAATTATACTAAGTGTTTAGTGATGAAAAATTAAACCACAAGTTTAGGGGTGCATACTTAAGTGGTAAAACTTTGGGTGGGAAGAAAAAAGTAGGGCCAGAGGGGAAGCTTCTGGAAGCCATGTCCTATTACTTAGCCATGCAGTAATGACACAGGCATTCACTTTGTGATAAATCATCAAGGTATTTTTTTTGTTTGGGGCACTTATCTATATGTGTTTTATATTTCACAATTAAAAATGATTAAAATATAAACTATCTTCGCAACTTTTCTGTGAATCTAAAATTATCCCAAAATTAAATGTTTATTTTTTTTAAATAGAGGTTCAAGGCCCCACTCCAGATTTGTTGAATTAGAGTTTCTGAAAATGGGGCCCGGGAATCCATATTTTTCAAAAGCCCTGGGGATGGGAACTACACTCAATATCTTGTAATAACCTATAATGGAAAAGAATCTGAAAAAGAATATATATACGGCTGAATTACTCTGCTGTACTAACACAACTAACACACATTGTAAATGAACAATACTTCAATTTAGAAAAAAAAAAAAAAAACCCTGGGGAAATTCTCTTGCACAGCCAGGTGGGGAAGCATTGCTTTCTCCTATATGCAGAGACTTTTCCCCAAAGCTGAATGTCCCCAGAATCCTCTTCCATTCCTAGGATGCCTCAGTTTCCACTCCCTAAACACCCAGGGTCCCCTAGGGGTTCACAGTGGTGGAGGATCACCCACTTAACTCTGCCTGGCCAAAGCGTGGTACTGTAGCTGCATTCTTCCCACGAGCCAATGCCAGTCCAGCTGTTCACCACTGTGTTGATAGCTGGAGAAGGATGGAGTGGGAGAAGCCTTGAGGATGATCGAGAGGTGAGGTAAACACTAATGGTTAAAATGAGTGTTAAGAGTCTCAATACAACTGGGGGAAAAAGAGAATTAGTAAAGGAGACACAGCATAACCTCTTAAACTCCCACTATAAGATCCTCCCAAGGATCTATGTTGATCCTTGCCCTCTGCCCACATTTATTTGTCTTTATGTCATGTATATCAATTTTCATTTGCACAAATGGATTGCTAATCCCAATAAAAAGCTATAGAATCAATTGCTAACATCTCATGCTAAAGCTATAAAAAAATTCTACATCTAACAGTTTTATTTTAAAATCATTTGACACGTGCATCAAAAATTTTATGTATGACATTTTGCTATCTAAAATACTATAATATTCCATTGTGCTATTTAAACTTATAATATTAAAAATAAAATTTAATTTCAATAAATAAATATATTTACAATAGAAACCTAATTACCCAGTTTGCTCTTTAAGTGGATGCTGAATGATATAACTAAACTACATGTTTTTTTTTTAAATGCATGTTTGCTTCAGAAGAGGAAAATCTTTTAAAATATCTTACCCCTACTTCTGTTCTTTATTGGATAAGTTGCACTGGACATCATGAGGCTTTTTTTCCAGTTTTATTGAGAAAGAGTTGGAATATATCACTGTATAAGTTTAGGGCACACACAGCATCATGGTTTGATTTACATATACTGTGAAATGATTACCACGATAGGTTCGCCCCAACATCCATCTCTCATGCAGATATAATAAAGAGAAAAGAAAGAAGGAAAGGAAAAAGGAAGAAATGTCCTCCTTGTTATGAGAACTCCCAGGATCCACTCCCCTGACAACTCTCCTCTGTATCGTACGGCAGCATTAGCTATAGTCATCGTATACATTACATCCCCAGGACTTATTTATCTTACAACTGAAAGTTTGTACCTTTTGACCACCTTCCTCCATCCCCGCCACCCCCCTCCCCCCCCCCTCCCCCCGCCCCGCACCCTCTGCCTCTGATAACCACAAGAATCTGATCTCTTTTTCTAAGAGTTTGGTTTGCTTTTTTTTTTTTTTTTAGATTCCACATATAAGTGAGATCTGACAGTATTTGTTTCTCTGTCTCACTCATTTCACTGCAGGGCCTCTGTTGACACCATGGTCACATGCTTTCTAGAGTCTTCTGTTGTGCAACCATCTATTGGGCAGCTCTATAGGCTGGGCAGATTTTCTTATTCCCATTTTTAGAGGAAGAAACTGAGGTCAGGAGAAGCATTGGGTCTCAAGCCCACATCTCCTGGCTCCAGCTCAGTGTTACAGCCACAACACCGGTTGCCCCAGTGGCCTCTGTCAACAGAGCTGAACTTAAAGTCATGAAGATTCCCCCTAAAGACCCACGGAGCAGTGGGCAGAGACTAACCTTCTCTAGGAATAGGGAGGACCCAGATAATGCCAGGGAAGTGGGCCTTTGGCCATATGGCGGCCTCCATGGCTGGCTTCCAAAAACCATAGCAGGAAGCCAGCCAAGTTTAGAGCATCAGGAAAAGAGCCCGTGAAAGGCACGGGGAGAGAAAGCCAGACTGCATGGAACACGTTCAGTGAAGGCAGAGCAGGACATAATTAAGCCTAATTGTGTAAGCGCTGCCATGCTTTCAAGAGAGAGGGGTGCCAAGGTCTCGTGTTGCCTTCCATTCCATGCAGCCTCCAGATCCCCATCCGAAGGTCACCCTCACTAACACTGCCCAAAAAAGCCACCCCCCTCCACCGCCAGGTGTTGCACTCATAGGAGCTGTACCAGGGCATATTAGACCAGTGAATGCATGCGTGCATGTGTGTGTGTATGTGTGTCAGTGCATGTGTGTGTCCATGTGGGTGTCTGTGTCTGAGTGAGTATGTCTCTGCAGCTGGACGTGTTCCATTTGCTTCTGGTATATTATGTGCTTACACAGTCAAAACTAATGGAATCAGGTTGAGATTCAGATGACATCATGCTGGTGACTCACACCTTGATAGATGGATAGATTCTCCCCCCCTCTGCATTCCTTTCAAGGTAACCTTGGTATGTCACACAGCTGCTGGGGAATGCCAGGGAGGGGACTTTCCCATAGACGTTTGGCGTGGCCAACGTTTGGCGTGGCCAACGTTTTGCGTGACCACGTTTGCAACCCTGGCCTGTGGGGAGAAGGGGGGAAGAGCAAGGAACAAAGGTCAAGGCTAGTCCGCCCCAGGGGCCAAGGGATGATTGAATTAGTGGGGTTGGTTTCTGGGCCAGCCAACATCCTGCAGGGGTAGGGACGTCCCGGGGCAATCTCAACGCAGACTGCGTTGCTCTCACTCCCTGGACGTGACCTTTCTTCAGCAACATTTTTCTTGCACACCCTTTCCCCCTGGAAAGGGAACAGGTATTGAGGGGAAGTAAATGGTGAGAGCAGCTGGAGAGCGTGGCAACAGCAGACAGGGGTGCAATTATGCAATCATTTCCGCTACTTGAATGTCTTGGAGGGAAATTTTCATTGGGAAAATGCAAAGGAGAGAGTGACTCACACTCTATTGAGACAGCTCGCCCTGGAATGTGTGGATCCAGAGGTCAGACTGACATGGCTGGATGACCTCTAATTCTCAAAGTCCAAAGGTAGCCACCGAAAACTTCTCTTCCTTCTCTCCCCGCTTAGCAGTCTCCATCTTTGCACTAGCTCCTTCCTCTGTCTGGGGTTTGGAGAGGTGTTCCTTCCTAAAACTTTACCTGCAGACACAGTGCCAGGTTTAACCAAGCAATCTGGGTTGTTCCCAGCAAGCTTCTTGCTGGTTTGTTTTTCAGAATGATCTGGCTCTAGAAGCCCACCCTGTCTGAGTGTGCATGGGGCAAGCATCAGCCTTTGCCATGCTTTGGGGCGGTCAAGTTTGCCACCCCACCAGGTAGACAGGACATAGAAACTTTGACTTCCAGAACTGGAAGCCCTCTTACTGACCATCCTTTCCAGTCTTCTCTCCTGACCGGTGAGGACACAGCGAGGTGAAAGAGTCACACAGGTAGTAAGTAAGTGGCAGATGAAGGATGAGAGCTCTGGGTCCCCGAGACCACCAGCACAGAGCTCTTCCTCTCTTGCTGCTCTAGATTCTTTAAGCTCTCCTCCATCTGCTTAGCAGATATGATAATACTCAGCATTTGAAAAGTATAAGGCGCTCCTTCTGGCAAATCCAGAAAAATGCCAAACCCTATTTTACTAGCAGAGCAGGGAGCAGGTAAAGCATGTGAAGAGGAGCCCCAGAGGATACGGATAAGGTAAGGGACATGTCCATGTCATACACAAGACCACTGATCAAGGCAGGAAGTCTCTGGATGCCTGTCCTTGGAGAGCTGGCTCCATCACTCCGCCCTGCATGTGAGAATGGGTCTCATCACCCTGAGGCAAGACTACCACATCTGTTCTTCCCCTAGCGGACAAAATCATCAACAAGGCAGGTCTCCCAAGCCCTCCCGTTTCTTCTTCCCACTGTTTGGTCACCACTCCACTCCTACCCCCATGCCACATGAGTCTCTGCCTCTCTGCTGTTCAGGATCTCCGATCCAGAACCACCTCCACCCCATCTTCCCTGGACCTCACCCCATTCTCTGCACCTGAGCCCAACCCTGTATGTCAAAAATCCCACTCTCTTTTTAAGACCCTTCTCAAGTGCCACATCCTCCGTGAAGTCTTCCTTAGTTCCTCCACTGGAGCAAATATTTCCCTTCTCCTTGTGTTTTTAACCCTTTGTACACCCATTAGCATGTGATAAGTGTTCAGTCCATGACGGCATTCTTGAAGGGAAACTCCTGACCTGGCTTAGCCATCTCTGGAGGCTCTGGAATCTTGAGTCTGATAGTAGCATCCAACCGGGTCACATAGAACCACATACATACATTTCTTTCACTTAGGATTTTATGAAAACAACAAATGGATTGGTCAAAAATGAACTCATGCAAACTCTGAGGGCAAACTATACTCAAGGACAACACATACCTGTCTAGAAGGAATGATAAGGTCATACGGCAGCTCTGTTATCAGCCTCCGGTTTCTCCACCCTGAGGAGCTGAGAGAGACCCAGATCAATGGTGGTTGAAGAAGTGCTCTGTGTGTTCAGATTCTCTTCTGCCCCATGCCAGGCTGCCTTCTGAGTCGGGGGACCCCCTTTCTTCAGGCCACTGATGCTGTGACACAGCCAGGTTGGTGTTTGGCCAAAGCACTCTCCTTAGAAGTGCTGCGTCTCCACCATCTGATGCCCTCCCCATGTTTGCTGTCTTCAATATTCTCTGCAAAGGGCCGGCTGCCTGCTTCACTTCGATGGGCACAGCTTTATGATGAAGTAGGTCTCGTCTCTTCAACAGATCTCTGTCTGTGTTTCTTTTCAGGATCAGCACTGTGGAGACAGTGTCAACCTGATTTGGAAGGAACTCAGTCTTTGGACTCCAAGCGAACATAGATTCCCCACTGTACAGTATGCTAACACTTCCATGTAACAGATTTACATACCTCCCCAGACACCAAGAGCTAGTCAGCTTTACCATGTGTCACTTGAAAACAAACATGAAGTTAGTTGTAGTAGCCCTGAGTATGTTCTGCCTTTAATAATAATAATAATAGTAACGAGTGTCTGTCCTTTCACCATTTATAAAGAAACTATACTGCCAATGTATCTTTATATTCTCACAACAGTTCTATGAGGTATTAAGGTATCAGTGCTCCCAATTTACTGTTGACAAAACCAAGGCCAGACAGATTAACATGACCTGCATGTGATCACAGAGTAAGTGGCAGAATTAGAACACAAACACAAATCTTTCCAGTCTTCAGATCCTTGACACTCCACTGCTTTCTCTTTGCAGCTTCTTGAATCTCTTTCCCCCAACGTATAAAGCCCCCAAGTAGCACTCCATACACTGATACCATCTCTCCTCTTTTGTCTCCTTCATAGAATCATGAGTCTATATCTCTTTTAATCCAAATGTAATTCTGGAGAAATTTACCAAAGATCTGTTAGAGGGACTGCACTGGGGTAGACACTGTGGGGCTTAGAACTTGGTTGCAAGGTTCCCAAGGCTCTTCAGCTAATAAATAAATGTATCGCCACTGGAGGACGCTATGCTAACTGAAATAAGACAAAGACAAACAGTGCATGATGTCACTTATATGTGGACTCTAAAAAAATAACTAAATAAATCAACTCTTCTTTCCCTGGAAATAATAAATAAATAAATAAATAAATGTATCGCCAAATATTATGGACTGAGAGATGTTAAGACATAACCTAACCATCCACACACCCCCAGGGATATTTTCATTTTAGGAAAGAAATCCTGGCACCAAGGAGTCTCAACCCCAAAGAAAGGACTCCCAGGGATGGAAATTCAGACTCCAGAGTAGACCAGTTGATGACACATTTAGGACAAGAATTGCTTTTTGATTTATTCAAGTTTTTTGTTTTTTTTTTTTTTAAGGTAACACTTTACCCTCTCTTTTTATATCACTGTCCACTGGGTATCTGTCACTCTGACCTCCAAGCACACACCCGTGAGAGAAGGCGCTGCTCCCCGCAGTGACTGGACCTAGCATTTTTTATTCCCTAAGACCTATCCTATCAAAACCCAGAAGGATCCTCAGGGGCTGGGCTGCCAAAAAAGCTCTCTCCAAGGGCAAGCAGGATATCCACTAGGTGCCTCCCCCCTCTCTGCAGCCCCTGCCAAACATCTCAGTCTTCTGATTACAGGAAGGAGTTGCTTCCTCCTGTTTCCCAACCAGAGCCCTCCTCTGACCCTAATAACAGGGTTGTTGAAAGCAGCCATTCCATTTATACAGCCAGAACCACACAAACTAAGATCAGCAGGTCAACAACAGAGCTGCATTTAGCAAAGGCAGGTAAGATTTAAGAAGAGAAATGACTTAGAATGGGGAGCAGGGAGGCATTCAACCATGAGCTTGACTTCATAATGTTGTCCAAAGCCAGTGCTGATGATCGGTTTTACACTCCTTGATAGTAATACCAACATGTAAGTTGGTTATATCTTCCTCCATAATGATTCTGTTCTTTTCTAAATTTATCATTTATAAGCACTTTCGCCCACAGTATCTCATTTAATCCCCACAGCAATCCTGTAAAGCGAGTGTCGTCATTGTTTTCAGAGAAAATCAGTGCAACTCTGGAAAGAGCCCAGGCCTTAGAGGCAGAGCCTGAGTTTCAATCTTAGTTCTGTCTTTCCACTGGACCACTCTGCCCTTCAGATAATAAAAAACCTCCACTTCAATGCTACCTGGAACATCAGGAGAATCAGGTGCTCGGCCCTTCTCTGCCTAGGTGACAGTTTCTAGGGCTGTGACAGGAAGGTGTATTGGGGGCTTTGTTCTTTTAAATATGCACCTGGCAGCAGGCCTGCCTACTGCTGAGGATGCCCAGGTAAGTACCCTTCTCTCCACTGATGATGGCTGTTTATTGTCCAGAGTGGGTGTAGTCACAACAGATGATCTGTCTGGCAAGCTCATTCAGGTCAGAAAGAATGGCTTTAGATCAACCACTCTAAAACCAAAATCATCTTCACAGGAGAACATCCTGCAGCACCGGATTCCCTCAACAATTCTGTACACAGTTCAAATTGTTCAGTTACCAGGGAATAGACTGTGTCAATAATGCATCTTGGCGGTTTTACTGGGAAGCTACATTGCACAAAATTTAAAATTCTAGTGGGCAGCATTTCTCAAAGAGTGTTCCAAGGATTCTCCCCAAAAGAGATCTGAAAGGGGTTGACTTGTGTCCCCGTTAAATGAAATGTTGAACTGTTAACCCTGGTACCTCTGAATGTGACCTTATTGGGAAACAGGGTCTTTGCAGATGTAACCCAGTTAAAATGAGGTCATACTGGATGGAGTAGGGTGGGCCCTAATCCAATATGACTGCTGTCCTTATAAGAAGAGGAGAGAGACACACAGGGAGAGCATCACGTGATGATGGAGGCAGAGCTTGGTGTGATGGGGCCGCAAGCCAAGGAATCACAAGGGTTGCAGGCCCACCAGACACTAAGAGAAAGGCATAGAACAGATTCTCTCTGAGAGCCTTGAAGAGTCCATGGTCCTGCTGACACCTTGAGTTTTGGAGGACTTCTGGCCTCCAGAGCTGTGGGAGAACTGTTGTTTTAAGCCACCCAGTTTATGGTACTAAGTTGCAGCCACCTCAGGAAACCAATGCAACGTCTACGGTGACATAAGCTTTTCAAAATGATGGGTTCACCAGTGCCTTTCAACCTGAGGAAATTTTTGTTAAATATCCCACCATAAACCAGTTAAATCATAATCTCTGAGTGGTGGGCATTTTTCAAGTATTTCTTTAAGGCTCCCAAGAGATTCTGATGCATAAAACAAAACTGAAAAGGTTTCCTTACCTATGAATTTCTCAGCCAAGGCTAATATGCTGTGAATTACTAACAGAAGATATTTAGAATGCAGAATTTCTCAAGCTTATCTGACCACAGAAACATTTTTTTTAATTGAACATCTTCTTCAAAACACACGTGTAGCAGATTGGAAAACACTGATATCTTTTATTGGGTTTTTTATGGTCTCGGTGGGTGAATGGTAACACCTGCTTTGAAACCTTTCCAGGCCAGAATTATTGCTGTGATGCTCTATATTACAGAACTTGGCCTTCTTTCACCTACGTGTTCATGCTCTGGAATAGATGAGATCCTCTCACAGAGAAAGTGTGAAAGTACTGGGTCCATTTAGCCAGCCACATTTCTTAAACAGACTCTTATATTTTCATTAGTAAACCTTAAAACTATCCTCTGTCTAGCTGATTGCCAAAGCATATGGCTCTATCTTTAAACGCTAACACTAGATAGCTGCGCTCATTCTCATCAACACTATGATTTTAAATAGCCTGTGTTCAGTCCATGTCAGACATAGTAGCAAAAATATCGTGTGTGTGTCTGTGTGTCTGCGTTTGTGTACACACACCCACATTTTTTCAGGCAAGGTGTCCCAAAGCTCATGCATTCCATTATCTCACTAAATAGGTATTCTTTTCTTAATGAAGTGTAGTTCATCTACAATGTTGTGTTAGTTTCAGGTGTACAGCAGAGTGATTCTGTTAGACACAGATATAGATATAGATATATAGATACACACAAACATATATGTATATATATATAAAATCTTTTTCAGATTCTTTTCCATTATAAGTTATTACAAGATACTGAATATTGTTCTCTGTGCTATACAGTAAGCCCTTATTGTTTACCTGTTTTATATATAGTAGTGTGTATCTGTTAATCCCAAACTCCTAATTTATCCCTCCCCCCTTTCCCCTTTGGTAACCATAAGTTTGTTTTCTATGTCTGTGAGTCTGTTTCCGTTTTGTAAATAAGTTCATTTGTGTCATTTTTTTAGATTCCACGTATAAGTGATATCATATGATATTTGTCTTTCTCTGACTTACTTCACTTAGTATGATAACCTCTAGGTCCATTCATGTTGCTGCAAATGGCATTATTTCATTCTTTTCTATGGCTAGTACTCCATTGTACATATATACCACATCTTTTTTATCTGTTCATCTGTCAATGGACATTTAGGTTGTTTCCATGTCATGGCTGTTGTAAATAGTGCTGTTATGAACATTGGGGAGCATGTATCTTTTCGAATTAGAGTTTCTGTTTTTTCCTGGATATGTACCTAGGAATGAAATTGGTGGATCATATGGTAGCTCTAATTTTAGTTTTTTAAGGAAGCTCCATACTGTTCTCCATAGTAGCTGCACCAATTACCATTCCCACCAACAGTGTAGGAGGGTTCCCTTTTCTCCACACCCTCTCCAGCATTTATTATTTGTAGACTTTTTGATAAAAGCCATTCTGACCTGTGTGAGTTGATACTTCATTGTAGTTTCAATTAGAATTTCTCTAATAATTAGTGATGTTGAGCATCTTTTCAAGTGCCTTAAGCAGATATTCTTAACCTGCAGTTGGAGAGGGGCCCATGAATGTAAAAAGAAAACAAATGTATGTTTAATTTTTCACTAACTTCCTTTAATTATGAATGTAAGCAACAAACCACAAATGTGGAATACCAGTACTTCTTACTTTATCACCAATAGAAATCACAGACACTGAGATAGCTTCAAGAGGGTGGAGGAGTAAGACGTGGAGATCACCTTCCTCCTCACAAATACATCAGAAATACATCTACATGTGGAACAACTCCTACAGAACACCTATTGGACGCTGGCAGAAGACCTCAGACTTCCCAAAAGGCAAGAAACTCCCCATGTACCTGGGTAGGGCAAAAGAAAAAAGAAAACACAGAGACAAAAGAATAGGGACGGGACCTGCACCAGTGGGAGGGAGCTGTGAAGGAGGAAAAGTTTCCACACACTAGAAGCCCCTTCACTGGCAGAGACAGTGGGTGGGCGGGGAGGAAGCTTCAGAGCCACGGAGGAGAGCACAGAAACAGGGGTGCGGAGGGCAAAGCGGAGAGATTCCCTCACAGAGGACCAGTGCCGACCAGCACTCACCAGCCCGAGAGGCTTGTCTGCTCACCAGCTGGGGTGGGTGGGGACTGGGAGCTGAGGCTCGGGCTTCGGTCGGATCGCAGGGAGAGGACTGGGGTTGGCCGCGTGAACACAGCCTGAAGGGGGCTAGTGCATCACAGCTAGCCGGGAGGGAGTCCGGGAAAAAGTCTGGACCTGCCTAACAGGCAAGAGACCATTGTTCTGGGTTGCACAAGGAGAGGGGATTCAGAGCACCACTTAAAGGAGCTCCAGAGACGGGTGCGAGCCGCGGCTATCAGCACAGACCCCACAGGTGGGCATGAAACTCTAAGGCTGCTGCAGCCACCAAGAAGCCTGTGTGCAAGCACAGGTCACTCTCCACACCTCCCCTCCCGGGAGACTGTGCAGCCCGCCACTGCCAGGGTCCCGCGATCCAGGGACAACTTCCCTGGGAGAACACACGGAGCACCTCAGGCTGGTGCAATTTCACGACGGCATCTGCCGCCGCAGGCTCACCCTGCATTCTGTACCCCTCCCTCCCCCCGGCCTGAGTGAGCTAGAGCCCCCTAATCAGCTGCTACTTTAACCCTGACCTGTCGGGGCAGGGAACAGACGCCCTCAGGTAACCTACACTCAGAGGCAGGGCCAAATCCAAAGCTTAGCCACAGGAGCTGTGGTAACAAAGAAGAGAAAGGGAAATCTCTCCCAGCAGCCTCAGGAGCAGAAGATTAAATCTCCACAGTCAAACTGATGTACCCTGCATCTGTGGAATACCTGAATAGACAACAAATCATACCAAAATTGAGGTGGTGGACTTTGGGAGCAACTGTAGACTTGGGGTTTGCTTTCTGCTTCTAATTTGTTTCTGCTTTTATGTTTATCTTAATTTAGTATTTAGAGCTTATTATCATTGGTAGATTTGTTTGTTGATTTGGTTGCTCTATACTTATTTTTTTTAATATATACATATTTTTCCTTTTTCTCCTTTTGTGACTGTGTATGTGTATGCTTCTTTGTGTGATTTTGTCTGCATAGCTTTGCTTTAACCATTTATCCTAGGGTTCTGTCTGTCCGCTTTTTTTTCTTGGTTCTTTTGTTTTTTTTCTTAGTATACTTTTTAGCGTTTGTTATTGATGGATTTCTTTTTTGGTTTGGTTGCTCTCTTCTTTCTTTCTTTCTCTTTTTTTATTACTTTTTTATTTTTTATTTTTCCTAGTGGAATTAGTTTTCATAACATTTCATCTAGGTCAATATATGCAAAATGTTTACACATAATCAATATTAAAAATATCAAGATTTTTACACTTTTTTTTAACATCTTTATTGGAGTATAATTGCTTTACAATGGTGTGTTTGTTTCTGCTTTATAACAAAGTGAATCAATTATACATAAACATATGTCCCCATATCTATTCCCTCTGGCGTCACCCTCCCTCCCACCCTCCCTATCCCATCCATCTAGGTGGTCACAAAGCACAGAGCTGATCTCCCTGTGCTATGCGGCTGCTTCCCACTAGCTACCTGTTTTACGTTTGGTAGAGTATATATGTCCATGCCACTCTCTCACATTGTCCCAGCTTACCCTTCCCCCTCCCCATGTCCTCAAGTCCATTCTCAAGTAGGTCTGCGTCTTTATTCCCATCTTGCCCCTAGGTTCTAGAGAAAGAGAAAAAGGGAAAAGAGAAAAAGAGAAAATATATATATATATGTATATATATATATATATATACACACATACATATATATATATCGTTGCTCCCAAAGTCCACCTCCTCAATTTGGGATGATTTGTTGTCTATTCAGGTATTCCACAGATGCAGGGTACATCAAGTTGATTGTGGAGATTTAATCCTCTGCTCCTGAGGCTGCATGGAGAGATTTCCCTTTCTCTTCTTTGTTCGCACAGCTCCCGGGGTTCAGCTTTGGATTTGGACCCGCCTTTGCATGTAGGTCGCCTGAGGGCGTCTGTTCTTTGCTCAGACAGGACGGGGTTAAAGGAGCAGCTGATTAGGGGGCTCTGGCTCACTCAGGCCGGGGGGAGGGAGGGGTACGGATGTGGGGCAAGCTTGCAGTGGCAGAGGCCGGCGTGACGTTGCACCAGCCTGAGGCGCGCCGTGTGTTCTCCCGGGGAAGTTGTCCCTGGATCACGGGACCCTGACAGTGGCGGGCTGCACAGGCTCCCGGGAGGGGAGGTGTGGATAGTGACCTGTGCTCGCACACAGGCTTCTTGGTGGCGGCAGCAGAAGCCTTAACGTCTCATGCCCGTCTCTGGGGTCCACGCCAATAGCCGTGGCTCGCGCCCATCTCTGGAGCTCCTTTAAGAGGTGCTCTGAATCCCCTCTCCTCGCGCACCAGGAAACAGAGAAGCAAGAAAAAGTCTCTTGCCTCTTCGGCAGCTCCAGACTTTTTCCCGGACTCCCTCCCGGCTAGCTGTGGTGCACTAGCCCCCTTCAGGCTGTGTTCACACAGTCAACCCCAGTCCTCTACCTAGGATCCGACCTCCGAAGCCCGAGCCTCAGCTCCCAGTCCCCACCCACCCCAGCTGGTGAGCAGACAAGCCTCTTGGGCTGGTGAGTGCTGGTCAGCACCAATCCTCTGTGAGGGAATCTCTCCGCTTTTCCCTCCGCACCCCTGTGGCTGCGCTCTCCTCCGTGGCTCCGAAGCTTCCCCCCTCTGCCCCCCGCAGTCTCCGCCCACGAAGGGGCTTCGTAGTGTGTGGAAACTTTTCCTCCTTCACAGCTCCCTCCCAGTGGTGCAGGTCCCATCCCTATTCTTTTGTCTCTGTTTTTTTCTTTTTCCTTTTGCCCTACCCAGTTATGTGGGAAGTTTCTTGCCTTTTGGGAGGTCTGAGGTCTTCTGCCAGTGTTCAGTAGGTGTTCTGTAGGAGTTGTTCCACATGTAGATGTATTTCTGATGTATTTGTGGGCAGGAAGGTGATCTCCACGTCTTACTCTTCCACCATCTTGAAGCTCCCCCATTTTTTTATTTTTTTATTTTTAATAATATATATTTCATTTTTTATTTTAATAACTTTATTTTATTTTTCTTCCTTCCTTCCTTCCTTCCTTCCTTCCTTCCTTCCTTCCTTTCTTCCTTTCTTCCTTTCTTTCTTTCTTTCTTTCTTTCTTTCTTTCTTTCTTTCTTTCTCTCCATTTTCTTTTGAGGTGTGTGACTGACAGTGTCTTGGTGCTCCAGCCAGGTGTCAGGCCTGAGACTCTGAGGTTGGAGAGCAAACTTCAGGACATTGGTCCACCAGAGACCTCTCAGCCCCACGTAATATCAAATCACGAATCGCTCCCAGAGATCACCATCTCAACATGAAGACACAGCTCCACTCAAAGACCAGCAAGCTACAGAACTGGATACACAACACCAAACAACTATCAAGACAGGAACACAACCCCACTCCTTAGCAGAGAGGCTGCGTAAGATCATAATAAGGTCACAGACACCCCAAAACACACCACCAGACACGGTCCTGCCCACCAGAAAGACAACATCCAGCCTCATCCACCAGAACATAGGCACCTGTCACCTCCACCAGGAAGCCTACACAACCCACTGAACCAACCCTACCCATTGGGGGCAGACAACAAAAACAACAGGAACCATGAACCTGCAGCCGGCAAAAAGGAGACCCCAAACACAGTAGGTTAAGCAAAAAGAGAAGACAGAGAAATACACAGCAGATGAAGGAGCAAGGTAAAAACCCATTAGACCAAACAAATGAAGAGGAAATAGGCAGTCTCTCTGAAAAAGAATTCAGAGTAATGATAGTAGAGATGATCCAAAATCTTGGAAATAGAATGGAGACAATACAAGAAACATTTAACAAGGACCTAGAAGAACTAAAGAGCAAACAAACAGTGATGAACAACACAATAAATGAAATTTAAAATTCTCTAGAAGGGATCAATAGCAGAATAACTGAGGCAGAAGAACGGATAAGTGACCTGGAAGATAAAATAGTGGAAATAACTACCACAGAGCAGAATAAAGAAAAAAGAATGAAAAGAATTGAGGAAAGTCTCAGAGACCTCTGGGCCAACATTAAACACACCATCATTCGAATTATAGGGTTCCCCGAGAAGAAGAGAAAAAAAGGGACTGAGAAAATATTTTAAGAGATTATAGTTGAAAACTTCCCAAATATGTGAGGAAATAGTCAAGCCCAGGAAACAAAGAGAGTCCCATACAGGATAAACCAAGGAGAAACAGACCAAGACATATATTAATCAAACTATCAAAAATTAAATACAAAGAAAAAATATTAAAAGCAGCAAGGGAAAAACAACAAATAACATACAAGGGAATCCTCATAAGGTTAACAGCTGATCTTTCAGCAGAAACTCTGCAAGCCAGAAGAGAGTGTCAGGACATTTTTAAAGTGATGAAAGAGAAACACCTACAACCAAGATTACTCTACCCAGCAAGGATCTCATTCAGATTTGACAGAGAAATTAAAACCTTTACAGACTGGCAAAACCTAAGAGAATTTAGCACCACCAAACCAGCTTTACAACAAATGCTAAAGGAACTTCTCCAGGCAGGAAACACAAGAGGGAAAACACCTACAATTACAAACCCAAAACAATTAAGAAAATAGTAATAGGAAGACACATATCTATAACTACCTTAAATGTAAATGGATTAAAGGCTCCAACCAAAAGACACAGACTGGCTGAATGGATAAAAAAAAAAAGACTCGTACACATGCTGTCTACAAGTGACCCACTTCAGACCTAGGGACACATACAGACTGAAAGTGAGGGGATGGAAAAAGATATTCCATGCAAATGGAAATCAAAAGGAAGCTGGAGTAGCAATTCTCATATCAGCCAAAAGAGACTTTAAAATACAGACTATTACAAGAGACAAAGAAGGACACTACATAGTGATCAAGGGATCAATCCAAGAAGAAGATATAACAATTGTAAATATTTATGCACCCAACATAGAAGCACCACAATACATAAGGCAAATGCTAACAGCCATAAAAGGGGAAATCGACAGTAACACAATCATAGTAGGGGACTTTAATGCCCCACTTTCACCATTGGACAGATCATACAAAATGAAAATAAATAAGGAAACACAAGGTTTAAATGATACATTAAAGAAGATAGACTTAGTTTTTATTTATAGGACATTCCATCCAAAAACAACAGAATACACTTTCTTCTCAAGTGCTCATGGAACATTCTCCAGGATACATCATATCTTCGGTCACAAATCAAGCCTTGGTAAATTTAAGAAAATTGAAATCTTATTAAGTATCTTTTCCTAACACAATGCTATGAAATGAGATATCAATTACAGGAAAATATCTGTGAAAAATACAAACACATGGAGGCTAAACAATACACTACTAACTAACCAAGAGATCACTGAAGAAATCAAAGAGGAAATCAAAAAATACCTAGAAACAAATGACAATGAAAACACGACGACCCAAAACCTATGGGATGCAGCAAAAGCAGTTCTAAGAGGGAAGTTTACAGCAATAAAATCCTACCTCAATAAACAAGAAACATCTCAAATAAACAACCTAACCTTACACCTAAAGCAATTAGAGAAAGAGGAACAAAAGAACCCCGAAGTTAGCAGAAGGAAAGAAATCATAAAGATCAGATTAGAAATAAATGAAAAAGAAATGAAGGAAACAATAGCTAAGATCAATAAAACTAAAAGGTGGTTCTTTGAGAATATAAACAAAATTGATAAACCACTAGCCAGACTCATCAAGAAAAAAAGGGAGGGGACTCCCCTGGCTGTCCAGTGGTTAAGACTTCGCCTTCCAATGAAGGGGGTGCAGGTTCGAACCCTGGTCAGGAAGCTAAGATCCCACATGCCTTGGGGTCAAAAAACCAATACATAATACAAGAGCAACATTGTAACAAATTCAATAAAGACTTCTAAAAAATGGTCCACATTAAAAAAAAATCATTAGAAAAAAGGGCGAAGACTCAAATCAATAGAATTAGAATGAAAAAGAAGTAACAACTGACACTGCAGAACTACAAAGGATCATGAGCGATTACTACAAGCAACTATATGCCAATAAAATGGACAACCTGGAAGAAATGGACAAATTCTTAGAAAAGACAACCTCCCGAGACTGAACCAGGAACAAATGGAAAATATAAACAGACCAATCACAAGCACTGAAATTGAAACTGTGATTAAAAATCTTCCAACAAACAAAAGTCCAGAACCAGATGGTTTCACAGGCGAATTCTATCAAACATTTAGAGAAGAACTAACACCTATCCTTCTCAAACTCTTCCAAAATATAGCAGAGGGAGGAACACTCCCAAACTCATTCTATGAGGCTACCATCACCCTGATACCAAAACCAGTCAAAGATGTCACAAAAAAAGAAAACTACAGACCAATGTTACTGATGAACACAGATGCAAAAATCCTCAACAAAATACTAGCAAACAGAATCCAACAGCACATTAAAAGGATCATACACCATAATCAAGTGGGGTTTATCCCAGGATTGCAAGGATTCTTCAGTACATGCAAATCAATCAATGTGATACACCATATTAACAAATTGAAGGAGAAAAACCATATGATCCTCTCAATAGACACAGAGAAAGCTTTTGACAAAATTCAACACCCATTTATGATAAAAACTCTCCAGAAAGTAGATGTAGAGAGAACTTACCTCAACATAATAAAGGCCATATATGAGAAACCTACAGCCAACATCGTTCTCAATGGTGAAAAACTGAAACCATTTACACTAAGATCAGCAACAAGACAAGGATGTCCACTCTCACCACTATTATTCAACCTAGTTTTGAGATTTTTAGCTGCAGCAATCAGAGAGGAAAAAGAAATAAAAAGAATCCAAATTGGAAAAGAAGAAGTAGAGCTGTCACTGTTTGCAGACGACATGATACTATACATAGAGAATCCCAAAGATGCTACCAGAAAACTACTAGAGCTAATCAATGAATTTGGTAAAGTAGCAGGATACAAAATTAATGCACAGAAATCTCTTGCATTCCTATACACTAATGATGAAAAATCTGAAAGAGAAATTAAGGAAACACTCCCATTTACCATTGTAAAAAAAAAGAGTAAAATACCTTGGAATAAACCTATCTCAGGAGCAAAAGACCTGTATGCAGAAAACTATAAGACACTGATGAAAGAAATTAGAGATGATACACACAGAGGAGAGATATACCACGTTCTTGGACTGGAAGAATCAATATTGTGAAAATGACTCTACTACCCAAAGCAATCTACAGATTCAATGCAATCCCCATCAAACTACCAATGGCATTTTTCACAGAACTAGAACAAAAAATTTCACAATTTGTATGAAAACACAAAAGACCCCGAATAGCCAAAGCAATCTTGAGAACGAAAAATGGAGCTGGAGTAATCAGGCTCCCTGACTTCAGAGAATACTACAAAGCTACAGTAATCAAGATAGTATGGTACTGGCACAGAAACAGAAATATAGATCAATGGAACAGGATAGAAGCCCAGAGATAAACCCACACACATATGGTCACCTTATCTTTGATAAAGGAGGCAAGAATATACAATGGAGAAAAGACAACCTCTTCAATAAGTGGTGCTGGGAAAACTGGACAGCTACATGTAAAAGAATGAAATTAGAACACTCCCTAACACCATACACAAAAATAAATTCTAAATGGATTAAAGACCTAAATGTAAGGCCAGACACTATAAAACTTTTAGAGGAAAACATAGGCAGAACACTCTATGACATACATCACAGCAAGTTCCTTTTTGACCCACCTCCTAGAGAAATGGAAATAAAAACAAAAATAAACAAATGGGACCTAATGAAATTTAAAAGCTTTTGCACAGCAGAGGAAACCATAAACAAGATGAAAAGAGAACCCTCAGAATGGGACAAAATATTTGCACACGAAGCAACTGACAAAGGATTAACCTCCAAAATATGCAGGCAGCTCATGCAGCTCAATATCAAAATCAACCCAACTAACAACCCAATCCAAAAATGGGCAGACCTAAATAGACATTTCTCCAAAGAAGATATACAGATTGCCAACAGACACATGAAAGAATGCTCAACATCATTAATCATTAGAGAAATGCAAATCAAAACTACAATGAGATATCATCTCACACCGGTCAGAATGGCCATCAGCAAAAAATCTACAAACAATAAATGCTGAAGAGGGTGTGGAGAAAAGGGAACCCTCTTGCACTGTTGGTGGGAATGTAAATTGATACAGCCACTATGGAGAACAGTACGGAGGTTCCTTAAAAAACTAAGAATAGAACCACCATACGACCCAGCAATCCCACTGCTGGGCATATACCCTGAGAAAACCGTAATTCAAAAAGAGTCATGTAACAAAATGTTCATTGCAACATTGTTTACCATAGCCAGGACATGGAAGCAACCTAAGTGTCCATCAACAGATGAATGGATAAAGAAGATGTGGCACATATATACAATGGAATATTACTCAGCCAGAGAAAGAAACGAAATTGAGTTATTTGTAGTGAGGTGGATGGACCTAGAGTTTGTCATACAGAGTGAAGTAAGTAAGAAAGAGAAAAACAAATACCGTATGCTAACACATATATGGAATCTAAAAAAAAAAAAGAAAAAGTGGTTCTAAAGAACCTAGGTGCAGGACAGGAATAAAGACACAGATGTTGAGAATGGACTTCAGGGCACAGGGAGTGGGAATGGTAAGCTGGGATGAAGTGAGAGAGTGGCATGGACACATATACACTACCAAATGTAAAACAGATAGCTAGTGGGAAGCAGCCGCATAGCATAGGGAGATCAGTTCTGTGCTTTGTGTCCACCTAGAGGGGTGGGATAGGGAGTGTGGGAAGGAAACGCAAGAGGGAGGAGATATGGGGATATATGTTTATGTATAGCTGATTCACTTTGTTATACAGCAGGAACTAACACACCATTGTAAAGCAATTATACTCCAGTAAAGATGTTAAAAAAAAGAAAAAGAAAGAAAGAAATCACAGACAGTCATATCATATCACATTACAGGGGCTGCAAGTATCTCCAAATATCATTTATACTCATCATGTCTTGAAAATTATTGTGGTTATTAGATCTGGTGCTAGATCTTGTTATTTAATGCATGAATGATGAAACTCAGTCATTATCACAAAATTATTTTTGCTTAGTATTTTGATGATTGTTTTTCAATATAATCAGTTTCATTTGTAATCATGTATATTTGATTCCCTGAATTTAAAAATATCATTCTGGTTTACAGGCTTCACCTGAGAGCCAACGGGCCTATGGCACAAAATTGGCGAGGCACCTCTGTTCTAGGTCATCTAAGTGTACATAAGGATCACCTAGGAGACTTATTGGAAGTAGAGAGCCCTGGGTCTTATCCCCAGAGGATCTGATTCTATTGGTGAGAGGGGGACCCAGAAATCTACATTTTTATAACATAACATAAGATACAGGTACAGATGGTTCATGGACTGCATTTTGAGAAAAAAGTGCTCTGAGTATTCTTAAATTTATTCTGGGGTCAACTAAGATCACCAGAGTCAAGCCCTTGAATACTGTTGCTTTAACTTATTATCTAATTATTTCAGGGTTTACACTTCACTCCTTCATTGGCACACTGGGAAGATGTCATAAGTAGTGGCTGTATAAAATTTGATACTGGGGCTTCCCTGGTGGCGCAGTGGTTGAGAATCTGCCTGCCAATGCAGGGGACACAGGTTCGAGCCCTGGTCTGGGAAGATCCCACATGCCACGGAGCAACTAGGCCCGTAAGCCACAGCTACTGAGCCTGCGCGTCTGGAGCCTGTGCTCCGCAACAAGAGAGGCCGCGATAGTGAGAGGCCCGCGCACTGCGATGAAGAGTGGCCCCCGCTTGCCACAACTAGAGAAAGCTCTCTCACAGAAACGAAGCCCCAACACAGCCAAAACTAAATAAATAAACTTGAAAAAAGGCCACAAGCAAAATTATTAAAAAAAAAAAAAAATGTGATGCTGTCCCCATTGTCAGGATTCCATGAATGCTGTCAGCTTCATCATTGTGTGTTTTTATGGACTTCCCTGGTAGAATTTTTTTTATTGAAGTATAGTTGATTTACAATGTTGTGTTAGTTTCGGGTGTACATCAAAGTGATTTTCAGTTATGTATGTATATTCTTTTTCAGATTTTTTACCATTATATGTTATTATAAGATATTGAATATAGTTCCCTGTGCTATACAGTAGGACCTTGTTGTTTATCTGTTTTATATACATAGTAGTGTATATCGGTTCATCACAGACTCCTAATTTATCCCTCACCCCTCTTTCCCCCTTGGTAACCATGAGTTCGTTTTCTATGTCTGTGAGTCTATTTCTGTTTTGTAAATTTTATGGCTCTCAAATCAGAAAAAGTGTGCTACTCCTAAGCAATGTTTTTTAAATCTTTGAACATTATTAATCCTGAGATGATTTTCCTCCTCACATTGGCCATGAGAATCTTAAACACAACTTTGTGTCTTATCTTTAAAAATCACTGATAACTTATGATATGCATCTGTGTCCAAACACTATTCTGCATGACTTCAGCTATTCTCCATTCAAATCATATGACAAGCATTCCTTTGCTATTTCTGGGAAGCATTGTTCCAGCAGAAAAAAAACCCAGAAAGGAACAGAAAGTGCCAGGGGCTCAGCTTCTGAGCTTCAGAGTCGACTACTGAGTCTCACAGCACAGAGAACAGAGGAGAGGATCATTTTTAAGTCTCAACTAGCGTGTCCGTATCAAATGCCACAGCCCTAAAAGGATCATGGCATAAAGTTTATGCTACAAATAATAAATTTGGAAATTACTGATAAAGTGCCAGACTACCCTGTTCTGACCAGCTGATTCTTCCACAGGCTGGAGGATGGGAGTGCATGGTGGGAGGAGACGGTCCATCTGGTGAACATCCAGACTGAGTCCAGCCTGCCCTCCCTCCCCCTCCCCCAGCCCCTAGCCAACAGGACAACAGATCCAAAAGAAGCAGAGACCTGGGTGCAACTTAGGAGGAGCTATTCAGGCAGGGTCCCCACCTCTCCTGCCAGCATGCCGGGGCAGCCCCACAGCAGAAAGGGCCTGGGACAGCCCCCTGAGGTCCTGCAGCCGAGAGTGATGGAGGATCAAGTCCCAAATATTCCTGTTCTCCATTCTTAAACGTAGCTGACGGAGGGCAGGAGCCCCAACGAGGCATGGTGGCTCAGAAAACAGATGCCTTAGCTGATTCTAGCACAGATCGCCATCAGAAACCAGGTGGCAACACCTCACGAAAAGCAAGGATGACTTGCTCAGGCCACAAAAGCAGGTATACAAATATGGAACGTTCTTAAATTTCCATAACTTGACTCATTTTCAAACCCAAGTCTCTGTCGTGCCGACTAGTGAAAATTTGCTTCTAGTCAATTCAGCGTTTTCCAGCCCACTGGATGTATTTTCCCTCCTCTGCTTGTTTCACTGGTGTGCCGATGTTCTGGGGTGCTGGGGACAGTGTCTTGGTCAGCTCAGGCTGCTATAGCAAAATATCACAGGCTGGGGGCCTGAAACAACAGACATGTATTTCTCACAGTTCTAGAGTCTGGGAAGTCCAAGATCAAGGTGCCGGCAGATTCAGTTCCTGGCGCGAGCCCTCTTCCCGGTTTCTAGATAGAACCATCTTGCAGCATCCTCATGTGACCTCTTCTTTGTGAGAACAGGGAGAGAGAGAGCTTTGGTCTCTCTTCTTCTCATAAAGACACTACTCCCAGGAATTCCCTGGCGGTCCAGTGGTTAGGACTCGGTGCTTTCAGTGATGTGGGCCCGGGTTCGATCCCTGGTCGGAGAACTAAGATCCCACAAGACACATGGCGCAGCCAAAAAAAGAAAAAAAGAATAAAAAGACACTACTCCCATCATGGGGGCTCCACCTTCATGATCTAATTTAAACCTTGTTACCCTGGAGCCCTCCCTGGTGGCTCAGTGGTTAGGAATCTGCCTGCCAATTCAGGGGACTTGGGTTCGACCCCTGGTCAGGGAAGATCCCACATGTCGCGGAGCAACTAAGCCCCTGCACCACAACTACTGAGCCTGCGCTCTAGAGCCTTCAAGCTGCAACTACTGAAGCCCGCATGCCTAGAGCCTGTGCTCCGTAACAAGAGAAGTCACCGCAATGAGAAGCCCTAGCACCACAAAGAAGAGCAGCCCCCGCTCGCCGCAACTAGAGAAAGCCCAAGTGCAGCAACAAAGACCCAATGCAGCCAAAAATAAAATAAATAAATAAATTTATAAAAATAAATAAGTAAATAAACCTAATTACCCTCCACAGACCCCAGCTCCAAATGCCATCGAATTGGGGGTTAGGCCTTCAACAGATGAATTTTGGGGGGACATACAACCAGTCCATGACAGGTGGGGAGGGTCAGGGTTGCCCCCAGCCCTGGTCACCAGCTGTCTGGATGGCATCTCCTGGTGCACCTTCATCCTTGCTGCTTTTTCACCACCACTCACACCCTCTCAGAGCTCTGTTCGGCCAGTGGCCTCAGCGGAGATGCTCCCGGGGTCTCACCTCCATGGCTGCGTCAGCTACTTGGCCTATGGAGGCTCCGTCTTGGAGGCTGGAACAGTGGGGCTCTCCATGTGTTCTTTCCAGAAACCCTGTGCTCTGAATCTTGCAGGGCTTTGATTTTCAACCCCAAGCAACTCTTTTCTCTCAAATGATTATCTCAGTTACATATTTCAAAGGTCCGGTTGTAACGCCAAAACTGACCTGTGCATTGACCGTTCCTGCATTTCTGCTTATAAGGATGGTGGCCAGACCAAGGGGAGAGGACAGTGAGAAGGCGCAGCCTGGAGGGAGGTGGCAGAGGGATTACAGGATAAGAGGCTGATCAACTGATGCTTCCAAATGTATCCTGAGTGCAGTCTTACCTCTGCCTCTAATATTTTCCTATCTTTACCCTGACTTTTATGTTATTCTCTTGAATTTGTGTTCAAGACAGAATTTGTTCAAATATTTTGCAGGTTAAAGTGAGATACAGATAACAAAATGTAACATATCATGGCGGGAGGGGGTTCACTAAGTTGTAGCTATTAATTACCTCCATTTTACAGATAATTAACAGTAGGTGCTCACTAAATAGTGGGTATCTTATTATCTCCATTTTTATAGCAGAGGAAATGAAGAATCCAAGAGTTTAAGTGACTTGTTCAACATGACACAGCTAATGTTTGGGAGGACCAGGAGGCAAAATTCTGCCTCTAAACCCTATGCATTTTCCACTGTAACAACTTTGTCCCTTTCTAATACTTTTTCAAGTGATTTTACATTCAAGCATCCGGTGGATTTATGAACCTTCCCTACCAGGGTGTTAAGATAGATCTTCAAATGGTATTTCTAAAGAACTTTGAATTTCCCTGGTGAAAATTCTCATTGAAAATAGCTGTATTGTCAGCTCTTAATTATTGGTGACAGTGAGAGACCGGGATAGAGCAGTTGGATGAATTTCATAAGTAATCACCTTTTTTGAGTCAAGAGTCTCAGGCTGCTTCTTCCATCACTTCTCCTGCTGGAGCTCCCCACTGGGAGAACCTAGTTTCCCAAGAGGCTGAACTCCCAAGGTTTGAGCTGGGGAGAGTTGTTGTGATCAGATATCTGCACTAATATGGCATGGAAACAGCAATCCAGGAGAACAAAGGAAAACAGGTATCTTAAGGAGGGAGTGGAGTGATCCAAGGAAGTGAATTTCAAGACAGTTTTTTAACCAGAAATAAGTGCTCAAATCAATGCGATGGATCTGGTCAGATTCTGCCTTACCACACTCACTGTTTTTCTGGATCAGTGTCACCCCTGTTGGAAGGGACATGGGATATCCTTGTCTGTCAGACAATCTGAAAAGAGACAGTAATCTAAAGAGTTTGTCAAACACTTTTAAATTTTTTATTTCTATTTGGTGAGTTATTGGGCCAATCGCCATTTTTGCACCTAGATCCCCAAGGAAAGTGGGAATAACAGAGATAGCTAGAAACTTGCTGCTTTGTTATAGAATAGATGTTTCCAGAGCCATGAACATTATTAAACACATACTATGTGCCAGGTAAAGAAAAGTATTGATTACTGCAAGGTAAGAGCGGGCATGCACCTTCTAGCGTTTAGCATAAGAGCTTACAAAGGAGTGAAAGTCATCCAACAAGGAAAAAATAAGGGGAGGCTTATACAGTGAATACCATGGAGAAATAAGCAACAAGCCAGAGGTCAGACCAGCACTAGAACCATACGTCTGCTCCCTTGACCTCTGATAGAGAAGCTCGAGGTGTCTACCTCTACACTCAGTCAAATACATTAGAATTAGGTACAATCCCATGTTTCCATGACAGTGTAACCAACCAACTCCAGCACATGAGATTGAGTTGGACAAAGACAGATCTGAACCAATTATGATTTCCTGGCACTGGTATGAATATAGAAGTGACAAAAGCAAAATGCCCAGAGGAAGACTGGATGTAGCTCAATGATCTGTGTGTTCACCAGACCTACCATACCCCAAATAGAGTCTCACCTTTTAGCTGCTCCTCACTGAGTGGTCTCTGAAATTTTGAAGGCTTCAGAAGAGATCCCACTTTATTTTTAGATCTGCCCTAGGATGAGTGTTTCTGATCTTCCATCTCTGCAATCTTAGCTGGAACCAGGGAGGCCTCTTTCCTGCTTCATCCTGGCCACCCCCATGATTGGGAACCAGCTCTGAGGTTGGCACCAGAAAGCTTGGGTTTTATTTCTCTGAAATAAATTAACCCCCAAAAATGACACATAAATAGAACATTGAATGAGGCAGGTAATTGCAAGTGTTCCCCTGAAACACAACCATTTGCAAACCTCTATCAAATGAGAATAGAGAATTTCCCTGGAAGAAGAAGAGAAGGCAGGGGTATGACCTAACTCTGTGCCTAGAATCTGGATTCCAATGGCACAGGTCCCACCTCTGGCTACCTTTTTCTAGGGACCTGAGAAGTAGAGTCTAGAAACTATCCTGGAAACTGGAAATTATCCTGGAAAGTAGCCTGAGATCTTCTTTCCCCAAGAAAAAAGCCAAAGGCTCTGTTCCTGCTTATGGACATTGATCATGTTGATTAAGGGGGCTCTAATCCACTGTTGTCATTAGGTATCCTCTCACGGACCAAGGCTCTGGGCTAGAAGAGGAGATATCTCTATCCATCCTACAACAAAGAAGGGAGTCTCTTGCTCTCGCTGCCATTTACTGTCGCCGGTCAAAACCGTAGTGGTCCCTTATTTGGAATTCAGACTCAAAAATGGAGATTGGCTCAATAACTGCCCAAATGCCTTGGAGTAGTCAGGCACTGAGAGAAATTAACAAGCAGAAGTTTATCCAAATGGGATCATGAACCAGTTCTTCAAACTCAAAAAAAAAAAATAAAGGAACTCGGAGTCAAATGCATGAAGCCTGAATACGATTTTCAGAGTGTCAATGGTATAAAATCTGATTATCCATGCATGACTCTACTTTATACCCTTTCTAAAGTCATGTAAACCAGTTAATCATAGCAATATGAAGTGGGGTTAAATATAGCCTTTCATAGCAATCTATTGTACGTAAGTATTGATAAATCCCTACTTCTCCACTCTGGGCTGGTTCTGGACCTGAGTTCCTCAGTGGTCAAGAATGTTATGAAACTGGAGACCTTCCCTGGAAAAGGAAGATGAAGAGGAGAAGGAGGAAGAGGAAAAGGATGAAGAAGAACAGGAGGAAGAGGAAAAGATGGAGGAAGAAGAGGAAGATGAGAAGAAGAAAAAGAAGAAAAACTGTTCCTGGTAGAAGGGATCCTTGTTAAATACTCAAGAGACTGGTACCTCAGAAGCAGGTAGAAAAAGAAAAAGCAGTGAGACAGAGTCTAAAGACAAAAGCCTTATGAAAAAGACCAAACTCACACCTGGACCTAAAAAGCCAGGATCTACGAAATGAGGAGCCAGGAGTGGCCTGGCTGAGTGACTGAGGGAGGGCCCAAGAGGCCACAATGCAGAGTGGGCCTTCCTGGGGGTGTGTTGCGGGCACAGGGTATCCCCCCACCCCAGACCCCTCCATCTGGGTCTGAATGTGCCAAGGGTGTTGAGGGGTCTGGGGGTGACACAAACTCCCCTCACTCTCCATTCTCCAGTTTCAGCAGAACCAGGAGAGAAGAGCCCAACCTCATGGCTACAAGACATTTCCTTGGTGGAAGGGGAGGGGAGTGGCAATTTTTTTATCACAACAAATTAAAAGGTGAAGAAACATGGATAAGAAAAGTTATCTTTAAGACAATGATGATCATATTTGAAGGGTCTTTAGAGAAACACTCTTTTAGGCTCTTTGAGAAACTGACCAGGGAGGCCTGTTTTGCTGCCTTTGTTTCCTCCTGGCAGATTCCCCTGTAGCCAGCCAGACATGAGCTCGCTCCAAGAGCTGCCCACTGCCGTAGATACTGTGCTGTTGGTGCCCTATTTTCTTTGATATCACCACATTGCAGGTTCCTTCCACTTACCCCTGTGCCGTGTACATTGCCTGGCATAGGGTAGGCTCTAGGTAAGTATTTGTCAAAGGCCATTGAATAGAATGACGTGCCTTTATGCATCTTGTCGGTAGTAGAAGTTTCCTCCTAGACCCTCACTCTGCAAGTCTGGCTCCAATTGGATTCTATATAAGCCTGTCCCAGCTGGTCAGAGATCACCATCAAGCTGCCCATAAATGGAGTGCCCTGTTGGATACCCCATGTTCTTGGAAGTATTATAGTTCTTCATCTTCCATGGTGACCACCCTATACCCTGTTAAATTTCTGACCACCTTGTTTACAACCCTTCCTTCTTCTCTGACTCCCCACTTTACCACCATTCTAGGTTCAATGCCTATACGGATGGAGAAAGATAGATAGATAGATAGATAGATAGATAGATAGATAGATAGATAGATAGATAGATAGATGATAGATAGATAGATAGATAGATAGATAGATAGATAGATAGATAGATAGATAGATAGCACTTTGGTCTTATTACTGTAGAAAAATCAGAAAGAATGAGAGGTGCTACCCACCTCCTCTTCTTCCTCCCAAGAGGGTAGGTAAGGCTTTGAGTCCTAGAAACTGTGCTTCTTTTGCCCACAAAATAGGGTTAAAAGATCTTTATTGTTAAAAATCATGTGATCTCGGAGACCAAAAGACCAAAAAAAGAGTTGTCTGAAAAGAGACTAGTACCAGGGCTTGGGATTGGGACAGGAGAGAGACAGTAACATGACACAGGCAGACCTTAGAGAAGGTTGGAAAGATTACAAGACACAGAGAGTTATGGGAGTTCTGGGAGTAGGAAGGGTCTATATCCTGCTCCCTTGCATGCTCGTACGAGGTGTCAGGACCTCAGAGAGCAATGCCTCTGTAGGCCGCATCTAGGTGACTAGAACTAAGCATGGGCCTCAGCAAAGGCTGTATGTGGCAGCTTGCACAGAGGCAGCCAAGCTTCAAGGGACTGTGTGGGCTTGAAAATTGGACAGTGTCATCTGAACTAAAGACCAGAAGGTGCCCGGCAAATAGTCTGCACTTTTTAAGATTCTATGACTCACACCTCAAAGAAGGCATAGAGCCGGGGGAAAGGAGCCCCAGTTGTGGCTAAGATTGGATTTTCCATTGGCCTGGCAGGATGTGGGCTCAGAATAAATTAGAGTTAGAGGGAAGAAAACTTTCTTTATATCTCACCTTGTAAGTAGAGTAAAATTCATCCTTGTGCTGCCCTCCCAAGCAACCCTGTACAACCCAGCTTGGCCGGTCCCAGACATTCCAAGGCAGATCCGCCTTTAATATGCATGAACCAACGCTAGTTAGAAGTTAATATTTCATGGGTTTCCCTTACTATAATGTGGCTTTGCAATGTCAGAGTTTCAAAGCTTTGTCGTGAATGCTGTCTACCAACTTCCCAAGGCCCTCAGCTCTGAGCAGGCACTGAATGCTCAAAAGTACCCCCCTATTTCAGCCACCGTTCTTGCTACAAAATTGCAAGCTGCAGCCCTCGGAACAGCTTTGTTCTGTCCATGTATTATTTGTCATCTGTAAGGACTGAATCTGATACGTGGTTATAAAGTAATGAGACTGACTTTTAAACAAATCACAGATCTTATGAATCCAGATGAGTGCTGGCCTTCAGTGATGTCACCCCCGGAGGCTGGCCACACACTTACAGCAATGAGGCTGCCACTCCAGGCACCAAGACTGGAATTTCTCTATGGAAATTGCCTGCAGGGACAATTAGCCAATTACAGAGGAAAATAGAAAATCAGTCCCACCACTGGGTGGCACTAATGGCTCTCAAGTGTGGTTCATTGTTTGTGTGTCAGCCTCCCCTGGTAGCCCGTGTCCTCCTCAAGGTCATGTGTCTCATCCATCATTGCATAGCCCAGGCAGCGTACAGAACCCAGTACAGAGGAGGTACTTCATAAATGCTTGGTGAATAAACAATGGGCTCTTCATTGGCCCAGTGATTTTTTTCCTTCCCCCTTTTTCCATCTTCTCCATTAGACGCTTATTTTTTTTATCCATATCCTCCTTTTCTTGCTGCATAGGTCACAACAAAAAATACCTAGGGAGGGAGCTAGAATTGACCACAGAGCACAGAGGGACTGAGGCTTCTGCATCCATCAGGATAGGCTAGACTATGTCATAGTAACCAGCAAACCCCAAATCTCAATGGTTTAAAATGGTGAAAGTTCACTGCTACCTCGTTGTACAGGTACAAAGTGTAGAGGTAAAGGTAGGGGGCTCTGCTTCATGTAGTCAGTTGCTTACCTAGGCCAACAGAAACCACCCTACTCTCAGCAGACACTTCAGGGTTCATAGAGTACAGGAGGAATGACAAGGCCAGAGGTGTTCACCCCAGAAATTAAATTCCCTACCTGGAAATAACATAAGTCCACCCACAGCCCACATGGCCCACTGGTCTCATGACCTCACTATAAGGAAGGACAGGGAAAAAACTGTCATCCTCCTACGTGCCTGGAAGAAGAGGAATACAAGGTCAAGATAAGGGTAAGCATTCGAATTCTCTACCACATCTGGATGTCAGCAAGAGCTGATCAATGAACACATCAAGTGTGGTATATCATTACATTAGTGGCCCCTCAGTGGATCAGGCCTTCCAGAATCTATTCCTTTTCTTAGTTCACCCTCACATTGACTATGAACTTGGCCAAGTTACTTTCTTTGGCCAATGGGACATCAGCAAATGTAATGCAAGCCAGGGATTTATAAGTGTTTGCACACTGAGCCTTGCTCTCTTGAAATGCCGCCACTGCCCTGTAGAAAGTCCAGACTTTCTGCTGGAGAGGCCACACAGAAAAGAATAGAGGTGCCTCCGTTGATAGCCCTAGCCAACTGGAAGATGTGCACGAGGCCATCTCCATCAGCCAGCTCCCAGATGAACTGACAACTGAGTATAATAAGCATATGACTGAACCCAGCCAACACTGTGTGGGACAGAGATAAACCATCCAAGCTAAGCCTGCCCAAATTACTGAACCACAGAAGAGTGAGCAAATAAATGGTTCTTGTTTGAAACCACAAAAACGTGGAGTGATTTGTTGTACAGCGTTAGATAACTGCTAATGCAATTCTTATCTAGAAGGGGAGTACTGCCATAACAAAAATCTAAAACATGTGGTATTGGCTTTGTGACAAGCCAGAGGATAGGAGCTGGGAAAGCAGTGAATAGATTGTCAGCAGAGGCTGGAGAAATGGTGAGCAATCTTTTAGTGTATGCTAAAAATATAGTGAGGAAATTGTTACTAGGAGTTGGGAAAAGGACAATCTATGTTAGGTAGTAGCAGAATCATTGGCAAAAATGTTGCCTGCAGTAACTTAAAAGATATAAAGTACCTAATGAACTTATGGATTTTGCTAAGGAAATTTCTTGACACAATGTTGAAGGCATCAACTGGATGCTTCCAGTTGTATGTGGTAAGATACCACCAAAGAGAGATAAGCCAAAAGAGAAACTGTTCAGTATTCAAGCATATTTTAGGAGAAATGTAGAGAGCCCAGAAATTCCTGGTTTAGAAAAGATTAAACTGTTTTTCATCACTAGTATCTCCAGCCAGGCAAAGATTCTCAGATAAAAAGTGACCTCAGCATAAAGATCAAATCAGGGGTATGCTTGTAAGACCTCTGAAAGGAAGTGCCTAGGAGACCCTCTCGACTAGATAAAAGGACTTCTGGGAATCTTGAGGGCATGGTCCCACAGCAGCTTGATATGCTCAAAGAGAGGGGTCTGTCTAAAAAAAAATTATGGATAAAGTTTTGAGGGCATAAAGTTAATCCCGATAAGATTCCTAGTAAATGCACAAAAGTTTTAAGAGAGTTTTATCAATGAAAGCATTACAAGGTTCAACTAAAAGTGAAAGAGATCATTCAAAATGAAAAGAGGCCACTGGACCTCCACTTTCTGCAAGCAGGAATCAGACTGAGAAGGCTACTTAGCTACAGACATGCATAATTTCCTGTGTAAAAGAAAATACATCTCAGAGGGTAGAGCTAAGAGCTAAGAGGGTAGAGCTAAGGAAGACCTAAAAGCCACAGAGAACAATTGGCTAGGTATCCCTCCCAGGGAGCAGAATCGGGCCCTGATCAAGGAACATTTTCTGACCCTTAGAGGGGAAACCAACATGTGACCAGCTGGTCTTCATAATTTCTGTAAACTAGTGACTGCTTTGTGGTTCCCATCCTATCCATTTTAAGTAAGAGTGGCTGTAGGGTCTATCCAGTTCCTTTCTCATTACTGTGTTTTAAGGGTGAGGGGATAGAATACTTATCTTTTAAGTTGAAGGTCTCTGTATCAAGAGAAGCTTGGTGCTTTGTGACCACCTAGAGGGGTGGGATAGGGAGGGTGGGAGGGAGATGCAAGAGGGAGGAGATATGGGGATATATGTTTATGTACAGCTGATTCACTTTGTTATACAGCAGAAAGCTAACACACCATTGTAAAGCAATTATACTCCAATAAAGATGTTAAAAAAAAGAAAAGCTAAAAATAAATAAATAAATAATTTTTAAAAAGAGAGAAGCTGCATCTGAAAAGCCGTACTTGAGAAGTCTTACCTACGTGATAACCTGGTGCAGATCATCAGATAATGGACTTCCAGCTTGATGTCATAATGAGATAAACCTCTGGGGGGCCCTGGGAAGCGTGAGTGTATTTTGCACATGCCAGGGAGTGATTTGCTGAGGCCAGGGGATAGACTGTTGTATCCTGTTTCTAAAGATGGCCCACTTCTTCCACCCATGCAATGTGACTCTGCAGCTCTTTCCATTGCAAGGTGAAACCTATTTCTCCACCCCTTGAATCTCAGCTGGTTCTGTAATTTGCTTTGGCCAATCAAACGTGGCAAAAGTGATATTGTGTGACTTCTGAGTCCTGGCCTCAAAAGGCCTAACAGCTGCTATCCTCGTCCTCTTGAAAAGTGACTGTCACCATGTAAAAGAAAAACTGATCATCCTGCCAGGAAGGGAGAAACCATGTAAAGGAGAACCAGAAACCCCAGCCAAAAGCCCTAGCTGGGGGCATGTGAATGAGACCAGGCATGTGGGTGAATCCTTCTTGGGACATCCATCCTCCATCGAGCTGCTGGATGGCTGCAGCCACAAAAGTAGCCCCCAGCTAAGCCCAGTCCGTGTTTCAGAGCCACGAGCAAATAAATGATTGTTGTTTGAAGCCAATATTTTTGACATGGTTTACGTACAAATAATAACTAGATAATAATAACTAAAATATCAAGAAATAGACCAATAGTTTAGTTAGTGTATCTGTGCTATATAAAAGCCAACTATTCATAAATAAACACTTTATAATACACAGTCTTATTTGATTTCCTCCCTGATTTGTGTCATAGGTGTTATTATCTCTATCTATAGATAAAGAAACAAGTTCAGAGAAGTTAAGTAACTATTCAGGGCCGTGTAGCCTGTAAGTGAACCAGGACTCAATTTTTCCAGTTCTAAAAGCCAGGGTGCTTCTTGTCTTTTAGTAGTTCAAAGTCCTGGACCAAGAGAAAGGGCATCTGGGGAGACACACTTGAGGAGCCTTATCTGCTTCTGAACCTGATGCAGATCACGAGATAATAGACTTCATGTCTGATGCCATGATGAGAAATAATTTTTTGTTATACCACTGGTGCCTCTTAGATCCTACAGTTAGATAACTTCAACATAGTCTAGAAATTCAAACCCCTAGAACTTGAAGACTGGAATTAACAGCTTATCTATGGGCAGGTAGACAAGCATGGAGATGCATGGAGTAGACAGACGTTAATGAGACCAAGCACACCCCTGCTTCCAGGCCTTTGCGCTTGCTCTTTCCACTGCATGAACCACTCCCCATGGAACCCACTGGGGCTTGAACCTTCCCCTCCTTTAAGTCTCTGTTCTATGTTGCCTTGTCTGTAGGGTCTTCCCTGGCTGCCCCAGACAGACCCATGCACAATCTATTCCTCTTTCTGGTTTGCTTTGCTCCACAGCACTTACCACCCTCTGACATGCTATTTGTTTTACTGCTTTGCTTATTTGTTTATTTATTTGTTGTCTGCCTCTCCCCCACAAGGATGGAAGCTCCATGAGGATAGGGATTTTCATCTTGTCTTACCAGTGCATCCCCAATGCCTAGAACAGTTCCTGGCATGTGGTAGGTGCTCTGTAAATGTGTGTTGAATGAATGAATACATAAACAAAATAGTTTTCACCGGCTCAGTAAGAAAGTTTAGCTTAAAGATGTCTAAATTCTAGAAGCTTCTGTCTGAATATCTGTAAATTCCCTGGCTCTCTGTGAATACTGTTTTCTGTGCCTCTTGTGAAATCAACCTTCCCTCAGACTCTGAATTCTAAAGGAAACTGCTGGCCCTCTTGGGATCCTAAGAAATGGGGCTATTCAGTCCCAATTCTCCCAATGTCCTGACCCCAGAATTTCAAGATACTCATTCTTCCCTGTCTTCCTTTTCCCTTTTCCATGTGCTTTCCAGGGAGTCCCATGGCCACTGACTCAGCTATTCTCTAACAAAAGCTCATGTGTGCACATAGAAAGATATACAAAATGAAGTGATGAAAGGGGGAAAGGTAGAGGCTTCCTCACATGTTCCAAGCAATGAACGTGGAGAAATGAGCATTCTGAGTGCTTTCCTCCCATAGGACAGGTGGAGCTCCTTGGAAAAAGAGTGTGGGCTCTTGAACAGACCCTGCCATAACTGCTTGTTTCTACCCCAGTACCTCTGTTTATGCTGTACACACACACACACACACACACACACACACACACACACACCTATCTGAAATACCAAACTCTAACCCCAGATCAACCCCATATTTCAGAACACATTTATTCCTTGCTATTTATTCTTACCACACTAACATTAGTTTTTCTCCTTCGGAATGCTACAGCATTTATGGTCCACAGCAATCTATATTAGTCAAGGTCCCAGCAGGAAACAGATGTCACAGTCAGCTGGGATGTTTAAAGAGATGTTTTGTAGAAGATCTATTTACAGAGGTGTGAGCAAGGGTTAAAGGAACTGTGTTATTCTGGGTCCTCTGTGAAGAAGATGCCAAGACAAGATTAAACTTGCAAGGATTTTTTAGGGGAAATATCTATGAGGGGAAAAAATGGGTAGGGGTCCAGAGAAAGCTGGAAGAACAGTCAGACCATGATGCAAGTTTGACCCTAAAGGAAGGCCAGAGGAATAGAATGTTGGGTTGAAGTATCCTAAAGGATGATACAATCTGAGGAAATTTTAGGAGTCCTCCAGCCAATGTCGGTCATCAGAGGATCTTGTGTCTCCCAAGAATGGACCTTCCTTACTATACCTGCAACACTCATTCATTGACTGGGAGCAGCCCATGGGAAGTGGAGCCTCAGTGCAAATGTGGTGGCGGACTTTACAACTAGCACCCTTAGTCATTAGTGCTCCCTGTAGTTGGAGGTCCGCGAGGCTTATTCTCATGGTCACCACAGTCTATCCCTTCCACCAAACAAATCTATTTCTCTACAAGATTTGGGCAGCAGCTCCCCCATGGTTCCAGGGGGCCTTTTTTCCTGAGGGGGAATCAGAAGAGGGAGGTTAGCAGGGTGAACTACTGCTCCCATCTTTGCAATTGATTGTGGGGTCGGAACAAATACCACCCTCTCCCTGCTCCACTACCCTTTTTTAAATTTTCCTCAACCTCAGCTATGACTCATCAAGATTTTGGCAGGTCTTGGTGGCTTCCCTGGTGGTGTGACCCAAACCTTCGTTCCTGAGGGTTATGAACCCATGATAATCACTCATCTCAGGCCAGGGTGATTGCATGTGTCCATTCATACTTACAATGTGGCAAAGGAGCACAAGGAGAGAGCCAAGTGGATCACCCAGTGTGTTAGTCAGCTCAAGCTGCTTTTAACAAAATACCACAGACTAGGGGGCTTAAATAATATAAATTTTGATCTTCTCACAGATCTGAAGAGTGGAAGTCCAAGATCAAGGTGCCAGTAGGGTTAGTGTCTGATGAGAGCTCTCCCTTTGGTTGTAGACAGCCGCCTTCTTGCTGTTTACTCCCATGGCTTTTCCTCGGTGCCTTCACATGAAGAGAGAGAGCTTTCTGGTGTCTCTTCTTGTAAGCATAAGAGTCCAGTCAGATCAGGACCGCATCTCTAAGACCTCATTTAACCTCAATTACTTCTTTAGAGAACCCTGTTTCCAGAGACAGCCACACTGGAGGCTAGAGCTTCAACATATGGATTTTGGAGGGACAGGTTTAGTTACTAACATCTGGATTCCATGTGTATTCTTTCCTGCCACTATTGTGTAAAAGCAGAGCTGCATCTTCCTGCTGGTCAAAGTCACTTGCCCCTGTAAGTGTAGTGACTCCTTTCCTTGCCCATTGTCTCTGGGCACAAGGAGTCTAATGTGTCCTGACAGCATCTGCAAGTTGTAGTTCAATGGTACACTTGTTGTGACCCATGGCAAGTGTTCACCTCTTCAGCAATCCTCCAGCCCTGCAGAACCCAAAGTTGCAGGGACAGGGCATATAACATCCCCCCATGGGTCACTTGTATGATGGTAAATGTGGCCACCCCTGCTGCTACTCCTTGGTTCCTGGACCCTTGAATTCTTATTGTAGACGGAACAACTCGTAAGAGTCACTAATTTAATAAATACTCTTCATCTTGAATGATGGCATCCAATCGCTTCAGAATGTTTCCTCTAAGCTAGGGCTTCCATTGTACTGATAGAAGGCTATTCTAGTGTTCCATGAGGATGGCTGCCTCTGAGTATGTAGCATGTAATAAAACAAATATATCTGCTAGTCGTGGTCCCAGTCTCACACTTTCTTCAATGTGAAGCATATCTTCTGATTGTATGTTGCACTGTGTGGGGTTCCATACCTATGGATCAGGCATTCTATAAACACCTAGATAGTGATGCTGGCTGAGGTTTTGCTGGTAGGTAAGGCAAACTCATACCAGCAAAGATATTTATCCCTGTGAGAAGGAATCACTGACCTTTTCAAGGTGGAAGCAGGCCAATGTAGTCAACTTGCCGTTAAATGGTCAATTGGTTTCCTTGAGGAATAGTGCCAGGATGAATTGGTTTCTTTTGCTAACAGTTGGGACATTCAGAAGCAACAGTAGCTAGATCAGCCTTGGTAGGTGGAAGTCCATGCAGTTGGGTCCACACATATCTTCCTCTCTGATACTGTGGCCACTCCACTTATGAGCCCATCATACCAGCCATCAGTGGCTGATGATGAAGGCTGGCTAAGGTTCACAGAACAAGTCATTTGATCTACTTGGTTATACAGTTGATGGCGGACACTTACTTGTGAGTGCAAGTGCAATACAAAAATCTTCACACATCATGCCCACTCCTACATGTCCATCACTTGCCTCCACCCCAGACCTCCTTGCCTGTGTTCCTCTATTCCTTTTCTTTTCTGACCCCAGACCAGGCCATTAGCCATCCGCTTTGGGCCACTTTTCCTTTCCTACAAAGAAGATGATCAGGTACACTGCTTGTAGTTCCACTGGGAAGACTTTCCCCTCTCTACTGTCTTTTAGGGCCAACCCTAAATGTGGGAGAAATGCAGCTGCTGTCAATTTTGACTTGCACACATGTACTGAGTTAATCCATCTGTAAACCAAGCTCAGGCTTTTTCCTCCTCTTCCATCTGGTCATAAGTGATTCTCCTCTATGGCCATAAGCACAAGTCAGAGAAAGGCATTGATCCAACTGTAGTGGATGACAAGCAGGTCTGGGCTACCTAAACTTGCAGGTTAGTCATGCCCTCTGGTCCTACTAGGGCTCAACCTTAGATGTACTATTTCCACACCACGATGGATGCCTGCTGGGCCTGCCTGGCTTTATGGCTTGGAGGTCTGACAGAACCCAGCTCATAACGGGCAGTTCCAGATGCATTGTCACTTGATGATTATGGCCAAGTACTCTGTTTCTATCAGGTTACAGTAATGTGCCAAGAGCTATTTCTCAAAGGGTGCATAATTCTCCACTGCAGACAGCATGACTTTGCTCCAGGATCCCCGGGGCCTGCACTGTGATTCTCCCACTAGAGTTTACCATAAGCCAAGGTCACCCCACCTACCCTTCCCTCCTCCAGCCAAGTCTCTGGCCCCTTTCATCTTATTTATTTATCTCAAGACTCTATGCATTGACTTATATAACATTCTGTTAGTTTGCTGGGGCTGCCATAGCAAAGTACCATAAACGAGCTGGCTTAAACAACAGAAACTTACTGTCTCACAGTTATGGAGGCCAGAGGTCCAAGATCAAGGTGTGGGTAGGGTTGGTTCCTTCTGTAGGCTGTGAGGCAGAATCTGCCCCATGCCTCTTCCTTAGCTTCTAGTGGTTTGCTGGCAATCTTTGCCATTCGTTGCCTTGTAGAAGCATCACCACAATCTCTGTCTTTATCTTCACATGGCATTCCTCCTATGTGTGTGTGTGTGTCCAAATTTCCCCTTTTCATAGGGACACCAGTCATTTTGGATTAGAGGCCCATCCTACTCCAGTATGACCTCATCTTAACTAACTACATCTGTAGCAGTCTTATTTCCAAATAAGGTCATATTCTGAGGCATTAGAGTTAGGACATCAATATATGAATTGTGTGGGACACAGTTCAACCCATAACAAACATCTTGATGTTCTCTCCTCATTGAACACCTCTCTCTGATGCTTCCTTCCTCCTGGGATGAGGATAACTGCCTCCTACATCATCCAAACACTGCCATTCTTTGAATTTGAACCACTCAGTTGGGATGGTAGTGTGCATGAGGCCCAAGAAGCAGCCCTCCCACTGACCCTCACATACTCACGACAGGCCCCGCCCTTGCCAGACTCTCTCAATCTCAAGACAACAGGGTAGCCTGAAGCCTGTCACTCTTCCTGACTTCAGCACATCCAATTCCTCACTGAAGCCCTCTCTCCAGACTTGACTTTGACACACCACATTTCACATTTTCCTCACCAGACAGAGTATGAAAAGGCACTTTTTAAAGAAGCTGTGTCCTCCCCAAGAAACACTGACTGGACATAGCTGTGAAAGAGCCCAGATGACTTCAGGACCCCAGATTCTTTCATCACTCTCATCAGGCCTTTGGAAACTCCCAATTCTACCCTGCCCTTAAACATCCTTATAAACAAGTAGCACAATATAATAAAGAGAGCACGGAGCTTGGAGCCAGGATACCTGTGATGCAACCAGGCTCTGTCATTTAGCACCCAGGTGGCCTTAGGTGAGTCACTTCATCTCCTGGTTCTCACCTGTAAAGCAAAGAGGCAGATGAGCGACTATTAGATGATCTCTAAGTTGCCTTCAAGCATGAATGACCTAGGGTTCATTAACCACCAGCCCAGCTGGGGGTTAACTTGTCCAAAGGGAGAGGAATATGTTTTCTTAGACAGGACAGCTTACTTGAAAATGTCCCTTTTCCTCAACATGACTAATTATTAGAGAAATGCAAATCAAAACTACAATGAGGTATCACCTCACACCAGTCAGAATGGCCATCATCAAAAAATCTACAAACAATAAATGCTGGAAAGGGTGTGGAGAAAAGGGAACCCTCATACACTGTTGGTGGGAATGTAAGTTGGTACAGCCACTATGGAGAACAGTAGGGAGGTTCCTTAAAAAACTAAATATAGAACTACCATGTGATCCAGCAATCCCACTCCTGGGAATATATCTGGAGAAAACCATAATTCAAAAAGATACATGCACCACAATGTTCATTGCAGCACTATTTACAATAGCCAAGACATGGAAAAAACCTAAAAGTCCATCAACAGAGGAATGGATAAAGAATATGTGGTACATATGTACAATGGAACATTACTCAGCCATAAAAAAGAAAAAAATAATGCCATTTGCAGCAACATGGATAGACATAGAGATTGTCATACTGAGTGAAGTAAGTCAGACAGAGAAAGACAAATATCATATAATATTGCTTATATGTGGAATATTTTAAAAAATAGTACAAATGAACTTATTTACAAAACAGAAATAGAGTCACAGATGTAGAAGAGAAACTTATGGTTACCAGGGGGGGAGATAGATAAAATGGGAGATTGGGATTGACATATACACACTACTATATATATACTCGATAACTAATAAGGACCTACTGTATAGCACAGGGAACTCTGCTCAGTACTCTGTAATGACTATATGGGAAAAGAATCTTAAAAAGAGTAGGTATATGTATATGTATAACTGATTCACTTTACAGTACAACTGAAACTAACACAACATTGTAAATCAACTATACTCCAATAAATTATTTTTTAATATTTTTTAAAATTAGGGAATTCTCTGGCAGTCCAGTACTTAAGACTCCACGCTTTCACTGCTGAGGGCCAGGTTCAATCCCTGGTCAGGGAACTAAGATCCCACAAGCCTCACGGCAAAGCCAAAAATAAAATATTTTTTTAATCCTTTACATTTTTTTAATTAAAACAAAACTTTTTAAGAAAAAAAAGAAAAGAACTTGTCCCCTTTCTCTGAAAGTAATAGTGAAACTGAGGATAGAAGCCATGTTGGTTCATATTTAAAATTCAGGGGGGAAACCTTCAAGATGGCGGAGGAGTAAGACGCGGAGATCACCTTCCTCCCCACAAATACATCAGAAATACATCCACATGTGAAACAACTCCTATAGAACACCTACTGAACGCTGGGAGAAGACCTCAGACCTCCCAAAAGGCAGGAAACTCCCCACATACCTGGGTAGGGCAAAAGAAAATAGAAACAACAGAGCCAAAAGAATAGGGACGGAACCTGCGCCAGTGGGAGGGAGCTGTGAAGGAGGAAAGGTTTCCACACACTAGGAAGCCCCTTCGCGGGCGGAGACTGCGGGTGGAGGAGGGGGGGAGCTTCGGAGCCACGGAGGAGAGCGCAGCAACAGGGGTGCAGAGGTCAGAGTGGAGAGGTTCCCGCACAGAGGCTCGGCGCCGAGCAGCACTCACCAGCCCGAGAGGCTTGTCTGCTCACCCGCCGGGGCGGGCGGGGCTGGGAGCTGAGGCTTGGGCTTCGGTCGGATCGCAGGGAGAGGACTGGGGTTGGCGGCGTGAACACAGCCTGAAGGGGTTAGCGCGCCACAGCTAGCCGGGAGGGAGTCCGGGAAAAAGTCTGCAGCTGCCGAAGAAGCAAGAGACTGTTTCTTGCCTCTTTGTTTCCTGGTGCGCGAGGAGAGAGGATTCAGAGCGCTGCCTAAACGAGCTCCAGAGATGGGCGCGAGCCGCAGCTCTCAGCGCGGACCCCAGAGACGGGCATGAGATGCTAAGGCTGCTGCTGCCGCCACCAAGAAGCCTGTGTGCGAGAGCAGGTCACTCTCCACACCGCCCCTCCCGGGAGCCTGTGCAGCCCGCCACTGCCAGGCTCCCGTGATCCGGGGACAACTTACCCGGGAGAACGCACGGCGCGCCTCAGGCTGCTGCAACGTCACGACGCCTCTGCCGCCGCAGGCTCGCCCCGCCTCCTCCGTGCCCCTCCCTCCCCCCCCCACCCCACCCCCGGCCTGAGTGAGCCAGAGCCCCGGAAGCAGCTGCTCCTTTAACCCCGTTCTGTCTGAGGAAGAACAGACGCCCTCAGGCGACCTACACGCAGAGGCGGGGCCAAATCCAAAGCTGAACCCCTGAAGCTGTGCGAACAAAGAAGAGAAAGGGAAATCTCTCCCAGCAGCCTCAGGAGCAGCGGATTAAAACTCCACAAACAACTTGATGTACCCTGTGTCTGTGGAATACCTGAATAGACAACAAATCATCCCAAAATTGAGGTGGTGGACTCTGTGTGATTTTGTCCATATAGCTTTGCTTTTACCATTTGTCCTAGGGTTCTGTTTGTCCGTTTTTTTGTTCTTTGTTTATTTGGTTTTAGTATAGTTTTTTAGCACTTGTTATCATTGGTGGATTTGTTTTTTGGTTTGGTTTCTCTCTTCTTTCTTTCTTTCTTTTTTTATATTACTTTTTAATTTTTCTTTATTTTTAATAACTTTTTGTTTTTTATTTTAATAACTTTTATTTTATTTTATTTTTTCTTTCTTTCTTTCTATTTTTCTATCTTTTCTTCTGAGCTGTGTGGCTGACAGGGTCCTGGTGCTCTGGCCGGGTGTCAGGCCTGAGCCTCTGAGGTGGGAGAGCCGAGTTCAGGACACTGGTCCACCAGAGACCTCCCAACTCCACGTAATATCAAATGGCGAAAGCTCTCCCAGAGATGTTCATCTCAACGCTAAGACCCAGCTCCACTCAATGACCAGCAAGCTACAGTGCTGGACCCCCTATGCCAAACAACTAGCAAGACAGGAACACAACCCCACCCATTAGCAGAGAGGCTGCCTAAAATCATAATAAAGTCACAGACACCCCAAAACACCCTGCCTAACACGGTCCTGCCCACCAGAAAGACAAGATTCAGCCTCATCCACCAGAACACAGGCACCAGTCCCCTCCACCAGGAAGCCTACATAACCCAATGAACAAACCTAAGCCGCTGAGGGAAGACACCAAAAACAATGAGAACTACGAACCTGCATCCTGTGAAAAGGAGACCCCAAACACAGTAAGTGAAGCAAAATGAGAAGACAGAGAAATATACAGCAGATGAAGGGGCAAGGTAAAAACCCACCACACCAAACAAATGAAGAGGAAATAGGCAGTCTACCTGAAAAAGAATTCAGAGTAATGATAGTAAAGATGATCCAAAATCTTGGAAATAGAATGGAGAATATACAAGAAACGTTTAACGAGGACCTAGAAGAACTAAACAGAAAACAAACTGATGAACAACACAATAAATGAAATTTAAAATTCTCTAGAAGGAATCAATAGCAGAACAATTGAGGCAGGAGAATGGATAAGTGACCTGGAAGATAAAATAGTGGAAATAACTACCACAGAGCAGAATAAAGAAAAAAGAATGAAAAGAATTGAGGACACTCTCAGAGAACTCTGGGACAACATTAAATGCACCAACATTCGAATTATAGGGGTCCCAGAATCGGAAGAGAAAAAGAAAGGGACTGAGAAAACATTTGAAGAGATTATAGTTGAAAACTTCCCTAATATGGGAAAGGAAATAGTTAATCAAAGCTGGGAAGAGCAGAGAGTCCCATACAGGATAAATCCAACGAGAAACATACCAAGACATATATTAATCAAACTATCAAAAATTAAACACACACAAAAAATATTAAATGCAGCAAGGGAAAAACAGCAAATAACATACAAGGGAATCCCCATAAGGTTAACAGCTGACCTATCAGCAGAAACTCTGCAAGCCAGAGGGTAGTGGCAGGACATATTTAAAGTGATGAAAGGGAAAAACCTACAACCAAGATTACTCTACCCATCAAGGATCCCCCGTATTTAGCTGTACTTTCCAATTTTTATCAATGAACGTGTATTATTTTACAAGTCAGAAAAATGGATACTCACTGATACTGCAAGAAGGCTAGGCAAATGGCTCTGAAAAGTCATCTGTGCACTGTTTGGTCATGAACAGGGTATTGCAGACATAGAAGTTCAGTCTAGACTGAAGGAGGAACAGGGGAAGCTGAGACAGCTCCTGAAGGAAACAGTGTGGTGTTGTAATTCCTGCCCTGGGACTCGGGGCACTTGACTTCTTCTAACAGATCTAACTGTACTCACTCCAGTAAAATCATGCTGACGGCATCCCCAGCTGTGGAGCTTCCAAATAAAATCTTTTCAGATAAACAGCAAACACTTCCGTTGCATAAGTGTGCCCCAAATATTGCATGGGTTACACTTAAACAAAACATGCATTTGGGTTTTATCTGAAATTGATATTTAACAGAGCATTGTGTATTTTTATTTGCTAAACCTGGCAACGCTGTCAGCAGTGAATGTGGTGAGAGGCTCTGGGACCCCCAGGAAGCCTGCAAGGATGGGTGAGCCATCAGGATCCAGGGACAGGACTTCATGGAAGAACTCAGCTCCATGGTTTCCTTAATGGAGGCTGAAGGGGAGGAAATTCTGAAATCAGGAGCACTCCCAATTTAGGCTGTTCTGTGCTTGTGCCTAACAATAATAAATAAGTCAGAGGAACAAAGTAAGTCGGAAGAGTGGGAATCTTTTATCTGAGCCACCTTCTACTGTGTCCTTAGGCTACATTTCTTTGCTGTCACACTACAATATGAAAACCACTTCCTTTGCTGGCCATGAGGAATGATGAAGGGGGGAAGGGTGGCGTGGATTGTGGGGAGATGGGCAATGCAAAAGGGCTTAGGGTTTACTGAGAGAACTTCTAGTTAAATCTGGAGAGGAATTTCCTTCCTTTCTTATGGCTAAACCTGGATGAATCACAAATTCCTAGTGATAGCACGTATTTCAGCGGACACTTCTTGCCTGAAGGGTCTTTAAAGAGTCCTCTTTCCTGAGGTTGTGGAGGGGAGTAATTTAACTCTGACATCCATTGCAATTCTATTTTCTGGGCAGGATGTGCCAGGATGAGGACCATGAGCCTTGGATTTGCATCTCTGTCCCTCGTGTGCTAACCATGACTTGAGCAGTAATTTAACCTCTTTGGGCATCACATTCTCTCTTTGTAAAACAGCAGGCTCTCAGTCAGAATTAGTCTCCCCTCCCTTTTCATTCTTGCCAGTCATTAGTCCTTCCAGACCCTCCCTTCCGCAACAGGAAACACATTTACCCAGTCCCACTTTCCTGCTGTCCCACCACCCAATACTCTCTGAACGCTTTCTCTCTGTCCCTTCCCCACTCATGCCCTCCTCTACTGCCACCTCTCCTTGTGTCCACTGGCCTTTGGCTGAGAGCATTCCGCCTCTTCCTGCCTGCGGAGGTCAGCTCTTTGCTGGATGCGAGGGAGTGGCTGGCACTTGCAATGGCCCAGGAGTGCCAGGAGGGTGTTACAATGCAGTCAGTGCTGGATCAAGAGCAGAACCCAGACGACGAAAGGATTGTCTCATGAACACTTTTTATATGACAAGAGTGAGTGAGCAGGAAGCTTACAGCAACCATTAGTGTGCAATGAAGCAATTCCAAAGATGATGTGTTTCAGCAATTTAGTATCTACAAAACCCTCCGCCTGAGGGAAGCCATAATCTTGCCCTGCATGTGCGTGTGTTTGTGAGCACGCACATGCACGCGCAATTATACACATTTCAGAAACTCCAAGAATCTTCATTTGGATCTAGGAATTACATGGGGTCCTGAGCTCCAAGCCATATCACGGAGTTCCCTGATCATTGCCTTCCCGGAAGGCCACAGAATATCCATTCTTGTTCCCAGGATGCTACTCCCAGAGTTTGCCCTCTGGCCAGGCTCTGGGAGGGATATAATTACATCCCAGATGTTCAAAGCATTCTGGCAAGAGCTGTACCACCCTGTTAGTTTAAGTAGAAACGATCCCCGTTCTCATCACCACCCCATCATCATTTTGTAAAGAGGCCAGCCCCAGAGAATGCTTTCATTATCTAATCATCTTAACTTCCATAATTATTTCCCTAAAAGGACAATTAGCAGATACACCTCTGGGATTTAAAATATATAGATAGCACAGCCTAATACAAAAAGTGTATCACAAAAGGGAGAAGAGACTAAAACACAGAAGAAAAGAGAGATGAAAAGATGGGGGAGAAGACAGAGGTGGGAAAATAAAAGGAGCAACGCAGGAGAAAGGGGAAATGAACAGAAAGGAGAAGGGCAGAGAGAGGACCGGGAAGAGGTAAGGAGAGAGAGGGAGGTGCTGGCAGAAAAAGTGGTACAGCTGGTGAAAATGAGCATCAGCACCCCTCCATCCTAGCAGCCTGAGTGCCTCTCCTCCTGACCACGTGTTGGTCAGAGAATCCATCAAAAGTCACTGCAACCAGGATCTCCAATCCAGAGAATTGCTCCAGCTCCACACTTCTGGCGTGGCTGTCCCAGTTCTCTCCCGGCTCTCTCCCATTGCCTAAACCCAGGGCCACCCTCACTGCCTCATCCTCCAGGTTGACAACGTATCTGCTGATAAGCACGCTGCTTCCTAGGCATCACCCTTGGCTCCAGGGACCAGAGCTTCTAGAGAAGTGACTCCCCCTCCAGTGCCCTGGCCAGGCTTCTGGACAGACGTTGTGCCTTAGGCTGAGCCCTGTCCTGGGATGCTCCTTGTCTGGGAGTGGGCATGAGACAACAGACCCCTCTCACTCCTCCGTCTACCATCCCTGGAATGTATGGAGGTGCCATTAAGAGCTAACTTGGAGAACTGGAGGCTCTGTGGCAGCATTACAGTTTCTCACCTCCTGCAGGTATCACAAGGCAGGTATGGTGAGGACCAAGCCCAGAGTCTGACAGTCGGGGCTGTAGCGTCCCAGCACCAATTAGTTCTCAAACCTGCCAGACCTTGGACGTAAGGTAAGGGCGCTGGTGGAGAAGTAGCAGCTCTCTGAAATACAGAATGGGGAACTTTGAACACATACCGACAAGGCTGACAAATTTGATCCCCCAAATTCCCCTGCACCTTCCTGGCTCTTCAGGATGGGGTGGAAACAACGCTATTGCTCCTGGCCTCAAGTACATGCACTGTCCGTTACACCCTGCCCATGCCTTTGTACCTAGTCCTTTTCTAAATTAACCCTCTTTACATTATTCCCATCTGAGTGTGCCAGCTGTTTCCTCTGGGCCCATACTGATACAATGTTAATAAATGTTAAGAGGGGAAAGGAGTTCTATGGCCAAATAAGGTTGGGAAAGTCCAGTTAAATGGAACCAGGCTTTCCAAATGCAAGTGATAGCCAAATAATGTTCTAAGATATCAATGTGCTTTTCATTCTCATTACTGTAGGAGACTCAAAAGGGCTGGGCTGTCTTGTCTCCCAGCCCTCAACCAAGAAGTTGGCTAACCTTTTCCTGAGTCTGGTCTCCAGTGCCTCACAGTGGGAGTGGGGTTAACAGCATATTAGGTCTTAGAGCCAAAATAATGGACACTGATACCAAACACCTGAATGACAAACCCCAATTGAGATGTAGTTCAAGAAGTGGAGACCAACAAAAGGGGAAGGGAAGGATCTCCAGGCCCAAAATGAAGAAAATAAAAAACAAAGATGAAAAATAAGAAATAAATTTAGAAGATAATCCAAGTTCAATAATTATGTAATAGACATTCCAGAAAAAAAAAAGAAGAAGAAAACCATCCAATATGTGCTACAAAAACGTTTCCCATGAACTGAAATATATGAGTCCCCTGACTGAAATGACTCTCTGATTGCCCAACAAAGTTAATGAATAAAGACCTCACATCTAGACTCCTCATCATGAAATTTTAGAACAACACGGGTAAAGATAACTTCTTAAATGCTTCCAGACAGGAAAAATGTCACATCCAAAGACATGAAACATGAATCACAATTGAATTCTCAATAACCACGTAGGACGTTAGAAGGCAAAATTCTGAGGGAAATTTATTTTCAACCTAGAATTAAATTCCCAACTGAACTATGACTCAAGTATGAGGATAGAATAAAGATACTTTTAGACCAACAAGACACATTCAGGCTTTTCAGGAAGCAACTAGATAGGTAGTAGAAGATATGAGGAAGAAAGCCAAAAAAGAGAAGAACATGGATCCCAGGAAACAGGGCTCCAGACAGGAGAATGGGAAGGTATATCCTAAGAAGATAGAGAAAATGAGTCCCAGACTGCACCTTTGTAACAGTCCCAGAGAGCAGCTGATCCAGAAGGGAACAGTCAGGCTGCTGGCTCCAAGGAAGGATGGCATTTAAAAGAGAATCAAGCTGTTGTAAAACCTGATGTGAGCATACAAGAAAGGAAATGCAATTATGGTATGCTACTTGGCTCAGCAGTACACTGATTCATGTACTATAACCATGTAAATACTGAATATTGGCTCAAACAAAATTTGTGATATAACTGCATTGTTAGGATGGCAGAAATGGTGCAAAGACAGCTAGTGTCGTTTCGCACAGTAAGAATGTGCACTCCTAACTGCCAAGAGAGGGGCAAAGTAGGCATCTTCCCTAAAAATACGTCTAACTACAGAAAACCTTTGTGGTCAGGAATCCTGTGGGGCTGATGTTCCATGGAATATCAGTGAAGGATTTTGTCCACCACGCTCTGATTCCCTCAACACAGGAGCTTGCAACGTGGTAGAGACCCAGCAACCAAGGCTCACAGTTCTTGGGCATGGCACAACTTAACTTTACCTCTGAAATCCCAACATTGTTCTCTCAGACCACAGCTTCCCATCAGGTCAAGTAATTCCATGAGTTATATGGCTCACTTAACACTTGTTCAATTGTAAAAGTTAAGCTTGTTCATGTCTTTTTAAAGTGTATAATGATGCTGTAACAGTACTATTGTAATTAGAGTCCATTCAATGTGCTTTAAATATGATGTGGCAGTTTTTGTTTTTTGGGTTTTTTTTAACATCTTTATTGGAATATAACTGTTTTACAATGGTGTGTTAGTTTCTGCTGTATAACAAAGTGAATCAGCTATACATATACGTATATCCCCATTTCTCCTCCCTCTTGTGTCTCCCTCCCACCCTCCCTATCCCACCCCTCTAGGTGGTCACAAAGCACCGAGTTGATCTCCCTGTGCTATGCGGCTGCTTTCCACTAGCTATCTATTTTATGTTTGGTAGTGTATATATGTCCATACCACTCTCTCACTTCAGCCCAGCTTACCCTTCCCCCTCCCTGTGTGTTCAAGTCCATTCTCAACGTCTGCATCTTTATTCCTGTCCTGCACCTAGGTTCTTTAGAACCACTTTTTTTTTTTTTTTTTTTAGATTCCATATATGTGTTAGCATATGGTATTTGTTTTTCTCTTTCTTACTTCACTCTGTATGACAAACTCTAGGTCCATCCACCTCACTACAAATAACTCAATTTCGTTTCTTTCTCTGGCTGAGTAATATTCCATTGTATATATGTGCCACATCTTCTTTATCCATTCATCTGTTGATGGACACTTAGGTTGCTTCCATGTCCTGGCTATGGTAAACAATGTTGCAATGAACATTTTGGTACATGACTCTTTTTGAATTACGGTTTTCTCAGGGTATATGCCCAGCAGTGGGATTGCTGGGTCGTATGGTGGTTCTATTCTTAGTTTTTTAAGGAACCTCCATACTGTTCTCCATAGTGGCTGTATCAATTTACATTCCCACCAACAGTGCAAGAGGGTTCCCTTTTCTCCACACCCTTTTCAGCATTTATTGTTTGTAGATTTTTTGATGATGGCCATTCTGACCAGTGTGAGATGATATCTCATTGTAGTTTTGATTTGCATTTCTCTAACGATTAATGATGTTGAGCATTCTTTCATGTGTCTGTTGGCAATCTGTATATCTTCTTTGGAGAAATGTCTATTTAGGTCTTCTGCCCACTTTTGTATTGGGTTGTTTGTTTTTTTGATATTGAGCTGCATGAGCTGCTTGTAAATTTTGGAGATTAATCCTTTGTCAGTTGCTTCATTTGCAAATATTTTCTCCCATTCTGAGGGTTGCCTCTTTGTTTTGTTTATGGTTTCCTTTGCTGTGCAAAAGCTTTTAAGTTTCATTAGGTCCCATTTGTTTATTTGTGTTTTTATTTCCATTTCTCTAGGGGCTGGGTCAAAAAGGATCTTGCTGTGATTTATGTCATAGAGTGTTCTGCCTATGTTTTCCTCTAAGAGTTTGATGGTGTCTGGCCTTACATTTAGGTCTTTAATCCATTTTGAGTTTATTTTTGTGTATGGTATTAGGGAGTGTTCTAATTTCATTCTTTTACATGTAGCTGTTCAGTTTTCCCAGCACCACTTACTTAAGAGGCTGTCTTTTCTCCACCGTATATTCTTGCCTCCTTTATCAAAGATAAGGTGACCATATGTGCATGGGCTTATCTCTGGGCTTTCTATTCTGTTCCATTGATCTATATTTCTGTTTCTGTGCCAGTACCATACTGTCTTGATTACTGTGGCTTTGTAGTATAGTCTGAAGTGAGGGAGCCTGATTCTTCCAGCTCCGTTTTTCTTTCTAAAGATTGCTTTGGCTACTTGGGGTCTTTTGTGTTTCCATACAAATTGTGAAATTTTTTGTTCTAGTTCTGTGAAAAATGCCAGTGGTAGTTTGATAGGGATTGCATTGAACCTGTAGATTGCTTTGGGTAGTAGAGTCATTTTCACAATGTTGATTCTTCCAATCCAAGAACATGGTACATCTCCATCTATTTGTATCATCTTTAATTTCTTTCATCAGTGTCTTATAATTTTCTGCATACAGGTCTTTTGTCTCCTTAGGTAGGTTTATTCCTAGATATTTTATTCTTTTTGTTGCAGTGGTAAATGGGAGTATTTTCTTAATTTCACTTTCATATTTTTCATCATTAGTGTATAGGAATGTGAGAGATTTCTGTGCATGAATTTTGTATCCTGCTACTTTACCAAATTCATTGATTAGCTCTAGTAGTTTTCTGGTAGCATCTTGAGGATTCTCTATGTATAGTATCATGTCATCTGCAAACAGTGACAGCTTTACTTTTTCTTTTCTGATTTGGATTCTTTTATTTCTTTTTCTTCTCTGATTGCTGTGACTAAAACTTCCAAAACTATGTTTAATAATAGTGGTGAGAGTGGCAATCTTGTCTTGTTCCTGATCTTAGAGGAAATGGTTTCAGTTTTTCACCATTGAGGACGATGTTGGCTGTGGGTTTGTCATATATGGCCTTTATTATGCTGAGGAAAGTTCCCAGTATGCCTACTTTCTGCAGGGTTTTTATCATAAATGGGTGTTGAATTTTGTCGAAAGCTTTCTCTGGATCTATTGAGATGATCATATGGTTTTTCTCCTTCAATTTGTTAATATGGTGTATCACATAGATTGATTTGCATACATTGAAGAATCCTTGCATTCCTGGGATAAACCCTACTTGATCTTGGTGTATGATCCTTTTAATGTGCTGTTGGATTCTGTTTGCTAGTATTTTGTTGAGGATTTTTGCAACTATGTTCATCAGTGATATTGGCCTGTAGTTTTCTTTCTTTGTGACATCTTTGTCTGGTTTTCATATCAGAGTGATGGTGGCCTCATAGAATGAGTTTGGGAGTGTTGGCAGTTTATTTTTAAGATACATCTATATGTATGTGTGTGTTTACCTGTGTATGATTACAATATGCAAATAATTATGTCCTTTGCAACTGGTAAACTAATGATGAAAATTTACTTGTCAACTTAATAATATATGAAGGAGTATTTTTAAAAGCAGCTTTCCTGCTCCCTTAACTCCATTATACCTGCTTTTCAACCTCAGTGATACCTGGTTCTTTGGAACTGTGTCTTCTCCAAGCATCTTCTCTTGCCTTTCCTACACACTCTAGAATTCAGGTCAAGAGCTTCAGGTATCCCTACATCAGACTCCTTAATTTTTTTCTCACACTCACATTCCTCTGTCACAGCTGCCCTAAAAACTCCTTTCTCTACAACTGCATCTAGGCATCTGAACAAGGCTAGAAAAATGATAAAACCATGGGAGTTGGAGGTTTGTTGATATATTCTAGTCTCAAGTGGGTTCAAAGCACACACAGGAGTCTTTTTATTTGTCTGTGTCTGCATCCTTTCCCATTCACAATCTTCCCTGATCTCTTTAAACTTGTAGCCTCTTCCCTCCTCCTACTTCATAGTGGAAGAGGTATCTGCCTTCAGGTTCAAAGTCAATCTCTCCACCCGTGCACTTGTTCTCACCTATTCTTACCTCCATCAATGGCACTCATTCATTCACATCATGAGCTACTCCTCTCCACTTACTCCTTCACCTCAAGCCTTAAAAAATCTATGTCACTTGTAATTATTACCTTATCTCTCTCCTATTCTATTCTGAGCTTCTTAGGGGAAAAGAAAGTCTGCACTGTGCCCCCACTTTCTGATCTCATATTCACTCTTTAATGTAAATATGTTGTAATATTTTTCTGCCCCCTTCATGCCAGGGAAGTTATTCTTGCCAAGGACACCTCCCAACTACCAAGTGAAATGGATGTTTCTTAGCTTTTAAATAACTTTATTCTTTGGTGCATTTGGAATTCTCGACAGAGAATTCCTTCCTTTCTCTCTCTCTCTATGGCCACACCCTTCCCTGCTTCTTTCTCCTTCCTCTTTGACAATTCATTCGCTCACCCAGAAAACGTTTACTGAGCACCTCTACCATGCATGTCTGGACACAGGAGCTTACAGTCCGGTGGAGGAAGGCAGTCGGGGAGACCAGAGCACTCTGTAAAGTGCTACAAGGACAGTGCTGGAAGTTTAGGTGTCAGAGGAGGCACAAAAGAAGGGAATTGTCATTACATTTAGGAGGGAATTCTTCAGAAGGGAGCTGAAATATGACAGAGCATTTGCCAGAAAGACAAGGGGAGGCATGCCATCCTGGCAGAGGAGCTGAGGAAGTGCAGGCTGGAGGCCTGCAGGGGCCTGGGCCCCCGGCCCCCCGTGAGTCATGTGGGGTGGCTGGGGATAAGAGCAGGGGCTGCTCATCACTAGGACCTCTTCCTCCACCCACTCCCTAAAGTTGCCGTCACCATAGTCTCTCCCTTGTCTCTGACTCCTTCCTCCTCAGAACCCTCTCACTGAGTGGTCTCGGGTCCATCCCCACCTATATGCACAAAATAAAACCTCATCCTCCTCCTGTATCCTTGTTGTTGTTGATAGTGTACTCATCCCCCAAGGGACCAAAGATGGAAGCCTGGGGGTCATTCTTGACTCCCGCCTGTCCTTCCCCTCCCCCCAGCAATACCCGGGTCCCGTCAATGCCACCCCCACATCCCTCTGCCTTCCACTCCCCATGGCCACCACCATGGCCAGGCTCTCAGCTTCTCCAAAGAGCTATCATGAGGGCCTCCTAACTGGTCACCCTGCCTCAAATCTCATCCTCCCTCTTCATGCGGGCCCCTCAGTTGACCTTTCTAAAACAGACAGGATGGTGACTCATCCCCGTACTTCCTGTCACCACTGCAGGCCTCCTCATACCCTCCAAGAGATCCCCCCAACCACAGAGCAGAGCAAACACACTCCCGCTTAGGGGGTCGGCCAGGACTCCAGCCGAGGGGACTTCTTCCCCGAGGATGTTCAAGTAAAATTAATGTCTTAGAAAGATTGCTCTGTATCCATTTCTCTTGGGGCTTTAGCTGTCCTTTGTTTTACCGCCTTGAGCCACCATCTACATGCCTTCCCCTGACTGAGGAGCAGAAATGCCAGCCCCCTGGCCTGGCACATATACCTGTCTCAGCCTGTCCCATGCCTGGCTCTCCAGAACGAGCTCTTACCTCTCCCCACCTCACATTCTGTCCCAGCATTACCCTCTCTGTATCCTCAGATACAGCACAGGGCCTGTGCAGAAAAAAAAAATTAACTAATTATACTCCGGTTCAGAAACTGTCTTCAACCAGAAGTCCCCTCTTGCTTTAAAACCTCAGGGCTCCCAGATTGCAGTGGACTCGTAGAAAACTCATTATGCTGCATTGTTATTTTTATTAAGTAATAAAGTTACCACTCTTTATAAAGCACACATGTTCATTATTTTAAAAGCAAGCAATAGAAAACTAATAAGGACCTACTGTATAACACAGGGAACTCTACTCAATATTCTGTAATAACCTATATGGGAAAAGAAATCTGAAAAAGAATGGATACACTTACATGTATAACTGAATCACTTTGCTGTACACCTGAAACCAACACAACATTGTAAGTCAACTAATCTCCAATAAAAATTTTTTAGAAAAAGAAAAAGAACAATATAAAGAATGCAACAAGTTTATCAAAATCCCACCACTACCTAGAAATAACCAATGTTGACACATAAACCCCACTGTGTGCATGTAGCTTTGTGGTCATTTGTATGTCTGTCTCCAACACAAAGCAGGAACTTCTCCAGGGTCCCCAGCACCTGTGGGATGCTTGACTGTGATGGAGAAAGGAAGGGGATCCCCAACTCACGTCCTCCGGGAACAGGAGTCCACCCCTCCTGCATGAGCCTCCCTGCTTCGCTGACCATTGGCTCTTAGCTCCAAAACAAAGGCTCCTCCAGTCCTCCAGCTCTCCCCTCCCCCATCACCCACCTTCACCACCTATTCCTAACCTTCTGCTCTGGGGTAGAGACTTGTCAGGCGAGACTCTGGAGGCCCTTCTAATTACAGGGGAATTGACAGGGCGGGGTGGAGAAATTTGTATTTTTAGCCATGGTGAAGAGAAAGGAGATCAAGAGAGGAAATTTTCTGTCGGAAATTTCCCAGCTCCTGCTCCTGAACTCAGCGGGTTCCCAGGGTCTTGAACTTGCAAAGTTTTGGAATGAGAGAGAGCAAGAAAAAGCTATGGGAAGGGCTGATGGGAGGGGAGGAAAATGGTTAACACTGCTGTCAGACCATCGGTTTGGGAGAGGTTTACAAAACAATGAAATGTGTTTACTGTTCAATGTTGGAAAGCTAACAAGAAATAGATACAGAGGCAGCATGACGCTAACTGCCTTTGACACTGGTGATGGCCCTTTGGTTGGAACAAATTCACCCAGTGCCGAAACAGATTATTTCATGTGTCCTTGTCTTGAGAGCCAACCTTTGCAAATATTCTAATGCCCAAATTGGCTAATCTGTCCACTTATTGATTTATTTGAAGGCAGATTTGTGTGGAGAAGCAGCTGGCAGGAAGGACCCTGCAACAATGCAGGGGCTGAAGGTAGGGAGGATGAGGTGGCTAATGGGAATCACACCCGGCTCCAGGCCCTTGGGTCAGGTGAGGCATGGCCCCCAAGGGCCATCTTGGGCCAATGACTCATTCTACACAAGGAGAGAGGAAGTGTTACCCACACTTTATAGAAACTGAGGCATGCGGACATGATGTAGCTGTCACGTGGCCGAGGTGGAATTTTGGCTGAAAGCCCGTGCACCCCTCACTGCCTAACCCTTTCACTATGTCCTGCTCCTTGAGAAAGGAAATCAAAACCTCTTCCTTTTGGCAACCTGAGTCAACCTCTCAGTCCACGTGGGCCTGAAGAACTACCCTGCAGACATGCTCTCCTCTTGCCCAGCTTTACTACTGGCACAGGGGTCCATATTCAGGGGTACAGGGATTAGGTTAACTCTGCTTCTTGAAATGAGTGCTTATTTATGTTTTCTGAGCAATGGATATTTTTTAAATGTTTCAAATATATTTTTGAAAATAGGTAGCATTAATATAGTTCAGGGATACCAATTCCCATTGACTGGTTATAGCTGCCTGGGTTAAGCTCTGAGCTGAGATGGGTTCTAAGGCCAAGTCCAGGTTTAGTGGGAAAGAGTCCGGAGGTTAATGCATAGTTGCTTTCTATACATACAGTAGAGTCATAAGCACATTTAATTCACTCAAATGAAATCATTCGGGCTCTGTACAAATGAAAAGAGAAAGAAAGAGGAATTTTTAAAGTGTGGGTGATTCTACCCATCTTTACAGTCAATTAGCACATGCCCACACTGAGGGGAGCAATGTGCTGTCAGCACCCTCCTGCATCCCCTGGTGTGAGCATCTCACAACACTCGGTAGAATTCTGGTGAAATACCAAGTATTTTCATACAATAAACTCCCAAATGAAAACTAAATACTTCATCCACACTGTCCTGTTCAAACACTGGAGGAAATTCTTAAAAGGCTTGATGTTTCCAACACAGAGCCTTCCTCAGGGATTCTCCAGGTTAATTTCATTTATATATAGTTTCATATGGAACCCATCACTCACATCAGATCACATATGCACTGCTTGCCATCCTGGTGGAATGAAGGCACACTGGCCTGGAATTTACAGCTGCCGGCTCTACCACTTACTACTTTTCCAATAACTTAGCAGTTTCCTAAACTGCCCTTCAGGCCTCATTGGAGATAGAAATCAGTACCACGAGGTATTCCCCAGAGCCAAGTGCTGAGAAAATGCTTCAGCTGTATTGTTCTTCCAAGTTCTTAAGTTTATTTTCCTACTCCTCCTACTAGCTAAGCCGACTTTGGCAAAGTGAGTCACCTTCCTGCATCTGTTTCCTTATCTTTAAAATGGGGCCAATAATCCATCATACGGTGGTTTCAAAGAAAAAACCCAATAAGATAATGTAGAGAAAGATATTTTGAATTTTAAAAAGCACTCTAAAAATGCATTTTTGCTTTGTTTGTTAGTGGTTTTCTGTTTGTGTTTTTAAGCTGATGTTGTTGTATATTAGAATGCAGACCTGATTCTGTCACTAGTGTACCTAAAATCCTTCTGCTAGAGACTGAACATTTGTGCCCCTACAGAATCCATACGTTGTAGCTCTAAATCCCAATGTGATGGTATTTGGAGGTGGTGTAGTTGGGGGTGATTAGGTTTAAATGAGGTCATAAGGGTGGGGTCTCCATGATGAGATTAGTGCCTTTATAGGAAAAGGAAGAGACTTGAGATCTCTCTCTCTCTCTCTCAGCTCCCAGTGCACACACCAAAGAAAGGCCATGTGAGGCCAGAACCAGGGAGAGGGCTCTCACAAAAAACCCAACTGTGCTGGCACCCTGATCTTGGACTTCAGCCTCAGCACTGTGAGAAATAAATGTTTGTTGTTTAAGCCAACCAGTTCATGGCATTTTTTACAGCAGCCGGATCTGACAAAGGCACCTTCACTGACTACCCATGCGCTTGGGGTAGAGACCACACTCCAGCCTAACACACAAGGCCCTTTGTCAACTGGCGTCAGTCTATCTTTTCAGGCTCACCGCCTCTCCCCCCGCGTTCCCATAAACACATGCCTAACTTCAGTTTCCCTAACAAGCCATGCTTTAAATAACTCTTTACCATCATGCGTGTTGTTCCCTCTGTTGGCAAATGATTCAGACTTCGAGAATCAATACAAAATCATTTCTCTGTGAGGCTGAATCAATTATTCTGTTGTCTATCCTTGTGCCTATTTCTATTGTAATGCTTATCGTAAATAAGTACCCTTATTTCTGAGTACTTAAATACCTTTCACTCCCAACTGATCGTGGGCGGCATGAGGAGCTCTCACTCCTTTAATTAGTGTCAACCCTTAGACAAGAGCTCAAGCAAATGATGGGTGGATGAATGAATGAATGAGGAATCCATTGGTTATGTGTTTATGACTATCTCCAGGCAATTTTGAAAGAGAGGAAAATATTGTTAATAGCAATTTTACATGGAGATTCTACTACATTTCCACTGAAAAAGGTAGTTTAGATATGATAAAGGAATAAAAACCTAAAGGTCTTGTTTTCTCTATCCACCCAACCTGTGTGTTGAGTTTCCTCCACATCCCCACTGTGAAGAGCAGGCTTGGAAAACCCCACGGGAACTGCTCTTTACAAAGAACACTAAGTGTAGAAACAAGGATAGAGACCATAGTGATCAAGTTGAAGCACCAAGTACTTTTGATGTTGTGCCATTTAAAAACCATTATTGGACTTACTGCTAACATGGTACCTAATCCAAGATCTTCCCATACCCTTTTTAAATGCCCACAAAGATGCTGAAAAATGAAAATGTATAACAAAGGAAACTAAGAGAACTTTACGGGAAAGTAAACAGATGTATACTGGGGGTGGGGGGGAACATAGCTAAGATTTACCTTATGAAATATCAAACTTCTGTGTCATGTGAAACAAAGACTCTTTTTTTAAAAATTTAGGATAACATTTTATACTTTCCCCACTGTCTGCCCTCTGACTCCAAGACTCAGAAACCCAGGTCTATGCCAAGCATAAATCTGAGGAACCATCCCTTGGTGCTGATCAGAGTTTTGGCTGGAGAACAGTTGCTTAATCTTTTGCTCCCTCCTACTGGCCTCCAATCTTAATCTCTACATCTTTTTACATGTCTTCAGCAAGAACCCTTAGAAATCACTTGTCAGAAGTAGAGGGCTGCTAGGAAATGAACTTTTTGATGTATGCCATCCATTCAGCTAATCAGAGAACAAGGCAGTGGCAGCAGGAGAAGATGTCTTATAGGTAAATTATTACTAGAGTTTGGCACTTAGACTAGAGAGAGGTTACAAGCACAAACCCAGCCAACAACTTTAGGTTTGGGAAAGTGAGTGTTAGAGATTTTGCCTCAAGTGAACAAAGAACAGGGAAACCTCTACACACAAACGTCTAACAAAAGAAGAATATACAGATTTTAATTTGCTTGAAGATGAATAAAGGAAAAATAATTCAATGAAAGAAAATTGCTGAACAAGAGAAATAGAACGTCATCTAAAACTCAGAGGAACAACGTACCTCTGAAGAAATGAGCACCTCCAGGCTTCAGGAAAAAAATTCTGGAAATTTGTATCCTCAGTAGAATGCAACAAGTGATTACCTGTTATGGAACAGAATGAAAAGAAGCTGAGATTTAAAAGACAACAGAATGGAAAGGGGGAATAAATAAACTATAGAAATAATTACAAATCTTCTAGCATTCTAATGGACTAGACCTGGTGGATTATAATAATCACCTTTTAAAGCATTTTTGAGTTCTCAAGAAAAGGAAATCTACGAGAGAGAGAGGGAGAAAGAGAGAATAGCTTGAGGTAAGGAACACTGAGACATATAAAGCCAGGATTTTTATGTAATTAAATTCTTATATCTGCATTAAGATCAAGAGACTAAACTTGCAACCTTATGCTAATTGGGAGAAACGAACATGAAGATCTTTTATTAAACTGAGGTCCTTCAAAGAGGCTGAAGTAGTCCTAGGGTAATAATGCTGCTTGCTTCCTAGTAGAAGTAAACACAAATCCTCCCTGAGTGAAAATAACCCCTTTAGAAGTTCTTAGTATTCCCACACATTAAGGTCAACCAAAGATAAACTGACACACACAAAAAAAATTTATCCAGTCCCACAAGGAAATAAGCTAGCATGATTAAGAATTAATAGAAATAAAATACAGCACGTTACAAAATATATTTGAGGACAACTAAAAAACTCTGATAAAAAAATCAAAAAAGAACTAACTAAATGGAGAGATATTCCATATTCATGGATAGAAAGACTCAATATTGTCAACATGTCAATTCCTTCCAACTTGATCTATAGATTCAATACAATTCCGATCAAGATTTCAGTTTTATAAATGTCAGTGAACTAATTCTAAGGAGACTGATACTACTTGACTTCAAGACTTAATATAAAACTACAGTAATCCAAAAAGTGTGGTATTGGTGAAAGAACAGACAAATACATCAATGCAACAAAATAGAGTCCAGAAATAGACACCCACAAATACAGTCAACTGGCCTTTGGCAAAGGAGCAAAGGCAATATGATGGAGAAACAACAGAAGTGTTGCTAGAATAACTGGACATCCATGCCAAAAAAAAGGAATCTAGACACAGACCTTACTCCATTCACAAAAATTAATTCAAAATAGATCATTACTTTAACGGTAAAGTGCAAAACTATAAAACCCCTAGAAGATAACATAGGAGGAAACCTAGATGACCTTGGATATGGCAATGCCTTTTGAGATACAATACCAAAGGCATGATCCATGAAAGAATCGATAAGCTGAACTTCATTAAAATGAAAAACTACTGCTTTGCAAAAAACAATAACAAGAGAATGAGCAGACAAGCCACAGACTGGGAGAAAATACTTGCAAAAGACACATCTGATAAAAGACTGTTATTGAAACTACTGTATATAAAGAACTCTTAAAGCTCAATAATAAGAAAACAAACAATTTGAATGAAAAAAAAGTAAGTCACACTGCACAATACTATTTTATAAAGCCATTAAACACTATATTGTTTTAAGATACATACTTGTGATAAACTGTTTCTTAAAAATAAAAGAATGACAAATATAAGTTAATGATGGAGGTTACCTGTGGGGATGAGGCAAGCAGAGGAAGTCCTTTAATGCTATGGTTAATATTGCAGTTCTTAAACTGGATGGTAGAGTCAGTTGTGAGTTCTCATTTTAATGTCATAATTCATAACTTACATAACATATGTTATATATACTTTATAATTTATATGCTATACAAAATTTTAAAACAAGAGAAATTGCAAGAAGTTTTCAAATACAGTGTCAGAATTAAACAAAGACAGAAAGTAATAAAGAGCTGTCCTGACTCTGCTAAAACAAAAACAGTGCTATGAAATATGCAATTCAGAAGCCTTTTCTAATAAATGGAAAAGCCCAAAGAAACAAATACGAAGAGAGGACACGTTATGAATACAGAAGACAGTGAATGGAAATAAACATAATTGGAGTTCTGGAAGGAAAAAAACAAATAAACAAAAAAATAAACAAAGAAGCAATAAGCAGAGACAAAATTGAAAAAAAACTTTCTTGATATGAAAAACAACTGGATTTGTCAGACCAAAAGGAGTCACTTACAATGAAGTTTAAAAAAAGAAAAGAAATGCTTTAGAGAAAATAGTTAATTACAAGAAAAAAACAAAGACTCATATAAAAATATAGTCAGGAAAAATAAAACAGCTCTCCTGAAACAAGATAGCAAACTAACTTCAGAATATACCTCCTAAATTTAAATGCCAAAGACAATGAAACAATAGTGACAGAGTTTTGAGAGAAAATAGTTACTACCTGAAAATTCTGTGTTAATTAACTTGTTGCTTACATGTGATGGCAACAGAAAATATTCTTAAATATACAAGAACACAAAAAATATAACACTCACAAAATCTTGAAGGAAATAAAAACTAGTCAAAGACAAAAAAGTTGAAGAAAAGAAATGAATAAAAATAAAGGACTCAACAATGAAGAAGTCATGCTATTAAATTAGAGGTAAATATTGAAATCATTAAGACAAAGAATCAAATGAAAATATCTGCTCCCAATGTAGTTATAAAACAAAAGGAAATGTCAAAAATAATTATAAAAAGAAGATATATAGGGGATGGAAAAAGATATTCCATGCGAATGGAAATCAAAAGAAAGCTGGAATAACAATACTCATATCAGACAAACTAGACTTTAAAATAAAGACTGTGACAAGAGGCAAGGAAAGACACTACATAATGATCAAGGGATCAATCCAAGAAGAAGATATAACAATTGTAAATATTTATGCACACAACATAGGAATACCTCAATACATAAGGCAAATGCTAACAGCCATTAAAGGGGAAATCAACGGTAACACAATAATAGTGGGGGACTGTAACACTCCACTTACACCAATGGATAGATTATACAGACAGAAAATTAATAAGGAAAAATAAGTCTTAAATAACACATTAGAGCAGATATATTTAATTGATATTTATAGGACATTCCATCCAAAAGCAGCAGAATACACTTTCTTCCAAAGTGCACACAGAATATTCTCCGGAATAGATCACATCTTGGATCACAAATCAAGCCTTGGTAAATTTAAGAAAATTGAAATTGTATCAAGCATCTTTTCTGACCACAACACTATGAGATTAGAAATCAATTACAGGAAAAAAACTGCAAAAAATACAAACACACAGAGGGTAAACAATATGCTACTAAATAACCAACAGATCACTGAAGAAATCAAAGAAGAAATCAAAAAATACCTAGAAAAAAATGACAACGAAAGCACAATGACCCAAAACCTATGGGACGCAGCAAAAACGGTTCTAAGAGGGAAGTTTATAACAATACAATCCTACCTCAAGAAATAAGAAAAATCTCAAATAAACAATCTAACCTTACACCTAAAGCAACTAGAGGAAGAAGAACAAACAAACCCCAAAGTTAGTAGAAGGAAAGAAGTCATATATATCAGAGCAGAAATAAATGAAATAGAAACGAAAAGAAAAACAAGAGCAAAGATCAATAAAACTAGAAGCTGGTTCTTTGAGAAGATAAACAAAATTGATAAACCTTTTAGCCATACTCATCAAGAAAAAAAGGGATAGGACTCGAACCAATAAAATTAGAAATGAAAAAGAAGATACAACTGAAACCACAGAAATACAAAGGATAATAAGAGACTACTACAAGCAACTATGCGCCAATAAAATGGACAACCTGGAAGAAATGGACAAATTCTTAGAAAAGTACAACCTTCCAAGACTGAACAAGGAAGAAATAGAAACTATTAACAGACCAATCACAAGTAATGAAAATGAAACTGTGATTAAAAATCTTCCAACAAACAAAAGTCCAGAACCAGATGGCTTCACAGGTGAAATCTATCAAACATTTAGAGAAGAGTTAACACCTATACTTCTCAAACTCTTCCAAAAAATTAGAGAGGGAGAAACACTCCGAAACTCATTCTATGAAGTCACCATTACACAGATACCAAAACCAGACAAAGATATCACAAAAAAAGAAAATTACAGGCCAATATCACTGATGAATATAGACGCAAAAATCCTCAACAAAAAACTAGCAAAAAGAATACAACAACACATTAAAAAGATCATACACCATGATCAAGTGGGATTTATTCCAGTGATGCAAGTATACTTTAATATATGCAATCAATCAATGTGATATACCATATTAACAAATTGAATAATAAAAACCATATGATCATCTCAATAGATAGAGAAAAAGCTTTTGACAAAATTCAAAACCCATTTATGATAAAAACTCTCCAGAAAGTAGGCATAGAGGGAATCTACCTCAACATAATAAAGGCCACATACGACAAACCCACAGCAAACATTATTCTCAATGGTGAAAAACTGAAAGCATTTTCTCTAAAATCAGGAAGAAGACAAGGGTGCCCACTTTTGCCATTATTATTTAACATAGTTGTGCCGGTCCTAGCCATGTCAATCAGAGAAGAAAAAAGAAATAAAAGGAATCCAAATTGGCAAGGAAGAAGTAAAACTGTCACTGTTTGCAGATGACATGATACTATACATAGAAAATCCTAAAGATTCAACCAGAAAACTACTAGAGCTAATCAGTGAATTTAGTAAAGTTGCAGGAAACAGAATTATTACACAGAAATCTCCTGCATTCCAATACACTAACACCAAAAGATCAGAAAGAGAAATTAAGGAAACAATCCCATTTACCACTGTAACAAAAAGAATAAAATACATAGGAATAAACCTACCTAAGGAGGCAAAAGACCTGTACACAGAAAACTATAAGATACTGATGAAAGAAATCAAAGACGACACAAACAGATGGAGAGATATACCATGTTCTTGGATTGGAAGAATCAATATTCTGAAAATGACTGCAATACCCAATGTAATCTACAGATTCAATGCAATCTCTATCAAATTACCAATGGCATTTTTCACAGAACTAGAAAAAATTTTTACAATTTGTATGGAAACACAAAAGAACCCGAATAGAAAAAGCAATCTTGAGAAACAAAAATGGAGCTGGAGGAATCAAGCTTCCTGACTTCATACTATACTACAAAGCTACAGTAATCAAGACTGTATGGTACCGGCACAAAAACAGAAATATAGATCAATGGAACAGAATAGAAAGCCCAGAGATAAACCCACACACCTATAGTCACCTAATCTATGACAAAGGGGGCCAGAATATACAACGGAGCAGAGAGAGCCTCTTCAATAAGTGGTGCTGGGAAAACTGGACAGCTACATGTAAAAGAATGAAATTAGAATGCTACCTAACACCATACACAAAAATAAACTCAAAATGGATTAAAGACCTAAATGTCGGCCAGACTCTATAATACTCTTAGAGGGAAGAGACCTTCAAGATGATGGAGGAGTAAGACGTGGAGATCACCTTCCTCCTCACAAATACATCAGAAATACATCTACATGTGGAACAACTCCTACAGAACACCTACTGAATGCTGGCAGAAGACCTCAGACCTCCCAAAAGGCAAGAAACTCCCCCATGTACCTGGGTAGGGCAAAAGAAAAAGAAAAAACAGAGACAAAAGAATAGAGACAGGACCTGCACCTCTGGGAGGGAGCTGTGAAGGAGGAAAAGTTTCCACACACTAGGAAGCCCCTTCACTGGCGGAGATGGGGGCGGCAGGGGGGAACTTTTGGAGCCACGGAGGAGAGCGCAACAATAGGGGTGCAGAGGGCAAAGTGGAGAGATTCCCGCACAGAGGATTGGTGCTGACCAGCACTCACCAGCCTGAGAGGCCTGTCTGCTCAACCACCGAGGACGGGTGGGGGCTGGGAGCTGAGGCTCCAGCTTCAGAGGTCAGATTCCAGGGAGAGGACTGGGGTTGGCTGTGTGAACACAGCCTGAAGGGGGCTAGTGCACCACAGCTAACTGGGAGGGTGTCCAGGAAAAAGTCTGGAACTGCCTAAGAGGCAAGAGACCATTGTTTCGGGGTGCGTGAGGAGAGGAGATTCAGAGCACCACCTAAACGAGCTCCAGAGATGGGCATGAGCCGCAGCTATCAACGTGGACAACAGTAACAGGCATGAAACCCTAAGGCTGCTGCTGCAGCCACCAAGAAGCCTGTGTGCAAGCACAGGGCACTATCCACACCTCACCTCCTGAGAGCCTGTGCAGCACACTGCTGCCAGGGTCCCATGATCCAGGGCCAACTTCCCCAGGAGAACACACGGCGCGCCTCAGGCTGTTGCAATGTAACGCCGGCCTCTACCACCACAGGCTCACCCCGCGTTCCTTACTCCCCCATTCTCCTGGCCTGAGTAAGCCAGAGCCCCCTAATCAGCTGCTCCTTTAACCCCGTCCTGTCCGAGCAAAGAACAGATGCCCTCAGGCAACCTACATGCAGAGATAGGGCCAAACCCAAAGCTGAACCCCTGAAGCTGTGCAAACAAAGAATAGAAAGGGATATTTCTCCCAGCAGCCTCAGGAGTAGCAGATTAAATTTCCACAGTCAACTAGATGTACCCTGCATCTGTGGAATACCTGAATAGAAAACGAATCATCCCAAAATTGAGGTGGTGGATTTTGAGAGCAACTGTAGACTGGGGGTTTGCTTTCTGCATCTAATTTATTTATGGTTTTATGTTTATCTTAGTAGAGTATTTACAGTTTATTATCATTGGTAGATTTGTTTATTTGGTGGCTCTCTTCCTCTTTCTTTTTTATATATAGATTTTTTTTTCTTTTTCTCTTTTTGTGAGTGTGTATATGTATGCTTCTTTGTGTGATTTTGTCTGAGTAGCTTTGCTTTTACCACTTGGCCTAGTGTACTGTCTGTCCATTTTTATTTTTTATTTATTTTTTTTTTAATATAGATTTTTAGTGCTTGTTATCATTTGTGGATTTGGTTTTTTGGTTTGGTTGCTCTCTTCTTTCCTTCTTTCTTTTATATTACTTTTTAATTTTTTTATTTTTTATTTTAATAATTTTATTATTTCTTTCTTTCTTTCTTTCTATTTTTCTAACTTTTCTTCTGAGCCATGTGGTGGACAGGGTCTTGGTGCTCTGGCCAGGTGTCAGGCCTGTGCCTCTGAGGTTGGAGAGCCGAGTTCAGGACATTGCTCCACCAGAGACCTCACAGCACCATGTAATATCAACTGGCGAGAGCTCTCCAAGAGATCTCCATCTCAACGCTAAGACCCAGGTCCACTCAACGACCAGCAAGCTACACTTCTGGACACCCTATGCCAAACAACTAGCAAGACAGGAACACAACCCCACCCATTAGCAGAGAGGATGCATAAAATCATAATACGGTCACAGACAGCCCAAAAGACACGACCAGATACGGACCTGCACACTAGAAAGACAAGATCCAGCCTCATCTACCAGAACACAGGCACTAGTCCCCTCCACCAGGAAGCCTACACAACCCAGTGAACCAATCTTAGCCACTGGGGGCAGTCATCAAAAACAACGGGAACTATGAACCTGCAGCCTGTGAAAAGGAGACCCCAAACACAGTAAGTTAAGCAAAATGAGAAGACAGAGAAACACACAGCAGATGAAGGAGCAAGGCAAAAACCCACCAGAGATTATAGGTGAAAACTTCCCTAATACTGGAAAGGAAATAGTCAATCAAGTCCAGGAAGCGCAGAGAGTCCCATACAGGATAAATCCAATGACAAACACACTAAGATGCATAATAATCAATCTATCAAAAATTAAATACAAAGAAAAAATATTAAAAGCAGCAAGGGAAAAACAACAAATAACATACAAGGGAATCCACATATGATTAACATCTGATCTTTCAGCAGAAACTCTGCAAGCCAGAAGAGAGTGGCAGGACATATTTAAAGAGATGAAAGGGAAAAAAATACAACCAAAATTACTCTACCCAGCAAGAATCTCATTCAGATTCAACGGAGAAATTAAAACCTTTACAGACAAGCAAAAGTTAAGAGAATTCAGCAACACCAAAACAGCTTTACAACAAATGCTAGAGGAACTTCTCTAGGCAGGAAACACAAGAGAAGGAAAAGATCTACAATAACAAACACAAAACAATTAAGAAAATGGTAGTAGGAACATACATATCAATAACTACCTTAAATGTAAATGGATTAAATGCTCCAACCAAAAGACACAAACTGGCTGAATGGATACAAAAAGAAGACCTGTATATATGCTGTCTACAAGAGACCCACTTCAGACCTAGGGACACATACAGGTAGAAATTGAGGGTATGGAAAAAGATATTTCATGCAAATGGAAATCAAAAGAAAGCTGGTGTAGCAATTCTCATATCAGACAAAATAGACTTTAAAATAAAGACTATTACAAGAGACAAAGAAGGACACTACATAATGATCAAGGGATCAATCGAAGCAGATATAACAATTGTAAATATTTATGCACCAACATAGGAGCACCTCAATACATAAGGCAAATACTAACAGCCATAAAAGGGGAAATCGACAGTAACACAATCATAGTAGGGGACTTTAACACCCCACTTTCACCAATGGACAGATCATCCAAAATGAAAATAAATAAGGAAACACAAGCTTTAAATGATACATTAAACAAGATGGACTTAATTGATATTTATAGGACATTCCACCCAAAAAACAACAGAATACACATTTTTCTCAAGTGCTCATGGAACATTCTCCAGGATAGATCATATCTTGGGTCACAAATCAAGCCTTGGTAAATTTAAGAAAATTGAAATCCTATCAAGTATCTTTTCCGACCACAGCGCTATGAGACTACATATCAATTACAGGAAAGGATCTGTAAAAAATAAAAACACATGGAGGCTACACAATACACTACTTAATAACAAAGTGATCACTGAAGAAATCAAAGGGGAAATCAAAAAATGCCTAGAAACAAATGACAGTGAAAACACAACAACCCAAAACCTATGGGATGCAGCAAAAGCAGTTCTAAGAGGGAAGTTTATAGCAATACAAGCCTACATCAAGAAACAGGAAACATCTCGAATAAACAACCTAAACTTGCACCTAAAGCAATTAGAGAAAGAAGAACAAAAAATAAACCCAAAGTTATCAGAAAGAAAGAAATCATAAAGACCATATCAGAAATAAATGAAAGAGAAATGAAGGAAACAATAGCAATGATCAATAAAACTAAAAGCTGGTTCTTCGAGAAGATAAACAAAATTGATAAACCATTAACCAGACTTATCAAGAAAAAAAGGGAGAAGACTTAAATCAATAGAATTAGAAATGAAAAAGGAGAAGTAACTACTGACACTGCAGCAATACAAAGGATCATGAGAGATTCCAATAAGCAAATTTATGCCAATAAAATGGACAACATGGAAGAAATGGACAAATTCTTAGAAAAGCATACCTTCTGAGACTGAACCAGGAAGAAATAGAAAATATTAACAGGCCAATCACAAGCACTGAAATTGAGACCGTGATTAAAAATCTTCCAACAAAGAAAAGCCCAGGGCCAGATGGCTTCACAGGCGATTTCTATCAAACATTTAGAGAAGAGCTAACACCTATCCTTCTTAACTTCTTCCAAAGTATAGAAGGTGGAGGAACACTCCCAATCTCATTCTACGAGGCCACCATCACCCTGATACCAAAACCAGAAAAAGATGCCACAAAGAAAGAAAACTACAGTCCAATATCACTGATGAACATAGATGCAAAAATCCTCAACAAAATACTAGCAAACAGAATCCAACAGTACATGAAAAAGATCATACACCATGATCAAGTGGGGTTTATCCCAGGAATGCAAGGATTCTTCAATATATGCAAATCAATCAACGTGATACATCATATTAACAAATTGAAGGAGAAAAACCATATGATCACCTCAATAGATGCAGAAAAAGCTTTTGACAAAATTCAACACCGATTTATGATAAAAAAAAACCCTCCAGAAATTAGGCATAAAGGGAACTTCCCTCAACATAATAAAGGCCATATATGACAAACCCACAGCCAACATCGTTTTCATTGGTGAAAAACTGAAAATATTTCATATAAGATCAGGAACAAAACAAGGTTGTCCACTCTCATCACTATTATTCAACATAGTTTTGGAAGTTTTAATCACAGCAATCAGAGAAGAAAAAGAAATAAAAAGAATCCAAATTGGAAAAGAAGAAGTAAAGCTGTCACTGTTTGCAGATGACATGATACTATACATAGAGGATCCTAAAGATGCTACCAGAAAACTACTAGAGCTAATCAATGATTTTGGTAAAGTAGCAGGATACAAAATTCATGCACAGAAATCTCTCACATTCCTATACACTAGTGATGAAAAATCTGAAAGAGAAATTAAGGAAACACTCCCATTTACCATTGCAACAAAAACAATAAAATACCTAGGTATAAGTAGGTACCTACCTAAGGAGATAAAACACCTGTTTACAGAAAACTATAAGACACTGGTGAAAGAAATTAAACATGATACAAACAGATGAAGAGATACATCATGTTCTTGGATCAGAAGAATCAACCTTGTGTAAATGACTATACCACCCAAAGCAATCTTCAGATTCAATGTGATCCATATCAAATTACCCATGGCATTTTTCACAGAACTAGAAAAAAATTTCACAATTTGTATGGAAACACAAAAGACCCCGCATAGCCAAAGCAATCTTGAGAAAGAAAAACAGAGCTGGAGGAATCAGGCTCCCAGACTTCAGACTATACTACAAAGGTACAGTAATCAGGACAGTATGGTACTGGCACAAAAACAGAAATATAGATCAATAGAACAGGATAGAAATCCCAGAGATAAACCCACCCACCTATGGTCGCCTTATTTTTGATAAAGATGGCAAGAATATACAATGGAGAAAAGACAGCCTCTTCAGTAAGTGGTGCTGGGGAAACTGGACAGCTACACGTAAAAGAATGTAATTAGAACACTCACTAACACCATACACAAAAATAAACTCAAAATGGATTAAAGACCTAAATGTAAGGCCAAACACCATCAAACTCTTAGAGGAAAACATAGGCAGAAGCCTCTATGACATAATTCACAGCAAGATCCTTTTTGACCCACCTCCTAGAGAAATGGAAATAAAAACAAAAATAAACAAATGGGACCTAATGAAACTTACTTTTGCACAGCAAAGGAAACCATAAACAAGACGAAAAGACAACCCTCAGAACGGGAGAAAATATTTGCAAATGAAGCAACTGACAAAGGATTAATCTCCCAAATTTACAAGCAGCTCATGCAGCTCAATATCAAAAAAAACAAACAACCCAATCCAAAAATGGGCAGAAGACCTAAATAGACATTTCTCCAAAGAAGATACACAAATTGCCAACAGACACATGAAACATCATTAATCATTAGAGAAATGCAGATCAAAAGTACGAGATATCATCTCACACTAGTCAGAATGGCCATCATCAAAAAATCTACAAACAATAAATGCTAGAGAGGGTGTGGAGAAAAGGGAACTCTCTTTTACCGTTTGTGGGAATGTAAATTGATATAGTCACTATAGAGAACAGTATGGAGGTTCCTTAAAAAACTTAAAATAGAACTACCATACGACCCAGCAATCCCACTACTGGGCATATACCCTGAGAAAACCATAATTCAAAAAAAGTCATGTACCAAAATGTTCGTTGCAGCTCTAGCTGCAATAGCCAGGACATGGAAGCAATCTAAGTGTCCATCAACAGATGAATGGATAACGATGATGTGGCATATATATACAATGGAATATTACTCAACCATAAGATGAAAAGAAATTGAGTTATTTGTAATGAGGTGGATGGACCTAGAATCTGTCATACAGAGTGAAGTAAGTCAGAAAGAGAAAAACTAATATCATATGCTAACACATATATATGGAAACTAAAAAAGAAAAAAAGAAAAAAAAATGGTCATGAAGAGCCTAGGGGCAAGACGGGAGTAAAGACACAGACCTACTAGAGAATGGGCTTGAGGATACAGGGAGAGGGAAGGGGAAGCTGGGACAAAGCGAGAGAGTGGCATGGACATATATACACTACCAAATATAAAATAGATAGCTAGTGGGAAGCAGCTGCATAGCACAGGGAGATCAGCTCGGTGCTTTGTGACCACCTAGAGGGGTGGGATAGGGAGGGTGGGAGGGAGGGAGACGCAAGAGGGAAGAGATATGGGGATGTGTATATGTATAACTGATTCACTTTGTTATAAAGCAGAAACTAGCATGCCATTGTAAAGCAATTATACTCCAATAAAGATGTTTAAAAAAAAAAAAAAAGCTACATTGAGGTACCACCTCACACCACTCAGAATGGCCACCATCAAAATTCTACAAACAATAAGTGCTGGAGAGGATGTGGAGAAAAGGGAACCCTCTTGCACTGTTGGTGGGAATGTAAATTGATATAGCCACTATGGAGAACAGTATGGAGGTTCCTTAAAAAACTAAAAATAGAACCACCTTACGACCCAGCAATCCCACTACTGGGCATATACCCTGAGAAAACCATAATTCAAAAAGAGTCATGTACCAAAATGTTCACTGCAACATTATTTACAATAGCCAGGACATGGAAGCAACCTAAGTGTCCATCGACAGATTAATGCATAAAAAAGATGTGGCACATATATACAATGGAATATTACTCAGTCATAAAAAGAAACGAAATTGATTTATTTATAGTGAGGTGGATGGACCTAGAATCTGTCATACAGCGTGAAGTTAGTCAGAAAGAGAAAAACACTGTATGCTAACATATATATATATGTGGAATCTTAAAAAAAAAAAAAAAAAGGTTCTGAATAACCTAGGGGCAGGACAGGAATAAAGACACAGACATTATGAATGTACTTGAGGACATGGGGAGGCAGCAGGGTAAACTGGGATGAAGTGAGGGAGTGGCATGGACATAAATACACTACCAAATATAAGATAGATAGCTAGTGGGAAGCAGCCACATAGCACAGGGAGATCAGCTCGGGGCTCTATGTCCACCTAGACGGGTGGGATAGAGAGGGTGTGAGGGAGATGCAAGAGGGAGGAGATATGGGGATATATGTATATGTATAGCTGATTCACTTTGTTATAAGGCAGAAACTAACACACCATTGTAAAGCAATTATACTCCAATAAAGATGTTAAAAATTTAAAAAAGAAATATACCCACAGAAGATAATGCTATTGTATTAGCCCCCAAAAAAACTCTTAGAGGAAAACATAGGCAAGACACTCTGACGTAAATTACAGCAAGATATTTTTGGACCCACCTCCTAGAGTAATGAGAATAAAAACAGAAATAAACAAATACGACCTAATGAAACTTAAAAGCTTTTGCACAGTGAAGGAAACCATAAACAAGATGAAAAGACAATATTTAGAGTGGAAGAAAATATTTGCAAATGAAACAGCTGACAAAGGATTAATCTCCAAAATATACAAACAGCTCATGCAGCTCAATATCAAAAAAACAAAAAAACCAAATTAAAAAATCGCAGAAGACATAAATAAACATTTCTTAAAAGAATACATACAGATGGCCAACAAACACATTAAAAGATGCTCAACATCACTAATTATTAGAGAAATGCAAATCAAAACTACCATGAGGCATCACACTGGTCAGAATGGCCATCATCAAAAAATTTACAAAGAGTAAATGCTGGAGAGGGTGTGGAGAAAAGGGAACCATCATGCATTGTTGGTGGGAATGTAAATTTATACAACTTCTATTGAGAACAGTATGGAAATCCCTTAAAAAACTAAAAATAGAACTATCATATGACCCAGCAATCCCACTACTGGGCATATACCCAGAGAAAACCATAATTCAAAAAGACACATGCACCCCAGTGTTCATTGTAGACTATTTACAATAGCTGGGACATGGAGCAACCTAAATGTCCATCAACAGAGGAAAGGATAAAGAAGATGTGGTACCTATATACAATGGAATATTACTCAGCCATAAAAGGAAACAAAATATGGGTCATTTGTAGAGACATGAATGGACCTAGAGATTGTCATACAGAGTGTAGTAATTCAGAAAGAGAAAAACAAATATCGTATATTAATGCATATATGTGGAATCTGAAAAAACTGGTATAGACAATCTTATTTACAAAGCAGAATGAGAGACACAGATGTACAGACCAAACATCAATACCAAGGTGGAAAGGGCAGGGAGGGGGATGAATTGGGAGTTTGGGATTGACATATATACACTATTGACACTATGTATAAAATAGATAACTAATGAGAACCTACTGTATAGCACAGGGAACTCTACTCAATACTCTGTGGTGACCTAAATGAGAAGGAAATCCCAAAAAGAAGGGATATATGTATACATATAGCTGATTCACTTTGTTGTACAGTAAAAACTAACATAATATTGTAAAGCAACTATACTCCAATAAAAAAATAAAAAATAAAAATGAAAACATATAAAAAATTTTTTTAAATGAAGATACATAATGTAAGATGTTAGTAAATCACAGTAATTAATCCAAACATTGCAGATTAAATCAATGCATACTCTAAGTAAGAGAATGACTGATGGGAGGAAGTAAATATGCTAATTTCTAAATAATACATAAAAAGATATTAGATAATATTAGATAATACTGATAATATTATATATTTAGATATTAGATAATTGATACTTGATTGACATTGATAATTAAAGAAAGGGGACAAGTATGTCCTTCTAATCAAAATTAATTACTAGACAAAAAAATTAATCACTAGAGAAGAAAATAGGTCTAAATCAATTAATAAAAAATAAAATGAAGGATGTATATTTTTAAATATAAAAGTGGCCAATAAAAACATGATGGCAAAAATAGAACAAATCTTACCTGTGATAGTAATAAATAACAGTAGGATAAACTCATCTACTGAAATCAAAAGACACTCAGATTGTATTTTTAAAAGAATCCAATTATAAATTATCTCCAAGACATACTTTTACAATGACACAAAAAGGTTAAAAATAAAAAGATGAACAAAGATGTACCTGGCTAATGCAAATAAAAAGAAAACAGAGGCCATAAGATTAATATTAAAATGGAACTCAAAGCAATACGCAATGAACAAGATAAAAGAGGATCACATTTATTGATAAAGGACAAAATCCACAATGCAGATAAAATAATATAAAATGTCTATGTTTTGAATAACATAGCATCAAAATACATGAGATAAAAACTATTCAAATTACAATCAGAAGTTGGCAGAAATACATTAGTAGCATGATATTTCTTAATACATATTTCTGGGCCTTGATAGAACAAATAGGAAACAGAAGAATCTGAATAATGTAATTAATAAAATTTATTTAAATTCTTCATTAAACGTGGCACTTTATGGAGGATATACCTTCTTTTTCAGTGTCCATGAACATTTATAAAAGTTGGCAATATAATAGGCCCTAAAAAAAACCTCAACAATTTATTCAAAAGCAAAAACTATCATCCTCATTCTCTAATTTACACTATGATAAGACAAAAAGCCAATGCAGATGCACACATATAACAACTTCACCTGGAAATTGTAAAATGCTCTCCTAAATAGTTATGAAGCTAAGGAGGAAATCAAAGTCATACTTAGAGAAAGCCTGGATAAAAGAAGAGACAGACCATGTTCCCCATAAAAAGATTTAACATTATAAAGAGCACAATTCTCCACAAAATTTAACTTACAAATTTAATGTCATTCAAAGCAAAATCCCAATGATTTTTTTTTAATTTGGGGAAAGAATTCTATAATGTATATAAAGGGTAAATTGATGGGCTTCATTTTTTTTGTAAAAAAAGATTTTGAAAAATAAAAATAATGGAGGGGAACCAGCACTGTAAATTATTAAAATAAATGATAAAGCTAAAAACAACATTTAAAGAAGGTACTTATACAAAGATAATTTTATCCAAAGGTCTAAGAATATATAAAAATTCAATATATTTACATAATGTTTCAAATCAATGGGAAATGAGAATTATTATTAACAAATGGTGCTAGCAAAATTGATTAACAGGGACAGAAATAAGAAACGTACATCCCATCAACAAAATATTATACCCAGGTGACAAAAGTGTTAAAATTGAAACAATAAGGTACTATTTAATAATTAGGGCAACCTGCCTTGGGGATAATTTGATAATACATTTCACAAGTTTTAAAATATCCATCATCTTTTACCCAGAAATTCAACTTTAATTATTGAGAATTTGCACAATGGAAAATAACAGAGATACGAATAAAATTAAACTGATAGAGATGTTTACTACAGTATTAATAACATTATTAGAAAATTTTTAAATGTCCAATATAAAGGAAATATTTAATGGAGTACTATAGATGTAGTCATTAAAAACACTATATTTAATAATCTGAGAAAATATTTATAATCTGGAGAAAGCTATATTGCATTGTTGCTTTTATGTAGATCCTATTGGACTTTCTATGTAGACAATTATATTCTCTGAGAAAAGAATAGTTTTCATAATCTGGATGTTTTTATTTCTTTTTCTTACCTTATTGCACTTACTTATTGCACTTAGGCTCTCTATACAATGTTGGATAGAACTACTGAAAGGTAACATCCTTGTCTTGTGCCTGATCTTAGGAAGAAAGCATCTAGTATTTCACCACTAAGAGTGAATAGGCTATAGAAATTTTGCAAATGATCTTTTTCAGGTTGAATAAGTTCCCTTCTATTCTTAATTTGTAGAGGGTTTTGGTTAGGAATAGTACTGAATTTTATCAAATGTTTTTTTCTACATGTATTGAGATGGTCGTGTGGTTTTGCCTGTTTAGTTTGTTAATATTATGAATTACACTGATTATTTTTTAATGTGAAACAAACCTGTGTTCTTGGAATAAACCCCACTTAGCCATAATGTATTATTCTCTCTCCAGGTAGTAAGCTGGGGAAACCCTGGAAATCATATTATTTGTTTCTCATCTCTCAGGCTTCACTGTCCTTTGTTGCCTGAAATCCAAAGACTTGAAACTGTGGTTTCATATACACACATATATATATGGATGTGTGTATATGTACATGTATATATGTGTGTGTATATGTGTGTGTATATTTGTGTGTGTGTGTATATATATGTGCATTTGTGTGTATATTTTTTTTCACTTGTTTCACATAGGAGGATAAGTTGGAGCTCTGTTTCTCTAACTTGCCAAAAGCAGAGATCCTGACTGATATCATTTATTTTATTCTTCAAGAGATACAAGCTCTTTAGAAGCCAGTTCTAAGGAAGTTTTTGCCAAATCAATTTTACATCTGAGCCTCTGAGAGAGAGAAACACAGAACAAGAGATATTCTGAGTAAAAGTATGTTTCCTAGTATATTAATTAGGACTGCTTAAAACAAAAGAGAACAAATCAAACATAAAAATTAACAAAGTCTATGTAGTAAAGGACATCATCAAAAAAAACTAATATTCAAGAGAAATAAGTCAGACAGAGAAAGACAAATACTGTATGATCTCACTTATATGTGGAACTTTAAAAAAACTGAAATAGATACAGAGAACAGACTGGTGGTTGCCAGAGCCAGTGGGAAGGGGGAGACGGGGAGGGGAGATGGGGGAAATGGGTGAAGGGGGTTGAAAGGTACAAACTTCCAGCTATAATATAAAAAAGCTCTGGAAATGTAATGTACAGCATGGTGACTATAGTTAACAATACTGTATTTTATATTTGAGAGTTGCCAAGAGAATAGATCTTAAAAGTTCTCATCACAAGACAAAAATCTGTAACAGTGTGAGGTGATGGATATTAACTAAACTTATTGTGGTGATCGTTTTGGAACATATAAATATATCAAATCATTGTGTTGTACACCTTGGTCTAATACAATGTTATATGTCAATCATATCTCAGTAAAACTGGGGGGAAATTACCTCCCTGAAAAAGAGAAAGATCTGCAGTAACAGCTTGGCTATATTCAGTTAAAGAGCTACTTGATATTAATAAAAGAAAAAGAAAAAAAGAGAGGAAGGAAAAAAGAAAGAAAGAGAGGGAAAAAAGGAAAGAAACAGGAAGGAAAGAAGGAAGGAAGGAAGGAAGGAAGAGAGACACCTAAAACAAAACAACACTGAAAACTTAAAATAAAGGCATGGAAAAAAATACATCAAAAAAGTAAATGAAGTAAATGAAAAGTAAATAAATGAAGCTGATATAACAGTATTTTTAAGTATCAAACATTTAATGAGGCAAAGAGAGACATCATTTGGTATTTTTAAAAGAAGCAATCTCCAAGATCATAAACAAACTAGCCTGGAATGTATAAAGGAAACAAAATTACAAGGATAAATTGACAAATTCATGATTACAATGAGAGATTTTACATCTCTTCCTCTCGGAAATTGATAGGACAATCAGATGAAATTATTAAGATATAGAAATTTAAAACATACTTATGGAGAAAGAATCTTATACCCAACAGAATAACTATTTTTTCAAGTATGTATAGAGATTTACAACAAAATGACCATATATTAGACCAGAAAAGACATCTCATCCCCCTGAAAAAAGTAAACAGCCAGATATCAAAATGAGAGAAAATATTTGCTATCTATAAAACTGAAAAGATAGTCTGTAACTATGGTTTCACTAATAATTAAGCAATAAATTAATTAAAATAAATAATTTCACTGGTTTATTTTCATTCTTTTAATGCAGCTATTGGAAGATCATGTGGCTCACATATTTCAAGTACCCAATGCTGATCTAAAATATACAAGGAACTCATGAAAATCAACAAGGAAAAAATAGCTACAGTAACCTCAACAGAAAATGGGCAAGGGATACAAGCAGGCCATGTATAGAAGAGAAATCCAAAATAATCCAAAATAAGCATATGAAGATCTGCTCAAAATAACTGAGAATAGGAGAAATTTAAATTAAAACAGCAATTAAAAATACCTTACATATTGACAAAAATGTAAAAATGAATAGTGTCAAGAGTTGTTAAGTATTTGTAGAAGTGGGAACCCTTTGCACTGCCGGTGGGAATGTGGATGGGTGTGGCCATTCTGGGGAACAACCTGCCAATACCTAGTCAAATTAAACAGATACATAAGCTATGACCCAGAAATTCCACTCCAATGTCTATATCCCAGTGTAATTCTTAGACAGCTACTAAAGGGCATATGTACAAGGATGCTCATTGCAATGTTATTTGTGGTGACCAGGAATTGGAGGCAACCTGGGTATATGTCATTGGGAAAGAGAATATAAAATACGTGGTTGATACTCACGACAGCATACTATGCAGTAGCTGAAAGCGGTAGATTACATTTAAACAGAGCAATTGGATGGATCTTGAAAACATAATGGATGGTGAAGAATATATGAGATAAATGTCTGTATATATCATATATTATATACCTGTATATATAAGATACACATATTATATATATATAAAATGGTACACATAAATACACATGTGTATAAAACAATACCCATTTGTAGGAACATAGTCTAACATAAAGTTATACATTCAACCCATCAGGATAGAGTTGTCTGTGAGGGGTAGTAAGGGAGGAGAAGGGTAATGAGAATAGAGTTTAGGGATAATGGTAATAAATACATGCATAATATATACATACATAACATATACATACATACAAATTCATATACATACAACAGAGAGCTCCTATGATGATAATGTACCTTCAGTCGGGGATATAATAAATTCAATCCTCTACAACTTTGGTTGAAGAAAACTGGGACAAATTGTGGCATCTATTCCAGGACAAGAATAAGTATTAAATTTGAGCACCTAATTTATCTGATTTTCCTGGCATCCAAGGCAAGAAGAGAAACACACAGAGTAACACATCTGGGTTATATCACCATAATCACAACTATCTGTGAGACGAGACAAACTTTGTCCTAGCACTAAATTCTCAACGTAAAGTCTACCTTAGACTAACACTAACGATTTTTACACTGTGCTCAATGGAGCCCTTTAACAAGGGATCATTCAGGGGAATGTGAAGTGGTGGGTAAGAAAAAACTAGAGAAAGAAAAACAGGGAGAGAGGGAAGACAAGGCTCTAGGACCTCCAGCTTCCACTTCAACCATGTTGATCTATTATAGGCATGAAGTTTCCACGTAAGCTTGTATTTAAAGAAAGGATTTTGTGATTAAAAAGAAAAAAGTGGGAGCCACTCTCCTAGGCCTTTATATAAGATATTGAACAATATAATGAACAGTATCCTCAACAGCGGTTATGCAAAAATTGCAGAGTATTCTTCATATCACTGTTTCTTTTATCAACACTGGACGGAAACTGAAGGCATATTAAATCACTGTTCTCTGGAAAGACATTTCTATGGGAAGCTAAAGTAATGTAGTACAGTGTGTGTCTTCCTGGTTATAGAAATCGCTAAAGAGAGAGTAAGCTTAGAGAATCCAGAAGTGATGGTTAATGTCCTTTGGACTAACTCTCCAAGGTCCTTGTCAGGCTGCTTCCAGGAGATTTAACAGGTTAAATACTCCAAGTTAACAGATATGTTCTATTGTTGACTGAAAGGGAGCCAACGATTTTAAGAAAAATTGCAGTGTTATTAAACACAAAGAGCTCAGTTTGTATTCTTTCCCAAATGGAGAGTCCCCTAGCTCCTCTCCAATGCACCAACATGCACGTACATATACGCAAGAATCCACACACACCTGCATGGAAGTGGGTTGCAGAATCACTTATAGGTAGGGACAAATTTCCATACAAAGCAGTTTTCCATCTGCATAAGTACTTGAATAGTGGCTCAGCTGAAGTCCTATGCAGCCCTCCCAAGAAAGGGAAAAGTTGGGGGGTTTGCCTACACAATTTTAAGATCAGTCATAACCAATCTACTTAACCATAGAAGACCATAAATATTTTTCTACCTCTTGTAAACCATCAGAGGGCAGAATATCCGACCCTAACATGGGATCTGGGACCCTGGACTGGATTCAGGGGTAAACAAAATTGACTCACAGGCTGCCAAGCACAGACTGGAAGATTGGAAAGTTAGCTCATGGACTTCCAGCTTTTGGTGAGAGTGGAGTAGCTAATACTGAACTAACATCCACGCCAGTGACAATTATAAACTCTGGACAATATATTAAAACAAGCACAACTATTTGAAGAGCTGCAGAATGACCTATAGCAGGGAGAATCTAGAAGGGTGAGACTTAATTAAGGGGGGTGTATTAGCTTATTAAGGCTTCTGTAACAAAGTACCACAAACATGGTGGCTTGAACAACAGAAATTTATTGACTCACTGTTCTGAAGGCTGGAAGTCTGAGATCAAATTGTGGGGCAAGATTGGGTGCCTCTAAGGGGTGTGAGAAAGAATCTAATCCATACCTCTCACCTAGCCTCTGGTGGTTTTCTGGCAATATTTGGCATCCCGTGGCAGGTAGAAACATCATCCCAATCTCTGCCTTCATTTTCACATGGAGTTCTCCCTATGTGTGTGTCTGAGTCCAAATTTCCCTTTTTTTAGGACCCACTCTAATAACCCCATTCCAACTTGATTACCTCTGCAAAGACCTTATATCCAAATAAGGTCACATTCTGAAGTACTGGGGGCTAGGACTTCAACATATGCATTTGGCAGGACAGAATTCAGCCCATAGCAGTAAGAAAACTGGATGATAATGGCATTTAACTGGTGTTTCTTCTGAAGGCATGCCTGAGTCCACATGGCACATGGGAAACAGATTTTGAACAGAAAGCGGCCATCTTACTGGGCTGCAAAGTCAGAGATTGGAGTGTGGGGTTGTCAAAGTGGCTAGAAATTGAGGAGGGAAATCCCAGAAAAGAGTGGGCCACCAAATTGTGAGCCACAACAATATGCATAAAGTCTGCCTTCAAAATCTTAGCTGACTTCTGAACTGCTCATGTGTTAATAGAGGCTCTAAGAAATCCAGCAGAAAGCTCTAACTGGTAGGCTAACAGAGGTAAGAAGACCATCTTAGTCAGTTTGGGCTGCTATAACAAAAATACCACAGACTGGGTGGCTTAACCAAGAGACATTTATTGCTCAGCCTTCCGGCAGCTGGGAAGTCTGAGATGAAGGTGTTGGCAGATTAAGCTCCTGGTGAGAGCCCACCTCCTGGTTTGCAATGGCTGCCTTCTCACTGTCCTCAAATGGCAGAGAGAGAAAGAGCTCTAGACTCTTCCTCTTCTTGTAAGGACACTAATCCCATTTGTGAGTACTCCACTCTCATGATCTCATCTAAATCCAATTATCTCCCAAAGGCTCCATCTCCAAATACCATGACATTGAGCCTTAGGGCTTCAACATATGATTTTGGAGAGGGCATAAACATTCAGTCCATAACAGAGATATTTCAACAGCGACCTCATGTTAAAGAGACAGAGTTTGTGGTTCAAACTCACCTAGTATAGAAGTCTTTGGCAAACCCCAGAAACTTCCTATTGAAACTCTATAAGGGTCATATCTTAGCAGTGGAGACTATATCTGAACCCCCAACTTAGGGAAAAACTGAAATACAGCCATCCTAGAAGAGCCTAAAATCAAGTCTCCACAAGTTGAGGTGCGCTGTCAGTGATTAAATGCTTTATAGAACAGAATTCAACACTCTTCAGAGTAAGAAAACAGAATCCAGAGTCTCTAGAATATATCATCCGTAACGTCCAATAGATAATCAAATGTTGTTGGACATGCAAAAAAGTAATGAAATGTGACAAATAATCAGTAAATAAAATAGTCAATAGAAATAGACCCACAGACAACACAGATATTGGAAAGAGCACTTAAGTAACTAGGAGAGAGGGATGGGGCTGAGATGAGTGGAGACATTTGCTTTGGGTGTAAAATTTAAGGATCTTCCAAAACAAAAAGCTATATAACACAGTATTTTAACAAATCAAAATCAATGCAGAAAAAATCCATGATGTACAAAATATCAAAAATTTAAATAAAGGCAGAATCAATAGCAATGCCATACTAAGCCTTATTGGAACCTGATAAAATGGAAAAATCAAAAAATACTGATCCTTTATTTAAAATTTTTGTCAGGAAAGAAATGATAAAATATCAGGCCAAGTTTTTCCAAATCTAGATAAAACTTAAAACTTAACACCAACGAGCTAAGAAGCTCAGAAAAATCCTCACAGGACAGATGCAAAGGAAACTTCACTGAGGTGTATCATAATCAAATTGCTGAAAAACAAAGGTAAAGAAAAAAAAATCACAAAAGTAGCCAGAAAAAGATACATTGCAAACAGGGCACCAGCAACTAGAATAGTGGCTAACTTCTTATCAGAAAACAATGGAAAACAGGAAACAGCATAAGGAAAACAGCACTTTAAAAGTACTGAAAGGATTAAAAAAAAAAAAAACTTCAACAGAGATTCTATTATATCCAGTGAAAATATCTTTCAAAACTGAAGGAAAATCAAGACATTTCAGATCATTGAACGCAAAGACAATTCATCACCAGCAGACCCACACCACAAAAAAATGCTAAAGGTGGTTGTTCAGTCTGAAGAAATGAAACCAGATGGAAATGTGGATCTACAGGAAGGAATGAAGAGCACTGAAAATGGTAAATATATGGGTAAATTTCTCTATATTTTTCTTAGAGTCTTTCAAAGAAAATTGACTTCAGCAAAGTAGTAATAATGTATTGTAAGGTTTATAAAATATGTAGAATTATACATATGACAACAATAGAACGAAAGACTTTGGGGATAAATGTAATTACACTTTCTATAGATTCTTACATTAAACAAAGCATGGTATAATATCAATTTCAGGTAGATGGTGATTAAATTAAGGGTGGATATTATAATCCCTAGACAAAAGACATTTTTTTAAAAATGCAAAGACATATAGCTATAAAGCAAATAGAGAAGATAGATTAAAACACTTTAAAATACATTACTAGCCCAGAAGGATGTGGAAAAGGAGGAAGAAAGAAAAAAGAACAGAAAGAAAAATTTTTAAAGCAAATAGCAAAAGATGACTATCAGTGACCACCTAAGTAGTGGTCTAAGATGGACCAGAGTTTGAAACCTGGTTTGTACCATTTGCCATCTGGGTGACCTTGGTTAAGTGTCTGAATCTCTCTAAGAAGTTTCCTTATCTGTAAATAATAGTACCTGTCTGCCAGGATTATTGCATGAAAATATTTTTAAATTATGCGCGTAAACCCCTTAGCACATTGCCTGGCCTTTAAAAAGCCATCAGTAAATACAATAAATGGTGGAGTCAACACAAAGGAATTCAGTAGAAAGGTGAGTGCATATGAAAAATGACAGGTGAAAGTTCTTTTTTTAAGACGCTGCTTGTTGATAGTTCTCTGCCTCCTCCTTGAAGAAATAATTGATCCACCCTCAGGGCTCCCAAAGAATTTTATACATAACTATGACCATACTTATCAACTGAATTATATTTATTTTCTCCAATTAATCTTTTTTATTTTGTGGTCACTGTAAATTCCCATACAGTAGTTTGGAAGGTGAGAGCTCCTGTGTCCCCGTCACATGGAAACAGTTCCCTTCAATGGTGACATCTTGCCAAACCATCCTACAACATCACAACCAGAATGCTGACCTTGACCCAGACCAGACACAGAACATTTCTATATGAGGACCCCTCGTGTTGCCCTTACAGAGACACATTCACTCCACACCCACCACCTCCCTTAGCTCCTGGCAACCACTCACCTGTCCTCCATTTCTATCATTTTGTCATTTCAATCATGTTATAAAATGGAATCATACAGTATGGAATCATACAGTATGGAATCTTTTGAGATTGATTTTTTTCACTTGGGGTTCACTCCACTTCTCGAATCTGTAGGATTCAAATTTCACCAAATTTACAAAGTTTTCAGTCTTTATCTCTTCAAAGACTTTTCAGCCCCATATTCTTTCTTCTGTTCTCCTGGGACTCCAATAAATGAATGTTGGATCTTTAGTTAGGATCCCAGAAGTCCCTGAAACTCTTCATTTTTTTCAGTCTATTCTCTGCTGTTCAGATTGGGTAAATGTTATGGTTCTGCCTTCCTCTGACACCATTCTAGAAGGAGATGGGGAGACACTGCCTCTTTACTGCTGGGTGGGGGTAGAAATCCAGGTTCCCCACTTGGACCCTCAGGCGGGGAGGGGCTCATCGTTACTGCAGGGTGGGGCTGAGAGTTTGGGGTCTTCACGAGGCCTCCACTGAAACCACCTGGCTGGGAGCATGGGAGGGAGGCGTCCTTAATTCTCTCTGGGTGGTCTCTCCTGGGGGGTGATGTCATGGCGACTGGGTGATGCTCAAAGTCCTCACTGTTCATTGGCCCTTGCCTCCACGCCCCAGCGTGGCTCAGGTACCTCATTACAGCCTGGTGAGGGTCAGAATCCAAGCTGTCCACTCGGCCTTTGCTGGTGGGGGCTAGGCTACAATCTCTTCTGTGGTGTCTGTTTGGGGCACAGCAGTCAGAGTCTAAAAGTTTTCTGTCTTGCTCGGGGCCCCTTTCCTGGTCCTTTGGCTAGAGAGCAGGCTTTTGGGGGGGCTTTTTGTCTCTCTGCACCTGTTAATATGCCTGGGTTGCCTGCTTCTTCAGCTCCAACTCTGAATATAAAAGATAATAGGAAGACCCAGGGAACTCACCATTGGGTCTCTTCTTGGGTCCCAAGAGCCCTTAAATGGTGCACCTTCTTTCCTCAAACTTTCAAAGTCTCTTTAGGCTTGTTTTATATATACATCCAGGATTTTTTCATTGTACTTGGCAGGAGGAATAGGGAAAAGTACATCTGCTCCATCTTCCCAAAGTGGCAGTGCTGAATTACATTTTGCTTTTACACTGTCTTCTCATCTGGTGGAAAGCTTTGAGGACAAGATGCAAACTTGATTCATTTTGGTTTCCTCAACACCCGGCCAAGATCATGTGTCCCGTAGCCACTGATGAACAAATGTCTGAATGAGTGTAGTGCCTAAGGGCCCGTAAAGAACCCTCTGCAGCACCCAGCTCTTTCCACTCTGCCTTACAGCCTTTCACATGCGGAGGCTGTGGGTACTTCTTACCTATGTGCATCCAGCTGGGACCCTGAGATCCCTCATTCTTTGCCATGGGCTTACACTCTGCTTTGACTGTATGCTGTCTTAAAGATCCACTGCAGGAAAAACAGACCAGAGACAAGGAAAGAACAAAGGCCAGAGTTCTAAAGTGTCAGGAGGGCATGCCCTTCAGCAGAAAGATTCCAGTGAAGAAAACCCCAGAAAGCCTTCAGAGGGATTGTGCCCAGATGTTTTCATCCCATCTCTCCATTTGCTGCTGCCTCTGAAGCTGCTAGGTTAGAGTCAGAGCAAACAAAGCAGGGGCGCTCTGGGGATTTCTCAAATGGAAAGAAAATTGCATCTCATTAAAACGTGTGCACACACTCACAAACACATAGCACACTCGAGTTCTGAGTTACATGAATTCCCACACCGCTGGGTAATTTATTCAGTTCCTATTCCCATGCCATTGAGACACACCGAATGAAGTACAACCCAGCAAACATGAATAATGAACAGCTTTCGTGCCTTAATCAATTATAACCATTGTATTAAGTCCCTCAGGAGGGGCTTGTAAATAAATCCTCCATTCGTGGTTTGGGGTGTCCCGTTCTCATCTGGGAGACTTGTGGGCCAGCTTCTCCCCTTCTGTGATATTATTGGAAGGGGTAAATCCCAGTCTGGGGCAGTTTTTTAACCAGAACTAGTCAGTCTCACACACCCCAGTCCTTCAGAGGAACAGATATGATTAAATGAGCCCTGTACAGTAGAAATAAAATCTAAACCACATAGGAAATTAGAAATTTTCTAGTAGTCACATTACAAAAAGTAAAAAGAAGTAGATGAAATTAATTTTCATAGCACATTTTATTGAACCCAATATATCTAAAATACTATCATTTCAATATATAAACAATATTTTTAAAAATTACTGAGGTGTTCACAATTTTTAGGCTAAGTCTCTGAAGTCTAGTGTGTATTTTACGTTTATAGAGCATCTCAGTTTGGTCTAGTACATTTCAAGTGTCAATAGCTACAGATGGCTAGTGGCTACCATATTGGATAGTACAGATATAAACCATGAGTGAATAAATATATGAGTGGGTGAATGAAAGAATAAATCAGTGAGGGAATTCCCTGGTGGTCCAGTGGTTAAGACTTCGCCTTCCAATGCAGGGGTGCGGGTTCGATCCCTGGTCGGGGAGCTAAGATCCCACATGCCTCGCAGCCAAAAAACCAAAGCATAAAACAGAACAATATTGTAACAAATTCAATAAAGACTTTAAAAATGGTCCACATCAAAAAAAATCTAAAACAATAAAGAATAAATCAGTGAATGAATGAAAGACTGACCACTCGTCAGCCCCTCATGCCCATCACACATGCTGGTTAGAGATGGGTGGTCAAGAACTACAGACTTCGCCATTATTACCAGTGTGAATATTCCTGCCTTATGCTTGTATGCCAATTCACTCTTTCCAGAGTTTCTCCCCGTGCACCCTTTGGTCCTCATGACAGCCCTGTGAAGGTGGTAGGAAGCTGCAGGAATCACAGGATCCCAGGCCTGGCAGACAGCTCCACTCCCACCCTGCTGCCCTCTCAGCTACGGGCAGACAGACAATGCCCCAGAACCACCCCCATGAGAAATCCTGGGCTAGGGAAGCTCTCTCTTCTCATGTCTCCTCAGCAGGAGTGGTTCACCTCCACTGACTGCCTTTTAGGTGCTGCCATGTCTTGTTACTCACTTGGAGAGTGCCATCTGCCATATTTTATTCCAAAGGCAGCCAGACCCATGGATGTTCTCTGGAGGAACTGCCTTCCTGGAGCAGGTAACAATGCCCATCCTTGTACTATAGACTGTACTATACCGTTCACCAAAAACTGTCACACACACCTCTAATCTCTCTCCTCCCAGGGCCAGGCCAGGCCATCCAGGCCTCAGCCTGGAAGACCAATTCCAGGATGGGGTCTCAGAGCCCAGGGTGGAATCAGGCAGGATGTTTTACCCGGAGCAGGAGCACAGGCAAGGCCCACTGAGGGAATGCACACACACAGACCATGAGCCCCAAAAGTTGTATTTGTAAAGAACAAGAGGGAGGCCAAGGTGGTTGGATTATCACAATCAGAGGGGAACATGGAACCAGATGGGGTTAGAGAAGGAGGCAGAACCCGGTCAGCCATGTTGGCCTGGAAGTGAAGTTAATCCTAGAAATTCTGTAAAGACAGAAAGCAGATCAGTGGCTGCTGGAGGTGGGGGAGGAGGGAAGAATGGGGAGTGACTGGTTAAAAGGTGTGAGGTTCTCTTTTTGAGTGATGAAAATGTTCCGGAACTAGGTAGTGGTGATGATCTCACAACATTGTGAATGTACTAAATGCCACTGAATTGTACACTTCAATAATGGCTAAAATGGTAAATTTTATGTTATATGTATTTTACCACAATAAAAAAAAAAAAATGAGTGCCAGAACTCACATGCAAAGCTTCTCACCAAGTCCAGCTCCCCTTCCCCATTGACCAGGCCCATGCAGCCCAGTGCAGCAGACTCTTTCCATGGCTCAAGGACATCTTTAGAGACAGCCAAAATCAGACCAACTCTAAATGCCCTGCCACACCCACAGAGAGGAACCCCCGACCAACAGCAGAGCAGCCCGGCCAAAGAGACTGGGAATTACCAACTGTCAAGTCTGGAAGATTTGATGCCTTCTATCTCTGACAATAGAGCAGAAAGCCTGGTCAGGGGATGAATGTTATGTAAAGGGTAGCATCCTAAAGTCCTAAACTCCATTCCTCAGCTCCTTAGGGAACGTCGATCTTTGAAATTTGTAAACCTTTCTTGAAGTTATTTATATGTTCAGCTAGTGCAATATCTCTTGGGGATAAAGAGTTGCATAAATTTATACTACTCACTGGGCAAAGCACAATTCCCTTTAGTTATCCTAGAATTATCTCCTGTCAAGTTTTATGGAGTTGTAGGAGAAGGAGGAATTTAGGTCTAAGATGTCAGGGTTTCAACATATACTCTCTCTTTCACGGTCAGCTAACTTTTCATCTCATCCTCTCTCAGACTTGATCCTTCCAGACTAAAGAACTCTAATTGCTCCCCCATCCCTCTTGATCATTTTACTTGCCTCTTCTATAGCTTTTACCTGTTTGTCCTTTCGCTCTCTCTCTTAAAGGGGAGTGATTAGAATCTCCTGAATTACTAGGAGACATCGAAGCAGCAGCATCTACCATTACTGAATCTACTATATGCCTGGCCCGTCAGATGCATCCATGAATTTAAAATTCAATTCATCCCCTCTTCCCCCCTTGGCAACCATAAATTTGTTCTCTACCTCTGTGACTTTATTTATGCTTTGCAAATAAGTTCATCTGTACTATTTTTCTAGATTCCACATATAAGCGATATTATACAATATTTGTTTTTCTCTTTCTGACTGACTTCACTCTGTATGACAATCTCTAGGTCCATCCACGTCTCTGCAAATGGCACTATTTCGTTCCTTTTATGGCTGAGTAATATTCCATTGTATATACGTATCATGAATTGGGAGATTGGGATTGACATACACTACTATGTATAAAATAGATAACTAATGAGAACTTACTGTGTAGCACAGGGAACTCTACTCAGTGATCTGTGGTGACCTAAATGTGAAGGAAATGTAAAAAAGAGTGGATATATGTATATGTATAACTGATTCACTTTGCTGTACAGCAGGAACTAACACAACATTGTAAAGCAACTATACTCCAATAAAACTTAATTTAAAAAATAAAATAAAATAAAATTCACATCCTCTTCCTAGTGTCACAGGTCTATGGGGCCCTGCGCAATCCAGCTCCCACCTTCCTCTCCAGCCTCATCTCACACCACTCTGCTTCTTGCTCACAGAGCTCCAGGCACCCTGGTTTTTTTCAGATGCATCAAGATTCTTTGAACCTCAGAATTCTTACACATGCTCCCCATTTAACAGAAGAGAAACTGTGCCTGTTATGGAGAAAGGACTTCATATATATTTTTTGAGTGATGATGACTCAGAGCTTAACCACCTTTTAGGCACTTGAAATTCAGAAATGAACAAAGCACAATCTCAGCTCACAAGGAATTCTCAACCTCCTGGGAAAGACAGAAAAGTAAAGCAATGAGTAACAACTACAAGCAACATCTGCATTCATACTATGGTGGAGCAGAGTTGGGAATCACAGAGGAGAGTCATGTGGCCCAGGTGATGGGCATCAAGAAAGGCTTCCTGGAGGAGGTGACATTTGACATGAGCTTGGAAGGATGAGTAGGAGTTGTCCAGTGGTGGAGGGAGCACCTCTTCCAGACAGAACAAACCACGTGAGCAGAGGAACGGAGGAATGAGAGAGCTCTGTGTGTGACTGGAAACAGGGTAAGTGGCAGAAGACAAGCTTAGGAGACAGATAATGGAAGAACTCAAGCAGCCAAGTCTTTTCAGAACCTCCCCTGAGCTCAACACCAAAACAAGTGCAAATGGGGACATGGAACTGCCCTCTAAGAGCATGGAAACTCCAAATGGAACTGCTGCGGTCAATACTGTAGACTTACTCGGTTTCTTTCATCTCCTTCCTGTGGAGCAGATACTCCTTGGTCCTAATGGCCATCAACATTCAATACCCATTCATTGGAGACCTACAACATGCAGGCATGAAGCCAGGAGTGGAGAAGATACAGAGAAGAATATCTCAGGGCAGCTTTGATTCTTACACACACACTATGTTCTCACCCTCACTCATACACACTCACATCAGGGTAGTGACCCCTCAGCTTTTGCTCCAAGACCAACTGGCAGCCCCCGATGAGGACTGTCCCTCCTCAAAGTCTCCCACCCATTCCAGTACCTTCTGAGATGCCTGGGGACCCACTGACCAGGGGGAAAGTTTCCATGATGACTTGAGAGGGAAGGTTCAAACTACAAACATACTTGGGAGAGTTAACATCTTGTCTGAAAGTCTCTCACACGCTGGTGCCCATGAGCAAGTGATCCCTTTTTGTTAAGTCTAGGCCCAGCCCTCCAAATAGCTGGAGCTCCTGGGAAGTAAAGCCTCTTAGTCCTGAACCCCACTTGTAGACACTCACCCATGTGTCTTGGACTTTCAAGATTTTGGGTAAGTGTGTCCCCTCGGCCTTTTTCATGTGTCTTCCTGGAGACCTCCTGCTGGCATCTTCAATGTCTAACCCACCTGGGTCTCCTCAGTGGTGCCACAGCACATCTGGTATCATTGCTGATGTCCCTCCCCTCACTAGATGGTGACCTCCCCAAAGACAGGGACCGTCTCATTCATCTCTCTCCCCACGACATCAAACACCATGCCAGGCATATGATAAAAGCTTGACTGAAATAAATAAATCAGAGAAGTCAAGGGGCAAGTTCCTTTCTGGCTGATGGAAAAGTTGCTGGATTATAAGGCCAGCTCCCCAGTTGCCCTCATGCCTCAGGACCCCAGCAGGCACTTGGGTTGTGGCTCTGTTAGAGGACGTGATTACTGAAGACCGTATCACTGGTGACAGATGGTTGCTTTACTGAACCGCTTCATACAATCCCACCTTCCTTCAGCAGCCATGAGACTCTGCCCTGAGCTCAGACCCAGAGCTCAGAACCGGGAGCTTCCAGCTCACTACCATCTCCAGCGATGACCTCACGGGCTGGTGTGTAGAGAGAAGCACACAGAACAATTCTGAGCATTATTCCAGATGACCTGGCCCCTGCCTGTGATGCCACCAACAGCCTAACTCCTGCTTCAGACTGCAAACCAGCTCCCCTGCCAATTCCCCATCTGGCTGTACCACAACAGAGAGGCAGTTCCCAGACAGGATGCTATAAGCCCCCTTTCCCCTGCTCCTCTCCTCCAGATAAGAGGCTCTGAAGATAATTCAACAGACAATCATAAAATTACTCTCCAAAGTAGAGGAGGGTCGGATTGGGGGCTCGAGACTTGGAAAACGACTTGGCAGCAAGGTCACTGGGTCTTATTTGTCTGTCCCATATGGGCCAGACTGTGTACAGAAGAGACCACAGCCCAGAACCACCAGGTATAGACAGAGAAGTCAAAAGAAGACACAAAAGACTGCTGTCCCTGGTGAAGGGGCTGGGAAGGGAAAAGCCCAGCGAGGACTTGGCAGGGAAACCCTTACCCAGTGGCCCAGTCTGCCGACGGCAGCTCCACCAGCGCAGCCTGGGCAAGCTGACCCTCCTGCACCTCACGAAGCAAGCTCAGTATAAGCGTCTTCTTGTTTCACCACACACACCCTCCCATCCCACGGAGACACTGGGGTCAAACCCCTGCCAGGTCCACGCTCCACCACGCTGCCTCTGAGAGCCCCACAATTCCCGCTGCTCTCAGATCAGAGCCCAGGCTGTCTCTGCTGCTCTGCCACAACACACCTGCTCACCAGGCCCCCAGCTGCTCCGGCTACCACACCAAGCCCCTAGGGGTGCCTGCACTGTAGCTGCCACCCACCCTTCAACATTCTTTTTCTTCTGAGTTACACTCTCTTACAAGGGTCCCCCAGCTGCAGAAATTGAGGGAACACCCCAGAACCTCTTCCTCCCCAGAACAAGCACATGCCACCCACAATAGCAGGGCTGGAGGTTCTCAAATAGCCCCTACACTCGCCAAAGCATTCAGGGGCCCCTGAGCCTCGGATCTGCCTCTGAGTCCCTTCCCATGATCCTATCAGCCAGGTTCTTTCAAGAGGCATCAGTTTACCCCAGTAATTTGTCCTCTGCCCGGCACCTATTTTCAGTTTACCAGACACGTCTCATCATGTCTGAACCCCAAATTCAGACGTGGCTGGGCTGTTTTCCGCCCCCCCCACTGAGAAGCTTTTAGCCGCCATGCAAATCAGTGAACACTAATTTGATTTGCTGCATAGCCCCAGACTCCACATGTTAAAATCAATCCAAACTTCTCCTGCAGGCCACCCTGGACTCCGCTAGGCATTTTGCTTAGGTGTGTTTCTTCAGACATAACCCACGTGTTTTCTGTAGGAAAATTAGTCTGACGTTTTACAAAAACCAACCTCCAAAGTCAATTCTCCAGTGGCAGCTTGAGGAGCAATTTGGAATCATCTGGAACAGAGTAGCGCTGGCCCAGGATAGCAGACAGAGGAGAGCTGGGGGTGGGGCGTGTCCTCCCCAGGAGCCATAGAGGAGATTTTCTCCAGCTCACAAATCTAGAGTCATCAACTTCATTTTGAGTGGTTTAATTATGGCTAATTCACTGGATTAACTGCTTTGTATTATGGTAGTATAAATAAATACTTCTTTGCTTTGTCTTAACACTGCTGTTTCAGTCCCAAGACCCAAGTTCACGTGAGTGTGTTACACATGTGTGTTTTAGCCAGCTCACTTCAGGTGGCTAAAACTAGATAGAGCAAGACCAGGAAATTTGGGGAGTGGGGATGGGTGGACCACACTGTCAGTGGCTTCACCACTGACATTGATGGATCCTTCTCAAAGGTTCTAGACTACTTATACATATTATCATGGCCTTATAGGTTTCATAAGCATCACTAAACCCTATGTGATGTACAATCTCTCTTTTTTTTTTGTCCTACAGCTCTAAGGCAATGTTTCTCAAAGTATGATCCATGGACAGCCTGCAACAAAATCACCCCAGGGTGCTTGTTAAAAAGGGAGATTTCTGGGTTCCACTGAGACCTGATTCAGGGTCTCTAGAAGTGCAGCCAGGAAGACACATTTTAAATAAACCCCTAGCTATTTCTGTGTTACTCCACACTCTTGGTAATTTTTTATTTATGCTCTCCTTTACCAGATCATGATGATGGTGATAGAGACAATGATGGTGATGGTGATGATGATGGTGATGGTGATGGTGATGGTGGAAGATACAATAAGATTCCTCTACATCTCTTTGGTGCTTTACCACTTATAAAGTTCTTTTACTTTCATAATTATTTCATTTAATTCTCACCAGGACTTGATTGTTGCAATCCCATTTACAGATGATGAAGGAGCTAAGATTTAGAGAGAGGTTAAAAGACTCCCCAAGCTCGGCAAAGTATCTGCTCTGAGCCATTTTCCAGAGGAGACAGACTTACATGAATCACTTCGCTCTGAGCCTTTCCCTTCTCCCCGGACACCACAACCTGGAAGTTGATTGGGTCTCACCTTAAGGCTAGACAATCATTCAACTCAAGGACTAACCCTAAGCCCTTGAGTCATGTTCTATGCAAGCAGGAAGACTCCAACCACCTGAGACAAGTACTCCTTACCTGGTAAAGGCCTACAAACCTCTTCACCCTTCACACCCGTCAGAAATACCATACGGCAGTCAGAAGACCTGGTGTAAGCTGTGACTGTACCTCTGCTAACCCAATGGGTATCCCCAGATCAATCACCTAACAGAAATCCCATCACCTGTGAAATGACAGGTCATAACAAGATTAAATGAAAATTATGCCTGTGAAGGTGCTCTGCAATTAGAAAGCGTACAAATATTATCTCATATGACTGTTAGGATCATTATCATCTTCTGGGTTTCAAGTTCAGACTTCCTTCCCTCTCCTCCCTGCCACCTCTCCCCACCCTCCCCTGGCCCAGCCGCCAGCACGGCTGCTCAGGTCCCCAACATCCCAGCAAAGAGTGGTTGGTAGTAATTCAAAGGCTGTATTTCCTCCATACTTTGCAGCAGTTCAGAAAGGCAAGTCACAGCCATAAATTGTGTACGGAAAGGACAGCGTGTCACCAAAGGGACCATTACCTCCTTGCAAGTCAAGCAACATAGATTAGAATGGAAATTATTTGGGATCTTCATCAGTCATCTAAAATTGTTCAAAGCTCAGCAATTCACTGAGGTCTGCTACCGGATCATTGATTTTAGTGGTGAGTGTGTCCGTGTGTGGGTGTGTATGAGCAAGTGTGAGTGTGTGAAGGTGTGAGCGTGCATGTGTGTGAGTGTACATGTGTGTGCTCCATATTTGGTTGAGGCTCAAACAGAAAAGAAAAACAGAGGCACCCTCAAGTTCTCAGCGAGCTGAGATTGCCCCAGAAGTCTGAGCCTGGGTATTCTCAGCCTAATTCAGTCTAGCAAAGTCCTCGCAGGGCCACAAAGTGGTCCCCATAGAACAGAAAGCTGTGGAGGGAGAAGGCTCAGTATGAGACTTCTGGGAAATTCTTTCCAGAACACGAAAAACACTACAGCCAAGGACAGGGCAACCTAGAAACCCAAGGACATCTTTAGAGCCGAAGCCTCAGACCCAGGTGCAATGAACCCAGTGCACCCACCCCTGGTCCTAACTTTGCCTTGGCCCCACCCAGCCTGGGATCCAGCTTCCCAATCTCATCTGCTGGACTCCTGGGTCAGGGCAGGAGTGCAAAATTAAGAACAAGAATAAAAGCTGAGCTTTATCAAGCGCTTACTCTGTGCCAGGTTCTGTGATAAGTGCTTTACGTGCTTCATTTCATTTGATCCCACAAAAACCCTCTGAACTAGGTTCTGTTATTATCCCCAGTTAATAGGTGGGTGAAGCTCACCATCAGTAAGTGCCTTATGCAAGATCACAGAACCCATCACAGTGAGGGGCAGCCCAGATTCCGTCTCCAGTCTCACTCTAGAACCTTGCACATAATTGGATTTTGCCATTTCAACCCATTCTTCAGGGCCTGGCCCAAGGAAAGTGTAGACCTATAGTGCACAGGTTAAAAACTCAAGTTCTGGGACTAGACTACCTGATTCAAAACCCAGCGTTACTATTCACTAGCTCTACTTTAGCCTTTCTGTGGCTCAACTTTCCTATTTATAAAATGGGTGCAATCCACTTCATAGAGTTTTAAGAGAGGTTTATATAAAGTCGTGTATGTAAAGTCATCTGAGGTTTTGGCACATGTAAATATTCAATAGATGAGTATTTGAAATAGAGAGATTTAAAGAGGCTGAGAAGCCAAACAGGAATAATGGGACGACCCAGAGATTAGCAGCCACAAGGAGCCACTAACCTCCTGGGCTGGTGGGACAAAGGAGGAGGCTGGATGAAAGAACCCAGGGGCCTGTGTGACCTGCAGACCTGGATTTCTGGTAGACCTACTCACTGGGGACTGGAAAGTTGGAGGAGACACAACCAGTGTTAGAAACACTGCCCAAGGCAGAGAGAGAGAAATACCCCATCTTCTTTCTCCTGGCTGCCATCTCCTGCCAGCATCTCCCATTGGCTGAGACCAACTACAGGCCTGCTGACTCAGAGCTTGGAAAACCCAGCCTGTGAGGGTCAGCCCTGCCGCACAGAGCAGAGCAAGGCCAGGGCAATAAGTGTGTCAGAGGGCAGCAGCAGACTCAAAACGGGCTTGGTTCAGAGGACAAAATCCACACTCCTCAGCATTGTCTGCCCCCGCCAGCCTGGCCTCCCTACTCTGTGGCTACACAGGCCTTCCTTCAGCTCCCAAGGGCCCAGCGCCTGACAGCCCCATTGGCTGCATTCATGCTTCCACCAAGCCCCCTTCTCCCACCCCTAGCTCTGCTCATCCCTACTCTTTCTTCACGTCTCAGCTCAAATGTCAAGTCCTCTGAGAGGCTTGCCCCCCTACCCCCAATCTAGAGTGGGTTCCTTATTAATTTTCTTTCCAGCACCCTCTTCTTTTCCCTGTTCTCCACTTGCCCCAGGCATCTAGCACAGGGCCTGGTAGATAATAGGTGCTCGATGCCTATTTGTTGAGCAAGTGGATGAGGATGGGGCCCAGCCCTCACCTGGCCAGCCAGACAAGTGCTCAGAGGACCAAGCCATGGCTCCATCCTCCCCGAGGCGCCAGGCTCATTATTCACCTCTTACAGAGGCCCCAGGAGTCCAGCTCTACCTTAGGTCACTAACAAATACCTCCTCTGCAGCCTCGAGGAAGCTGGCACAGGTCAAGAGCGGGATCACCCCTCGTTTCACACCTATTAACACCCTTATAATAGAATATGCCAGGCATCAGTATCATTCAGCTTTATAAGATCCTGGGGTCATGTTAAAGTTTTGGGGGTTCCTAGAGGTGCAGACTAGAGCCCTCAGAGGCTTCCAGGGTCTCCTTTCCCTGGAAGGGAAGGAAGATGGGAGGAAAGAGCAGGAAGAGAGATGATAGGGAAGTGAGGGCGCTGGCTCAGAGGAGAAAAGGAGGGATGGGAGAGAAGAGAGTGCACAGGCCCGGGAGGCTTGGGAGCTGCCGGTAAGTAGGCCATAGGGTCTGGGCTGAGAATGTGTGATTAGTACCGCTAATGATTTTACCAGCTCAAAATAGGTTCTCTCCTCAGAGACCATCGTCCCAGGGTCAGCCGCGGCTTCTGATTAGCCAAGGATGCCGCTGGGCTACAGCAAGAGAGAAAACAACTCGCCAGAGGGTGGGAGGGGCTGACACGGACCCCGGGGATCTGTGCTCCCGGAGGTCACTCCCCAGCCTCCCAGCACCCCCTGCAAGGGGGTACCTCGTACTCATTGCTGGGGGACACCATGAGAGGGTTGGTTCAAGCCCCTGCTCAGACAAACGAGCACAGCCAGCTGGGAGATAATTGGCAGGGCCTGGGGCCAGCCCCCCGGGGATTGTGATACGGGAGAGTATCCTGTCTTCTGGATGTCACCCTCATTTATCCTCGGGGTGCTGTGGCCCCCAGGGTCTCTCTGGGAGCTGTTTCACATCCTCTTCCAGAGCAGTATCTCTAGTGATTAAAACCACACGGCCCCTCCGTTCAGACCCCTGTCATCTCTCAACCCAGCCACCTCTGCTGCCAGACCAGACAATCATTTTCTCTTCTCCTGTGAAGACTCTTGTTCAACATGGTTGTTGGGAAGGGGGGCCAGCGGGGACAGAGACCCAGAATTACAGCAGCCATTAATTGCCTGGGTGGTGGCAGGGCCGACGCGGGGACACGGGGGAAATGTCTGCCTCACAAGCCAACTTGGGTTCCCTGCTGAAGATCATTAGGAGGAGGCGAGCTTCAATGTCTTCATCCCACAAAGACACATGGAAGATGACAAGTCAGCCGGGCCTGAGCGTGACACAGCTTCAAAGGCAGAGGCAGCATCTCGGTGGCCTGGGGGCGCACCCCTCCTCTCCCAGCAGCCTTCACGTGGCTGGCACAGTTAATTGGCAGCTATGGGAACACAGCTGAGATGTCATTTCCCAGGACAGGTCCTTTTAACCAGCAGCCCAAACTCCCCCTTGCCTTAGTCCTATCCTGCCTGGTCTTGCGGACCCCCTTCCAGGCCCATCTCCTCCACGGAGCCTGCCCTGACTACACTGCACACAAAGCCAACGTGTCACTTACAGGCCGGGAGGTAGGCTGTGCCTGAACCAAAGGGAGTGGAGAGCCAGTTCTGTGTTGGAGAAACAGCAGACGACATCAGATGAGTTCCAGGCGAGGCCCGAGTGTCCAAAGAGACCCTGCCCCAAAGAGGTGAGGAGCACCAGGCCCCAGCCTTCTCTGGGTGAGGGGCGGGCACCTCCAATGGGCAGATGGAGGACAGAGGTGTGGGAACGTGCTGCAGGTGCGTGGTCCCAAAGGAGCCATCCACAGGCAGGTCACAAATTCAAACGGGGCCAGTAAAGGAAAAGTCCAGGCCAAGCCCACAGGGACTGAAGGCAGCCCCTACAGGAGGCAGTTTAGAGCGGACCCCCCAAAGCCAGACCCAGAAGGCCAAAGAGCAGACCGTAGAACTGCTTCCCCAGCTGGTTCTGTAGCCTCAGGTGAGGACACACTCTGAACCCTTAAAGGACACAGGAGAGGAGACCCAGAGGAGCCCACAGCATGGCTGACCAGAAACTGGCCAACCAGGGAGACTGGTCCGGGCTGTGGGCACGAGCCATTGCTCTCCAACCCCATTCCCCCCACAAGCTGGGGAGCACAGAGAGTCAGCCAGCAGGCCTGCCCACCGAGCCTGGAGAGCCGGGATTGGCCTCTGCCCAGGGTTGGCGCAGCTGCTTCCCAGCCCAGCCCAGGCACAGGATCGTGCTGGCAACCCTTCAGGCAACATGCAGCCCCGTTTGCTTGGGAGGCCCACAGAGCTGCCTGTCCCTCCAGGCAAGTCTGCTCTCCCATGCCTGTGAGTGGGTCCTGGGACTTTGGTCTTGGCTGGGGCAACAGGACGTCTGCCCCCTGAGATCGTCGTTAGGGAGGCTGGCCGGGCCGGCTGCAGCTGCCACAACCAGCTGCTTCAGGCAAAGAGCAGTGAGGCGACTTTCCCCAGACCCACTGCGTGCTGCGCAGCTGGAGTGCACAGACGCACACGTACCTCCGCCCAGTAACACAGCTCCCCGATCTACTCCACGGCCACAGCTCGCAACGGGCAATGTATTATACACCCTGCTGACTAGTCCTTATTTCTAGCCATTCCATCCTCATCATTTTAGGGATTTGGGTTCACGCAGGGACTCTGAGACCTCTTTCAGAATGCAACATCCCTTTCACAATGGCCTCAGTTCTGTTGATGAGTAAACTGGATCAGAACACTTGTCCAAAATCACAATAGCCCTAAGTAACTAAGCATCCTGGAGGCATGAGTGAGGGATTCGTCTAACATTAAACATGGTGTCAGACCCTGGGGTCTACAACCCAAATAATGCACAGTATACTTGGAAAGACAAACATAAACACTCGCAATTACATCCTAAGGATCAACAAGTGGTCAAATTAAATCCGTCTGGGAGGTCAGGGACATCTTCACAGAGCAAGTGACACTGGACCTGCATCTCAAGGGATGAACAGGACCCCTCCAGTGTTATGAAGGGCCAGCAAGCAGTAAGAACTTTCCATGCACCGAGCGCTAGGAAAGGTGCCTACAGAGATCATCTCAGTTAATCCTCACAGCATCCCTAGGAGGTAGACAGTTTCCGCATTTCCACCTCATAGATGAGGGGAGTAAGCCTGAGGGTGTGTGACCCAAGTCACACAGCTGGAAGGGGTAGAGCCGGGATCTGAACCTTGGTGACGTGACTGCAGGACCAGCACTCTTATCGCCATGTTGTACCACTGCCCACTATGGGAAGGGGGATGGTTTCAGTAACAGTTTCCAGGTGGGAAATGAGAGGAAGGGCATGTGAGGCATGTGCCCAGCATGTGCAAAGGCACGGGGGTGTCCTGCAGACCTGTGAGCAGCCACATACAGCAACGGCAGGGATTGTCCCTAGAGAGGCAGGTGGCATTGGGTTTTGGGGTGTGTAAGCAGGAGCTCAGCCCTGTAGGTAACAGGGAGGAATTTCAGGGATTTAAACAGGGAGTTAACACGGTGAATTTTGCACATCACCAAGATCAGCCCTGGACTAACAGAAGGAAGGCTAGAGACAGGGAGATCAGTTAGGAGACCATGATCATGAACAGAGATAGTGCCTCTGAGCCTGAAGACAGTCCCCAGTTTGATGTGGGGAAAGTGAGAAAGAGGTAGGAGTCTAAGTTAGCTCCTAGGGCCTGGCACCCAGGAGGAGGGCAATGAAATGAGCCCAGTTAGGGGGAGGTTGGTTGAGAGGAGCGGCACTCAGGTGATACTATCTAGTGGACAGTTCAGAGCAAAGTCTGGGATGCGGGAGAGCAGTGTGGCCGGGAGGTAAGTGTGTGAGTGGGTGGAAATGAACTCATGGAGGAAAGCCTTGGTCTGGTGAAGGATGGAAAGAAAGGGAAAGGGGACAGAGAAGGACTCTGGGAGATTAGGGTTGCTAACACACTCAGCAGAAGAAAAGGAACCAGCAAAGATACTGGGAGATACTGGTCAATACTGGGAGATACTGGTCAGAGACCTCGGGAGAGAGAGAGCCAGGACAGCGTAATGGCTCAGGTCTAAGGGGCTTTCAGAGAAGATGGGTAGCTGGCTAATAAATGTCTCGGGGAAGTCAGGTGAGGGGTGGGTTGTAAAAGGACACATCGGGGCCATGGGTGGCTTTTGTCATCAGAATGGTGGTTTGAAGAGGAAGCAGGAAATGAAGTTGGAGATAAGGGGCTAGGTGATCTTCAAGGAACTTCACTAAGATGGGACGAGCAAGACACCAGTAGCCTGGTGGAAGGAGAGTTATTTTCATTAAATCTGATTTTTTAAAATTATGCAATAGTGGACACTTGTGAGAGACTCTATGTAAAGTACCGATGAACCCTCCGTTAACCTAAGAACCAGATCACTCCCAGGACCACGGTAGAAGACCCCTCTCCTCCTCCCCACTGCCTCCCCATCCAGGGAGAGTTTTATGAGCTGGGACAGGTTGGAGCATGTTTAAGGCCTATGAGGGAGGAACTAACAAAGTGGGGAGAGCCTCAGGGGAGTACGTGCAAGAAAACGTGGACCGGGAGGGCTACAAACACAGGAGAGGTGAGTGGACAGACACATCATTCCTTGCCCTGAGCCCAGAGGAGAGGAGGTGAGGGCTGACGTACTCGGATGAGTTGGAAGTTGCTGAGGGCGTTTATGCCAGATGACCCTCATCTTCTCTTCAATAGAATGATAATAATAATAGTAATAATAAGTGGGCCAGTGGACCTTGAGGGGAGTGAGCTGACCAGAGATACATAAAGGCTATTGCCAAGCAGAACCAAGGGCCTGCCCAGTGGATCTGTAGTAGCTCCATCCCCCCAATTATGTAATTCCCTCCAAGAGCTCTCAGCAAGCCAGGTGAGGATGGTTGCATTGACCCAAGGTGCCAAAGTCATCAGGGCAGGTCTAGTCCAACTAGAGGGCATCCCGGCTGGTGATCAGAATTGGTGCTGATTAGAATTGGGTTGAACAGACGCACCCCTAAGATCTTGGTTGTCCAGAGGAGAATATGACACCAGAAAGAGGATGGGGTGTAGCCTGGGGGCAGGGGGAAGGATCAAGGGACTGTACGTCCGATCAGATGACACAGTCAATACCTGCGGTAGGTGTCAAAGGAGCGCCGGAAAGCGCTCACGGGGTTTGCATCTGACTTTGACACCTATCAGCTGTGTGGCCTTCGGCAGATTTTTTAACATCTCAAAACTCCCACAAACTTATTCATAACAATTCCTCTCTCAGGGGGGTGTCACAAGGCTCAAAGGAAAGAACGGTGCAAGTCCTTTGGAAACTGTGTGCAAACCTCAGCCTTGATGAATCAGGCAGGGAGGTCAAGGAAGTTTTCAGGTTTCAGGCAGGATTGGGTTCCTCTCAGTTATCTGTGTGGCTGCCTTTTCCTCACTTTGCCTTTGTCCTTCCGGAATCTCATTTGGTTGGTTCCTGACCAATTTCTAAGACCTACTGGAGTCAATTTGAATTCTAATCCGATCCTCCAAGGTGCCCCTCCAGCCTCAGCTGTGTGTCATCAATGAAATTAATGAGCGTGCTCTCTGTTTCATCATGTAGTTCATTGCTGGAAACATTAAATAGCCCAGAGCTCCAGACTTCGAATTGCTCCAAATGGCCTCTTGCACTCTCCAGGGATTTTCTTGTTTCGAGACAGACGGTGGGAAGGCAGGCTCTCTTCCTCCTAGAGTTTAACCATAACCCCGCACCCCAACCTCCATTCTCACCCAGAGAGGTGGTCTTTCTGTGAGGTACAAAAAGGACAACAGACATTTTGCAATAAAAGTTAAGGCCCCTGCACTTTCCTGAAGAGCCCTCTGCTTCTACCCTCTGAGGCTTCCTTTAGGAGACCTTGGACCCACAGCCTTGACCCTGACTCCTACCCAGTGCCCTTCTTCTAGGGACCTCTGAGTCATCCTTCTCTCCATTCATGATGTTTAGCGTAGAGGCAATAATTTACCACTGAGCCAGGGTTCTCGGGGCATCAGCTGGAAATGTCTTCGAATGCAACCCCGTACTACGAATCTGCCTCCACCCTGCTTTGCCTACAAGCCAGTCCTGAGATCCAGACCCTGGAGGCTGCACGCTTCTCCCACCTGCTGGCATGCCTCTTCCCTCCACATCTGCATGGTTCTCAAAGTCAGCACCCAGCATTCATTCCACTCTTATTCACTACCAATGAAGTGCCAGCCTCAGGCATTGGCACACAACCGTGAATGAAACAAACACATCTTGTCCTAAGGATCCTTCAGTCCAAGTTCTCTCCTATTCACCGTCTTCCCCAATCTCCCAAAACAGTTGTTCTCCACATACCACCCCGATCCTAGTTGGCAAATCTGCTGACTTCTTGCCCTACATGCTGAGGAAAATCCCCTTTCACTGCTGATCTTCTGCTCCAGTTCTGGCTCCTGGCTCACCCTGAGCTCTTCCATGTCATCTTTGTTGCCTTCCCTGCCCCTTTCTATTTTTCACCATCTCTCTGTCTTGTGTCTAAGCAGGCATTCCTTCCCTCTCTTATAGGTCCTATCCTCTCCGACCTGAGCCACGACCAAACCTCCTTCTCTCCTTCTCTTTCTGCCTCCATCTTGTCCACTTCCAGCTAATGAGTCAGCCAACAGTGATTTACATGTACAAAGCAACTTCTTTGCAACTCTGCTCTCTGGGCCCCAAAGGGGTCTGGCTTTGGCGCTTCCACAATGGGAAGGATGCTCAACGTCAGATGCTGGTGCCTTGGTGTCTCACATCTCAAGGCAGCAGAGCCAGGGCTTTTCTGGTGGAAGTTGGGAAGGATGCCCCACAGCCCCCTTCATGAGGGATCAGACCCTTGGGGTCCAATGGCTCATCAATCCTTCGACAGTAATGACTGCGGCCATGCCTGACATGGTGCTAGTCACCAGAAATCCAGAAACGATTAAGATGCACTGTAGTGCATGAAACTACTAACATGGAAACAGAGACAGTGAGAACAAAAGGTGTAGACAAAGCACAGAAGAAAGAAATTCTTTTTTTTTTTTTTTCTTGAGATCAGGAATATTTCATAGAGGTGACATGCAGAGTCAAAAAAAAGCAAGTAAAGAAAGTGTAAGCAATGACATTGTTTTTAACTTGGCAGTCTGTCAGCTCTGCAGGGAAATATTTTTTTGCCTACCCCACTGAGCACACAGAAGAGCTGAAACATGTGTGTGTCTACAGGCATCCAAGCACATGTTTGCACATGTCAGTGTTGTCAGCCCTGGGAGGAAGGGTTGGTGATAGAGTTTCCTTTTAAGAAATTATAGAAGAGCCAAAGAGGAAGGAACTTGAAGGGCAAAGGGCAACTTCAAAGGCCTCTGGTAGCCCCACCGTCAAAATTCTTCTCTATTTGATCCCATCTACCCAACCATCTAATGGAGACCTTATTAACCCTGCTGTCCGAGCACCTCTTGCATCTGTGCATGTCTCCCCACTGCACTGTCACTTTCTAAATCAGACCCTCATCATCTCTCACCACGGTTACTACAACAGTCTTTTAATTGGTCTCCCTGCCTCCATTCTGACCAAACCATTCTCCCCAAAAAGCCATGGTGTCCTTTCTGATGCACAGATCATGTCCCTTTTCTTCAGTGGCTCCCCCCTTGCCCCTTGCCTAATGAGGCTCTCCGTGTCTGCCAGGTATGGCCCCCACTGATCTTTCCAACTTGGTATCTCACCACTCTCCCCCCAAAACCCAGGCTCGATGCCCCAGCCACGCTGCACTGTTCTCTTCTACCTCCATCTCTCAGGTGCCCTACATCTTCCTGAAACGCCTTTGCACTTCTCACCCTCTCACCCCCTCTTTGCATGGTTGATCCATAGTCAACCTTGAGGTCTCAGCCTAAGCTTCCGGTCCCCTTTCCTGGCCCCAGTCTGGGGTGGGTGCCCGCCCGCATTATCACAGGGTAACATGATCATCTGTCTAGTCATCTGATTCCCATGAGACTGTCAGCTTGCAGAAGGCAGAAGTGGTGCTTTTCGAGACTGCTATATCTGTGGCTCTAAATCAGTACTTGTTGAGTTAGAGAGGCTCGGTATTTATTTAACAACTGGATATGCTGTGACTCCTTAGTAAGGCTCCACCTTCAGCATTGGCTTCCCAACTAAAATGAACCATTTTGGTGCTTTCTCCTGAAAAATAATAGAATCCAAATCTACGAGAAGCGGGGAGGACCTTGGAAGTCACCAAGTTCAAATCTCAGGTGTCAACTGAAGGAATTGAGGCCTAGAGAGCAGGGAGTCCCCTCAGGCTGGAAGGAGAATTACCATGATCATTACTCTAATATTGTATGTGGTCATAAGTGGTACCAGCCCACATCCCACACAAAGCAGGCCCCAAAGAGCCCTGTTCCCAATTACAAAGCATTTTTGCATCCTCATCTCATTTCTTGTTTGAGCCACACAACTCCTACAAAACTGGTCGGGCAAGCAATCTCAATGCCCCCATTTTATTGATTAGGGTATTAAGGCTCAGAGAGCGCAAGCCACAAGTCCGAGAGATGGAGGAAGCCTCCTCTGAATCCAGACTTCATCCCCTCTCTCCACACAGCATCTGGCCCTTTGCCCTTTCCCCACAATAGGGTTGGATGCCAGCAAGGAGTGGGATAATGCAGCCAATGCCATGTTGCCACGGTAGCATGTATCCAGGAAGCTGATAGCCCACAGATCCCCAGGAGGCAAGACCTCAGCTGAACCAACACCGTGTCCAGAGCTGTGAGGGTAAACAGGCAGGCAGCAGCTCTCAAACCTGCCAGCCTTCAGCCAGGTGCTTGACTTTATTTAAGAAAATTATTTTTCATTCAGTCTCATGGGCGATGGACTATGTCCTGGCTTTTAAAAATGAGATTGGCTAGCTGGAGCTGACCTGACACATCCCTCCAGTTTCCCTATGCACACTTAAACATTCTGCCAAAACTAATATCTTTATTCCTAAAATCTTCAATTCACGTAGGGCAAGCAGTGACCGCCTATGCTGTACGGAGCGTGCACTTCAGCCTTTATATTACCCAGAGGAATGAGCTGCTATTATGAAATCATTAAATTAATAACTTGGTAATATAGGCAGATATATAAAACAATCTGTTCATAGAACAAAAGAAATTACTACGTTCCAAACATTCATAATTTAATTTAACAGCAAATTAAAGTAGCATACATAATTTTAGCCTCAAAATGTCAATAGAATTATGTAAATACAGCACCAAGTCCTATTGCTGTGTGAGCATGTGCGTGTGTGTGTGTGTGTGTGTGTGTGCGCGTGTGTAGTTGTGGGTGTAAAGGAAGGGCAGGATGCAGAGATGACATTTCCATACAGTAGGCCACTCTTCTTCACAACAGAGAAGCAATTGACAGAAATAGATGAGGTGCCCAGGTTTTAATTAAGAATTTATTAAACATTCAAAGAGCTGTAGAGGAAAAAAGCTAGCAAGGCGCTCTGGTGGCTGCCAGGATTGGGTGCTGAGCAAACAGTAACAGTCAAGGAGAAGGGTCCAGGGGGGCTCAGCCAGGGCTCCCTTGGGAAGAGCGAGCATCAGAGGCCAGCAGGCTTAGGTCCCGTCATCTTAGAGAGAAGATGAAGCTTACGAATATGGAGATTAAACAGTAGAAGGGGGGCTGCTGGCCAGTGTGGAATTCTTTGGGGGGAATGGCCAGAATAGGGGAGCTATTCTCCTGCCCCAGCATTAGGTAGGAGCTTCCTCCCACCCATCCCTCTGAGATGGGTAAGGAGTAGAGTAAGCTGGACGGGCTCTGGCTTCCAATCAACTCCACAAACCACCTGCCTTGCGTGAACCAAAGGAATGTGAGCAGATATAAGGCTGTGCCAGGGACAGTGGGCCACTCCACTGCAGAATTCTTGAGTCCCCTCCCTGTGGACCTCGGAGTGTCTCCTGTTAGAGCAGGAAGAGCACAAAGGGCTTCCTACATGAACTGAGTTTGCCTCCACCCAAGCCTTTCTTACCTCTGGGGTATTATATCTGTTCCTGCTCACATGAACTGTTTTCTAGGGACAACAGCTATCCGGTCTCATGGACTTTCAACACTAGAAGGGACCTGACCTGTGAAGTCTGCAAGGCCAGCCCTTCTTCAGAGAAACAAAATACATACATGCACACACACAGAATTTGGCACACAAGTTCAGGGGGCTCCCATATCCCACAGATGAACCGAACGTTAAGAATCTGGTCTAGCTAAAGATATGAAGCATGGAACTATGTGTACAAAGAGCAATGTACCTCTAGTGCCAAAGATATGAGCCAGAGAGTAAGACCGGAGTTCACAGAAGGCTCGCTGGAGGAGGAGGAACATTTGAACTTGAAGGATGGTTGAGCCTTAGATAAGGACATAGGAGGATGAATGGATGGGGCCAAGATTTTTTTTTTAAAAAAAAAAAGCATGAGTGCATAAAGGATGATGAGCATTCCATGGATGAGGATAGGAGAGGGAAGAAGGTGTCCTATTGGGAAAAACCCTGGTTAACAATAGTTTTTGAATAAAAGAATAAAATCTTTTATCCTCTAAGAGATATTTTTTTTCTGTGAACATGAATGCTAATCTAGAAAAGGAAAGATTAGAACCAAGTAGTCCAGTTAACCAACGATCATAGTAGTTTAAGGGTGAGGGGAGCAGCAACAAGGCTAAAATAGTCTAAATAGGCATGGAACAGAGGAGACAGAGAGAGACATTATGAGGATGGTCTTGACAGGAATTCCGAATTGGGGGATTAGTCTACAAAGTCTGACCACTGTAATAAATAATCACAAAATCTAAGTGGCTTAACATAGTAAAGGTTTATTTCTCATTCACATCACAGTACAATGTGGATGAATGGAGGGTCTTGATCCACACAGTCATTCAGGGACCAAGGCCCCTTCCACCTTGTGGCTCCCACATAGTCCTCAATGTCTTCATTCTGCATATGGCCAGCAGATGAGGGAAGAGAGATCACGTAGATGGATGTATAGAAGCTTTTATCGCCACCCCAGAAAGTAGTAAACATCCCTTCTGCCCACGTTTTGTTAGCCAGAGCTCTTTCATCTAACTGCTGGCAGGCTGGGAAACGTAGCCTCACTGCCCAGGAAGATAAGGGAAACAGTTTCCCAGTTCTATAGCTGGCTATGAAGGGAGGGGACTGAAATTCAAGAGTAACTATTTTTAGGTCTAGAAACTAGAAGATTGATGGGACCATTGATACACATAAGAAAATTCAGAGAGGAATATAGAAGAATCATAAGCTTGGCATTGTACATCCCTATGTCAAAGAATTAAAGTAACCCAAGAGAATAATAAAATAGATTTGCTCTTGTATCCCAAAGTTTTAGCGTAACAGTGTGACTTTTTCTTACATGACACGAGAAGTAATGTGGTTAGCTACGACACCAAAAGCATAGGCAACAATAGATAACTTGGACTTCATCAAGATTAAGAACTTTTATGCATCAAAGGACTCTATCAAGAGAGTAAAAAGGCAAACCACAGAATGGCAGAAAATATTTGCAAATAATTTACCAGATAAAGAATTAATATACAGGGCTTCCCTGGTGGCGCAGTGGTTGAGAATCTGCCTGCCAATGCAGGGGACACGGGTTCAAGTCCTGATCTGGGAAGATCCCACATGCCGCGGAGCAGCTGGGCCCGTGAGCCACAACTACTGAGCCTGCGCGTCTGGAGCCTGTGCTCCACAACAAGAGAGGCCGCGACAGTGAGAGGCCCGCGCACCGTGATGAAGAGTGGCCCCCACTTGCCGCAACTAGAGAAAGCCCTCGCACAGAAACGAAGACCCAACACAGCCAAAAATAAATAAATAATAAATTTAAAAAAAAAAAAGAATTAATATACAGAGTATATAAAGAATTCCTATAATGCAACAACAAACAACCCAATTTAAAAATGGGCAGGCTTCCCTGGTGGCGCAGTGGTTGAGAGTCTGCCTGCCAATGCAGGGGACACGGGTTTGAGCCCTGGTCTGGGAAGATCCCACATGCCGCGGAGCAACTGGGCCCGTGAGCCACAACTACTGAGCCTGCGCGTCTGGAGCCTGTGCTCTGCAACAAGAGAGGCCGCGATAGTGAGAGGCCCGCGCACCGCGATGAAGAGTGGCCCCCGCTTGCCGCAACTAGAGAAAGCCTTCACACAGAAACGAAGATCCAACACAGCCATAAATAAATAAACAAATAAATAATAAAAAAGAAAAAATTTTTTTAAAAAATGGGCAAAGGACTTGAGTAGACATTTCTCCAAAGAAGATATACAGTCAATACGTACACGAAAAGAAGCTCAATATCACTAATCATTAGAGAAATGCAAATCAAAATCTCAATGAGATGTCACTTCACACCCATCAGGATGGCTATTATCAAAAAACAACAAAAACAATAGAAAATAACAAGTGTTGGTGAGGATGTGGAGAAATCAGAATGCTTGTGCGTTGCTGGTGAGAATGCAAAATGATGTAGCTGCTGTGGACAACTGTACGGTGGTTCCTAAGAAAATTAAACACAAAATTACCCCATGATCCAGCAATTCCAATTCTGGGTACATACACAAAAGAACTGAAAGCAGAGACTCGAACAGATATTTGTACACCAATGTTCATAGCACCACTCTTTACAATAACCAAAAGGTAGAGGCAACCCAAATGCATGGATAAACAAAATGTGGTTTATACGTACAACAGAATATTATTCAACTTTTAAAAGGAAGGAAATTGGACATATGCTACAATATGGATAATCTTTGGAGACGTTACGCTAGATGAAATAAGCCAGTCACAAAAGGACAAATAGTCTATGATTCCATTTATATGAGGTCCCTAGAGTAGTCAAATTCATAGAGACAGAAAGTAGAATGGGGGTTGCCAGGGGCTAGGAGGTGGGGGAATGGAGAGTTAGTATTTCATGGTACAGATTTTCAGTTGAGAAAAATGAAAAAGTTCCAGAGAAGGATGGTAGTGATGATTGCACAACAATGCGAATGTACTTAATGCCACTAAACTGTATGTTTAAAAATGGTTAAAATAGTAAATTTTGTTATGTATATTATACCATAATAAAAAAAAAAAAACAATGTGGGTAAGTTCATCTTCCTAAAAATGCAGACTCTGTTTAAACATGATTAGCTTATGAGACATGTTCTCTGAAGCCCTCTCAGTCCCACATCTGCATTTACAGGGAGTCCATCATCACTCTTCAGCCCCAAACCTGCTTCTCTTGCATTCTTCACCTCAGTCCATGTGCACACATGCTCCCCAAAACCAGCTTAGAAACCTCGTTGTCTTTCTCTTCGCTTCCCTCCCATAAGCCTCCAGATCCAACAGGCAAGTGTCTCAAGTTCACCCTCCCCTTTTCTCTCCATCTCGCCAATCACTGCTTTCGTTCTGGCTTCACAAAAGTGTAGCTCACTGTCTCTCATACTAACAATTCCATCAGCCTCCAAGCAAGTCTCACACCCCTCACGTCTCATCCAACCATCCTCTCATCAGAGTGGACCTAACCCAGGTCCAGTTGGACTTGCTCTCAGGTAGACACTGGGCAAACTGCATGCATTGTCTCACCAAAGCCTCACCCTAGGCAGATGCACTTCAAGTGCCCCATTTACAAAAGAGGAAGGTGAGGACCGGAGAGCTTCAGCCATTACTTCAAGGTTACGTAGCCAACAAGTGGCAAAGCCAGGAGTCCCACATGGGCCATCAAACACCAATTAATAATAACAGCTGACACTAACTCAGGGCTAACTATGTTTCTGGCATGGCTCTAAATGCTTTATACCTAACAGTTCATGTAATACTCACAATTCCATGAAAAAAAGATGATTATCATCTCCTTTTTTCACTTGACAATTCAAGGTAGAAAGAGGTTAAGTGACTTACCCAAATTAACCCAGCTGGCAAAGAGTGAACAGAGATTCAAGCCCTGGGCAGTCTGGTACTCAAAGTACCTACCACAGACAGTGGTCCCACAGTGTTAGGCCACATCCCTCCTCCAAAACACACAGAGTACACCTCACCGTCTGTAACATGAGAACCAAAGCCCAGCCCCCACTAGCCACAATTTTCCATCTAGACACCCTACTGTGATCTACACACCCTGTGGCAGCCATACCCAACTAATCACACACCCCCCACCAACACCTCACAGAGTCCCTCTTCACCCATAAATACCAGGTTAATCTTTACAAGGTTCGACTGACTGTCATCCATGCTGGATGCCCACCCTGACATCCAGGACTCATTTATAATTCACTCGTTCAAATGTATCAAATACTTTGGCCCATCTCCGTGCCAAGCGTTGGGGATACATTGATAAATGGGACAGATTCAAGCTTCTTTGTTAAAACAGTGCCAAACACATATCATCATTTGATCCTCTTCCATGGATTCTTGGATTATCATGAACAATTTATTTGTTTGTCTATGTTGCTACATGGTGGGCTCCCAGAGGTCAAGACGACATCTTATCAAACTCTGTGTCCCTTTCCAAGTACCTTGATCTTGGTAAATAAACTTAGGAAATGTGTTCGATGAATCAATGCTTGAATGACTCAGTGGACCCCATTGAAATTACAGAGCTCATAAAATAGAACGTAGCCTCCCATAATGAGTCATGAGCTGGCGGAGTTGAGTGTCTTCATCTGTAGGACTGGCCTCGGCGCAGTCTGCTAGGCTGACTCTCTTACTGCTAATACTGTTCACTGGCATAGCAGTCAACATTTTACAAAATATTTTCACATCCATTTTCTCACTTGATTCTCCATGGCAAGGAAAGATAATCTTTTGCATTAGCTTGAAATTAATTTTCTATATGTTCATAAGCATATTTTGACTGCTCCTGATTAAGTTGTCAAACTAAAGAAAATTCTAGAATTAAACGCAATATCCCTAAGTCATAATCTGGAGGGAGAGTGCCTGGGTTCATAAGAGTCTTGGAACTGAGTCCTTATCTTTTCAACAGAGGCACCAACCTCATGGGGCCATTGTCAGGTTTAAGGGAAATAAGGGTACACACAGAACTTGGTACAGAGTAAACAATAAATACGATAAAGGTTAAGTGTTCTTTACTAATAATGGTAACAAGGCAAGAATTAGGTTGTTGAACAGATCAGGAAACTGAGGCCCTGAGAAGCTGGGTTTAAGTGACTTTCCCAGGTCACAGAGTTTGCCTTAAATCCCAAAGTCATGGTCATTTCTAAGCCTTCAGTCTTTCCTGAAAGCATAGTTTCTTTTGGAATCTCACCCAGTCCTCACTCAGATCCTAATTCAAGCTCTAGAGAAATGTTCAACACTTAAAAACCTACCCCTTCCCGGCTCTGAGTGGTTCATTCAAAAGTTCCAGTTCAACATTCGCATTTGAAAGACATGATGTTTTCCATTGGTTTGAAATTAATTTGCGGTAATTCACACCAGTGTATTTTGATTGCTTTTGATTAAGTTTAACAAACTAAAGAAGTCTGCCGAAATTAAACATCAAAGTAAACAATGCCTTTTCTAAGGCTCCTTGTGCATAATTATCAGCCTTGTCATTCTTGCTAAATATATCCATTGTGTGACAGCCCCTATGCCTGGGTAGCTGTAATTAATACAGAATCCCAGAATCAATTCTAGAGAAATCCTCGAAAAATCAAGGGAAGCTCATTTGCATAACTTCTAAAATATCTGAATGAATTGTTTTGAAACCGGGATGAAAAAAAAGGGGCTTTTACAGGTCAGGGTTTCTTCATAAAAATAAATAAATAAAACTGGCTGCATATTTAATGTTGGGTTTGTGTAAATAAAAACAGGTCTTTGGTGAAAAGTATGAATAAACAGGTAAATGGCTCTATGGAGCCGTCACTTTGCAGAAAGCCTCACCAAAATTAATGGCTAATAATTAACCACCTAAGAAACTAATGTTGAGAAAAGTTCACAGGCGGCTTTGTAATATTACCGAAAATGATGACAATTAGAGTTAATAGAGTTTTATTAAAATGTGGGAAAATAACTTAAATATGTGTATGGGGGTGGGGGGAAGACCTCTCCATGCCTCCACGTATTTACTTTCATCCAGGGAAATACAGAAGAAAAAAAATACCAGCACTGGAACTGAGCTGCCCTCTGCAAAACTCCCTCTGCTGCTTTAGAAGCTGAGTGACTCTGACACAGGTTCCATTCTCCTGAAGCCTCAGTGTCTTCATGGAAGAATAGGGACCACCGGCTCTGTTCCCAGAGCACTTGGTGGGGAGGGGCAGGGGCCCAGAGCGCTCAGCTAGTATCTCTTCTCTGTGGGGCCCAGTTCCTCTGACTTCAACTCTTTTCCATACACATCAACGATTAATGATAATAATAGCAAGAAGAAGAATATTTATCAAGAGCTTATCAGACCCTGTGCTAAGCACTTTTCTTGCATTACCGCTTTTAATCATAACAATGACCCGATGAGAAAGTTACTCTTAGCATCGTCTTTTTCTAGAAGTTTAAACAACTCTTCTAACGAGGAAACTCAGTCTCGGGGAGGGCAGCCAGCTAAGAGGCAAAGTTGGCTTCTGAACACGTGGGCCCGTATCTTTAACTGTTGCATTATGCAGTGGCCCTCGGGGAGGGATTTCCAACCTGGACCCACATGGGTGAGCTTCAGGAGGCAATATAGTCTCTGAAAATATTACAAAAATATTTGTATATGTGATTTTGTGAAACAGTGTCCAAAACATTCACTTGCTTCTCAAAAGAGTCCCTTACCCCCAAAAGGTTAAGGTTAGACGTTCTACATTGAACCAGACCCAACAGCCTAGAACGTTTTGCTCTCTGAAGTGCAGTCCACAGACAAGTAGCACCAGCATCACCTGGGAGCTTGTGAGAAAATGCAAATCATCGGCCCTATTCCAAACACACTAAATCAGAATCTGGCTCTTAGCAAGATCCCCAGGAGATTGCTGTGTCTCTAAGCCAGCCTGCGAGAGCAAGGAAGGTCTACCTGGATGAGGTGAGGCATGAAATAAGCACCAAGTGATGAGAAATCATCAGCCAAGGGACGACGGAGGTGGATAAAGACATTTCAAACAAAGCGAAATGCCCAAGCAAACATGAGAAGGATGCAAGCTCAGGGGAGGCTCTGGGGAAGCCACAAGCAGGTTAAATTGCTGGTGTGTGCGGTGTGAGGCCTGGGGTTCCAGAGGTACGAGGTGGCTAGGATGGTTCAAGCCACACTAAGGGCTTGGAACATATGCAGAGAGCGGAGTGGCTGCTTATGAAGGAGCCAGGGGTGGTCAGATGCACGTTTTAGAAAATCACTCAGGTGACAGAATGGAGGCTGGACGCAGCCAACCCTCAGGACATTACTAAGAGGAATCGTTCCTCCCACCCTCTCATCACTCCTCCAGCAGTGGTTCGCTTCCCCCTCATACCAAACCTACCCACACCAGGCCCTGTTTCTGCTCCCAAATGCCTGTGACCTGTGTCCCTCTGAACTGGGATCAGACAGGTGACAAAGACCACAGCTGACGATATGGTTAGATACCATCTCCCTGAGAACAGGCCTGTGACTGTCTCCTTGACCACCCATCCCCAGTTCTAGAAGAGTACCTGGCACTGAGTCAGTGCTCAGTGAGGATTTGTTGAAGGAAAGAATAATAATGAGGTTAAGTCAGAGTTTTTCCCAGGAGCACTAAAACTTCCACAGGGCCCTGGGGTATCAAAGTGCATGGTGAGAGGGACCTTCGTCCTTCTCCTGCAGGTCTGTCCGAATGCAAGGATGCCCGAAAATGGAACAGAAATTCTGTTGCAATGCATTTGGCCAGTTAACGGGGTCTGTGAACTTGAGACTGAAGGAGAATCATGAGCTGGTGTCCCCTCTGCCTCTCAGAGGCTGCAGCTGGAAGGGCGGAGGTGGGGCAGCAAGGGTCCATAGGCCATTTTCCTTTTACTTCGCAGCCCCTTCCCTGAGTCCCCTCACACTTGTACCCCACAAGAGAAGCATTTATTAAGCACCTGCCATACACTAGGAAATAGAGAGCCAAGAAAAATATAAAAGGAAGTGGGAGGCCGTCTCCTGGGGGTATATCCATGGAAAGAGAGTAGTGTGGGTCCCCATTCCCCACCCCCAGAAGATTCTGAGCACAAACACCTTTGCCTAACAGGTCCCCTGAGCCGCCTCTGGGGCTGGCCTTGCGGCTCCCGTGCTGAGCAACTCCGCCGCGGGGATGGGGGTGTTGAACATGAGGTTGACTGCCTTCCACCATCACTTTGAGGCTGCTGCCTGTGGAGGTGCCCTGGGCGCCGGCCCCAGCCAAGCTCCCATGGCCACCGAGCTACTATGCCTTGTCTGCCCAGAGGGGGCGCCCTTCTCTAATTCACAGAAAGGTGCCGTGCAGGCTAGTGGCGCCCTCTTCACATCCAAGCCAGGGCTTCCTTAAAGACCAGCTTTGGACTCTGTTTGGGGAGTGAAACTGAGGAGCAGAAATTTCATTTTGTGAGTGCCTAGCAGGGCCCACGCACTGTGCTGAGAGCCTTACAGGCATTACCTAATTCAATTCGCACAACCTGGTGTACTCGGATCTCTATTGACAGATGAAAAACTGGGGCTCAGAGTGAATGGTAGAATTGATCCCCGAGTTGTGAGTGGCTGGTTGACCTGTCTCTGTCCTGCCCAAAGCCCAGCTGCCTTCTCCCCCACCCAGCCTGCCCAGCCAGAGACCCCAGGACTCCCATCCCTCCCCCTCATGCTGCCATTTCCTATTCCCTCGTTTATTGTAAACACTAAACGAGAAAGTAAAAATCAATGAGAAATAATAAGCATTAAAAAACGACTCCATAAAAAGACAAATACAGTAAAAACATAAAAGACTTAAAAACAGTAAAAACAAAAGTATGACTTTAAAATATATATATAGGTAAAATCAGCACGGGGGACCAGCCGAGGAGATTAATCTGAATGTTAACATCTCAAACAGTGTGGCAGAGAGACAAGCTAGAGGCCCCCTGCAGCACAGGTTTTAAAAGATGGGGGAGGATTTGGAGGTCAGACTCTAGTCCCCACACTCCCCTCTTCCTGGTTGGCAACGTCAGCATTCATTGCAGTGGTGCAGGAAGGCTTCCTGGAGGAGGTGGTGTTTAGCTGACCTTTGAAGTTGGGCTACCATTTGAGAGGGCAGTCTTCTCAGGAGAGGAGAACTTTCAAAACAAAGTCATGGAAGTAGATGCAAACTATTATATATAGGATGAATAAACAACAAGGTCCTACTGTATAGCCCAGGGAACTATATTCAATATCGTGTGATAAACCATAATGGAAAAGAATATTTAAAAAAAGAATGTCTCTATGTGTATAACTGAGTCACTTTGCTGTACAGCAGAGATTGACACAGCATTGTACATCAACTATCCTTCAATAAAAAAATGTATATATAATTAATTTTAAAAAGTCACAGAGACTAGATGGTGCAGAATTTTGGAGGATTTGGGGGGCCGTCAGGCTGACTGGAGCAAGTTCTTGCCCTAGGGGAGGGCTGATGCAGAAGAGCCAAGTGTTGGTTTGGGACCAGCAAGGGAGAACCTCAAGCCCCAGGCCAGTAGTCTGAACCAAGATCAAGTGGCTCTGCCCCATGAAACAAGGAGAGGGGGCCAAAGGGTCCCTCCAGGAAGTTTCAAGGTCACCTGTGGCTCTGTCCCAGCCAGGGGGGCTGAAGGGCAGCATCGCTGACTCAAGGTCATAAACCATGTGAGAGGCTCAGGCAGGGCCAGGCCCCGAGGGAGCTGAGTCCTTTGCTGAATAAGGACTTGGCCTAGTTTTGCTTCCCAAAGTGACTATGTGTCAGGAGGATGTAAAGTCTCCTTTACACAACAGCAATTCTTCTTGGCAGGATGTGAGAAGTCTGGCGGGTTTGCTGACCGGCCTCTCCTCCGACCAGGGGTTGGGCAATTAGAGTGGGGGAGAAGAGGAAAGGAAAGAGCACAAGGCAGGGGCAGAGATGGGGGACAGAAGGGAGGAACGTCCCTGATAACTGAGCGGGCTTTCAGCAAGTCAGGGTCCTGGGATAACGTGCAAACTCCAGCTCCTGCTGCCGTGCGCGCCCCTCCCCTTTCCTCCCATCACACTCAAACACCTCGCCCTTCTCCCATCCCCAACACACACATACACACACATGTGAACACTCATCTGTGCACTCACAACCTCACACCCCCACACTTACACTCATGGAGACATTCACGCACTTCCCTGCCCACACACGGACTCGCACTCAGGTTACACACTCACACACAGGCATAATCAGCCAAGCTTCAACTCAGATTACTAAAGTTTTCATCCACCTCCGCAAAATTAGTTTAATAAGGGCAATACAGAGAATTTTTCCCCAATGCTATATTTATTCAATTTAAAGGACTACGCATTATTCTCTCTTCTTTTAGGAAAGGGTGTTGATAACAGATGGCAGGGGTTTTTTCTTCATGCCCTTTCTTGGCAAAACACAAAGCTGGTAATCCTATATCAGTTTCCAACTGTTATTGACTTCATCCGGTCTGTGAACTCCAGAGCCAGGTAACCTCCACCCAAGGCTGGGCCACAGAGGCTCTGGAACAGATCAAGCCCCTCCTGCCCCCAGACCTCTTAGCTGGAAGCACCTTTCCTCCTTGTCTCCCTGATGTCCTCTGATTGTTCATCCCCCCCCACTGTGTCCCTCCTCTGGGAAACAAAGGAGAGCCCCAAACTGGAGGCAGCGCTGTGCCCTGGGGCCCTGCCCTCCAAGAGCTGCCCATTATAGGGAGGGGGCCAGTCCTGGAGAGTTTGCAGTCAGGAGAGTCTATGGAACGTGGCAAGTTCTTCTGACCACAAAGGACTTCATCTCCCGCAGCAATGGGGCTGGTGTATCAGCAGTCTGACTTCTGTACGGTGCTAAATCCAATCTCTCCTCCTCCACGCAGAGCAGATCCCTTAATGGCACCTTGGGCAGATTCTCTAACCTTCTGGTCGATTTTGATCATTAAAAAATTTAGTCCATTTTAGGCTTGGATCTGGGTCCATTTAAAATTCTTCTCCTCCTCAGCTCTGGACATGCTTCGGCTCCGAGACCTGAAGGAGCAAGAGGGTGTGGTCCAGTCTTTCACATCTTCCTTTTTGTTTCTCTGGAGTACTGGATGGAGGCGTGAGGACCACCTCATAAACACCTCTTCCCTCTCCCTCTTCTTGTGTGTTGGGGTGGGTGCAGAATGAGACGGATGGCATCTTTTTACTTGACTGCCTTCCAGTGGCACGGAGGTCTTATGGACTAAGTGTACCCCACGCCAAAAAAAGTTTGTATGTTGAAACCTGAACTCCCAACGTGACTATATTTGGAAGACAGAGTCTTTAAAGGAGGTAATTAAGGTTAAATGAAGTCACAAGGGTGGGGTCCAAATCCCACAGCACTGGTCTCCTTATAAAAAGAGAGAGACACCAGAACCCTCTCTCTCCATGCACACAGAGAAAAGGCCACGTGAGGACACAGCAGGACGATGGCCATCTACAAACCAGCAAGAGCTGCCTCACCAGAAACCACTCTGCTGGGACCTCGACCTTGGACTTCCAGAAACATGAGGGATGAATGTCTGTTGTTTAAGCCCCGCACCCCCATCTGTGTTCTCTTGTTATGGCAGCCTGAACTGACCAAGACAGAGGTCTTCTGGGACTCACTCTGCTCAGCCTGATTCCATGGACTGCAGCCAACCTCTGCCTGAGGGCACAGTTTCCTTAAGGCATTTCATGCCGGGTAAGCCCCTATGAGTCGCTGCTTGGTGCCACAGGGCTAGGGACGATTCTACAGCATCACACGGCATGGATTAAGGGGTAGGCTTTGTTGGAGAAAGGGAAATTTACAAGCCTGAGTCAGCCAGAGAAGAGAAGGCCGGGCCCCCATCCTCTCATCACCCCACAAGAGAGGGGTCCAGCCGCTCCACTGGACGTGTAAGTGTGATCCCCCGTGCAGTGGACACAAGCTACCTGTTCTCCCTCTGAATACGGTAAGTGTGGAGCAACATGGCCAGTGGGGGAGAGTTAGATCACTTTGGTGCCCAGTAGGCTGGGCTTGGGGTACCCACCGTTTACAGGATTGACTGGGGAAGCCAGAGACCCAGTACCTGGAAAGCTCCTGGAATCCCTTTCCTAGAAATCCTGCTCCTCATGCCAGATTCACTTGGCACCCTCATTGCTGATAACAGAGAAGGGCCAGGGTGCCCCTTTTCAGCCCTCTTGGGCTCTGTGCCCTCAACCTGCTCTCCCGGCAGGTGTGTCCTCCCTAGCTCCAGCCTCCTGCCCTGCCCTCAAGGACGCTTCCCGCTGAACCCTGGGCCCTAGGCAGGGCGGCCGCCATTCCCTTCTGTTGGTCAGCCCACCCAATTCTGCTATCCCTACTCCCACCCATGAACTGCTGCAGCCAATCTCCCACCGCCAGAGACCCCAGGTGAGAAGCAGTCACCAGGGTCTGTGTTCTGGTTCACCTCCAACTCCTGGCAACACACAGCAGCTGCCCCTCAAGATCCTTCGCTGCCTCACATACCATCCCAAAGATAACACCAGGATGAGCCTGCCAGCGCCCAGCTCAGCAAGAATGCAGCTGGGGATAGAGCTCATACAACCTCAGGTTCTATGAGTGATTAGCTTATCTCTCATTATTGCCTTTGGAAGGAGATGCCCTCCCACCCAGACATAAAAGGAAGGGAGAAGCCTCAGAACTTCTCATAGACGAATGAGTTATCCCTCCCCAAATCCCTCCTCTCATCTCACAGGTGGGAGAGGGTAGAAGCTGGGGCCATGACTGAGGTTGGCCATGACTTTTACCTCTTTGTAGGCCCTGGAAGGAGTGTCTGGACAGATTTGGACCCAAGCCACCAGTTCTGAGTAATTGTAGCAGACCTAATGGGCAGGCTGTTGCAGTGGAGCTGCGGCAGGAAGATGGACCACCAAGGAGAAGAGCCTTGGTGGACGCCACTGGATTCCAGCTCCCACCCTCCGAAGACTGGTCCAGCCCCACGGGCCCTCTGGAACCCGCTCTCCATCCTCCCATCTGCCAGGATTGCACATGCTCCCATCTGTTGGACAAACCCTAACCCCAGGGATGACAACACAATAGAAATAGCCGTGTGTTACAGGCTGCATTGTGTCCCTCCAAAATCCATATGTTGAACTCCTAACCCCCAGTGACTCAGAGTGAGACTGTATTTGGAGACAGGGTCTTTAAAGAGATACTTAAGTTAAAATGAGGTTGGTAAGGTGGGCCCTCATCCAAAATGACTGGTGGCCTTGTAATTAAAGGAGATTAGGACACAGACACACACAGAGGGAAGATCATGTGAAGACAGAGGAAGAAGAAATGGCCACCTACAAGACAGGTACAAAGGTCTCAAAAGAAACCAATCCTGCTGGTACCTTGATCTTGGACTTGCAGCCTCCAGGACTGTGAGACAATACATGTCTGTTGTTTAAGCCCCCAGTCTGTGTGCTTTGTCGTGACAGCTGAGCTGACTAACATGCCATGCCTCATGGCAGGAGAAGGTTCCAGTTGTTTACCTCCTTTTCCCTCATTAGAGCTCCATAAGTGGCAGGGCCAGGAATCATCGTTCCCATTTGAAAGTTGAGGTAGTTGAGGCTCAAAGCAGGTAAGTACCTGGGAGGACACTGGACCCCCCAGCATCTGGGTCCAGAACCCCTTCCCCTTCACCATGCTTCTCTCTGCTCACCTGGGCAACATGAGGGCTCAGGTCGCCTCCCTAGCCCTCGCCAGGCCTTGGAAGGAGGCTCAGGACTGTCTCACTCCCCCCACGTCCCACCCTCCCCCGCCCTCCACCATTCCCGAAGACCTCCTGCCCCTGTCCCACCTGACGGCTCTGGGTTGCCTGGACCCACCATCATTTCCCAGAACGTCCAGGTCCACCTATCCCCGCAGGATTAGTCTGCACACAGCTTGGTTTGCAGCTGAACTGAGGTTATTAACAGGCTGAGTGTGCCTCCCACTGAGCAGCAGGGCGTTCATGGCTTGGTTAGGGGATGGGGGAGGTGGAAAAGTTCAGTTAGTGAAAGAGATACCTGGGCACCAACCCTGAGGTTTGGAAAAAGAAAGCGGGAAGAGAAGGAAGCAGGAGGAGGGAGGGAGTGGGGAAGAAAATCAAACCAAAAAGGAAAGAAAAGAGGAGATAGAAGGGAAAAAAAAGGGATATGTGAAGGAGAACAGAAGAGGTTGGACTGTCCCTGGTGTGGACCACCGACCCAGCCAGAGCAAGCAAAGTCCTCAGCTCCGTACCTCAGTTTTCTGGATGTCGTTTTTCTCTGTGAATGCAAAACAACTTTCTAGACTCAGGGGAAGTTGCAAACCACCAGACAAGGGAACACTCCGTGTCTGCCTTCACCTTCCCTCCTCTTAGCATCCCTTCCCTTCCATCTGTATCCTTTCTGCACCTCACTCGTTTTCATGCCCCCTTCCCCACCACTCCTTACAGCCCCCACCCTTCTTCTCAGCAGAACAAATCCACATTTTCTCCTACTGATTTGCTCTCTCTCTCAGCATAAAGTGTGCGGAACAAGCAAGGCACACAATGTTCTTTCTGTTGGGCGGTCGTGGGGCTTGATGAATGGGCGAGGTGGACGCCAGCAGCTGTACAATGGTTGACAGCAGTGCATACATATCTTCACTATGATGCAGACTGTTGTACTCAATCATGTATTTACACAAGCTGGGGCTATTTATAGACACGCGTGTCCATAGACTATAGCTTGCAGTGGCCTTGGCCCTTCAACCTGCCATCTATGGGGACCTCACAGAAATTATACCACCTGTTCTTAAAACAGTTTTGAGAGTTTTCCCTGTTTTTCTGAGCAGAGAATGCTCAAAGGCATGTTATTACTGGCTACCATTTATTGAGCATCTATTATGTGCTGGAGTTTCACATACATTTTTTCTGATCTTTCTAACAATGCTCTGAATAGCCATTTGTATCCCTACTTTACAGATGAGGAAACTGAGGTTCAGAAAGATTGGGGAACCATCCACCAGTTCTGCAGAAGGTCAGGGGTGGGTCTGAGGTCAAAGCCAGCACTCTCTGTGATATACCACAGAAAGGGATTCATATCACCTTCAATGTACCTCCCACCCACAGCCAGCTTGGTCTGTTCATCACCATGAAATTAAACTTTTCTAGTCTCCATACATCTTTCTATTCTCAAAGCCCTGCACATTTCTCTGGGCACAAGAGGGATTCAATAAATGGTAAAGGATGATGAGAAAGCCACACAGGCAAACAAACAAAATCCTGACTAACCAGAATTCTGCCCAAATGGACTCCCAGGTAACTAAAACAAAATCGTTGAGCTTTGATTTAAAGTGAATCAGGCAAATCACAGTAACATAGACCTGTCTCTGACTGTAGTTTTATGAAGATTTCCCCATTATTTCAGGTCAGTGGACTAGACAGACAGTGGAGTGTGTTGAGGAACACATACGAGCTTGCAGTGGGGTCAGTGTCCTTGGCTCCACTGTCTGTGTGCCCATCAACTATCTTGCTCGGAGAGAACTGATAAATACAAACTTGACCCTAAGGCCCAAGAAAACTCTTAATATTCAACAGAATCTAGAAGGATGATGAGGTCCTATTTTGTTAAGCGCATTGCATTAGGTATTGAATGAAGTCTAGAATTATAATAACGGTCCCAACATGTACATTACATTATAGTAGCTGAGGCAGGAAAATAGTCAGAGACTACAAGAAAACTTTCAATAGTCAGGGTGGAAAAGTACAATCTGTTGAGTTGACTCTCAGTTAACTTGACAATTCAATTACCCAAGCTAACCAGTCTCAGTTAATCGAGGTTACAATGCAATTGGAATTGACTCTACAGATTACTTATACCCTGATGACCAAAATGTTCCATAAATATGTCCTTCCTGGATGTAAAATAGATGTACAGTTTTCAGTTCTCATCAGCTTCACCCCACCAGCTGCTTGTATCAGCGGCTCCTCTCATTGCTCAGCACACCTCTTTCTGAGTATATTTCTGTGCAGGAGGGAGGCGGTGAAAAGAAACCAGGCTACAGAGTCAGCCAGGACTGAGCTCAACCTTGGCCATCTACTTACTTTCAGCTTTATAACACTGGACAAGTTGATTCACCCTTCAGGGCCTCAGTTTCCTCATCTCTAAAGGGGGCATCTACTCCCTGGAGTTCATTATTTATTCATATATATCCTTACTTCGCTCCAGATAAGTTTGAAGAGGGCTTATGATATCACAATAAGATAGCAAGATAAAGGTTGAAACTCATGCAAAAAAGGAAAGGAATTAAGGTAAGGATAAAGCAGAATCCAGAAATGAAGCTGGAAAAGTGAAGATGGCAAAGATTTAAGAGTTGGCCACACACATGACCCCAAATGTTTTAGAAGTTGATGTGAAAAGGGAAGGTTGGTCATTTATGTAGTTCATAGGGTTCCTAAGAGAAACACTAAATGACCAGCAGTATAGCCATACATGGCACTAAGGACAGAGAGGATGGTGTCTGTGGAAGCCTCTTAAGGGGGACCCCACGTGATGCAATGAGCAACACCCTTGTAGTAAACACCTCTGAGATTTTTTTAACCACTCCCAGTATGGACTGAGAGCAGAGCCCCCCACCAAAGTTCCATCTAGTGGAAGCAGTAAGATTCAGGGGAGGGAATATGGGAAGAACAGAGTGATGAGATCTCAGTCTCCAACTCTAGTGATAGGACTTGAACTGGGATAGATGTCAGACTCTTTAGACTCCAGGTTGTCACTTGAACAATCTCCTTAAATATTGTTTCTCTTAGCAGAATTTTTTAAGGTCAGTATTGAGAGACAATGAGCTCAAGGTTGTCCACCCTGAAAAAAAAAGCTCCCAGAGTGCAGCTAGTCTCACCTGCCATTTCAAACCCATGCTCCTTAACCAACAGCAGAGCCAAGAGTGAGGGTGGCATCCTCTTGTAGGAGCAGAGCTGAGGAGCCCCTCAGGGAGAATGGCTGAGGAGAAGCCATTCCTTCTCCAACTGGAGAAGCCAGTGGTCAGGCAAAGCCAATGTCCTTCTTGGTAAAGTGTCTTGGGTCAATCCCAGTGCACAGATAAATGGGTGGGCAAGGCCACACCATGGAGAATGACCGTAAGAATTTTAGCCTGGAATTTTTTAAGTTGATATGCACAGGAGCACAATGTATGGACTTCCACAGCAAACTCTTTTACGTGTCAGGCTACTCTGGGAACTCTATAGGTATTAAATTATGTAAACTTACCAAGGAAGAAGGCCCCACTACTACTCATAGATGAAGAAAATAGGCACAGGCTCACACAACTAAGAAGAGGAAAAGCCTAGATTTGAACCCAGACCATTGGGGGCAAAATTTATGCTCCTAACCATGCACAATTTTTGCTTATAAAGCAGTTAAAGCATTAAAAACGTCTACCAAAAATTAGTAACATTGCTTCTGTGATCACTGCTCTGGAGGTCTCCTTCTAGCAGTAGGTATTAGACCCCTTGTCTCTTCAGGTCACTCCTAGTTCAAGGCAGTGAAGAGTATGATATAAAACAATGTGTGCCTTTCTACTCATTATCCTGGGGGGTTGGTGTTCCATTCATCTGGAAGGTGATAACAGTTAAGAAACAAACTGAAATGATGGGGCTCAAAATACTTCCTGATTTTACTGCTCCATCAACTGACCCTGACTGCTATTATGAAACTGTAGTACAAAGTATCAATAACTGTGGGTCTTTGATGAGCTTATGTGTTAGTTTATAATCAATATAAAGGCTAAGTAAGAGTCAATACAAACCACACATGATCTAATATTGTTCCTGGAGGCCTTCACCACCAGGTGGTAATTGGTTAAAAACATGGTCTGTGGTTGAAAAGCCTTATCTAAAAGCCTGTCTGCTTCTCACATAAAACATTGGTCTGAGAACCCAGTTAGTTCATCAAGTTAGTTCATCCGACATACACTTCCTATAGAATGTCCAAAAACTAGTAAGTCTGTATTTGGGAGAAGCAGAGAGATGTCTCTTTTTAAGATGGTATAAACTACATCTTTGTCCAGGCAGTCAATCAATGTTCATAGACTCAATAAAGCTAAGCGAGTTACTAGGGCAGGGAACCCACCATTCAGAGTCATCAATAGCTCTTAGCACAAATGATCTTCCTCTGGTGTGGTATTCAGCTACAGTTTTGAACACTATTTGCTACAATTTTATACAGTGTGAGAGGCTCCACCAAGAGCAACTTGGGATCTGCAAACTTTGTGGTGGGTGGCTTTTAGAGCTGGGAGAACAAGCCTCCAAGGCTCAATTGGAATCTGAACCCCATGGTCTTAATCCCCATGGTGTGCCTCAGGTAATTGTCCTGAAGTCTGTTTTTATTACCAGATCTATCAGCCACATTCAGGTCACCTCACTAAGTTTTATTACAACTAAGTGTTTTCCAGGCAATGTAAAATTTATAGCAGACTTTAAATTTGATAAGGTTCCAGTTGGACACTTTTGATTTTTGCATGGGTCTTCCCTAATCCAGTTAATTTTGTGTGCATGTGCACTTTTTTGTTTTGGGGGTATTGTTTTGTTTCGTTTTTGACCATTAAGTCATTCTTGTCATACCAGAAGCCAGGAGATTAAGGCTCAATTTTGTTGGAACACTTGGCAACTAAACTCAATTTTAAGTTTTCTACACTCTGCTAGTAAATGAGATCTCCACCTTAAAAACCTGGAGAGAAAATATGTTGAGATCCCAAAGAGTTTGAAAGCTCTTTTGCCCATCCATTTCAGCCCCCTAACTTTTCCAGGACAAAGTTGTAAACCAGTGGATTGTGACGATCATGTCCATGGTTGAAACAAGAGGGACATACTCCCTTTCTATCCAATCCAGATTATACATCCTTTGGATGCCGTTAACCCAAGGCGGGCTGACTAATAGTGTCAATATTGCTAGAGGTGGCCCAATAGAGAAGAGGTACCACTAAAATTTCCCCCGGATGTACTCCACAAGCTACCATTCCACACCATGGTTTCTACTTGTTAATGAGTTTGTTGAGAAGTTTCTCTTTCAATCAGGATAACTGTCTCTAAAGATTTGTCACATGGAGATGTGATCTAGCCATCTCCCAGTGGCTCCCAGTGGAGCCCAAGCAAAGTAGCTGCCAATTCAGTTACTCAAGATCCAAAACAACCAGCTCTAACTGGAGTACAAATAAATAGAGTTCAAACCACCATTTTTACAAAACCACATGTCCAAACATACCTGGCAGGGGATTCTGAGTGTTAAGACAAATCACATCCAGCTTGCCAGGGAACAAGATCAACCCTAGAAGAAAAATATCCCTGTCATGTGAGCCAGGAGATCTGACAGCAGTTCCCCTGAGTTTGACAGAGATAAGAGTGGCCAGTCCACCTTCACTTCTGCCAAAGTTATTTTTCTCCCTGATGGCTGGAGAGATAAAAGACCTAAAACCATAAACATGAACAGGTGAATCTGTAAAACCCAGGTTCTCTTGAAATAGAAAATGTTATTTAAAAAACAAACAAACAAACTTCAAAACAGGAAAAACCTCCAAGCTCTTATCTTTGGGGGCCCAAATGGCCACATTCCTAGAATGGAACTGAAGTCACTGTCGAGTTCACCCCAGGATGTGTACCAGGTCTAAAAAATGTTGGCATTGGCTTTTGTGGTTGACTGGGAACCTTCCAAGTTATCTTCTTTCTACTACCAACAGGCCTCCTATTTGCAGCCAAGACCAATCCCAACCAAAGGGGAGAAGGGCTTCTGAGAGGCTGACATCACCCTGGAGGCATTAACTGGGGAAGTGGACAGGAGACAATGCTTATAGGCTGTTACCAGGAGGAGAGGAATCAAGTATTTTTCCAGGAGAGCTGAGCAGTTGTAGTGAGACCATCCCTCAATCAGGGGTGCGCTAGGGCAGGGGTTACACAGCAGTGTTTGACAGCAGCAGAGGGGAGATGGTCCCACTAGTTGAGGTAAGGAAACAAACCACAAGAGGAGAAAGCTGCCCCAGTAGGGAACCTCATAGAGACCTGATGGGGACTTGGAACATGATCTATGTGGATTAGGAGCTCACAGTGGATTGAGCTACCTTTCAGGGACTCTGCCATCTACTGGTGAGTGAGACCAAAGATTCCCATTCCAATAGTTCACCCTCAGAGCTAGCTTCATGTTTCAAGGACACAGAGCGTTGTGCCCATGATATAACAGAGGGAGGATCCATCTTCCTAAGGGCTGCCTGGAGCCACAAAACTAGGGGGCATCTAACCCTTTTTTATAGCTCCAGTGAGGGTGACCTTGGACCCAGTGACAGAGCAAGGGAGACAGGAAGAATCACTACAGGATTGCCTTCTCACTGCCCTGCTGAGAAAGGAAGTGGAACAACCAGGCACTATATTGGGGTGAGTCTCAGGGTTATCTGTTGGGAATATCAACACTGTATGATTCTTCATCAAGACCAAGAAGGGAAGCAACGAGCCTGTCTCTCCTGGGATATGACTTCTTGCCATTCTTCCTGAGTCATGACACACTGATGGGCATGTGTCTTAGCTTGGACTGCCAAAACAATCATAGACTGGGGCTTAAACAACAGAAATTTATTTTCTCACAGTTCTGAAGGCTGGAAATCTGAGATCAGGGTACCAGCATGGTTGAGTCCTGGTGAGAGCCCTTTTCCTGGCTTGCAGATGGTGTCTATCTTGCCACGTGTTCACATAGCAGAGAGAGAGAAAGCTCTGGTATCTCTACTTAAAAGGGCACTAATGCCATCATGAGGCCCCCACCCTCATGACCTCATATAACCCTAATTACCTCTCAAAGTTCCCATCTCAAAATACCATCACGCTAGCAGTTAAGATTTCAAGATATGAATTTGGGGGAACACATTTCAGTCCAGAGCAGCATATTTTGCCAAAAATCAAATCACTCTGTTATGGATCTACATTAACAAGCAACATTGTTTCAACATGTCAGCCTTGATGTTAGCATAGTGAGGCTATGGTTCTGTGGAGGCTATTAAAAGAGATAATAGACAAAATAATTGGATAGAATAAATGCTTATCAAATATTAGTCCTTCACTCCAACTATTCTCCCCTTTTCTTCTAGAAAAGGATTTCTAAACCCTGTGCTCTGGCTCTAAACCTCAAAGGTCTTCCATTTTCTCTGCTCCAAACCAATTAAGACCCTGGTTTCTGGAAACTTCAAAGAGGACAGGTCACCAGCTCGTGAAATATCTTTCTGGCACTACCGTGGAAAGATTGGAAACTGAGAAAGAACACAAGACACTCTCCACCCACAAGGTGTGCAACGAGCAGAGACCCCAACTATTACCAACACGTATTTCTTGAAACCAGCACTGTGCTAGATGCAGAGGAATGCAATGAGGAAGGTCCTCAAAGAGCTCGCATTACCTTCATAGAGAGCACTGAAGTTGTAATTTATGTGGTTCTGACTGTAGGTGCTGAAAGGGCTTGAAAGAAGGAGAGATCTGGGTCAGCCAGAACAATCAGAGAATTTATGTAGGAGGACATATGGGAGCTGGAACTTGAAAGACAGGTAAACATTTCAGAGAGGAGAGGAAAGAGTTTTGTCAGGCAGGAACCAACATGCAGAAGCCCATAGGCACAGACCTGACAAGGGTAGAGAGCATGAGTAGATCTATGTGGCTGGAATGGTGGCTAGGTGTTAGGATGCATTCATTCATTGACTCATCCTTTCCTTCATTAATAAATATTTATTGAGCACCTGTTATGTTACAGGAACTATTCTAGGAAAAGAGAACTAGATAGTGAAAAACAACAAAATTTCCTTGGCACATGGAGCTTTTAAGAAAGAAAAATATATAAATATATATTTCAGATGGTGATAAAAATTATGAAGAAAAATAAAGGAGGATTAAGGTTTCCAGTCAAGTAAGAGGGACCATTACTATTCTTCCTAAAACATTCAAAATATTAACAAAATATGCAATGCAGTGATTTTTAAGACACTGAACCTCAGGCAACAATGAACTGTGATTCTTGAGAGACAAGAAATAAACAAAGTGAACTCTACAGAATTCCCAGCTTGAGAGAGTCTCCAGGTCAAGGTACAAAAGCCAGATGGAGCCCAGCAGGTTCCTTTAGTTGAGGAGACAGAGTTGAGAGTCCAGGGAAGCCAAAGTATCTAGAGTTCCCAAGACAGACCAGAAAAGGAGAGAGATAACTCTAGAAATCAGGAGAAGGGTTCCATTGAACAGTCAACTAAGTACTGATCAGCACATGTGTATGTAGAAAACATCCAAGGCCTGGGAAAGAACCATCCAAGATTAGAGGGAACAGTGCCCAGTGTTTATACAGGGCCAGGAACAGTTCCTAGTCCCAGCAGCCATATTGTCAAACTTCATAATTCCAAGGTCTTGCCTCAATAGTGAGGAATAATAAGCCCTACACTGAGCATTGCTTTGATCCCACCTAAAAATCTTAAGCACAGGACCTAGAAATGCCAACTATTTCCAGGTAGTTTAACTTCATGGCAGAACAAAGCTCAAGAATACTTATATGAAAACAAAAATATCCAGCTCCTAAGAAGGCAAAATTCACAATGACTGGCATCCAATAAAAATTACCAGACATACAAAGAACAGGAAAATACAACCCATAATGAGGAGAAAAATCAATCAATTGAAACCAACTCAAAACTGAGACAGACATTAGAATTAGAAGACAAGCACATTAAACAGTTATTATGACTATAATTCATAAAGTTAAGACCAAAAAAAGAAAGATACAAAAAAATGTTGGACTTGTGAAGATGAAAACAACGATATGTGAGATAAAATTGAGTGGTGTGGGATTAGTAGGAGATTAGGCATTGCAGAGAAGACATTAGAAAACTTTGAATACATATCAATAGGAACTATCCAAAATTAAACTCAGAGAAAAAAGAGAATTTTTAAAATGAAAAGAGTATCAATAAACTGTGGAACAATTTCAAGTGGCCTTATCTATGTGTAATTGAAGGCAAAGAAAAAGAGGGGAAAAAAGAAGAAAACTATTTGAATATTGGCTGAAATTTTTCCAAATTTGATAAAAACTATAAACCCGTAGATTCAAGAATCCCAATGAACACCAAGCCTAGGAAACATGAAGAAAAGTATACCAAGTCACATTATAATCAAATTGCATAAAATCAATGATAAATAGAAAATCTTAAAAGCATCTAGAGGAAAAAAAATGCATGTTGTGTACAGAGGAACAAGGATACAATGACAGCAGATAGCTCATCAGCAACAACACAAGACAGAAAACAGTGAAGTAACATCTTTAAGTTACTGAAAGAAAAATTTAACAACCTAAAATTCCATAAAACAAAAATATATTTCAAAAACAAAGGAAAGATAATAACTTTTGAGATATACAAAAACTGAAATATTTTATCACCAGCAAACTTCAATTACAAGAAATGGTAAAGAAAGTCCTACAGGCAGAAGGAAAGTGTTACCAAATGGAAATATCGATCTACACAAAGGAATGAAGAAACCCAAATATGGAAAATACATGAGATTTGTTTCTTATTATTTAAATATCTTTAAAAGATAATTACACAAGAATAATCACAATGTAGTGTGAGGTTTATAATATCTATAAAAGTAAAATGTGTGGCAACAGTAGCACAAAGGACAAGAAATGGAAGTACGTATACTATTATAAAATTCTTATATTATACATGAAGTACCATGATATCACTTAAGGGTAGACTGATAAGTTAAATATGTATACTATAAACCCTAAAGCAACCACTAAAATAACAAAACAAAGAGTTGTAGATAATCAGCTTACAAATGGAATAATAAAAACAATCAATCCAAAAGGACATAAAAAGAGGAAGATGAGAAAAAAATAGATGGGACAAATAGAAAACAACGAGCAAGATAACAGATTTAAAGGTAACTATATTAATAAGCATATAAAATGTAAATGGTCTAAATACTCCAAGTAAAAAACAGAGATTGCCAGATTGGGAAAAGAGCAAGACCTAACTGTGTGCTGCCTATAAGAAACATGCTCATATAAAAAGTACAAATATGTTAAAAGCAAAAGGATGGAAAAGGATATACCTTGCAAACACTAATCAAAAGAAAGCTGGAGTGGCTATAATAATAGCAGACAATGTATATTACAGATAAACAGTATAATCAGAGGTAAAGAAAGTCATTTCATAATGATAAAATGGTCAGTTCATCAAGAGGACAAAACAGTCCCCAAAATATGATGCACCCAATAATAAAGTTTCAAAATACATGAAGCAAAAACTGATAAAACTATAAGGAGACAATTTTAGTCAGAAATTTCAATACTTCTCTCTCAATAATTGATAGAACAAGTAAACAGGAAAGCAATAAGGACAGAGAAAATTTAAGCAACAGTATCAACCAACTTGACCCAATTAATATTTATAGAAAACTCCACACAACAAATATAGAATACACATTCCCTACAGGTGCACACAAAACATTTCTTAAGATAGACCATATTCTAGGCCACAGACTTAAAGTTTTAATAAGTTTAAAAGGATTCAAGTCATACAAAGTATATTCTCTGACCACAATGGAATTAAATTAGAAATAAAAAACAGGAGGAGGGGCAAGATGGCGGAAGAGTAAGACGCGGAGATCACCTTCCTTCCCACAGATACAGTAGAAATACATCTACACGTGGAACTGCTGCTACAGAACACCCACTGAACGCTGGCAGAAGACGTCAGACCTCCCAAAAGGCAAGAAAATTCCCACGTACTTGGGTAGGGTAAAAGAAAAAAGAAATAACAGAGACAAAAGAATAGGGACGGGACCTGCGCCAGTGGGAGGGAGCCGTGAAGGAGGAAAGGTTTCCAGGCACTAGGAAGCCCCTTCGCGGGCGGAGACTGCGGGTGGCAGAGGGGGGAAGCTTCGGAACCGCGGAGGAGAGCGCAGCCACAGGGGTGCGGAGGGCAAAGCGGAGAGATTCCCGCACGGAGGCTCGGCGCCGAGCAGCACTCACCAGGCCGAGAGGCTTGTCTGCTCCCCCGCCGGGGCGGGCGGGGCTGGGAGCTGAGGCTCGGGCTTCGGTGCTAGCCGGGAGGGAGTCCAGGAAAAAGTCTGCAGCTGCCGAAGAGGCAAGAGACTTTTTCTTGCCTCTTTGTTTAGCGGCACGCAAGGAGAGGGGATTCAGAGCGCCGCCTAGACGAACTCGAGAGATGGGCGCGAGCCGCGGCTATCAGCGCGGACCCCAAAGACAGGTGCGAGCCACGGTTATCAGCGCGGACCCCAGAGACGGGCAGGAGACGCTAAGGCTGCTGCTGCCGCCACCAAGAAGCCTGTGTGAGAGCACAGGTCACTCTCCACACCGCCCCTCCCGGGAGCCAGTGCAGCTCGCCACTGCCAGGCTCCCCTGATCCGGGGAAAACTTACCCGGGAGAACACACGGCGTGCCTCAGGCTGCTGCAACGTCACGCCGGCCTCTGCCGCCGCAGGCTCGCCCCGCCTCCTCCGTACCGCTCCTTCCCCGCGGGCTGAGTGAGCCAGAGCCCCCGCAGCAGCTGCTCCTTTAACCCCGTTCTGCCTGGGCGGGGAACGGACGCCCTCAGGCAACCTACATGCAGAGGCGGGTCCAAATCCAAAGCTGAACCCTGGGAGCTGTACGAACAAAGAAGAGAAAGGGAAATCTCTCCCAGCAGCCTCAGAAGCAGCGGATTAAAGCTCCACAAACAACTTGATGTGCCTGCATCTGTTGAATACCTGAATAGACAACGAATCATCCCAAATTCAAGAGGTGGACTTTGGGAGCAGGATATATTAATTTTTCCCCTTTTTCTTTTTTTGTGAGTGTATATGTGTATGCTTCTGGGTGAGATTTTGTGTGTATAGCTTTGCTTTCACCATTAGTCCTAGGGTTAAGTCCGCCCGTTTTTTGTTTTTTTTTTTTTAACTTAAAAAAATTTTTTTTCCGAATATATGTTTTCTTAATAATTTTTTCCTTATTTTCTATTTTTAGAAATTAAAAAAAAATTTTAATAAGTTTTTTCATATTTTTTATTTTAAAAAATTAAAAATTTTTTTTCTTAATAAATCTTTTTCTTAATAATTTTTTTCTTATTTTTTACTATAAAAAATTAATAAATCTTTTAAAAATTAAAAAAAATTTTCTGAATATATTTACTCTTAATTTTTTTTCTTATTTTTTATTATAATAGCTTTATTTTATTTTATTTTATCCTCTTTCTTTCTTTCTATTTTTTTCTCCCTTATATTCTGAGCTGTGTGGATGAAAGGCTCTTGGTGCTCCAGCCAGGCATCAGGGCTGTGCCTCTGAGGTGGGAGAGCCAACTTCAGGACACTGGTCCACAAGAGACCTCCCAGCTCCACGTAATACCGAATGGCGAAAATCTCTCAGAGATCTTCATCTCAACATCAAGACCCAGTTTCACTCAACGACCAGCAAGTTACAGTGCTGGACACCCTATGCCAAACAACTAGCAAGACAGGAACACAGCCCCATCCATTAGCAGAGAGGCTGCCTAAAATCATAATAAGGCCACAGACACCCCAAAACACATCACCAGACGTGGACGTGCCCACCAGAAAGACAAGATCCAACCTCATCCACCAGAACACAGGCACTAGTCCCCTCCACCAGGAAGCCTACACAACCCACTGAACCAACCTTAGCCACTGGGGACAGATACCAAAAACAACGGGAACTACGAACCTGCAGCCTGTGAAAAGGAGACCCCAAACACAGTAAGATAAGCAAAATGAGAAGACAAAAAAACACGCAGCAGGTGAAGGAGCTGGGTCAAAACACACCAGACCTAACAAATGAAGAGGAAATAGGCAGTCTACCTGAAAAAGAATTCAGAATAATGATAGTAAGGATGATCCAAAATCTTGGAAATAGAATAGACAAAATGCAAGGAACATTTAACAAGGATGTAGAAGAACTAAAGAGGAACCAAACAACGATGAAAAACACAATAAATGAAATTAAAAATACTCTAGATGGGATCAATAGCAGAATAACTGAGGCAGAAGAACGGATAAGTGACCTGGAAGATAAAATAGTGGAAATAACTACTGCAGAGCAGAATAAAGAAAAGAGAATGAAAAGAACTGAGGACAGTCTCAGAGACCTCTGGGACAACATTAAACGCACCAACATTCGAATTATAGGGGTCCCAGAAGAAGAAGGGAAAAAGAAAGGGACTGAGAAAATATTTGAAGAGATTATAGTTGAAAACTTCCCTAATATGGGAAAGGAAATAGTTAATCAAGTCCTGGAAGCACAGAGAGTCCCATACAGGATAAATCCAAGGAGAAACACGCCAAGACACATATTAATCAAACTATCAAAAATTAAATATAAAGAAAACATATTAAAAGCAGCAAGGGAAAAACAACAAATAACACACAAGGGAATCCCCATAAGGTTAACAGCTGATCTTTCAGCAGAAACTCTGCAAGCCAGAAGGGAGTGGCAGGATATACTTAAAGTCATGAAGGAGAACAACCTACAACCAAGGTTACTCTACCCAGCAAGGATCTCATTCAGATTTGATGGAGAAATTAAAACCTTTACAGACAAGCAAACGCTGAGAGAGTTCAGCACCACCAAACCAGCTTTACAACAAATGCTAAAGGAACTTCTCTAGGCAAGAAACACAAGAGAAGGAAAACACCTACAATAACAAACCCAAAACATTCAACAAAATGGGAATAGGAACATACATATCGATAATTACCTTAAATGTAAATGGATTAAATGCTCCCACCAAAAGACACAGACTGGCTGAATGGATACAAAAACAAGACCCATATATATGCTGTCTACAAGAGACCCACTTCAGACCTAGAGACACATACAGACTGAAACTGAGGGGATGGAAAAAGATATTTCATGCAAATGGAAATCAAAAGAAAGCTGGAGTAGCAATTCTCATATCAGACAAAATAGACTTTAAAATAAAGACTATTACAAGAGACAAAGAAGGACACTATATAATGATCAAGGGATCGATCCAAGAGGAAGGTATAACAATTGTAAATATTTATGCACCCAACATAGGAGCACCTCAATACATAAGGCAAATACTAACAGCCATAAAAGGGGAAATCGACAGTAACACAATCATAGTAGGGGACTTTAACACCCCACTTTCACCAATGGACAGATCATCCAAAATGAAAATAAAAAAGGAAACACAAGCTTTAAATGATACATTAAACAAGATGGACTTAATTGATACTTATAGGACATTCCACCCAAAAACAACAGAATACACATTTTTCTCAAGTGCTCATGGAACATTCTCCAGGATAGATCATATCTTGGGTCACAAATCAAGCCTTGGTAAATTTAAAAAAATTGAAATCGTATCAAGTATCTTTTCCGACCACAACGCTATGAGACTGGATATCAATTACAGGAAAAGATCTGTAAAAAATACAAACACATGGAGGCTACACAATACACTACTTAATAACGAAGTGATCACTGAAGAAATCAAAGGGGAAATCAAAAAATACCTAGAAACAAATGACAATGGAGACACGACGACCCAAAACCTATGGGATGCAGCAAAAGCAGTTCTAAAAGGGAAGTTTATAGCCATACAAGCCTACATCAAAAAACAGGAAACATCTCGAATAAACAACCTAACCTTGCACCTAAAGCAATTAGAGAAAGAAGAACAAAAAAACCCCAAAGCTAGCAGAAGGAAAGAAATCATAAAGATCAGATCAGAAATAAAGGAAAAAGAAATGAAGGAAACAATAGCAAAAATCAATGAAACTAAAAGCTGGTTCTTCGAGAAGATAAACAAAATTGATAAACCATTAGCCAGACTCATCAAGAGAAAAAGGGAGAAGACTCAAATCAATAGAATTAAAAATGAAAGAGGAGAAGTAACCACTGACACTGCAGAAATACAAACGATCATGAGAGCTTACTACAAGCAACTCTATGCCAATAAAATGGACAACGTGGAAGAAATGGACAGATTCTTAGAAATGCACAACCTGCCGAGATTGAACCAGGAAGAAATAGAAAATATGAACAGACCAATCACAAGCACTGAAATTGAAACTGTGATTAAAAATCTTCCAACAAACAAAAGCCCAGGACCAGATGGCTTCACTGGCGAATTCTATCAAACATTTAGAGAAGAGCTAACACCTATCCTTCTCAAACTCTTCCAAAATATCGCAGAGGGAGGAACACTCCCCAACTCATTCTACGAGGCCACCATCACCCTGATACCAAAACCAGACAAAGATGTCACAAAGAAAGAAAACTACAGGCCAATATCACTGATGAACATAGTTGCAAAAATCCTCAACAAAATACTAGCAAACAGAATCCAACAGCACATTAAAAGGATTATACACCATGATCAAGTGGGGTTTATTCCAGGAATGCAAGGATTCTTCAATATACGCAAATTAATCAACGTGATACACCATATTAACAAATTGAAGGAGAAAAACCATATGATCATCTCAATAGATGCAGAGAAAGCTTTTGACAAAATTCAACACCCATTTATGATAAAGCCCTGCAGAAAGTAGGCATAGAGGGAACTTTCCTCCACATAATAAAGGCCATATATGACAAACCCACAGCCAACATCGTCCTCAATGGTGAAAAACTGAAACCATTTCCACTAAGATCAGGAACAAGACAAGGTTGCCCACTCTCACCACTATTATTCAACATAGTTTTGGAAGTGTTAGCCACAGCAATCAGAGAAGACAAAGAAATAAAAGGAATCCAAATCGGAAAAGAAGAAGTAAAGCTGTCACTGTTTGCAGATGACATGATACTATACATAGAGAATCCTAAAACTGCCACCAGAAAACTACTAGAGCTAATCAATGAATTTGGTAAAGTAGCAGGATACAAAATTAATGCACAGAAATCTCTTGCATTCCTATATACTAATGATGAAAAATCTGAAAGTGAAATTAAGAAAACACTCCCGTTTACCATTGCAACAAAAAGAATAAAATATCTAGGAATAAACCTACCTAAGGAGACAAAAGACCTGTATGCAGAAAATTATAGGACACTGATGAAAGAAATTAAAGATGATACAAATAGATGGAGAGATATACCATCTTCTTGGATTGGAAGAATCAACATTGTGAAAATGACTCTACTACCCAAAGCAATCTACAGATTTAATGCAATCCCTATCAAACTACCACTGGCATTTTTCACAGAACTAGAACAAAAAATTTCACAATTTGTATGGAGACACAAAAGACCCCGAATAGCCAAAGCAATCTTGAGAACGAAAAATGGAGCTGGAGGAATCAGGCTCCCTGACTTCAGACTATATTACAAAGCTACAGTAATCAAGACAGTTTGGTACTGGCACAAAAACAGAAATATAGATCAATGGAACAGGATAGAAAGCCCAGAGATAAACCCACGCACATATGGTCACCTTATCTTTGATAAAGGAGGCAAGCATATACAGTGGAGAAAAGACAGCCTCTTCAATAAGTGGTGCTGGGAAAATTGGACAGGTACATGTAAAAGTATGAAATTAGAACACTCCCTAACACCATACACAAAAATAAACTCAAAATGGATTAAAGACCTAAGTGTAAAGCCAGACACTATCAAACTCTTAGAGGAAAACATAGGCAGAACACTCTATGACATAAATCACAGCAAGATCCTTTTTGACCCAGCTCCTAGAGAAATGGAAATAAAAACACAAATAAACAAATGGGACCTAATGAAACTTCAAAGCTTTTGCACAGCAAAGGAAACCATAAACAAGACCAAAAGACAACCCTCAGAATGGGAGAAAATATTTGCAAATGAAGCAACTGACAAAGGATTAATCTCCAAGATTTACAAGCAGCTCATGCAGCTCAATAACAAAAAAACAAACAATCCAATCCAAAAATGGGCAGAAGACCTAAATAGACATTTCTCCAAAGAAGATATACAGATGGCCAACAGACACATGAAAGAATGCTCAACATCCTTAATCATGAGAGAAATGCAAATCAAAACTACAATGAGGTATCATCTCACACCGGTCAGAATGGCCATCATCAAAAAATCTAGAAACAATAAATGCTGGAGAGGGTGTGGAGAAAAGGGAACCCTCTTGCACTGTTGGTGGGAATGTAAATTGATACAGCCACTATGGAGAACAGTATGGAGGTTCCTTAAAAAACTAAAAAATAGAAATAAAAAACAAAGATCTCTGGAAAATCCCTGAGACATTTGCTAACACACTTTTAAACAACCCACAAACTAACAAACAAATCAAAACGGAAATAGGAAGTATTTTGAACTGAAAGAAAATGAAAACACAACAAGAAAAATTTATGGTATGATGTTAAAACACTACTATAGGTAAATGTATAGCACTACACACAATTCTGGCAGAAATAAAAGGTCTCAAAACCTCAGTTTCCATGGGAAGAAACTAGAAAAAGAAAAATAAACTAAACCCAAAATAAGTAGAAGGAAATAATTAATAAAGATCAGACCAAAAATCAATGAAATAAAAAACAGGAAAGCAACATAGAAAAAAATCAATAAAACCAAAAGAAGGCTCCTTGACAAGATTAGTAAAACTGATGAATTTCCAGCAGACTGATCAGGAGAAAGAGAAAGAAGACATAAATTACCAATATCAGGAATGAGAAAGGTAACATCACCACAGATTTTACAGATATCATAAGGATGATAAGAAAATACTATTTTAAAAACTTTGTCAATAAACTAGACAACTTAAATGAAATGGGCATATTTCTTGAAATATACAAACTACCAAAGCTCAATAAAGAAGAAATTGAAAACTTGAATAACCTTATATCTATTAAAAAATTTCTTCCCACAAAGAAAATTCCAAGCCCAGATGGTTTCACTGGCAAATTTTATCAAAATTTTAAGGAAGAAATAATATCAATTCTATACAAACTGTCTTAGAAAATTGAAGAAAAGAAATACTTCCCAATTCACTCTCTGAGATCAGCAATACCCTGATACTAAACCAAATACATTACAATAAAACTGCAGACCCATATCCGAGAAAGCATGTGTCCATATGCAAAAACAATAATGATAATAAACTCCAATCTGTATCTTATTGGATAAGATAATAAATGAATGTTCTTTTAAATCACTAAGTTTATGGCAGTTTATTATGCAGAACCAGAAAACTAATACAACGGAAAAAAGTTTTGAACAGATACTTTACCAGATAAGACATATGGGTGGCAAATAAACACATGAAAAAAAATTCTAGACATAATTAGTAATTAGGGAAATCCAAATTAAAACCTCAATGAGCTACCACAACACAGCTTTTAGAATTACCGAGTGTTGACAAGGATATAGAGGAACTGGAATTCACATACAAGAGTGGTTTATCTGTAAAATGGTACAGCCACTTCAGAAAATAATTTGACAGTTTCTTGGAAATTAAACATATACCTACCATATAACCCATTCATTACTTTTTGAAGTATTTACCCAAAAAAAAGGAAAGCATATATTCACCCAAAGCCTTTTACACGAATGTTCACAATATCTTTATTTGCAATAGCCAAAAGCTAGAAATACCCATGTAGCAATAGGTGAATGGATCAACACACAATGGAATACTACTTGGCAATAAAAAAGAATGATATCCACTGCAACATGGATGAATCTCAAAATAATTGTGTTGAGTCAACGAAGCCAGATTACAAAAGAATACATACCGTATAACTCCATTTACATAAATTCTAGAAAATGCAAACTAATCTATAGCAACAGAAGGCAGATCAGTAATTGCTTACATGTGAGTAGAGGCAAGAAGAGATTACAAAGCAGCAAAAGTAGACATTTGGGAGTAATGGATAGGTTCATTACCTTGATTGTGCTGATGGTTTCACTGATGGATACCTGTGTCAAAACTTATAAAAATGGTGTATTTTAAATATGCGTGGTTTATAGTGTGCCAATTATACCTCAGTAAAGCTGTTAAATTTTTAAAATAGAAAGAAGAATTAGTGGATAGGGAATGACAAAGGTGTGTTTTAGATACGATGTTTGCAGAAGGCTCTCTGCAGAGGTGCCATTTGTGTAGAGACCTGAATGAAGTGAGTGAACAGTATGACTCTCTGGGGAGGAGAGCAAACCAGGCAGATGGAGCAGCAAGTGCAAAGGCCCTGGAGTAGGATCATGCTTAGCACATCAGAGTGTAATGTGGCTAGAACAGAGTGAGCAAAGGACAACAGTGAGATCAGAGGGTAGAGAAGGCCCAGATCATGTAAGACTTATCTGAGAGAAATTGGAATGTATGGGATTGTTTTGCACTGACTTGTGACATGATCTGACCAATGGTTTGTTTTTTTTTTAACATCTTTATTGGAGTATAATTGCTTTACAATGGTGTGTTAGTATCTGCTTTATAACAAAGTGAATCAGCTATAGACATTTCTCCGAAGAAGATATACAGATTGCCAACAAACACATGAAAGGATGCTCAGCATCACTAATCATTAGAGAAATGCAAATCAAAACTACAATGAGGTATCACCTCACACCAGTCAGAATGGCCAACATCAAAAAATCTGACCATGTTTTAAAATTATCATTCCACACAGAGAACAGACTTGTGGTTGCCAAGGGGAAGGGGAGTGGGGGAGGGGTGGGTGGGGTATTTTGGGCTTGCAAATGCAAACTATTGTACATAGAATGGATAAACAACAAGGTCTTACTGTATAACACAGGGAACTATATTCAATATCCTGCTATAAACCATAATGGAAAAGAATCTAGAAAAGAATATTATATATATATATATATATATATATATATATATATATATATATATATATCTGAATCACTTTGCTGTACAGCAGAAATTAACACAACATTGTAAATAACTATACTTCAATAAAAATTAATGTAAAATAATCATTGTAAACCATAATTATCATTCTAAAATATAAGAGAGAAGAACAGAAGCAAGGAGATATCAGTGGACTATTGCAGGAGTTAGGCAAGAGATCATGGTGACTCGCTCCAGGATGGTTGTGGTGAAGGAGGGGAGAAGGAATTGGGGCAAGATTATTTCGAAGATAGAGAGAGCTGCCTTGTTCTGTTGATAGGTTAGATGTAGAGAATGAGAGGAGGAGAGATGTCAAAGATGATTCTAAGGTATTTGGTCTGAATATCTGGAAAAGTTAATTCTCCATTACTGAAATGAGGAAGTCATTGCCAGTTTCTAAGATGTGTTCAGCTTAGGATATGTTAAGTTCAGGATGCCTATGAGACAACCAAGGAGCAGGATTGAGCAAGCTGGATATATCGGTCTGTAGGGGAGAGCAGTCAGAGCTGGGGTCAAAGATGTAAATTTAAGAAGGAAAGTGGAGAAGAACTAAGCACCAGGAAACTCCAACAGTATAGGGTCAGGAATAGGAAAATCCAGCAAAGATGACTGCTAAAGAACAACCTGAGCGTGAGCCAAGGGAAGAAATTGTTGCAAGAAATACAGTGGTCAACTGTGACAAAAGCTATGACATCACTGTGACATGAGGACTCCTCATTGACCATTGAATTTAGCAGTAAGCAACCTTGGCAAGAGCTATTTCAGCGAGGTGGTAGGAATGAAGGCTTGATTGGAATGGGATCATGAGAGAATGAGAGGTGAGGAAGTGGAAAAAGCAAGTTATCAACAAAGTTCACTGTCAAAGCAAGAAGAGAAATTGAACAGTCGCTGAAGAGGGATGTGGGGGGTCAAAGGAGATTTTAATTTTTTAAGATCGAAGGTATTACAGCATGTTTGTATTCTGGTGGGAACACTCCAGTAGAGAGTACAGTGGTAAAAATTAATGATGCAGGAGAGAGAAAGAGGACAATTGCAGAAAAAAAAAGTCCTTGAGCTGTGGGAGCAGTAGGAGATAAAGATAAAGATGAGAAGAATCCAGCTGTGCCAGGCTTTTGCCCAAATCTACTGCTCCAGATCCAGGACCAGGACCTAAAATTGATGAGTGCCTACGATATGCTAGGTACTTCCTGGTTATTCTTCTCAGCCACCCTAGGAGGGATTATTTTTAGCCTTACTCTACAGATGTGGCAACTGAGGTTCAGAGAGATGTGATGACCCTCTGTATCACCCACAGCCAATCACAGTTACACCGAGCCTGCAGCAGTTACCTGAGCGCAAGAAAGCTGCTTCCTCTCCTGCCACACCGTCCCAACCTGCTCATCATGACGACATCCAAACACTGAGCCTGGGTCCAAGGCCAAGACTGTGCAAACACACTTTTACTCTCCCCATTCAGCTACACAGGGCAACGTGAACCATTGGCTTTCTTATCACCCTCTTCCCCTACAGATAAAAAGCGTAAACACTAAAGCCAAAATAGATCTCAGCAATCACCCAGCCCACCTTCATTCCCATAAAAGGAAACTGAGTCTCAAGGTTACAGAGCCCGTGGTCAAAGACGAGCAGAGCAAATTGTCATCTTATTGCCCATGAGCCGTCAAACACCGTTCCCTCCTTGTCCCCAGAGAGGTGAGCGCACATGCCCATGTGTAAAAAAACAATTTGAAGATGCAAATTGGCTACATTCAATTTCATCCAACTGTCTTCAAAATTTAAGAGCTCTGCTGACATGCACAGAGCGAAGAGTAAATTGTCCCCCTGAGAGAAATAGTCTTGGAAACGGCCTCGTGTGTCCCTGTCCAAGGTGCTAGGCGGGCAGAGGACTTGAGGAAGAAGATTGTGTCTGCCAGGTCCAAATGTATTCCTTTGTAAAAGGAGACAGAAAGAGAGGCTGGGGTTTGGAACAGAGGCAGATAAAGGGATCCCGTGAAATCCCTCTGACTTGGAAATGAATTGGCACCTTCACCCAGGACTCCCGGTGGAGTTGTATCCTGAGGTAAATCCATGTTATGTGGGAGATGCATGATGACTGGTGCTGAACATCCCTGCCTGCTCTGGCTTTAGAGAGAGGATGGAAGAAGCAGAAGTTTTAAATGGCACTGTTACTCTCAAGGAGACACAGGGACGTTCCCTGAGTGTCAAGGACTCCTGCACAGGACATCAGTTGCCCCAGGACCTGACCTTCTGACTTGGCAAATGGATTCACCCAAAAGTTGCTCAATCAGAGCCCCACAGATTGATTAGACCAGTGGTTTTCAAGCACTCTTTTAGAAGCAGAAACATTGTTTCAAACACAATCGGATCCAGTAGACAGCAAACACAAAGCTACTGTGCTTCAGGCAGGAATGGAGGCCTAGCAGCCCACCCCTTGGCGGATCCCAGACCTCGGAGGCACCTCTGTAACACTGTAGGGTTTTCAGAAAAAAGAGTTACAAATCACTAGATTAAGTTAACTCACTAAAGGTCTGCAGATCTCTGCCCCACCTCACTTTTTGGCAGATAAATAGCCCTGCCCAGTCTCAGTCTTCAATGAATCACAGATCATATGCCCCCACCACCAAATCCCTTGGTAGCAAGACCTCTGTCCCAGTTGCAAAAATCTTTGGTCACTGACAGACCTGGATTATACCACATTTATTGATCACACTGTGCTCTTTCTTGTACCCTACTTGCAGCTTCTTAATGACCAGCATGGGCTTACTGTCATCTCAAGTCCCCACCCTGCCCTGATATATGCCTGGGGATGACCTCACACCACTGCCTCTTTGAATGGACTTGTTGGACTTTGAATGTACCTCTCTGTAAAGGATGCTGTCAGTGACCTACCCAGATCCCTATTTTGGTGGCATATTGCAGCAAGTACATGTAACTATCTGCCTGAGAGCCTTCCTTCATCCTGCAAATCCACAGGACAGTCCAGAAGTTCTGAGTCAATATGCCCAGGAGAAGGCATCAGCCAATAATCCTTGGGTAAGAGAACTCAGAAGAATTCCCTTATCTATTTCCAAGTTTCCTAGTAGAAATTAGCCCAGGTTCCCACAGTAGTAACTTGCACTATAATACACCCTTTTCAGCTTTCTTCCCTTCCTTGTACCACTTCCCCACTTTCCTACGCGTGCTTCCTAAGATCAACTTTCAAAGAAACTACATGCATGCAAATCTTTGGCCTAGGTAATGCTTCTGGGGGAACCCAACTAAAGATATTTGTCAGAATAAAGGTAGGAAACATACCTTCAGCATGTTTCTGGGTTAAGATCACATGTCAACTGAATGATAATGAAGACCCCATTACTGGTGATAAGTAGGAGGGGCGGGGCTGGGTGACAACTCCAGCATGCTCTAGCATAACATTTACTAAGACTCTTACCCACAGTGAAAAGCACTGAGATGGGACACAGGCAGAAGGGAACGCACTGACTTACAAAATAGGTCTAGCACAGCACTACTCAAAGTGTGGTCCATGGGCCAACCCCCGCCTATGAACTGTTTGACACCCGTCTCTGACAAGATAAGTACAGAAATTGAGAAGAAGGATATGGAAATTTTATAGTAATTTTCAAGGGTACTTTATGACTATTGGCTCTAATAATTTTAAAAATTAGACCTATATCATGTATGATTTTATTTTATTTTTCTAGTAATCCATCAGTCCACAAAAGATTTTTTAAACTATTCCTTAATAATAGACAGTCTGAGAAGCACTGGCCTAGACATGAAAACTTTGGAGGTAATGTTAATTATGACAGTGTGGAGCTGGTTAACTGTTGTTAACTGCCACCAAAGTTTTGAAGGAAAAATATGACAAGCTCAAATCAAGCAGTAATCCATTTAAAAGCCGGAAGGCCTCTAGGGCCATGTTAAAGAGGTCCTCATCCCCTGCATCTGAGAGGCAGACTGAGCTGAAAACCAGGCTCAGTATCTGATTATAAGAGTGGCAGAGTTGCCAAGGGGGAGGGAGGTGGGAGAGGGAAGGACTGGGAGTTTGGGATTAGCAGATGTAAACTATTATATATAGGATGGGTAGACAAAAGGTCCTACTGTATAGCACAGGGAACTATATTCAATATCCTGTGATAAACCATAATGGGAAAGAATATAAAAACAAGAATGTCTATATGTGTATAACTGTTGCTGTACAGCAGAGATTGACACAGCATTGTAAATCAACTCTACTTCAATAAAAAAAATTTTTTAAATAAACACACACACACATCCATGCACAAAAAGAGTGGCAGAGTTACAAAGGTGGTTGGATTCATAGCCCCAGCAAGACTTCAATGTTAACAGCAGGGCCCCAGTAAGAAATGAATTGGGACCCTGAGACCCACGATAAGGACATTTGGGTTGGTACCCTCGAGAATCTTGAAGTCCCAAACTCCCTGAATCCTCTGGGCCAGCAGAAGTGCCCTTGCCAAACAGAGGAGACAAGTCTTCATTTGTCTGTATCTATGCAGAAGCCTGACCAGAGGCTAGTGTCATGCAAAATGATTCTAATCCTCTTCAAAGGGTACCTCCACCTCCCCACATTGTTTCTAGACCATTATCTAGGACCAAGTCTCAGCATGACTTGACTAGAGAAGTATGCCACTTCTTGTGGAAGAAGATGGATTACTTAGCAAAAAGGCTGCTGAAAGGCCAGCAGGAACTTGAAGAATCTGCCTGGGAAAGGAGCCTGAGAGTGCTGGAATGGATGGGTAGAATTTAGGATTGAGTTGTAGACAACTCATTGATAGGAGAGCCCTTTCCCGTGACTCAGGATTTAGTGCCCTTGCAAGGACATCTAAAGCCAGTTCTAATTTGCTGTTGGCATGACCCCTTGGAGCTTGGAGGCAACAATGGCCTACAGCAGGGGTCCCCAACCCCTGGACCGAGGAGCGGTACTGGTCCGCGGCCTGTTAGGAACCGGGCCACACAGCAGGAGGTGAGCGGCGGGCGAGTGAGCGAAGCTTCATCTGCCGCTCCCCATCACTCCCCATCTCTCGCATTACCGCCTGAACCATCCCCCTTCCACCATCTGTGGAAAAATTGTCTTCCACGGAACCAGTCTCTGGTGCCAAAAAGGTTTGGGACTGCAGGTCTACAGTATATGTGGTGGAAATGCCAAAACTGCCTTGGCAGAGAGTTAAGAAAGAACAAAAGGCTCAGATAGGCACACTTGTTGGAATGCATTTACTGTTACACCAGAGAACATCCTAACTATGTTCCCCAGGAGGGCCCAGAGGACATTCCCTTCACTAAAGTAATAAAATAATTGGGCACAGTGTTCAGTGGTAGCTATTGTCCGAGGCCAGAAAAAATGGTAGGAGATGCAGCCATGGCTCCCAAATGTCAGTGGAGCTAAGATTCCGTGATAACGAGAAGCAAGTCAAAAGCAAAGTGAATGCAATTACATGTTAGGCAGCAAGGCTGGAATGATAACCAGAGGCCTCGACCTGCTGGTATCTGTTGCAATGACTAATAACCCATGATGTTCCTAGAGGTGAGATAGATGTTCTCTGCCAACAAAGGGAATACTTAACCTATACAACCAAAATTTGTCAAGAGAGTGTGAGCAGAAAGCTGTCGGCCACCACGATAGAAAACTATAATCCCCCATCCAGTTTCCAGACCTGAGCTAGTTCTTGGACCCAGAAACCACCAATAGAAGAGGACACCAGGTGCCTTTGACAAAAGACCCTGAAAATGCCACACAGATATCTATAGTAACAATACTCCCATTCCTTCCCTAAAAAGACTTTTGGCCATTTATCAGATAACTGTATACTGGGGAAAAGAGAATGCCCAAAAAATTCAAAGCTGTTATATATGGGTTCTGAGCACACTGATACTGATACTTTGGAAGATAGTTAAAGTGGGGGCATAGAGAAGCCATATAATAAATGGACTCCCAGCTGATGTCCATCTCACAGGGGGTCCAGGAGTTTGCAACCTTAGTCTGTGGTCATTTCCCAGGTCCCTGATGCATGATCCAGATGGATACACTTAGCAGTTGGCAGAACTCTCACAGTTGACCTGCATAGCAGAGTCATTAGGGTAGGAAAGGCCAAGTAGAAGCCTTCTCCTGCTACACACACACAAACACACACATACATTAAACACAAACACACAAGCACACACTCACACTCACATGCTCATACCTGTACTCACACTCAAACACACCACACCACACACACACACACACACACACACACCACACACACTGTGCCAAGAGAGGAAAACTGAAGTGATACTGCATCTTAGTTGGACTGATAGAGACTAGAGTCACCCTCAAAGACTTGAATGATACAAGGCAATTGTCCCCATTATATCCCCTTTTAATTCATCAGCAAAATCTCATGCATCATGGAACATAACAATAGACTACTATAAACATAAACAAGGGGTAGCCTCGAGTGCAACATTTTTGCCAGATATCTTTGGTAGAACAGATCCACACAGCCTCCAACTCTTATATGTGGTTCTCAATCATGTGAATGCATTCTTTTCAATCCCCTTCAAAAAGAATCAAAACAAGTTTGCATTCACTTGGAAAGCATAGCTTATATTTTAATGGTCTTGCCCCAGATCCATTTAACTCTTCTGCTCTCTGTGACCATATGGTTCAAAGAGACCTTGGGACTTCCCTGGCGGTTCAGTGGTTAAGACTCCGAGCTTCTGCTGCAGGGGGCGTGGGTTCGATCCCTGGTCGGGGAGCTAAGATCCTGCATGCTGCAGGGCGCAGCCAAAAAAACAAAAGCAGAACAAAAACAAAACAAAAAAAACACCTCTGTTCTTCCTCAAAGAGACCTTGCTTTTCTGAACATGCCACCGACATCACCCTGGCCCATTATACTGCTACAGCATCATAACAGGTCTGGTGAGCAGGAAGTGGCAAGTACTCAGGAGCCCTGCTAAGATGTGTGCACCAGAGATGGGAAATAAGCCCAACAAAGACCCAGAGGCCTGCCACATCCATAAAGTTTTTAAAGGTCCAGTACTCTGGGGCATATTGAGATATTTCCTTCCAAGAAAAGGAGAAATCACTGGACCCTGAACACCCCACCTTTAAGAGAGAGGCCCTTACTTGGGACCATAAGGCCTGGCAGATTCTATGATGATAGCAAACTCTGGGGTAGATAACAATGTTGTCTGGAGTCTCTGGCAAGTTTAAGCAGAGGAGTCACAGGACAAAACTCTAGGATTCAAGCAAGGCTGTTCTATGTGCAGCGAAAAAAAAAAAAAAAAAAATCTTCTCACTATCAAAAAAGCAGCTTTGAACATGCTTTTGGGCCCTAGCAGGAATTGAGAACCTGACCGTGGGACATCAAGGACCCATCAAGCCCATGCTATGGCTGTCCATCATGAACTGGGTGTTTCCAGACCTGCCAAGTCATCATTTGTGTGCACACTGAGGCATTCTGTCATTTAATGGAAATGGCACATTTGGGACCAGGCTCAAGCAGATCAGAGGGCACAAACAGGTGACCCAGATCGCATGTCACCTACTTTTGTTGCACCAATGTGTTTCCTTCAGCTCAGCCTTGTAAGGAGTTCCCCAACACCAACTGATGGAGAAGGAAACCCCTGGGCCTGGTTCACAGATGACTTAACTCCATGTATTAGCATGAGCCAAAAATGGACTCCCATCTCCCAACAGCCTGACACAGAGGTAGCCCTGAGAGACCCAGAAGAGAGGGTCTTAAACACTTCAACTGATCACCAACATGACGTGGTGGGAGAAGGGGCTTGCGGTTATGATACTCACATACCCCTGGGCAGTGAATGGCTTGAAGCTGGTTGTGGTCATCGGCTTTCAAGGAGCAAGACTGGAAGATGGGCATAAAGTGTATGTATCTTTCTCAGTGTCCACCACAGAAGAGGCACTGAACCACTGGACAGGATGTTGGGGACACCAACCAGCCTCTGCCCTTGACCACCCCACTGAATGGAGCCATAGTGACAGTGAAGAAGGCTCTCCAAGATTCCCTCTTACCACGGCTGATCTAGCTACTTCCAGGAACTAATATGACCCCTTTTGATAGATGCTGAGCCCTCAGTATGGTACCATCCCTCAAGGAAACCAACCACCTGCTTCCTGGCAAGTTTATTTCCCTAGATCCATTCACCCTGAAAGATATTCTTCATTCTTACTGCACTGATACATATTCTAGGAATGGCTGTGCCTTTTGACCCACAGCATCTTGGTCAGAACCACTATCCAAGGGCTCACAGAGTATCTCATTTACTATTACAGGATCCTGCATAATATAGGCCAAAAGGCTCACTTAACAGTGAGAGAGGTGTGATGGTGGGCACGTGACCACAGGACCCAGGGGTTGGACCACACGTCCATCACTCAGAAGCTGCCCATCTGATGATGGAGCTTTGGAATGGTTTCATGGAGGCTTGACTAAGCACCAACATGGTAATGACACCCGCAGCGTTGGCCTCTAGTCAAGATGCAGCATACTGTTAGAGCCAATGGCTATGGTTCTGTGTTGGAACCAATGGTTTATTGTGCTGTGTACCCCAAAACTAAAATACATGGGTCTGAAAACCAAGGACTGGCAAGAACAGTGGCCCTTCTCGCCATTCCTCCCAGTGACCCACTTGAGGAATTTGTGCATCATGTCTCTGCAACCTTGGGATCTGAAGGATCTGGGCTCCAGGGTAGGGGAAAACCTCAAACATAGCTTCCTCTAGCCCTAAAGTAAGAGCTGCTGCCTGTTCACTGGGGTTCCTCATGCCAGCGGACCAGCGGGCAAAGAAAGAAGTTATCCAACTAACAGGGAAAACTGACGCTGATTATCATGAGGAGTTAAGATTTCTGCTATAAGGGGGACAGAAAGGATTATGTCTGAAACTCAGCCAATTCACTGAGGGGTGCCCTTTGATAACCATGAATGGGCAATTGTGGCCACCAATGACCTGACAAAAGCCCAGTGCCCGGGGGCTCAGCCTCTCAGGGATAATGGCTTGGTCTGTCCCACCAGATAGGCAGAGAACAGCAAAAATGCTGGTGAGCATGAGAATTTAGGATTGGTGGTAGAAATAGCAATACCATAAAAATCAAGTACTGCCTCAGAACCAACTGCAGCAGCAAAACTTCAGTTTGTCTCACTAACCTTCCAGTTGTCTTTTTTTTTTTTAAGAAAGTATGATCCGTCACCATTTGGAAGCAGCAGTGAGGACAGAGTAAACTTCACTGGGTCAGGAGCGGGTCTGAGTAGGTAGTACAAGCGGTGGACCAGAGCAGATACTGTCAGTTCCCTGCCCGCATCCCCTAAACACTACTGTTCCAATCCACACTGACAGCATCTCACTGCACTAGCAGCTCTCCCTGCAAAGCCGCCAGAAGTGCTGGGGAATCAACACACCCAGAAGCAGCATCCACCAATGCTAGAGAGTTGGAGGTGTTGACGGATTCATATTCATTGCCCTTACACATCTGGTGGGATAACACTCCAACGTGTTTTGTACTGTCTTCCAGAGTTCCCCAGGGACTGAGTCACAGTTTCCCAAGGATGTCACCTGCTCAACAGCGTACGCTTTATTGGTTTTCTTCCCCGCCCTGCCTCCATCCCCCACTCTCCCATCAGTGTTACCTAGGATCAAACTCTTAAAACACTACTTGCAACTTGCACTCAAATTCTTGGCTCAGAGTTTGCTTTTGGGGAAACCCAACTTAAGATATTCCCCCAGGTGACTTCAATTTCAGTCTCCCTCCTGGACACATCCTCTTGGGACTCTGCATGTTTAGCTCAAATTCCGGGCTCCCTCGTGGACCACCTCTTCTGCCCCTGGTAGAGGCAACTTCTGGGGTCGCTCTCCTTTTAGGTTGCTTTCCAGACGCCACTGCAATCAGGTCCTCCTGCCCCTCAGCAGAAAAGCCTCCTGCATCACTGCCGTGTCTGGTCAACCTTACCCAGGAGACTCAGAAAGCCCAGGGTAGCCAACATCCTGCACCCAGGCCCACAGGTTGCTTGAGTTCCAGGTCTGGGAATTCTCTGATGCATTTCAGGGAAAAATGGTACAGCCTACCAAAGAGGTAGACTTTTCCTGGACAAAAGCATGCATAGGGGAGTGCATGACCTCAGAGATTCCTCTTGTCTGTGCTCTCTTCCTGCATCTCTGATGTCCCTCCCGGAGCAGGGTGCTGTCCTGCTCCTCCCCAAAACCAGCAGCACCCATCAGGTCAGTCACTATTTCCTCACAAGAGCCTCCTGACAATGTAATCCCTTCAAAAGCATTCACCATTCCCTTAGGGGCAGGGACCAGGGTTTACAAATTTTCAATGGGGACATTTCAGGCATTGTAACACTGAGCTGGGTTGATACTCTGTGCTCTCAGGGCCTTCCAGGGTCCCTGAAATCACAGCATATTAACAGCCACGCGTTCCCCTAAAGCACTCTAGAGAGCCTTTGAGAACTCTTGGCTCACAGGTTCCAGCAATGGAAGAAGATAATTCTACACTAAACCTCAACAGTGAGGGAAGGAGATGGAGGGAGACCCTGAAGGAAATGGAGGACAAAAGAGAGGCATCAAAGAGGATGAGATGAAATAGAAGGCACCAAGTTAGGGGCTTAGGGGAAGAGGAGGATGGGGAAAGGAACTACAATCCCCCAGACAAACAAAACACACAGATACACACAATCAAAGAGGAAACAGCAGCAGAGACCACAAATGAAATTTAAAGTTGTTATGGCAACTGGAACAGGTGGGCGGGCGCTTGTGCCCACTGAATTTACAAAATTAAAGTAAGCATCGCATTTGCTAATTAAATAATGCCTTCTAAATATTTCTAATCTCCCTGCGATCAGGCGCAGAGGAGGATCCGGAATGCAGAGAGCTGGAGGTCTTATTTATTTACCTGGGGATCTGAGAACTGCCTCATTAGGTGGCTCTGGTTGAGGAAGTGGAGGGGTGTTGGGGAGCAGACTGGGGGGAGGTGCAGGCAGTATGAGGATATCGCTTCCTAACTCTAGGCTAAAGCTAGTTGCAGCGAAGAATAAGCAAAGGCATGAAACTCTCACTCAGAGCCTCCCAGGAGAAAGATGAGAAAAGGCAGGGCCGGCCTGGCACTGTGTGTCCTTAACCTCAGTCATCCTGTAGTCTCCTGCCCTCCACTCCCACCCATGACCACAGCAGAAAGAGGCTGGGTGATGTGGGGTCCCAGAGAATTTGCAGGGACCAGAGTCCGAGCCCTCTGCTAAGGCATTGTGAAACTCAGAGACCCCAGTCAAATAAGGCCACTAGATGGAGGAGACAATTTTCCTTTCAGGGTAGGGGGTGGATTGGTTTATTTTAAAAAAAGAAAAAAGAAACCTCTACAGGAATCAGATGTGCCATCTTAGCGGAACTTCCCTGGGGAAATAAATTACACATAGCACTGTACACAAACACAGCTTCAAACACAAACCCAGCTGGCAGCACGGTGCCACTTCTCTCCCAGGGGAAATAAATTCCAATGTCTATATATCTCTATCTGTAGATACATACACAGAAAAGGTCACACTGTGTCTCCTTCAGTGCTCCTTTCACTTGAAATTATACAATAATTGTTCTGGTGTTTAGTCTCCAGCAAAGGAACACAGCCGATGGATGGGAAATCGGCCATGAAGTAGCTCACCTAAACGCACAGGCAGTGAAGGCCTTCTTGTTAAGCCCTCGGGCAAAGTAAGAGAGGGTGTGGGACACCAGGATGCAGAGATGTGTGTGACGTGAGCGTTTGAGGAGGCCCCACCTGATGCAGAGAATCCAGCCAGAACCTGGAAACTTGTGGGTTACCCCTCAGGCAACTGGGGTTGCTCTGATGTTTTCCTATGTCAGTGATGGTTGTGGTGGTGATGCTGGTGTGTATCCCCAGGAAAGGACATGTCCTGTGATTTCCTTCCACAGCTGTGACCAGCCCAGCTTAACTAACTGTAAGCTCCATTGAATTTGAAAGATTTGGAGGCAGAAGTATAATGGAGCAGGACGCTATGGGGTGTTCCCAGGACAGACCCCACCCCCATGACCTCTGCCTGTATCCTGTCTGTACAAAAACTTTCGCCAAAGAATTAATTTAATCAGAGAAGTGAGAAAATGCAGAAGCAAAGGAACACAGTCAAAGAAGACAAGATAATAATAGTTTAGTGATCAAACAAAGCCAAGGACATTTAGTTCCTCCTAATAGGCTATAGATAATATTCTGAGCCATACCCTTTGAGCTCTTTTGTAGACACTGAAGCATCCACCAGGTGGAAAAAGTTAACTACATGATGACCAGACTATAGCCATGACACAAGCTGTTCCACCTTACACAATTCCAAGAACTGGCCTCGAGGAAATGGGAACAAATCCACCCTGGAACTGAAGATTAGCTGTACTTAAAACAATCAAGATGATGCTGCTCAAAATCAAAACTACAATGAGATATCTCACACCAGTCAGAATAGCCATCATCAAAAAATCTACAAACAATAAATGCTGGAGAGGGTGTGGAGAAAAGGGAACCCTCTTGCACCATTGGTGGGAACGTAAACTGGTACAGCCACTATGGAGAACAGTATGGAGATTCCTTAAAAAACTAAAAATAGAACTGCCATACGACCCAGCAATCCCACTACTGGGCATATACCCTGAGAAAACCATAATTCAAAAAGAGTCATGTACCAAAATGTTCATTGCAGCTCTATTTACAAGAGCCAGGACATGGAAGCAACGTAAGTGTCCATTGACAGATGAATGGATAAAGAAGATGTGGCACATATATACAATGGAATATTACTCAGCCATAAAAAGAAACAAAATTGAGTTATTTGTAGTGAGGTGGATGGGCTTAGAGTCTGTCATACAGAGTGAAATAAGTCAGAAAGAGAAAAACAAATACCGTAGGCTAACACATATATATGGAATCTAAAAAAAAAAAAATGGTTATGAAGAACCTAGGGGCAGGACGGGAATAAAGACACAGACCTACTAGAGAATGGCCTTGAGGATATGGAGAGGGGGAAGGGTAAGCTGTGACAAAGTGAGAGAGTGGCATGGACACATATACACTACCAAACGTAAAATAGATAGCTAGTGGGAAGCAGCCGCATAGCACAGGGAGATCAGCTCGGTGCTTTGTGACCACCTAGAGGGGTGGGATAGGGAGGGTGGGAGGGAGGGAGATGCAAGAGGGAAGAGATATGGGGACATATGTATATGTATAACTGATTCACTTTGTTATAAAGCAGAAACTAACACACCCTTGTAAAGCAATTATACTCCAATAAAGATGTTTAAAAAAAAATTTAAAAATTAAAAAAAATAAAAAGATGATGTTGCTCAGACCATTGCATGACCAATTTGAAGACGACTGTCTGAGCTGACTGTGCTGTTCCGAACATAGCCCCTGCCCCCCCTGTGCACCCCTGAAATTCCCCTTTAAAATCTCTTGCCCCCTGATCAACAAGGGAGAGTTGGTCCTTTGGGTCATAAGTCCACCTTCTCCCTGGGATTGCTGGCTCCTTCAATAAAGCTGTCTTTCCTTTTACCCAGCACTTGTCTTTCAGTATTGGATTCTTGAGGGACGAGCAACTGAAGCTGAGTTTGGTAACAGAAGTAGTCTCATTTTACAGATGAAAAACGGAAGGCTGGAATTGGTGACAGAAGTTCATGCAAGCTCCATGAGGTCAGCAGTTTTGCCTCATGTTCACTGTTATGAACAGTGCTTGGCTCATATGGAAGGTGGGGAAGAGAGGGGAGGGAAACACCAGGCATCCTGTCTCCCTGTCCACTCTTCTCTCTACTGACCATCCGTCTTCATCAGGGTGGGCACCAACGTGTGGCAGCTCTGTGCCAGGTGCTGTGGCAATGGCAATAACATGTCATGCTCAGGGTGGGGCTGGAAGGGTGATGTTGGTGGCATCAGAGCCACATGCCGTGATTCCATCTAACTGGGGGCTCTTTGCTCTCCCACTCACAAAACTGCATCCTTCCCCACCCCTCTGCGTGCCCCTCCCCCAGCACCCCAGCCCATGTGGACCCCTCCCTTTTCTGACTCCTCCCGATTTCATCTGCTTGCCCAGTCAGTGCCTTGTGTGTGTCACCCCACTCTATCCCCCATGAGTTATACCCCATGCCGGTTTGCTGCTTGTGGGTGTGCAAACACACCCATCTACCTCGTCTCTCCGGCAAGAGGGTAAGGATTTGCTGGGGATGGTGCTGTGTGCACAGGTCATTGACGAATGCTTGATGGGTTGATGGATTGACGGGTGAACCAATAGAATCGGTGGGGTTTTCTAGAGGACATGAGTCGGACCCTAGGATGAGCTGATGGGGATACCAGTTCTGGGATTCTGGTTCTGCAAATGGGTGTTGGCTCCAATTTGATGCCTTAAGCAGCCTTTGGCCGGTCCGGATGAGCAGTGCAGTTTTAAAGACCTCATACTCATTTCTGTTTCAGCTCAGGAAGTCCCCTGGGCTCACTTTCTCCATATATGTATACCCTTTCTGACACCTCCCTGCCTGGTTATACCTCCCAGCACCTCTTCTCACAAAGCCCTCTTTGGCTTCAGATGGTGCCCCTCGCTTAGACCTGGGATGAGGCCTCCAGTGGATGTTCTCATGGCTCCAAAAGCTGACACTTGGGGCAAGAGTATCAATGCCCCCTCATCCTGGAACCCAAGATTCAGGCAGGCTGGGACCCCAGAGACCCCATCCGCTGTGGTCTCAGGGTGGGAGAGTGAAGACCACCAGGAGAGAGTTCTTCAAAATCAGGAAACTGGAGAAGCAGCTGAGCCCTCAGAGCCCAGGGCCAAACTGAGAGGCCCTTGCAGGCCCCGGTCAGTAAACTCAAGGCCGGCTGGCCTTGGCCTTCTTTGTCAAAACAGGTCTGAGCAGAACGGGCTGGCCTGCCTCTTAGCAGGGAGGTGCTGTGAGTGCCCTTTCACTGGCAGATTTGTTCCGGTAAAACTAGGCCTGTCGTTCCCGATCAGCTTCTGGGCCGTGAGTCCCCAGGGAGCAGGGAGGGAGGGGTCAACGCACAAGAGAAGATGTCAGTTCCCATTGAGGTCTGGTACCGTGAGCACGGAGAGAGGCTGCCCGTGACATGCTCTGAGCTCTGCCGTCATCGCCTCTCTTCCCTCATCTGGGGTGGCAGGCAGTGGGGAGTGTGTGAAGCCAGCGGGCCAGGGCAGCCGGTCAGCTGCACACTGGCAGTGAGGTGTGGGCCATGTCCAAGGCTGCACCTCACAACAAAACCAGAGGAGACCCAGGTGCTGTGTGCCAGGCACTGCACCAGGCTCTGGGGGTTACAGTGGAGAACAAGAGTGACCCAGGCCCTGGTTCAGGGAGCTCATGCTCTAGAACAGGCGATGGCGATTCTGCGTGATGAGTGCTTTACTGCAGAAGGACGGGGTGCTATGGGAGCCATGGGGAGAGGGCAGAGGGACGCAAGTTCCTAGGACAAAGATGCTCCCAGACCGAGGGGGACAGTTAGGCACTTAGCAACATGGTATGGGGGCCACAGGTGTTAGCTTGAGAGTGGGACACACTTGCGTCTAAACTCTGGCTCTACATTTACTAGCTGTGTGACCTCGGGTGAGTAACTTAACTTCCCTGTTTCTCCGTTTCTTTCCGTAAAATGGAGATGGGAAAGATCAAAGTTCCTGTCCCATGGGTTGTTCTAAGAATCAAATGAGAAAATGAATATAGGGAAACACTGGCAGAATCAGCTGTCAGTGGTATCAACTTTCACCTTTGTTCTTCTTGATAATACTGTCGTTGTTATTGCTGATAAGCAAAAATAGTAATAGGAATGACAGCTGTTGCTGTTGTCATTGCTGTCACCACTGGCATCTGCAAAGTCTCCCAGCACCTACCTGGCTGCTGCAGGCCAGGGCAACCTGGCCAGGGTAGTAGGAGGGAGGGGAGAGCATAGGCAAGTGGCCCTACTCTGGAGCGCTTGGAGCACCTGAGAAGTTACCTGGACAGGGCCTTTGGTACAAGAAGCAATATAGGACGCCAGATCAGAGTCCTGTCAGCCCCAGGGTGGTGATCTGGGATGACTTAAATCACTCCCACCCCCTGATCAGGATCAGTCTGGGAGACAGGGAGACATTGCCCCACAAGGGGTCCAGAGAGCCTAACTGTGGGAGAAGGAAGGGCACAGAGGCAGGGTCCCATGAGGAATGGGCTTCCAGCAGGACTGACCTGGACAGAGGCAGTGGAAGTTTCCAGACACCAGCTCTGGACCACAGCCTTGCCAGGGACCATCCATTCTAAGGCTCTTAACCTGCTCCCTGTTTGGAGCAATTCCAAAATCTGATTAATGCTCTGGATCTTCTCTCTTAGAAAACTGCACATGCATTTCTATATGAAAATTCAGGGGTCGAAGGAGTCCCGTGAGGTCATGAACACTAGAATAAGAAGTGCTCCAAGTACAATCCATCGGCAGCCAGGGGACACCCACAAAAATGCCCACCTGTGGTGTCAGCAATGAGAATAGAAGTGCCTTGCTGGGTCACCACCCGTCGTGTCTCCTGCTTTTTTCTCAGGAGGGACACCAAGACAGCAGACATTGTCCAGAGGACCCTGAGATGCAAATGACTCCTTTGAGTTTGAGGATGTCCAAATGGCCCACAGCTCATGTTCATTCAGTGTTCTACCAACATTTATGGCACCTTGTCTGCGTGCCAGGCCTGTGAAAGACACTGCAAGGGATATGGGGTAAGACAAATCCTCAAGGATCTCATGAACCTGGAGGGGAGGCCAGCATGAACACAACTAACCCCAAGCCTTGGCACAGAACAGCGGGGACTGCAGAGGGACAGGCAGAGTCTCTGGGAGGAGGGAATCATTCACTGGGGGACCCTAGCGGTGAGATAAGAGAAGACTTCCAGGAAGCAGCCTTGATTCCAAAAGGCAGAGAAAAGGTATTGTTGAAGGTAATACAGCAGAATGGCTAGAATTTCTACAGGATTTTGCAGAGACAGAGGATAATAACCACATTTTCTAATTTTTCTATTTGATGTTTTGACATCTTCTGGCCTCACTGACACTGGAGGGACTGTCCCTTCCACACTTGCTAATTCCTAGAGATAGCAAACCACCCAACCCAGGGCCCACACCCCCAAGCTCCTCCTTTATTAAGTTCTTACACTCCACTGGGGCCACTATCCCCCTGCCCTAATCACCCCAAGGCCAGGTACCAAACAACTAGGGACAACCCGTATGCCCCAGAGCCTGCTGAAACTATTCAACTACCCAATCCTAAACCTGCTTACCCTGCTTTGCTTATTACTTCCTGCAGAAACCACATAAAGACTCTTGCCCATGTTTTCCCCCCTCCCTCTGCCTCCTGATAGACCCTGGTGCTTCCCCGTGTGGCCCCCCTGCGTGGCTTGCCTCCTGTTTCTAGGCATCTGTGAGTATAAAAACTTATTCCCTCAGGACAGACATTTTTTGTGTCTGTGTGCCTTACCTCACCTGCTTCAAACAAATCCCAGGCATCTTTAATACATGGGGTCGCCTCCCCGAGGGGAGGGCAGGCTAGCAGAGCTTGACCCCTAGGAATCAGTGAATGATGGACAGATGCAGAGATTTTCTCATGGGACCAACTAAGTGAAGGAAGAGGACACTGTAAGAAAGACAAGCCTAGACCTGCCTACCTTTCAGGACACAGCCAAATAGTGCCCCAAACACCTACCGAAGACCTCTAGAAGCTGTGTGACTTCACAGAGTTTATGAACCTTCATATCAGAGAGAGCTCTAAAGAACAAGCCCTCTGGGTCTATTTAAAGACAGCCAGGAAGGACTAAAAGGTTCTACTTGGGAATCTTCCTAGGAGGAAACCCATCACTCGCTCTGCTCAAGGACTGGTCCCTTGACGCCCTTGACGGTATCTGTTGTTAACAGAACATGTGAGGTGGAATCCCACTGCACAGGGTGGGTGGTGGGCACCGGAGAATAGAAGAGCACACAGGCCCGGTCCCCGGGGCCTGAGAAGAAGAGAGGGTTTTACCACTTTACCTGGCAGGAGGCCCAGGTGTGTTTTTCCTGAAGTCCCTGCAGGCCCCAGTGAGAGACTGTGGGGAAGATGGGCAGAAGAAAGGGGGTGCTGGGTACATGCAGGGAGGCGGCGGGAGGGATTCAGCACCCACCAGAGCTGGACTCAACCCACAGGGGCTGCAGAAAGGGAAGAAAGGCCCTGTCACCCCAGCCGTGCACAGCAGCCAAGACAGACTCAAAGCACAATCCCATGAGGTCAGCAGATGGAACCAAGAGAGCCGCAGGGCAAAGGCTGGAACACTGGGCCAGTCATGTTTCTCTGGGGTCAAAGCCACAGCACGGTTCCCTCCCACTCGAGCCCCACAGCCAGGAAGCATGGGCCCCTTTGAGTTCCCCCACTGGAGGTCACAGGGGCACCTCTTCTAAGGCTCTCTTCATGTGTGGGGCTTAGACCAAAGACCTCCTGCTTCCAGTTGGTTCTGTTTCAACAGGGCCCACTGTTAGGGTTGGGGTGGGGTGGGGCTGGAGGCCCGGAGAGCTCTCAAGGGCTCTGAAGTTTGTTGGCCTTCACCCTGCTGCCAGCAACCTTGGCCTCACTCAGGCATCATTCTCGGACTCCCTTGTGGGGTTCCAAGCAGCATGCTTTCCTCTATCATCAGCCAGAGGACACCCTCAAAAATGCTCACCTGTGATCAATAATGAGACCAGCATTGCCTTGCTGGGTCCCCGACATCACGTCTCCTGCCACGACCTCGTTTTAGATTCCCCATAACCCCAGGAGGTATGTGCCCGGAGCTGCAGGGCTGTCCTACACCAGGCTTCAGGCCAAGCACTCCCTCACTATTTGCATCTTGCCTCTGTCTCCAAACTCCTTCCTGCTTTGACCCCTACCTAACCCTAACCCTCCACCTCCGGCCCTCCAACCCCTAGTGCAAATCCTCCCAAGCCAGACTGGACTTGTCTCAGTTGGGCTTTTTGGTCTCTTCCCAGCAGAGTACCATACATCTTATTTATATAGAACAACCTTTCTCTCCATCTCTCGTCCCAACTTTAATATTAATAGCATCCCCTTTCACCCTTAGAAACGCTCCGTTTTGGAAGATAAATGATACGGCCCACCTCACTCTCGGGCACCCTTCAGCTGCTCCCATTCACTCCCTGCCCACCACGGTTCTGGAACCTCAGGCCTAGGCGTCACCCCTTCCTGGCCACGTGCGGCACTCCCGTCACACCCACCACACCAGGAGAATGGGATCCAGATGGCCAGCGTTCTCCCGTTGAGCAAATGAGGACAATGCGATGGGAGAGAGAGCGGTCTGCCCAAATCGCTGGATGGTCAGCAGACCTCAGACTATACAAGGGCTCCATGCCAGGTTTTTCACTAAATAGCAAGCCGTCTTCATGACCACAGCCCCCCCCCACCACATCTCAATTGCAGTCTGGGCTACCCACCTGGGACTTAACCTTTGCTGTCTGGCATTGCTCTGGAGTCGTTTCATGTATGATGGGTTGTTTTGTGCCAGACTATAAGTCACAGAGCCCAGGAACTGTGTCTTCTCCTTTTCTTGGCCTAGGTACAGAGGACACACTCAAGAAATACTTGCAGAATCAGCTCAAATGTTGCTGAGTCCTGGCTTTACCGGCCTCCCCCAGGTAACTGGGAAGCCTTGTTCAACACAGGTGTGATAGTGGTGGCCACTGGGGAGACCTCTCTCTAAACTGCCTTTCAGTTCTTTTGTCAGGTCCTGTCTAGGCTGCCTGGGCCAAGGCCATGGGTGGAGAGGACCCCTCCCTGCCCACCAAGAGACATTCCTCCAGGGAGATGGGCTTCACGGGCAGGGGCATGCAGCTACCTCAGAGAAAGGTGCTAGGCCTCCATTCCACGTAGGCAAGGTCCCAAATCCAGGCCAAGACTGGACCGCTGCTTTCAAATTTCAGGGTCAGGCCACTCTCCATCCTAGGACCCACCCAGATTTCCCTGCTTGATCCCCACTGGGTATGTGGCCTTGGAAACTCTCTTCCCTTCTCTGAGTCTCAGTCTCCTCATCTGTAAAATGAGAGGGGTGGACCAAACCAGCACTGCCTAATAGAAATATCATGTGAGATGCATGTATAATTTAAAATTTTCTAGTAGTCATGTTGAAAAAGTAAAAAGAAATGTATGAAATTAATTTTAAGAATGTATATCATTACAAAACAGAAATAGACTCACAGACATAGAAAACAAATATGGTTACCAAAGCGGGGTGGTGGAAAGGGATAAATTTGGAGTTTGGGATTAACAGACACACACTACTATACATAAAATAGATAACAAACAAGGACCTACTGTATAGCACAGGGAACTATACTCAATATCTTGTAATAACCTATAACGGAAGAGGATGTAAAAAAAGAATATCTATATATAAAAAACTGAATCACTTCACTGTACACCTGGAACTAACACAACATTGCAAGTCAACTATATTGTAATAAAAATTTTAAAAAGAATTTATATAATTGAATGCAACATACATAATACATTATCATTTCAACATGTAGTCAATATAAACAAATTTAATGAGATCATTTTACATTCTTTTTTTTCACACTAAGTTTGAAACCTGGTATGTATTTTACACCCACAGCACATGTGAATTCAGACCAGCCACATTTCAAGTGCTCAACGGCCACACGTGTCAAGTGGCCGCCATATTGGACAAGACAGGACTAGATGATCCTATGGTCCCTTCTCGTTCAGATGACTTCTAATCTCACGATCATGCTTCTAAGTGTACCTGACACCAGACCATCCATGACCAGCTCTGCCTACCTTCTCGTCAGAAGATGCAATGTCACCTTCTGCCCTGCCAAGCTCCCCAGACAGTGCTTCATCACCCAGGGCTGACCCTGGTACTCTCTGGATATGACATTTGGCATGCCTGTGCTTCCAAGCTGCAAGGGGTCTTGCTCCAGTGCCTGTCTCAGCCCAGTGTGTGAGTTTTGGTTTCCAAGTCCAGGATTCCCCACCACCCAACTCAGAACTTCTCTTCTAAGACAGCCACTGGACCCATAAACCTCGGAAAGAGACCAAAGAAAGGGAGTTAGAAGCCCACACACATGGCAGTCTTTCTCTCTGGCAACTCATGCCCAGCATGAGGCCAGCACTATGCCAAGTCTGGGGGCACTGAAAAAGCTAGATGATAGTCATGTCTTCCCTTTAGACCCTACCCCTGACATGCATGTGGTGAACAACTGAAGGATGACATAAAACAATACATACTAAGTGTTAGATTGGACCCTGCACCATCAGAAGCCGTATTAGTCGGGGTCTCAGCAAGAAACAGATGGAACACTCAAGTTGGATAATTGAGGAGAGGTTAATGAGAGTGCTGTTTTTAAAATACGTGGGAAGGGGTTAGGGAAAGCCACAAGGGATAATGTGCACCACCGCCCCAGGCCCGAAGAGGCCGGGGAAGGAGAAATTGAGAAGGCAGAGAGGACCACCATATGGGAAAGTCCACTTAACAAGAGCTACAGCAAAAAAAAAAAAAAAAAAAAAAACAAGAGCCGTAGCAACCAGAGGCAACTCCATAGGGAATATGTACCCCCAGCTCACTCTCCTCCCGCCCTTGGATCTTCTGTTGGTTCATCCCATTGGCTAAACCCAACCTGAAGCCAAAGGGAAGGGAGTCCAGGTAGGTCAGCCTCCCAGCACAGGGTAGGATAGGGTAGAGGTAGAGAGACCAAGAGAGGACATCCAGCCCAGGGACCAGTATGCAAGCATCACAAGTGCTAAGTGCAAGGGAGGTCAGGGTGCTTGCGGGGGTGGGGGCTGGTTCTGGGGGAGGTAGGACTCAGCCTGGGTCCTGACAGATGAATAGGCTTTGGGAAGATAAAGAAGGAGGACCTTTCAGCTTGGACAGCAGAGTTAAGGGCAGATGGCCTGAGCAAACTCAAACAGCTGGCCCTCAGGGATGGGGTGGCCCTAATAAACCTCTACCGGGACCTAAAAGTATCCCTTCCCTCACCAGTTACAAGATCACAAAATTCCAAACTTCCTTCCTGGAGGGGTGGACTTGAATGAGGCCCTGTAAAGAGGGTAAGGCCTTGGAAGCTCAGAGAAAATGGATAAGAGTTGATGTTTGATATGTGCATGGTAAGGTCTGAGAGATGGCAAAGTAGGAGATGCACTTCATGGTCTAGTACAGAAGGGTAAATGGTTCCAATCTCCAGATATATCCCAGGAGAATAAAGGTCTAATAGGAATCAGAGTAATAACTAGAATATTCCCGAGTTTGAGTTCAGCACGATGCATGATGTCTTCACATTTGATTGTCTTAACAGTGATAAGAAGGAACAGAAGGAAGTTGGGGAGAGAGATAACAAGCACAACGAATACCAAATATGTGCCAGATGCTGTATATAGCATCGTACACTCCATATGTCCACAATCCCATTCTCCCCATTATACAGAGAAGAACACTAAGGATCAAAGGGGTTAAGGGATTTGTCCAAGGTTGGAGAGCCATGAAGCAAAATGGGATCGAGACCCCACCTCTGATTCTACATCTGTATGGACTTTCCACACTCATAAAATAATGAGAGGACCATGCAAGCCAGCATCAAATGAGACCCCCCCCCCAACACGTTGCTTTACAAGCTGTCAGAGCGCTGAGTGATTAAGACACCATTGTTCAGGACAGAACTGGGGCTGCTGACAATCAGTGGTGGAGCTCAGAGAATGGTAGCCTGAAAGATCGGATGAGAGGATGTCACAGGACAGATGCAGGACATGAGAGCTGAGATCTTTGGGCATCCAAGTCAGGTTTCCAGGGAGACCAAACTCCCTCTCCTGGGAGCTGTGATCCACTCTCTACCACAGGCCGTAACAGAGAGCCCCAGTGATGCTCAGCCTAGCACTCACAATCCAAATGCCTGTCCCACGCAGTCAGTCCAAAAACAGAATTGCAAGTGTACAGGAAGATATATTGGGTTTAAATTTAGAGTCTGTGTGTCCTGCCAGCCAACAGAGTGAATGATGAGTAAGCTCCAAGTTATTACCCCAGCTACCGTGGAGAGGGGCAGAGACATACGTGTTCTACCAAATTTCATTACAACATTTTTACCTTAGTTATAAAAAAGTTATAAAAAAGAATGCTCATTAGGACAGACCTTCCTATTTGTGACATCTCTGGTTTGAAAATGCAGGTCATCATTTCTTATCTGGGCTGTGTCTGCAAGAGAAAAGCACCAGATGGGAAAGGGTCAGCCAGTGTTCCTGGTGGATTCATGACTGAATTAGCAAATATGGCTTGTTTGAGCCAATCTGATTTGGTATCTAAATGGGGTTGGGGGTTGGTGATGGCAACAAGAGAAAAGAGGATAAATGGATCAAAGGACAGCTCCTACACGGCACTGAGAAGGGGCCGTCAAGTTGTAGCATTGGATGAGCCGGAGAAGGCATCCTCCACACCTCTGAATCAGGCCCCATGCATATCAGAATCGCCTGGAGAGCCTGAAATAGTACCGACGCCTGGACCCCACCCATGGAGATTCCAATTTAGCGGTCTGAGATGAGGCTAGAAATCAATAGGTTTTTTTCTCCTTTTTTTTTTAATCCAAGTATAGTTGGTGTACAATATTATATGTTACAGGTGTACAGTATAGTGATTCACAATTTTTAAATGTTATACTCCATTTATAGTCATTATAAAACATTGACTATATTCCCTGTGCTGTACAATATATTCTTGTAGCTTATTTCATACCTAATAGTTTGCACGTCTTAATCCCTTACCCCTATATTGCCCCTCCCTCCTTCCCTCTCCCCACTGGTAACTGCTGGTTTGTTCTCTGTATGTGTGAGTCTGCTTCTTTTTTGTTATATTCACTAGTTTGCTGTATTTTTAAGATTCCACATATAAGTGATATCATACAATATTTGTCTTTCTCCGTCTGACTTATTTCACTTGGCATAATATCCTCCAGTTCCATCCATGCTGTTGCAAATGGCAAAATTTCATTCTTTTTTATGGCTGGGTGGCATTCCATTGTATACATTATACCATAGTTTCTTTACCCATTCGTCTGTTGGTGGACACTTAGGATGCCTCCATATCTTGACAATTGTAATTAATGCTGCTATGAGCATTGGGGTGCATATATCTTTTCGAATTAGTGTTTTCGGGTTTTTTTTCAGATATATTCCCAGCAGTGGAATTGCTGGGTCATAAGGTAGTTCTATTTTTAATTTTTTGAGAAATGTCCATGCTGTTTTCCACAGTGTTTGCACCAATTTACTTTCCCACCAACAGCGTACGAGGGTTTCCTTTTTTCCACATCCTCACCAACATTTGTTCTTTGTGGCCTTTTTGATGATAGCCATTCTGACAGGTGTGAGGTGATATCTCTTTGTGGTTTTTATTTGCATTTCCCTGATGATTAGTGATGTTGAGCATCTTTTCATGCGCCTGGAAATTAATACTTTTTAAAAGTACTTCAAGTGCAACCAGAGTTGAAAAACACTGATGTAAATCCAATTCCACCTTCTCTGAAGCCCTGCCTCCTTTTCCTTTCCTCCCTACACCCAGTTTCTGGGGCCACTCATCAACAGGAGGCAGTATGCGATAAAGCAGCCCCCAGGATCACTGCTCTGCGTGGTAGGGTGACGAACTGTCCCAGTTATAAAACTGGAAGTCCAGCATCCTGGGAAAGCCCTCAGTGCCAGCAAACTTGGAGGCTGGTCACCCTACTTCCAGGGTTCCCAGCCCACCTGACCCCAACATCTGCCCACTCACCTACCCAGAGCGGGGAGCTGCCTTCCTCCTTGAACTTCCCTGTTCATCCAAGGCCTCACAGACCTTCAGGAGGACACCAGGGCCCACCAGTCACCGTCTGGCGTCCAGTTCTGGTCCTGGATCCCGGGAGCTGCCCAGCCCTCCTGCTGCCCAGTCTGGGGTGCCCCACACATTTGAGAAGGGGCAGGAGTACGCTGAGGCCATCTGGTTGGCAGGCCCCAGGTTGATTCGCCCCATATCTGAAATTGCACTGTTGGTGCTAATGTGTTCCTTCCTGTGGTTCTGGGGCTCTAAATCCAGAAGCCATTTACTAAGCAATGTTCATATTTATTTGTGAAATTATATGAACTTTTATAGCACACTTAGAAAGATGAATAAATCCCTGCTCTCGTGGCCCAATTTGTTGTTCTAACCTGACAATTTTGTGTCATACTCACCTTTCTTTCAGCTGGTTATGGCCAAGGCTGTTAGGGATTTATTAGAAGCATTTTATAAATGTTGTTTGAGGCTGTGGCTTTGTTTTTAGGAAAGAGAGGGAGGGATGGAGGAATGGAGGTAGAGAGAGGAGAGCAGGTAACTTGGTGCATCTGGAAACATCATCCAGGGATGAGTTTAATGGGAACTTTCCTTCCACCCCCACTCCCAGCCCCCATCCCTGCTCACCCACCACTTGAAAAACCTTGATCTCTAACTTCTTCAATATTACTGATCTTCAGAGATGGGAAAAAAAAAAAAAAAAGACACAGACATCAAGGAGATTTTAAGATAAGACTGGGGATGACGGGATCTCCTTTATAGCTGCTGAAATATCAGAAAGCTTTGCTAGAAGTGACCTTTCCACCCTCCAGCTCTCTCTTCCAAAGAAGGGAAAGGAGAAAGCAGATGGGAAGCCACTTTTTCCATAATCTTCCAAGCCCTTTCTGAGGGCTGGAAATGGCTCCCCTGATGACCTGCTCATCCTTTCCTAGGGAGACTTTTGCTGCAGATGGTCTGGGGAACTTAAATGGCAAGTCCCAGATCCACTTGATAAATTACTTACTGAGAGTCTTGAGCTGAGAAGCCAAAATGGGCAAATCATGGTTGGCAGCTTCAGGGAGCTCACTTGTGAGCAAGAAAAGGGTGTCTGCAAGCTACTTACAGTTTCATGTGCCAGTGCTTTCATGGAGACATTCGCAACAATCTCCAGGAACAAAAGAGGGAATGACAGTTTTGCAGGTCACTGGGAATCAGAAGGGCTTCATGCACCTTTGAGCTAGGTCTTCAAGAAAAATAAAGCTTTCTAGGGAGGGACAGGCTTTCCATCAGAGACTGCCACGTGCAGATGGCAGTACAAAGGCTTGGAGGTCATCATTCTTTCACTACCAGGGGTTTTCCTGGGGCTGGAAGACCAAGGCAAGCAAGGCCTTGGTAAGGGCCAGAGTCCAGGGGCATTTCCCTTGGACCCGGAATCACCCAGGCAAAGACCCAAGCAGACACAGTGAGTCCAAAGATTCATCTGAGGAGAAGAAATGGGCTCATCATAGCTGCACAGTGGCTCAAAACATGACTGAAAAGATGGCCAGGAGCCAAATGACCATGGTAAGGAGTATATACTTTATTCCAAGTGAAAAAGGAGGTGTCTCAGTTTGCATTTTTCAAAGATCCTTGGCCCAGTGCCAGCAAGCACCCTCAGCACCCAGCCCATTCTTTCTAGCACAGCTCTCCAACCAGAGGACTCCAGGACACCTGGAGAAATGGCTGACTCTCAGGTAGGGTCAGGGAACATCCCAGATGAGCCCACAGCAACTTGGAGAGACAGAAAGGAAGAATGTGCTCAAAAAACAAAGAGATGGGGCTTCCCTGGTGGCGCAGTGGTTGAGAGTCTGCCTGCCGGTGCAGGGGACACGGGTTCGAGCCCTGGTCTGGGAGGATCCCACATGCCGCGGAGCAACTAGGCCTGTGAGCCACAACTACTGAGCCTGCGCGTCTGGAGCCTGTGCTCCCAACAAGAGAGGCCGCGATAGTGAGAGGCCCACGCACCGCGATGAAGAATGGCCCCAGCTTGCCACAACTAGAGAAAGCCCTTGCACAGAAACGAAGACCCAATGCAGTCAAAAATAAATAAATTAATTAATTTAAAAAAAAAAAAAACAAAGAGATGGGGTCATATCAAATGGACATAGGAGTCAACCTGAAGGAGTTCCCAAAGGCCAAAGCTGGAACAATTTGAGCCCCAAATAAATAACATAGTGTTGGATTATAATACAAAACATGAAATAAATGCCCATGACTCCATACTGACATACATAAAAGATGACTTAATAAAGGAATGAGTGAATGAATAAATGAATGAATGGGGGAGAAGAGACAAGTCTCCCATACAGAACTCTAAATCATTTATGTTGATAATCTCCCCTCCAGGAGATGCAGTTTAATTCCCTCCTCCCCTGCCCCTTGAGTGTGGGCTGCTCTTGGTGACTCCCTTCCAAAGAGTTGAATACAGAAAGTGAGGAGAAAAAAGTAAGTGTCCAGTGGACAAACCTGGCAAACAGTGCCTCAGCCAGGTGACCGGGGTCAGCATCGACAGTGACACATCACATTGCTAGCATGTACCCTTGATGGGAAGGGCACTTCACCTCTGTGGTCTTCCTCCCCAAAACCATGGCTCCAGCCTAAACATGAGGAAAACATCAGATAAACCCAAATTGAGGGGCCTTTGACAAAATACTTGACCAACACTCCTCAAAACTAGCGAAGTCACCAAAAACAAGGAAAGTCTGAGAAACAGTCACAGCAGGGAGGAACGCAAGGAGACATGATAACTAAATGTAAAGTGGGACCTGAATGGGATCCTGGACCAGAAAAAGAATAGTAGGGAAAACTAGAGCGATCTGAACAAAGTGTGGAGTTTAGTTAATAGCAAGGTACCAAGGTTGGTTCCTTAGTTGTGATAAAATGCACCATAGTAATGTAAGATGTTGGCAATAGGGGAAACTGGGTGGGGGTGGATGGGAACTCTCTGAGTTATCTTTGCAACTTTTCTCTAAATCTAAAACTATTGTAAATTTTAAAATTTTTTTTAAAAAGACCTTTGCACTGCTGTGTGCAGATGAAGTTGTGGGGGACGAGGGTGGAGGCAAAGAGAACAGCTATGAGGGCTGAGGTAACAGTGTGGCTGGGGACAGGTGGGCAGCTGTGAGGCATCGACCACAGGACTCGCTGATGGACCAGGTGTGAAGAGTGGGGCAAAGAGGGGATTGAGGATAATTACTGCTGTTTGGCTTAACTGACCAGGGGAGGAACAGGTCAGAGGGTATGAGGAGGAAACGGGAATCCAACTCGAGGCTTATTAGGTTTGAGATGCTTGCTAAACACCCAAGTAGAGATGTCAAATAGCATGTGGATGGACAGATCTAGAACTCGGGGAGAGGGTGGGGCTGAAGATACAGGGATCGGCCAGCATCCAACTGGTATTTAAACTGATAAAAGATGATTCATGCTTCCATCAAATATTGTCTGAGCACCTACTGTTTGCCAGGCACTATTCCAGGCGCTGGAGATAAGCAATGAGCAAAGCAAGCGAAGAGGATGCGGCAGTTCACAAATGAAGAGAGGGAGGCTCCGGGGTCAGGCTGCAGTGAGAGCTATGAAAAGAACCAACTAGGGGAGAAATGGGGGCTGTGGACCTAGATGGGGTGGGGGGTGGGGCGCTTGAACAACAAGTGTGCACGTGAACCACATGGTTACCTGGAGAAAGAAGATTCTGGGCAGAGGAAACAGCCAATGCAAAGGCCCTGACATGAGGAAGGTGATTAAAACGGGAGCTGTGAGCGTAGGAAGGGAGGAACTGATGATCAGGAAGAAGCCACCCAGAGCACCCGAGGGGACACTAGCCTTTGAGGGAAGGCAGAGCCATGCGTGCAGAGGCCAGCAGCCTCACAGATTTGGTGGTGGGAAGCAGTGAAAATTCCTGGGCCAACAGAGGACGATATTTGCTTAAGAAGATAAAGTGTGGGCCCTTTAGAAGGAAGAGTGGAGGACGGTTGGAGGCCACGATTCAAGAGAGAGATAATTAGGTCCTGAATTGGAGGCTGCAGGGGATGTATGAGTTTCCTACAGCTGCTGTAACAAATGATCACAAACTTCATGCTTAAAACAGCACACATTTATCTTACAGTTCTGGGGTCAGACATCCAAAACAGGTCTCCCTAGGCTGAAATCAAGGGACCTGCAGAGCTGTGCTCCTTCCAGAAGCTGTAGGGGAGAAACCATTTCCTTGCCCTTTCCAGCTTCTAGATGCTGCCCACATTCCCTGCTCCTGGCCCCTCCATCTTCAAAACCAGCAGCAGAGTGTCTTCCAATCTCCTTCTGATCCTCTCCTACCTTCTTCTTCCACATTTAAAGAGCCCCTGAGATTAGGCTCACCCACATAATCCAGGACCATCTCATCTGATTAGCAACCTTAATTCCACCTGCAACCCTAATCCCCCCTTGCCATGTAAACAATGTATCCACAGGGTCTGTAAATCAGGACCTGGACAGCTTTGGTGGGTCATTATTCTAGTACCACAGAGGTGTATCAGAAGCCTGTGCAGGGAAGTACAATTAACCGGCTCTAGCAAGGTTTAGCAAGGAGGGTGAATGCCAGCATGGTGGTAAGGAGCGGGCATTCAGGACTCAGACAGATGTGGGTGCACAGCCCATCTCTGCAGCCTATCAGTGAGCAGGCCATGGGCGTGTCCCTCATCCTCTCCAGGTCAGTTTCCTCATGTGTTAGAGGGAGGAGCAGACCTACCTCACAGAGTGGCTTCCGGGATTACAAATCCCATACATACAGTCCTAACACAACGCTACCGCGAGGAGACCAATGAATAGGAAGTGTTTTTGTTGTTGCTGGCAACTGACCCAGGGGGGCAGGTGGGATGAATGGAAAGGAAGCCAAACACAAGTGGGAACTGGCTGGACAGAAAATGCTGGAAGGCACTGGAGGAGGAGCCAATAGGGAAAGGGTAGGCAGAAAATAAGTGGAATTTCCCACAGGTTGGGTCTGGGGTATCCAGGGCCACCAGGCAGTGCTGTGGGGTCACTTTGGGTGGGTTACTCTGAGCTGTACTCTCTTTCTCTTGGAGCCCTGCCTTATAGGATAATGAAGAGTAAATGCAGTGGCCCTGGTCGTCACAGAGCACAGTGCCTCGTACACTAATAAATATCCATCATGTGCAGTGTTATCCAGGAAGCCACTCACTGCGAAGCACAGGAAAGTGTCTCAACTAGAGATGGGGGAACTGGGGAAGCATGAGGTGCTCTCCACGGGGACCAGCAGGGCCATCAGCGTGGGCAGAGCCAGGGCCATCCGGAACCTTCCAGGGGCCACCTCCTCCAGGAAGCCAGGTGGGTAAAGTGCCCCTTCTTGGTGTCCACACTGCCAGGAAACTTGAGCCTTCTGGACAATTCCAAGGCACTGGCACTGTCTGCTGCTCCATCTTTCCCAGAACGCTACTCCATCTTTCCCAGAACCCGTGGGAAGGGCAGGAATTAGCAGCAGCCTTGGGGTTTCATAAGATAGTGAGATGCTTCCAATCAAATAGAGGAAGCTCTGGGTTTTTTCTGCAGGTCAGTGGTTTTTAATAATTCTCTACAGACTTAAGCACCCAAGAAAACTCCTCAAGGGCAAACACCGCGCCTCCTTCATCTCTGTGTACCAAGAACCTGGGGCTGGGATGTGTTATTAGTTCAAAGGAAGGGAGAGAGGGAGGGAGGGGGAGAGACAGGGAGGCAAGGGGAGAGGCAGGGAAGAGGGAAGGGGGGAGGGGGAAGGAAGGAAAGGAGGGAGAAAGGAGGGAAGGAAGGGAGAGAGGGAGGGAGGGAGATGGGAAGGGAACGAATGAATGAGGGAAAATATTGGGTGGGTTTTTCTGACCCTGAAGGTCAGAAAAGCATTTCATGTCTCCCTGACTGTTTAAATAGACTGCTGAGTGTCTGGTACCTCTGGTTGTTTTCATTAAAGGGGGACCCAAGAGTTAAGTTCCCCACCAGGCAACCAGGCCAGCCTTGCACATGCTCCTACCTGGAAGTCTCCAAACTCTGAGAGCAGAGACCAGGCCCCCCACAGAAGCCACAGGAAATTCCTCTGCCACTTTGCCACCTGCACCAGTGCCATCCCCCAAGGTCAGCCAGCAGCCATGGCCCATCTGGGCCCTGGAAGGAGCCTGGAGCTTCCACTGTCCACCACGGTTTATTCTCTTTGTGTATTTATATTGGGTTTATCATTATTATCATTACAGCAATTTTTAATTTCCTCATCCTCTCTTTGGAAATGACGCCACAGGGAAATAGTTTTACTTTAATCAGATAGCTGGGTCTGTGGAGAACCAGAACAAGCCACTGAACCATCGCAAAGACGGATCATCCCTCAACCTGACTGGAAGATTCCCACCACCTCCCATTTCCCTGAGGCTGTCCCTGGCCTTCCCCAAATGTCCTGTCACAGAGCTGCCAGTCACAAACAGGACTATGTTCCAGGCCTTTCTAAAGAGCCTCCACATCAATTCCCAGAATCGCCCTTGCTCAAATCCCATGATGCAAAGGAGGCAAATGCTCTGAGCCCCATTTAACAGATGAGGAAACTGAGGCACCAGGTGAAGCCTCTGCTTCCCAGGGCTATGCCCGGGGAAATACTCTGTCTCTCCTCCTGCACTCCCACACACTCTGACTCCTCCCCTTCTCTGGTCTCCCCACCCAAAGAGGCTCCCAGGAACCTCCATTCCTACTCTGGGAGGCCCTAACCTGGTGACCCCAGACCTTTTGAAAAATACAAACAGAACTAGGTGTGCAAACAGGTCTCTCCAAATAAACTAAAAAGGGCTAGGAACCATCATCCCATCCCCTACTCAGACGTTGTGACATCAGCCCACAGGGACAATCACAGTCAGCCATCCCCAGTGTGACAAGCACCACCAGGACTCCAGGCAGGGCTTCTCTGGGGATCATGAAGCAGGACCTTCCCTGGTGGTAGTTGTATTAAAACGTACCTGTGGGATTTTAATTCATGGAGGTGACTGAGTGATGACACGGAAAGATTTTATTGTTACAGTTCCTCCAGAGATGAGAGGGCTGACACACCAGGCAGGGCCACGTGGGGAAGCACCAGGGTCGGTCAGGAGGCAGAAGCAGGAGAGAGGGGAAAGCACAGGACACGGTTCCCACTGTGTATTTCATGGATAAGGCAAGGCAGGCCAGGGGTAACTGCTGAGGACTGGCTACCCTGAATAATGTCAGCATGTGCTGGTCTCTAGTTGTCTAGTACCTGGCCCTGGGGTGACTGAGGACAGGGGAATATTGGCTCGGTGGGTGAAAACTAGAGATAAAAGAGGTGCCTGGGGTATGAACTTGGGCTCGGTTGGTTTGTCTATGAAAGTCATGTTCATAGGCACGTGGTTTTATTATCTCTGGGAATCAGCCAGCCCTGGGAGGGGCAGTCTCCCCCCAGCCAGAAGGGTGCCCAAGATGTCAAACCACCATAAAATACGGAAAATTAAAAGCATGATTAATATAGCAGTGGGGGGAGGAGTGGGATACAGGAAAGTCCCGACACCCGTGCGCCCTCACAACCTCCACAAACACACGAAGCAAACCTTCACGCTGGGTTCCAGCTGTCTGGCCAGGGGTGCTCCATCTTCCACCCCGTCCCCCAAGCAGAAAGCTGCCCTTTCCACGTTACTTTTCCTTCCCAGGCCTCTCTTTTATTATCATTTTACCTCGATTTCACCCAGATTCATGTGGGGAAGGCAAAGGGGTCACACAGAACAGGATATAGGGAGACGTATGCACTGAGCCCTGCCTTCCCCGTTGCACCTTCCAAAAGGCAGAAGGCCCCAGTAAAGAGTGTCACCCCCACCCCACCCACTCCGAGACACTATGTGTGCTGGAGGACACACACAGTCTGGGTGGTGGGGCTGTCTCTGCCCCAGCTTGTCACTGTCTCCCCCGACAGAAGCCGCACGACGTTCAGGAGACACGGCGGTGAGCCAGCTCCCAGGTCTGGCCCACTACATCCGGCGCCTCCTGCTCAACCACCTGGGTGGGCAGGGGGGGAACAACCACGTGCATGCCAGGAGAGCTCCCCTGAGAGCTGCAGCCACTTACACATACTCTGTGGCTCCAGGGGTCCCAGAGGCCCTGCTGCCTGCATGCCTTTGTCTCCCCACTCCCTGGCAGCTAATGCATGAAATCCACCCTTAACTCTTTCCTTTAGCGTCAGGTTTTGTTCAAATGCCCATCTCCCTGTATTCTTGATGAAACAAGTTTCCTTTGTTTATGTTGAGAAGGTGTTGACTTCAAAGTAAAGCAAACTGGGGTTCAAATCTCATCTCCACGATTCCTTAGCCGGTTGCTACAACTCTCTGAGCCTCAACTTCCTCACCTGTACAATGGGAATCATAAGATCTACCTTGTAGGATTGTTGGCCATCAAACGAGACAGCATATGACAGCTTGGCACAGAGCAGATATCTCAAAAGAAGGTAATGGCAGCCTCTATGTTCCTAAGTCCATTGAAGCACAGGTGCTGAGGGCCTCTGGGGTAGGGGGAGAGCGTGGCCGGATCCCTGAGGGCAGCAAGGGCTGCCCATGGGGCAAAAGACCCGGACGGGAAGGCTGGGGGCCATGTTGCACCTCCCAGTTTGGGTGAAGTTGCTCCCACTTCTGGTTTCATCCAAGGATACCTGCCCCCAGAGGGCTGGCCAGCTCATGCGCTCCGGTTGACCCTCCAATAATACAGCTGGCCCAGACCCCAGAGGGAGCCCCAAACACTGGCCGACCATCCTGGCATCTGGACCAAGGGTGCATCTTGCTTGTGTGCAGCACAATCCAATAGGGTAATAATTAATCATCGTCTTTGGCTGGCGGGTCACACATCAGTAATGCAGAATGGATGATATAATTGTCCAGTGTGCCTAATTACAGGTTACAATGAGGACAATGAGATTAATTAACCTGGAAAACACTGAACACAAAGGGGTGTGTGGGGAGCCCAGAGAGGGGCACTACTGGCCTATGTCACTAACAAAGAGACTCTTCGAGGTGGGCTGCGGTGGCTCTTGCTCGTATAGGGATGACACACCGCTCGGTCGGTCCCTGGAGAAGGAGTTCTGGCCTCCTGGCTGAAAACACCAGTTGCTCGGGAGTCCCTAAGGTGGAGGTTGTCTCGTAAAGGATCCCGTCCGTGGAAGTGGCAGCAGAACTGGAGACCTGCTCAGAAATGACATCACTTTGTGTCACCAGCATCGTTCTTGGTGCCTCCACCAAGGCCAGAGACATGGGGCCATGCTCCACCTCTTGGCAATGAAAGAGCCAGCTGCCTGGTGAATACAGTTAAATCCCCGTGTGGGCTCCAGAATGAAGCTCTTCCCCTAGCCCCTCACGGCAAATGCTCCAGCTGGGGGGCAGGCACTGTCATGGCACCAGCTGGGTGGCAGACACTGTCGTGGCACCAGCTGGGTGGCAGGCACTGTCGTGGCACCATGACCTGCTCTTGGCTGGTCACACAGGACCCTTTCAGGAGCACAGCTTTCAGCCCGGCCATCCGGCACCTCCTCCCTCCTCCAATGTCTTCATCACTCTAGTCTCCCCAGCAAACAGGCAACACAGAGGACCAGAAGTCGAGAGGGGTGCTGTGCTGCGCAGTCGCTTGGCTTCCGTCTCCTTCAGGGCTGTCCCGCGGGTCCTCCTCAGCATCCTCCGCAGGAAGCCTCCCTCCGGCCGAGGGCAGCTTTCTCACAACCGCTCTGAGTATGCCCTGCTGCCCCAGCACACGTCCCATGCCACCTAGAGATGTCACTCCACCACTTCCTGTGTGTCAGCCACAGTTCCCAATTAGAGGCCCATCCCCTAAGGGTAGAGACATCTCCTGCATCTTCTGTTCCTCAAAGAGTTTGGGGCACAGCACAGGCTTTTATTAAAGCTTTATCAAATGAATAGATGATAAACAACATGCCCTTCGTGGATCGTCCACTGTACGCTGAACTCGGTCACTTTCATTTAATCCTCGCAACAACCCTCCAAGGTAGGTGTTATTATGCCTCTTAGGAATTTATTACTATGTCCTATCTAAGGAACCAGGAAGAAGAGGAATTAATTTGTTTAAGGTACTGCAGCTGGAAAATGGCAGGGTTGGAATTTGAGCTGGGCTCTTCCTGATCGCCCAGCATCTTTTTTCACTACATCCTGCTGTGGCAAATATAATTGAACTGGCAGTTTTGGCTTCCATAAACTAGGGATATGGTGTCTAACGACAGCCCCATCAGCACACATTCTACTACATCAGAAATGTGCTGAGCCACAGAGAACATTAAAAGGGGGTTCACAGGTGGTCTCTTTCCAACAAGTTCAAAGAGCCCCCCAGTATGCGTTTGAGTCAAGACAGTATGTGTCTTGTATGTGCTGTAACAGACAGACCCCAACATCTCAGCGGCTTCACTCTTCTTCTCTTAAAGTCCAGCTGGCAGGTAGGATGCGGAATCTGCAGTGCACAGTCATTTAGGGACTCAGGCCGACAGAGGGGCCTTCATCTTCGATGTGTGGCTCTGACTGTTCACGTAGTCAGAGAGAGAAAGGGAGAGATGGGGGGCCACATGGGAGGATTTGGTGAGCCAGGAGTGGACTTTGCCACACAGCCACACACCTGGGTGAAGAGGTGGAGCCTTTGGGGAGTCAGGTGTGGGCATGGTAAGACTCTGCCCCGTGACCACACCTGGGTGGAGAGGTGCTGGGTAAAGACGTTCCTGGCTGGGCAGGCACCACCCCGCAACAGCGCCAGACACTGGAAGGGGAGGTGGACACCCAACCATCTCGGCCATGCTGCACTTGGCATCACCTTATATAAAGAGGCAGAAGACTTGGCCCTGCCCTCCTGGGAGGGGGGTAAGGCAGGGATTTGAGAGGAGAAGGGTGCATCCACCATGCATTTATACATTTCTGTGCACTTATGGCCCATGTACCCTGTGATGGGGGTAACATTTCCCCAAGAATAAGAGCGCGGGTGCCGTGGTTGATTCTCAGCTCTGCTGCTCGCCAACTATGAAGCCTAAGCACCCTGACCCTCAGTGTCCTCTGCCGTAATTTGGGATCCGTAGCACCTAGCTCACTGGGTTTTGCAAAAATGAAATAAGGCCATCTAGGGAAAGCCCTGCCTTCCAGTAAGCATTCCCTAGCGTGAGTTATCATTGTAACACATTTGCCTGATTTAATTTACTACCCCACCACAAGGCAGTGCGGCAGGCTGAAAGCAGTTGAGTGTGTCTGTCAAAGTTACACCCCATTACGTGATAGAGCTGGGAATCCATCCTATATCTACGTGACTGATAAGAAACCAAGAGAGCTCTGGGTGGCCAGAGACCTCAGGGAGGAGCCTGGGTGGAGGCAGGGGAAAGAAGGAGAGATTAGAAGTGTTTCCCGTGAGGACACAAACTCTGCACTAGAGCACAGGGGAGATCAGCGGACACAGCGGCCCTGAAGTCCCCAGGACAAGAGGACATGGCACAGGCGCTCCCTAATTCCTCCGCCGACAGGGACCCATGGCCCGCTCAGCACCGGTGATCCCTGGGCTGCTCCCGGGACACCCGGGCCCCCTCTCCCGGCATCTCTTGATCCAGAATCTACTGCCAATTATACTTCCTACTATTGATTATGCAACTAGATTAAAGATTATGCCAAGTAATAAACTATAAGTGCGAAAAGGCAGCTGGTGATTCCGAGTAGAGCATATTGAACACTTTGTGGGGGGACTTGATAAGGCACAGCCCTGCACGTGTCGTTAAATAAGGTGCTGTGAGACCCCTAACAGAGACTGGGGTTTGCGGAGCAGGTGGGGAAGCGGTGGGGGTAATCACAAAATTCTAGAATTCTGCACTCACGTTGTTTTGCACAGGGCTTAGGGTTTTTGCTCCATTTTTAAAAAACCCAAATTAGACTTCTTAGCTGATGCATCATAGGTGTGGTTAATGCAAGAAAGGTGAAGAAGAACTCCAGTTAGCAGACCCCTATTCAAAGACTGGGCTTTGACCCTTCATCGAAGGACTGGCAAATAGGTACACATTTATATATTTCAAATTAAAATAAAATGCTTAAGATGCATACGTCTCTTTTTATTTTTGTTTTCTTTCTTTTTTTTTTCCTACAATACTCTGCTTCAGCAATCTTTTGGGACTGACCAGCCAGTACCCGTCAGGTGAGAGCACGCTCCATCCTTGGAAGGAGAGGCTCCCAGGGGAAAACATGGGCCCAGAGAAGCCCTTCCTACCATCCTGCCTCCGACGTCTGTAATGTCCGGCAGTCAGGAAGCCCAGTCACCACATCAAAGGCCTAGCCGACGGGGACAACCAGGGGTCCACCCTGGAGCCCTCTTGACACACGACTTTCCTGTAGGATCCACAAGTTTTCAAAGCATTGCCTCCTCAAACAGTTCATACACTAATCCAAGGCTTACCTTCCACTTAGGATCCTGAATGCCCTTGGCGTCCCACCTGGCGCAGCCGTGGGGCAGGGCCTGCCTTCCTCAGTGTTCTCTGCCTACCAGCTCCAGGCCAGGCCCATGCACAGGAGCACACGCACCCCTTCTCTTCCATTTACTCATTTGTTCCACAAACTACTATGCTCAGGGAGTACCTCTGAAATGACGAAGACAGTCTCTGCCCACTGTCAAGTAGGGGAGACGGAAAAAGATTATAAATACAGTGTAATCAGTGCTGGAATAGATGCTAAGGGAATAGAGAGGCGAGAATAACTCAGGTATTGATTGGTTAATGCCAAGCTCACAGCTGTGGATGACCGCGTGTGTGCACGTGGGAACACACGCACACACACACACACACACACACACTGTTTCTCCAACCTGTAGCAGCTCTCAACAGTCCACAATGTGCTCAGGAGCAGAGACCTCTAATCTTCCAAAAGAAAGTGAACCGAGGGGCTTCCCTGGCGTTCTAGTGGTTAGGACTCTGTGCTCTCACGGCTGAGGGCCTGGGTTCAATCCCTGGTCGGGGAACTAAGAGCCCACTAGCCTTAGTGGGAACTAAGATAGCATAAGCCATGTGACACAGCCAAAAAAACTGTTTTAAAAAAAAGTGAACGCTATAGGTCCGCTGCTGGGTTGGGAAATGCCTCCCTCTGGCACCACCCACAATTACTGGGAGGCAGGCAGAGCTGTGTCCTCAAAGCCAAGAAGTAGCCCCTCTCCCTCCCCTCCAGAGTGACTCCTCTGGCACGTGTATGGAGGAGAGCAGGGAGGCTCCAGGAGTTCCATCTGGACACCCTCTGCACAGCCAGCTCCCCAGAGAACCCCAGTCTGACCAGGGTCCTCCTCTGCTTGGGACATGGCAGTGATTCTGTCATCTGCAGGGCTGATGAAGTCTGTGCCCCTTAACTAGTGCAGTCGGTGCTCCACGATTTGTCAGCTACTTCACCTCACCTCCCAGCATGTTGACCTCTAATTCCAATCCACTTTTACACACACACACGCACGCACGCACACACACCCCTTGACATGATCCATGACTCTGTTGATCCGTTTTCCTGTGCCAGGTAGTTTTTTGTTTCTTTGTTTTGTTCTCTTTGGTTTGGTCCTGGCTAACTCTTACTCTTGGAGATCCAACCCCAACACCATCTCTTCTTTTTTTTTTTAGGCGTGCATTACTTTATTCTTTTAATTTTTATTTTATGTCGGAGTATAGTTGATTAACAATGTTGTGTTAGTTTCAGGTGTACAGCAAAATGATTCAGTTATACATATACATGTATCTATTCTTTTTCAAATTCTTTTCCCGTTCAGGTTATTACAGAATATTGAGCAGAGTTCCCTGTGCTATACAGTAGGTCCTTGTTGAGTATCTATTTTTAATATAGCAGTGTGTACATGTCAATCCCAAACTCCCATCTATCCCTCCATCTCTTCTTGCAGGCCTTCCCCAGCCCTTCCACATGCTCCCATCAAATCCAGCGCCCATCCCCCCTTGTTACTCACCATCATATTATATGAAGGTCTATTTGTATGCTCCTTGAGGACTCAGTCTTTCTGCCCCCCCAGCAACACATAGCCCAGCACCCAGCTCATGATCAGGGCTCAATAAATACCAGTCATCTGAAGCAGGCAACCTAAAGTGAAACCATGTCCTCTACACCATGAAATCTGCTACGTGGAAGGGCAGGTTGTAACAAATACTATCAGGGAGCATCTCCTGTGGGTTGAGAGCAAAAGCGAAAGTGTGAACATCCCCAGAAAAGATGTCCTGACCTACTGACCTGCATACAGCTGGCTGCTTGGTAGGCAGAGATATGTATATGTATAACTGATTCACTTTGTTATAAAGCAGACACTAACACACCATTGTAAAGCAATTCTACTCCAATAAAGATGTTTTAAAAAAAAAGAAAGAAAGAAAGAAAAAAAGGATGGGGTCAGATTACCGCAGCTTGATGATAAACGCTCACCATGGCCTGCACCCCGTTGGTCTCTTTCCATGTTTACTGACTTTCAGGCCTGAACTGCTTCCCAAGGAGTGAGAAGTGCATGTGCTGTCCAGCTGCCACAATCATTCAGTCCTCTTGGCAACTGTATCTCATTGTATATTAATAAATCAGCACTCCGGCTTATCAATAAGACTTTTGTGAGTTGAGCAAGTGGAAATCGACTTGCCAAGGCCTGATGTCCCCTGGAGAAATGAAGACACAGAGCTTCTGAATGCAAAACAGAGGACCAGGGCTGTCCACAGTTACCTACGAGGCAGACTGTCCAGCACTGACCAAGTCCCACTTCCGCACTACCCCGTGTCACGTACTGACTCTGTGAGTAATCTCAGAACTTCTGATTCAACGTCAACTGATGCATCAGTCAAAAAGGGTATCATTCATCACGGAGTATTACAAAATAAAAGGGGGCTTAGGGATCGTCTAGAAAATCCTGGGTGTTTCACCACAAAGAACTATAAGGGGATGTCTGCAATGAATCCTAATCCATCTGGGGAGTGAGAAGAATGTAAGAGAAGTCTATTCACTTGAGGAGCTTACAAATGAGTTTGGAAGTTATGTGTTATCACAGAACCAAATAGGCAGGGGTTCAAATCCCAGTTCTGCCACCTACTAGTTGTATGGCCTTGAGCAAGTTACAGAACATCCTCTAAGCATCTATTTCTTTACCTGTAAAATGAAATGAAGGATATCTATTTCACAGAGCCATAGTTAATTCAGATAGTGTATATATCACATGCCTCATATATATGGTAGATGCTCAATAATAGTTTCTTTATATGAATCAAAGAATAGTATAAGGACATAATTAAGGGCTAAACTGTGATATGCCCTCTAAATACTGTCAAGAGTTCAGAAAAGAGGAAACACCCATTTGGGGCTTTATCTAGAGCAACTGATGGATTTACGGAGTGGTTCATACTGGTACCCTCTGGAGTTATTTCACACCCATCAAAAACCAGCCAAAGCTCCATGGGGTCCTACAATCAAACCAACCATTCCATAGCTCACTGCCTCTCACCCTCTCACCCTGTTATGGGTTGAATAGCAGCCCCTCAAAATTCATATGTTGAAGTTTTAACCCCTAGTATCTCAGAATGTGACCTTATTGGGGCATAAGGTTTGCCCCTATATAGTTAAGATGAAGTCATACTGGAGTAGGGTGAACCCCTAATCCGATATTACTGGTGTCCTTTAAAAAGGCAAAAATTTGGACACAGACACTCACACAGGGAGACTGCCATGTGAAGGTCGGAGTTATGCTGCCACAAGCCAAGAAAAAACCTGCAGCTAGGAGAGAACAGAAGCCTGGAATTCATCCCTCCCCAGAGCCTTCAGAGCGAGCAACACCTCGCTCTCAGACTCCCAGCCTCCTAAACTGCGAAACTAATTTCTGTTGTGTAAGCCACTCAGTCTATGGTACTTGGTTATGGCAGCGCTAAGAAACTGATGCACAGGTCATGCCCACTGCCGCCATTACCATCCTATCCCAAGGGGTGCTAAACTCAAGCCAATGGGGAACCTGAGGGAACCTACACTTTCTCTCTCGGCTCAGGGACTGAAAACTAAGCGAGCTCCCAGCCCCCCTCCAAGGCCTGTGGTCTTCTCTTCCCATCTGCCAGGAGGAGTGGAGAAAACAGCCCGCATTTCAGCTTCACGATTCCTGAAGACAGATGCAGAGGTGGCCATGGCATCAGGTAGACAGCACGGCTCAGGTAGACATCATGGCTCAGGTAGACAGCATCCTCAAGGTCTCTAGTCCTGACCGGTTCTAAAAACCCACTACAGCCTCCCTGCCCATGGCTATCCAGCCTCTGCTTAAGGACAGATACTTGTGGGAAGTTTATTACCTCTTTAAGTCAAGGGTTCCATTAAAAGAACGTTGGTCAATGCAAAGTTCTTCCTACAAATAAGTGAAATCCAACTCTTTCTTCCTCTAACTTCCATCCCTTAGCCTAATATCTCTGCCCTCTGGGGCCATGTGGAAAAGAAAAGGAAAAATCCAATCCCATGTCGTCTTGGCAACTCTTCCAGTACTTGAAGACTTTGACCACGTGCCTCCTCGTCCTCTTAGCAAAACATCTCTCTCTTCTCATCTCCTTCCTGCAAGAGAGGTAGCTGTGCGTTCACACTTCCCGGGAGTTCATGTGTCTTGATCACTGCTTCTTCTAGTTTGGGGCTTAGAGCTGGGTTTGTCAGGTCACGTGACCCTCCCCCATCTCTTTTGCCAGCCGTGATGCGCATCTGATGAGAGGCTGCTACAAGCTGGGTGCAGGGGCTGAGAGTACCAAGAGAATTAAGACATGGTGTCATTCAGACTGCAAGCTCTTGGCAAGCAGGGTGACCCCAACTATCAGTACAAAAAAAACACTTCACTCAAACAGGCAATAAATGAAAGTTAAAGAGAGAAGAAAATAAGGTGCCCTCCAATTGATGTCAGACTCCCAGAAAGCTCAGTTAAGCATAAGATTATTGTCCCCAAAAGAGGAAGAAAAAGGAAATCTGAACTGGCCTGAAAACAACCCCTGGCCTCATCTGAAGACTCCTTTATTTTTAATCCAATACCCAGGATCCCTTCTTGCGTGTAAATTCCCTGAAAAGCCAAATCTTTCCAGGACATGAAACTGATGGCTGTCCTTTTGAGGACTGAAAGCAAAGAGCTCCAAAATTTATGCACTACATTAAGCGAGATGTCTGGTATCCAACTAGGTTAAATTGCTTTCTATATTTAAATTGCCTGCTAGCTGGTTAGGTGGGGGAGCTACAGCTGTGAAATGGATAGTTCCAGCCAGTAAATAGAAAGGCATAAATCCTAATGGATTAATCTGTTATAATTAGACAATTCTGTATGACTTTGACATGGAGCCCAACTCTTCGGAGAAAGAAGAGAGAGGGGAGGGGTGAACCTCAGGTGTGCGGGCCATAAGGCAAGAGAAGAGCCAGAAGAGGAAAGGGGAAGTCTGAAGAGCAGGGGAAGGGTGCAAAGCCACAAGCCAGGAACACCTGAGTAAGAGCTGAGATGGGCAGACAGAAGGTGTGAGTAAAGTATTCTTCTCCACAAAAGAAATTCACACTAAAACCAGAAGTTTAAATTACAATAAGAAAGGAAATATAGTTGACTCTTAACTTCACAGGTCCACTTACACGCCGATATTTTTTTCAATAAATATACAGTCAGCCCCCGGTTCCGCATCCGCGGGTGATTCCGCATCCGCGGGTGATTCCGCATCCGTGGGTGATTCCGCATCCGCGGGTGGTTCCGCATTCGCGGGTGGTTCAGCATCCGCGGGTGGTTCCAGATTCAACCAACCGCAGATCAAATATCACTATGTTGACAATCCGAGGTTGGTTGAATCTGCAGATACGGAGGGCCAACTATGGAACTTGAGTATCCACGGGGTTTGCTGTCCGTGGAGGGTCCGGCAACAAATCTCCCCTGGATACCTAGGGATGACTGGAAAGGGCAGTGAACTCCTCCTTCCTCTTTCCTACCTGCCACTCCCCTTTACCTACAAAAGTTCTTTCCTTCTGCTTCTCAAAGGGGCAAACCCTTTGAGAAACCTCCTTTAGGCCGGACAAGAGTGATGAGAAGTCTCGGGTCGCTGACCTGGAGCACTTCTTTTGGCTCTTGCCCTCCTCCTCCAACTCTTCCTTCTTACCAAGACCGGGAAACCATGAAGAGAATAAACACCCAGCAGTGAGAGGCTCCTAACCACCATCCCCAAGTGACCTGGGGTAAGGATGAGGAGTTGAGATCCACGGTGAGGCAGGCTGTAGGATGGAGCTGGAGGTGGAATAAGGGTGCATCTTTCAAGTCCTGGGAAATCCCTCTTAGCCCTACAGCAGGATAATGAGGTTGTCCAGAGCATAAAAGATGGGTTATTCAAATCTAATCTAAGTCAAAGTCTTATCAATCTGGAGTTCCAGGACGGTTTTGAATGCCTGGAGGCTCCCTGAGAACACCATCTGTCTCAGGACAATCTCCAGGACCAGAATGATCTTCCTACCCAACTTATTGCGCCTCCATTCCAATACAAGCCCTCGGCTCCAGCAAGACTGACCTCTTTACTCAAAGAAAGAGAAAATAGGGAGCTGAAAGATGCTACTGATAACGAATGGGAACCAGAGGCGATCTAGGCTCAAAGTTCCAGGCTGTCTAGATAGATTTTCTTGAGCAACGCTACACTCTCACACGCGTGCTGAGAGGTACAACTCTGGCTTTATCTGGAGACTGAAAGACAGAGAAACTAAGATAGTCCAAAAGTTTAGACGACAGGCAGTTTTCTGGGAATAAGTTGGGCTCTTGATTTAGTGAACTACTAGGGGCACCAAAAGCCAGGAAATCATAATTGGACACCACATTGGGCAATCAGACCCTGCATCTTGCCAGCTTCAAGGTATGTAACCTCACACCTACAATAATGTCCTCCTACATCAAAGCAGATCAAGTATCACCTAACCACCCATCTGCCCAGAGCTATGCAAAACTATAAATCCAGAGTTAGATAAATAATCAGAAATGTAGAGTGGAAATAAGACATGAACAGCAAGAAAAGATCTAGAAATAGAGGCGATGACAGCTATCGGTATCAGGTGTGAGCAGCCCTGGGCCTCTGAGCAGTATACCTCACTAAAGGGACCCCATGTGGGGCCCCCATTAGGGTATTGTGTCAAAGGCAAGCGTGGACGGCAACAAACTGCATCCAGCCTCTCTCTCCCCTCTTACACCTCTGTGCCCTGCTCCCATCTTCCCTGGGTGCCAGGAGGGCTACCCTAATCCTGTACAAACAAAGCAATACTCTATTGAAAGAAAACTTGAATAGGGATAATAGATCAGTGAATGGGAAAACTGAATATTGTAAAGAATATTCAGTTCTTCATATATTAATTTATAAACTTAGTGCAACCCCAACCAAAATTCCAAGGGAATTTATTCCTTTAAGCTTAACAAAGCAATTCCAATGGTCATCTGGAAAAATAAACATGCGATAATTTCCCAAGAATATTAGAAAAAGAGTAACTTGCAGTGGCAGGGATTAAAACTGACCCTAACTACAGGGATCAAATGGCATGGAACTGGGCTTCCCTGGTGGCGCAGTGGTTGAGAATCTGCCTACTAATGCAGGGGACACGGGTTCGAGCCCTGGTCCAGGAAGATCCCTCATGCCGCGGAGCAACTGGGCCTGTGAGCCACAATTGCTGAGCCTGCGTGTCTGGAGCCTGTGCTCCGCAACGAGAGAGGCCGCGATAGTGTAAGGCCCGCGCACCGCGATGAAGAGTGGCCCCCGCTTGCCGCAACTAGAGAAAGCCCTCGCACAGAAACGAAGACCCAACACAGCCAAAAATAAAAATAAAATAAAATAAAATAAATTTTTAAAAAAAAATGGCATGGAACTGATAAAAGGATCAACACTTCGTTCACAGAAAATTCAAGTGTGTAAATAAATACACACACATATATGAAGTTATTTTAAAAGCAGATGTCATCACTAATATGTCGGAAAAAGTTAGCATTAACATTTGGTTGATTAATTAGTTAATTTTTGAAAAAAAATTTTTGTCAAAATTAATTCCGGGGAACTTCCCTGGTGGTCCAGTGGTTAAGACTCCGTGCTCCCAATGAAAGGGGCCTGGGTTCGATCCCTGGGCAGGGAACTAGATCCCACATGGCCACAACTAAGACCTGGGGTAGCCAACTAAATAAATGAATATTTTAAAAAAAATTAATTCCGGATGGATGAATTTTATAACTCATAAATCATAATGAAATCATAAATAAATAGAAAGTATAAGTGAAAATTTAATTTATCTTAGGGTAGAAAAGACTGTCTAATCATAAATAGAAGAACTGAGAAAATGTCCTATGTGCAAAATTAAAGCTTGTGCATGTCAAAATCCCTGTTATAAACAGACAGGCAAATGACACATTGGAATAAAATAAGATAAGGATATAATTAAGCAATCCTTTCTACGTTATCTAGAGCGCTCATATTTAAAAATAAAAACACATCAGTTAAAAATAGGCAAAGAATATAGACTTCTCCATAAAAATATAAATGGCCATTAAATGTTTTTAATAATAATATTTAGTACCATAATACTATCATTCTCAATCACTGCTGATAGTAGTATAAATTGATTAAAACAAAACACACACACAAATGTTCTGGAAAGTAATTTCACAGTATGTAACAGGAATCTTCTAGGAATGTGTCCTAAATAATCAGAGATATAGACAAAGACTTATGAACAATGTTTTTATTGCAGTATTATTTATAAGAACCACAAATTGGAAATAACTCTCATGCCCACTAATTAGACACTGGTTAAAAAGACTATAGTGCATCCACAAAGTAGATTATTACAGCCATTTAAGATCAATGGCATAGGAAAAGTCTCAAAATATAATCTTAAATTTTTAAAAGTCAGAACACAGACTGGTTAAAGTAATAAGTAAGGAATTCTGGTTTTTTTTAAATGTATTTACGCATAGAAAAAAAGACAAAGGAATTCTTTAAAATGTTAATAGTGATCATCTGAGTGGTAGGATTGGAGTTATTTTAATTTTTGTCTTTATATCATTCTATATTTTTCAAATGTTCTATATGGAACATATTTCATCTTTATAATTAGAAATTTAAAGCAATCAAGCTTATTTGTAAAAGATGAGTCCCCCAGGGTTCCAGAAAGAGAAAAAGGAGAGAGGTCAGAAAATGCTTCTGAAATCGCCCTGATGCTTCCTTCCCCAGCACTAAACGGAGTAACCAGGCTTTACCTGGGGCTGACAGCAGGATTATTTATAAGAATGGCCAGACCTACTAGAGAATGGACTTGAGAACACGGGGAGGGGGAAGGGTAAGCTGTGGCAAAGAGAGAGAGTGGCATGGACATATATACACTACCAAACGTAAAATAGATAGCTAGTGGGAAGCAGCCGCATAGCACAGGGAGATCAGCTCTGTGCTTTGTGACCACCTAGAGGGGTGGGAGAGGGAGGGTGGGAGGGAGGGAGATGCAAGAGGGAAGAGATATGGGAACATACATATATGTATAACTGATTCACTTTGTTATAAAGCAGAAACTAACACACAATTGTAAAGCAATTATACTCCAATAAAGATGTTAAAAAAAAAAAAAAAGAATGGTCAGGCTGTTGCTCGTTCACCTAAGGGGAGCTCCCTGCCGATCCCCTCTTGCCCTAAATAAATCAGACCTGCAAGCCAAGCCTCACTGGCTGCACTTATCCATGCAAATTAGCTTGATTTGATGTTCATAATTGCTCTCCTCAACTGCCACATGCATGTGTGCACACACACACACATACACATACACACACACACACCTGCTGCTTCCTCTGATGTGGTCAGCACCCACTGAGCTGTCACCATCCCTAACTTTCCCAATTCAAGCCTTCAGCCAGGCCCCCTCCCAGGCTCCCACACACACCCGACACACACCCCATCACTGTATTACTGAGTTACTGCTCATCCCCATGCCTGTCTGCTTATCCATGTCCTACCTTGAGTGTAAGGATCTTTGCAGTTCCCGGCCAAAACCATGTGAGGGCCTGCTCTGTGTCAGCACTGTGCACCAGGGACAGAAACGGATAGGGCAAGAGTCACTGCCCACAAGGAGCTTGGCATCCGGTGTAGCATACACACTGATAACGAGATCATTTGAACCCAGTGAGGGGAGTGCTATGAAGAAGAGAGATGCTGGTTGTTAGATGATCATGGAGGACTTCCTGGAAGAGGTGGCACCTGAGCTGAGTCTAAAAGGCTGTGTAGGAATCAGTCAGGCAGAGATAGTGGGAGAGAGTCTAGGACAGTAAGTGAAAGCCCAGAGGTGTGAAGCCATTGAAGCAACAGGAAACCCCAAGCTGAAAGTTCAGCATTCAAGGAACAAGAAGAGGGAGGAAATGAAGGAAGGAGAGAAATGAGATGGGAATGTCAAACAAAGACCAAGTCATAAAAATCATCATGTGCTTTGCCCAAGAGCTCCATATGGCCCAGGACCACCACACAGCTGTCTCCCCCTTTCCCGCCCCCACTGGTCTGCCCAAGAGCAGTTCTTGGGCCGGCAAGCAGCTAAGCAGCAGGCACCCACCCAGCCCAGCTGGCTCAAGGAAAACAAGTCTGGGGTCTGGCAGGATTACCTGGTTGACCCCTCTGCCTTCAGCCCTGACTTGCGACTTCCAAGGAATTCCCTTGCTTCTGGATTACTGGCGCCTGTTCTGGGTTCCCCAGCAAACTCTGGGGGGCTGCTAGTTGTGGCCCTCTACTTGATCCAGGCCATTCCCTTTCTGAACGCTCTCCAATCACGCTTTCGTCCCCACCCTCCTCCAAAACCGTTCTCGTCAATGTCACCAATGAGCCAGGACTGGGGTCTGGCTGTTCCTTGGCCTGAAAAGTCTTCTCCCCAGAGATTTGCAGAATGAAATCCCTGACTTCTTCCCTGGAAATCTTGACTCAGCTCTCATGTCCCAGGGAGCCCCACCCTGGCTATCCTACCTACTCCTGTCCACACCTCCAATCCCCCTTACCTCACTGTATTTCTTTTTTCTATAGCACTTATCTTCTAATATACTACATTATTTACTTATTAAACATTTATTTATTAGGAGATTGGGATTAACATATACTCACTACTGCATGTAAAATAGATGACTAACAAGGACCTACTGTATAGCACGGGGATCTCTACTCAATACTCTGTAATAACCTATATGGGAAAAGAATCTAAAAAGAGGTTATATATATATAACTGATTCACTTTGCTGTACACCTGAAAGTAACATAACTTTGTAAATCAACTCTACTCCAATAAATTTTTTTTAAAAAAATTTATTGATGATTGGCATCTCCTCTCACCCCAACACACACACACACACACACACACGTGCACACACGCGCGCGTGCACACACACACACACACAGTTGCATAAGGCATTGGTCTGCATTGTGCCTCCAGCACCTGGATCCACATGGAGTTCTCCTGGCATATGGCAGAACTAATGTAGTATTTGTGGAAGGAATGAGCCACCCCTGCACGCTGCTCTTGGGATGATGGGCAGAAGCTGGCCCTCCCACGCTGCTGCTCTGGCAGGGATGCTCTCTGTCCCCACATCCCTCCCTGTGGGACAGATGCCCCATCAGACATCCCCTTGTGTCAGCCATTCAGTTCGACAGCTTCCCCGTTCTGGAAGGTGCTCTCACCCCATTGCCTTATGGACCATCCCTTACGTTCAAGGCTCCAGGTGAGCATAGAGCACATTTTAGGTAGCTCTCCTACTCCCCACAGGCCCTAACAGTGCTGGGCATGGAGTAGGCACCCAATAAGTATTTCAAGAAGAAAGAGCAAATGTCATTTAAAGTGAATTTAGATGGCAGCTCCTGCAATAACTTTAAAAGGGCTAATGAAGGTATATCATGTTCACCCCCAAGGAGAGCCCAGGGGGCTTCAACAAAATTTCCCCTTTGACTAGCAAGCAGGTTATAGGTGGAAAGTAATGGTAATAAACTGCCTGCAGTTCATTCTGGTTTTAAAAGTCCATCTGGTACTCACACCATGCTGGCCAGAGCTATCAATGGCGTGGAGCAGGAGTGAGAGGTCGCCCCCAGCTCTCAGGCCAGGTGGAGATGGCATCCCCCTTGCCGTGATGGATGGCGGCAACCTTCAGCTCCTAATTGCTCCCAAAGAATTCACATATGATCCAAGCCCCAAATCACACACATGAGGGAGAGGAAGGATAGAAGCCAAGGCAAGAGGTTCAGTCAGCAAAATTGGAATCACTTCAGAAATGCAGGAGGCAGAAGCCCCTATCTGAGCCTGCCCTATAAAAGCCCAAGCGATATATTTTCTTCCTTCAGTTGACCTTTTTTAAGGGTCTTTCTCATAAGTCATTAATAACTAATTTCACAATCGCTGCATCATGTGACAGTCATAAAATATTGCCTGCGCTTTTCCCAGCAAATTTTAGTATTGAGCCAATAACTGAATCCAAATCATCTATTAAGTTAATTCTTTAGTAGACAATATTTTACACTTGAAGTCATTTTTCACAAGTTCTCCAGAATGAAGTAATTGTGAAATTAGCGATGACTTTTTCCCCCTCCTGAACAAGTAAAGATAAAATCGCTGGGTTCAGCTGGAGGGTGTCAAGCTGTTATGAATTCTTTTCTTTCATGTGTTGCCTATTCCTAGTTAGAACTAGCTCTGTGTCCTCGGAACTCAGCAGGCAGATGATTGGACATGGCTTTTGGATAGTGAGTTTCTTAGGTGGAGCTATCCTAGGACCACCTCACATGTGTAATCACATGACACCCTCTTCAGCCAGACTCTGGCTTTTAAGAAGACTCTGTTCTTTCTGTCTTTTAAGACTGGTGCAGAGTGGACTTAGGTAATCCAGCCAACTGACACCTCCCTCTTCTGAGGTCCAAGCTTCCACCCACAGGGATAGGCACCTGTAGCCAGTTTGTGGCAGTGGCCCTGCCCTGCCCCTTTTCGCTGTCCCATCTCTGACCACACAGATGAGAGCACAGTGGACACCTGACCCAGGCTGAGGCCATCAAAGTCCTTCTTTCAAGAATTTGAACTTGGGTCAAAGAGGCACCGGCCAGACTCTGTTGGCCCCTTAAATTAAGGACATGAAATTTGCATGACTTTGCATGAACTTTGCACAGGATAGTTGTTTCACAGCTCCCAAATGTTCATGGATCTGGAGGGACTGGAGGGAAAAAAGAGCAAGAGGGAGAAACAGAGTGAAGAGAACACTCAGCATGAGGTCCCCGAGCAGGGGAACAGGAAGGGGAGCAGGACACCCGCACCGCCCAGCCCCGCCTCCAACCCTGGTTCAAGCCTGGGCCCTCTGGGAACCAGGCCACAACTTTTGCCCCTGGGTTCCACGAAAACACCAAAAGACCCAAAGGTTGAAAATAACTCTTGACTAGAGCTCTTCTTGAGGACTTAAGTGCAAGTGGGGCTACACCCAACAGGACCAGCAAAAATTTCTAAAAATGCTTTCAACGAATTCTCTTCTCAGGGTCTCCCATCAGGACAGCCACTCCGATGTCTCTACCCCTTGCTTTTCTGTCCTCTACCAAATGCTTCCAGATGGCAACTGTGGACACCACACCACTTCTCCCCTCACCACCAAACACTCACGTGCAAATGAAGTGACGCATTCATTAATCCCTCATACATTGCGTGAGTGCCACTTGGAGCCAGTGGCGAGACAGACAGGCTTCGGCTCACAGACAAGACACGTTGTGGTCTAAGAAGACTTACTATTTAACACTTTTTGTCCCTGTCAAATCCGTGACCAAGTCCCCACTTTTTACAGAACTGAGTTTCTATTATAATCAACCAAAAGGACCTTGCCCCAGAGAAAATTCCTAACGCCTGCCCATGCCTCAGCCTTTGCTAGACATGCAGGAAACAGCATGAAATTTGGGGCCAGGCAGACCTGGGTGTGCATGTCAGCGTCTTGAAAAATAAAACGAAGAGGCTCACACTTCTCCATTCAGTGTGTTGTTGCTGTAGCTCTGGGATAAGCAGCCTTTCCAGAGTCAGGGAAAGTCCCTTCCACTCTAGTTTCCTGCGAAATTTATTGTACTGATGATTATTGTTACAAATGGGTGTTGAACTTCATCTTTTTTATTAGTATTATCCTTGTAAAAAAGGTATTAAACTTTATCAAATGCTTTTCTGGGTCTCTCGAGCTAATCATATGATTTTTTTTTCTCCTTTGGTCCATTAAGGTGGTGAATTGCTAGACCTTCTGCTGTTAAACCACCCCTGCATTTTTCACATAAACCCAACATGACTGCAGAGATTGTTTTTAATACACTACTGGATTCAGTTAGCTAATTTTTTAGTATTGTTTTCATCTATTTTTACAAGTGTTTGTTATATGCCTATTTTTCTTTCTCCTGCCCTTGTCTGGCTTAAGAATAACAATTAAACTACCTTCATTAAATGAATCGGACAGCTTTTTTTTTTTCCTTTGTCTACCTTCTGGAACAGCTTCTATTAATACAAAACAGGGATTATTTTCTCCATAAATACTTTGAGGTGCTCAACTGTAAAGCTGTATGGGCCCAGGGCTTTAAGGGCGGGGGGCGGGGCAGGGGCGGGAGGTTGGTTATAATTTTAATTTCTTTACCCATGACTGGTCTGTTCGAGTTTTCTTTTTATTCTTTGCCAATTTTGGCATTTCTCATTTTCCCAGAAAGCTATCCAATTCATCCAATTTTTCAAATTTATTAGTGTGTTGGAGTATTTGTTCAGAATATTATTTTATTATTTTTTAAAAATCTGTTGTGTCAGTCATTTTACTCTCTCTTTCAGTTTTCTTTTATTACATCTCTTTTTTCTCCTCAGTCTTGCCAGAGGTTTGCCTATTTTATTAATCTGTTCAAAAGACCTACAATCAGTTTTGCTAAACTTCTGTGATTTTTAATTGTAATTTGCTATTCATTTATTTCTGCCTTTCTATCTATAATTTCCTTCTTTTTCTTTAGGTTTACTTTGTCACTGCTTTTGCAGCCTCTTGAGAGAAGAGCTTAGCTCATTTGTTTCCTGCCTTCTCTGTCTTCTAATAAATGGATTTATGGCTATACATTTTGTCCTAAGTGCTGCTTTATCTGTGTCCTACAAATTTTGCCATGTGGTTTATTCATTCATTTAGTTCTAAATATTTTTTTAAATTTATTTATTTATGTTTGGCTGCATTAGGTCTTCGTTGCTGTGCACAGGGCTTTCTCTAGTTGCAGCGAGCGGGGGCCACTCCTCACCGCGGCGCACGGGCTTCTCATCGTGGTGGCCCCTCCTGTTGCAGAGCACGGACTCTGAGTGCGCAGGCTTCAGTAGTTGTGGCGTGCGGACTTAGTTGCTACGCAGCAGGTGGGATCTTCCCGGACCAGGGATCGAACCCGTGTCCCCTGCATTGGCAGGCGGATTCTTAACCACTGCGCCACCAGGGAAGTCCCAGTTCTAAATATTTTGCATTGCCTGTATTATTCCCTCTTTAATCCAAAAACTTTTCATTAGTGCCATTCTTTTCGTTTCCAGACGTACACGTTTTGGGGGGGTTTTTTGTTGTTCTTTACTGATTTCACATTCCATCGTATTACAGTCAGAGAACATTATCTGAATGACGTCAATCCTTTGGAATTTATTGAGGCTGACTTTGTTCCCTGATTTATGGTCATTTTAATGAATGCTCTACATATAATCAAAAGAGTTTATATTTTGTTTGTTAGGTATAAAGTTATATATGTGTATGTAACTATACACAGACATTTAAGCATATTTTAAAAGTTATTCAAGTCTTCTATATACTTAATAAATCTTGTCTGCTTGCTCTATCAAGTTAGTTATAAAAGAAATACATTTGATTTATCTATTTCTCCCTATGTAGCTATAGCTATTTTTATATATGTGCGTGTATAAGTACACACATGTATATTTGATGGTATACTGTTAGATGTGTATATATTTTTCATGATTGTTATAATTTTGTGATCTTTTATTCCTCATACTGGAGTGTTCCTCTTCTTTTTTTCCTTATAAATTTTCTTTTGTTCCTATTTGCTTGCTATATCTTCTTCTACTGCTTTATTTCCACCCTCTTGTTGTGTCTCCTGTGAAAAGCATATTCCTAATTCTTGTATTTTTAATCCACTTCAAGAGTCTCTATATTTTGAATCATGAGTTTAATCCACTCATATCATTGTAAATTGATGTTATATTAAAAATTATGTTTGCTATTTTATTTCACATTTTCCATTTGCCATACTCTTTCTTCCTTCTTTCCTCCTTCCCACTGGATAGATAAATTTTCCTCTGTTGGTTTAAAAGCTTTACATTCTATTCTTCTGGTTCTGACACTAATTTCCTCTAGTTATTCAGGCCAAAAATGTCGACGTCATCCTTGAGTCCCCTCTTTCCTTCACCAACCATCAGAATATCCTTTTGGTTCTACCTTCAAAATACACCCAGAACCTTACCACCTCCACTGTGACACCGCCCTGCTCCAAGCCACCAGCATCTGTCATCTGAATCAATGCCACCTCTTCCAACTGTTCTCCAGTCTTCCATCTTAGCTTCTAGAATCGATTCTCAACACAGATTCAGACCGATCAGTTTTAAATGTAAGAGCACATCACTCCCCTCCTCAAACCTTCCAAAGTCTCCTCTATCACTCAGAGTAAAAGCTAAGTCTTTGAAATGCCCTGCAGACCCACCCCCACTCAGGCACCCTCTTCTACCAGTCTCCCCTTGGCTCACTTCCATCCAGATATACCAGTTACCTTGCTGTTCTTCATACACACCAGGCATGCTCCTACCCCAGGGCCTTTGCACTGGCTGTTCCCTCCTCATAAAACACCCTTCTCTACCTACCCACATAGCTAACTCCCTCACCTCCTTCAGGGCTTGGCCTGGGTGTCTTCTCCACAAGGAGACCTGCTCTGCTCATCTTATTTAAGTTGTAACCCTCCCTACCCTGGTGCTCCCAGTCTCCTTTACACTGCCCCATTTTTGCATGGCACTTACAAACTTCTATCAGACCATTTTTTCTGTTTGTTTACTATGTGTACTGAGTATTGTCTGTCTTCCCTCGCTCCATGAGAATAAGAATATTTGTCTGCCGTGGCCTCGAAAATGTGCTGTTCAGATCTCTGCTGCCAGAAGCGTAGCTGACCCACAGTAACAGCTCTGCCCTGGGGGATCCACCCCCACGTTCGTGTTGAGGCCACACTTCCCAGGGCTGCTCCCAGCCAGTTGCCAAGCACGGCAGGTACTAAGGCAGGCCCCACCCACCAAAAGGCAAGACTCCTTGTGTGGCCGACTTGGGTTCAAGCGCTCCCCACTAGCCGGGCCAAACCATTCCCTGAACTGTGCTTCAGCCGGAAGCTCTTCCTCCCCTAAACCTCCTTCCTCCCCCTCTCCCTCTGCAGGGGTCAGGTCTGCATCCCAGTGTAAAGGCTCCCCCTGCCTTTTCTTGCTTCTTCGCCAGTAAATCTAATCTCATTGTAGCATCTTCTCAGTGGACCTGGACTCACGTGTCTGCTTGTCTACTGATGTGTCCCAAGGCAGGACACATTGCGGTAGGTGTTCAGTCGGTATCTCTGGGATGAGTGTCTAGTGCGGGCCAAGTGTAAGCCAGTGTGTTCATCTTACAGGCTGCCCAGGATCCCACTCCAACACTCCCTCAACTGGGGTTTGCCGTAGGAAAGGTGAAGCTCTGTCCTCCCAGCCTGGTTCCTCTGACCTGTCAACTAGCTAAACGCTGACCAGACTGATGAGTTCCCCGGGTCCCACTGAACGAGCATCACCATGCCTTGTAGAGTGGCTTGGAATATCGCAAAGTCCCTTTGCAACAAACAGATTGTCCTATAATCCTTACCCCAACCCTGTGAAGTAAATCATTATCTATTTTAAATTTGGTTAAAACAAACACAGAGGGGTTCATCGAGGTGCCCAAGATCACAGCACAGGGTCAGGCTTCAAATGAGACGTTGGTGTCCTGGGCCCATGCTCTTCCCACCGTATCACAGGTGACACTGAAGTAGGGCCCCACTCAGTGAAGAGGAAAAGTCAGTGACTTCTGGAGAAGTCTGGTCGAGGACTAGATAGGCTTAGGCTGAGAGACAGGGCAGGCCTGGGGAAGCAGCCCCGGGGATGGGCCCAGGGCTGAGCACTTGCAGGGTGGGAACTGCTGGTGTCCCCTGAGGTCATGTGACATGAAGGTTCCACATGGGAAACTGTTCCACGTGGAAAGCAGTTTCCACATGGGAAACTGCTTCCGTGGATTCAAGGGGTGTGGAGAAGACTTAGCAAAATTAGAGTATACATCAAAAAGAGAAAGAGACAGAATACAGATTTCCAATCAAGCCTGGGAAGATAAGACTGGACATTGGACAGAGGTTTCTAGAATCGAAAATCTCCAAAAGCCCTCCCCTCACCCCCAAGTGAACGGAGGCAAGTTCTCTCCCGATCCCATACACCCGGGAGTGACTTTGACACCTACCATAACTTTTTTACACTGAGAGCAGTGGAGGAGGAACTGCTCAGCCAGATATGGGTGCTTTACTGCTGGGGAGGGGAGCAGGGGAGACAGGAGGGAGGGGCAGCATGATGAGGTCCCCCTGAAGCATGCAGCATCCGTGCCCCAATAAGTGACCAGCCAGGCATTCAATCGCCGAACTGCTCCAGCAAGGAGCTGTGACCGTGATCAGAGGTGGAACAAATGTCTGTGTCACTAACTGAACAAGGCTCTTCTATCCTTCGAAGCCTGGAGTAGAACCTACCAGCCTCTCCTGTTCATCCAGGCCAGGACCCCCAACCTCTCGGGCCTGCACGTGCTTCTAGGAAGCTCCACAGTCCCAGGGTGCACGGTGGCATCCAGAGCTCCCCAGCCAGCCTGCTGCAGCACCATGGTGGGGCAAGAGTGGGTTACAGTAGATAAGACATTGATCCCTGAAGCCCTCGGCCAGCGGCTGGCCTCTGGCTGCAAGTAGCCTCCCCCATTTATTCTAGAGTGTTCTCACCATCTGTGCCTGCCATGATGCTGGAAGGCGGGGCAGGAGGGAGGGGGAAAAGTGAGGAAGCTGTGGGGCTCTGGTCCTTCCTCACCCACCACCAGAGGCCACCGCACCCTCCATTCATTCATTCATTCATTCATCCATCCACCCATTCACTCATTCACCTAAAATGTGTTAGGCACCTACCATGTGCCAGGCACATTCCAGCATGTCAGCTGCAAACTCTTCTGCCAGGGGAAGGGCACCCTCTGCCACTAAGAAGCTGTCTAACTGTGGGCCTCGGATCTCCACCCATAAACTAGGGGCACTGAACAGAAGCTGGCCAAGGCCCCCGTTAACTCTGAGGTGCTCGATTGCGATGGAAAGATGTTATGGAGTACCAGCCCTCTTCTGCATCCCATGTTCTCTCTCCTCCCCACCTTCCTTCAAGCCTCTGGGCCTTTCCCTGATCATCGCCCCAGGGAAAGGACAAACAAATCGCCCTGGAGCCTCTTCCTGCCCCTCTAGAATCAGAAGCTTGCCTCCTTAAGGCACTGAGAGAATCTGGGGTTTACCTAAATGACTGAGAGGTAAGGATGCCCTCCCTCCTTTCTAAATAATATTCCCATGCCCACCCTATCCCCATGCCCCGGGCCGAGGGGGGAGAAGAAGGACACACCTGAAAGGGCCAGATGGTGGGAATAGGACTGCCCAGGCAGCAACCCCATGGATGGTGGCTAAGGACAGACAGGAATGGTGACGGCTCAGTGTCACCCACATGGGCATTGGTGTCAAGGACCAGATGGGCTGCCCCTCTCTGACCCCATACCCATAACATTTCAGGAGCCTGGGACCCCTAACCTGAGCAAGGGCTACTAAAGTCCCATGCAAATGGGGGGCTAGGGGAGGGAGAGGTTGGCTGAGCACTTAAGTCCTTCCAGCCTCAGAATTTGGGGCTGTGGGTGGGGTGGGACCCTACAGGGTCTGCTAGAAAAAAGCTGGGGGAGTAGAACACGCCGGAGGATCTCCTGCCGTCAGGCTCACCAGCCAGCCAGCTCCCCGGAGAGTTCCCTCCCAGGCAAGAGCAGCCTGGCTGCAATTTCGCCCAGGTTCTAGGCACAAGTCACCCCCCCGCCACAGTATTCCTCACGTTAGACCCCTCCCCACTCCCACCAGGACTCATTCATCCCGACTGAGCCCTGTGTCTTGGCAGCCCCAGTGCCAACCTGCTGTCTCCACGAGCAAGAGCCACGCCTTGCCAACAGCCTGCCAATCAGCCGGCGCAGGCTTCCCATGGGTGCCATGACCTTAGCCACCCAGCTCGTCCCACTGATGAGAGTCTGAGCCTTGCTTTCTAGATCTGCCCCTCGGCCCTGCCCAGGCCGCTCCTCCCATCGTCACCTCTTCTGCCCCTCACCACCCAGGCCCTAATTTCAGCCAAAGGACGTCGGGCAACCCATGATCCTGTCCAGGGAGCTCAGCCAAGCCCCCCAGGGGCTGCCCCGCCTCTCTCCGGACCTTATTGTGTATCTCTAACTACCTAACAAGTGCAGTGTAATTACATTCCCCCCCCCAACCCCTTCCAAGCTGCCTGCTTAGCAGCTACCAGGGAATTATGTGCTACTTAAGGGGAAAGCGTCGCTAATAGAAAACAGTAGATGAACAAGAGCTGTTGCGGGCACCTCGCTTCCTTTCCTTAATTTACAACAAACCTCTGTTTATTGAGCCGGTAACATATTTGAACACTGACTCATAAGAGGCCCTTCTCGGAGACGCCGTATATCTGGCAAATAATTCCCCTTCCACTGAGGTGTGGGCAGAATTCAGCCCAGGCAATTTACAAGGCTAAGCGGGGAGGGGCAGGCAGGGGACACTTAAGCCGAGGGCCAGACTGCACCGCAGCTGCGGGTGCCCGGCCGGGAGGATCCGCCCTGGAGCAGGGACTCCACTCCCCACCCACGGGCCACTCCGGAAGGCCCGCTGTTTTCCCGCTGGTGTAGGGAGGCAGGAGCAGAAGATGCACCTGCCGTTTCTGTGGAACCATCTCCTTGCTAATGTTTCTGTGCCTGCTCTCTCCTTCCTTCCTCTACCAACTCTGTGAAGAAAGCCAGGCAGGTGCTATCGTGTCCATTTTACAGATGGGGAAACAGAGGCCCAGAAAGCAGAAAGTCAGAGTGGCTCCAGGTCACATAGCTTTCCGTTCATCACCTGTTCCACGCCCCCAGGAGGACAGCCATAGCTCCTTTCTCCTGACAGGGCAGGGAGAAAAGAAGGGGACAGTTGTGCCCCTCCCACTCCCTCCAGCTGGCAGGAGATGTAGCAGGGTGTCCGTGGCTGGTCTAGAGAGAGACAACTGGCCATTAACCATGAAGATGCAGAGACAAAAGGCATCTGATTGGTGTTAGAGTGAGTTGTGACAGATAGGATTAGAAACCAGCTTCTCTCCACTGCTTTTGGCCTTCAAAGCCCTTGAAAAACAGATGGTAATTAAACCTCATTACGAGGGTAAAAGGACATCCTCCTCCCCAGCCCCACCCCCTCTACACACACACACACACACACACACACACACACACACACAAAGAGCTCTCCAGAGGAGAAACTAAAGGCTCCTAAGGTTGTCCCATGTTCAGGGATATGACTATGGGGCCCAGACTAGCCCAAGGAGCGGCCTTGCTCACAGGTGCCCCACAAAGTCAGCCCCAGTCACCCCCAAACCACAGCATCCCAGGGAGGCAACAGAATGAAGCAGAAAGAGTGTGGGGCCAGAGTTCAAAGCCACTTGCTAACTTCATGACCTGGGTGAGTTGTTTAAACTCTCTGAGCTTCAGTTTCCTCAACTCTAGAATGGAAAGCTTAGCAGCCATACAGGTTTTTTTGAGGATTAGGTGACATATTAGACATTTGGCCCAGTGCCAGGCATACAGTAGGTGCTTAATAACTGTTCAACTGCTTCTCCTTCCTCTTCACTCTCCCTTCCTTTGCTAGCTCATTATCTCCAGAAAGTTCCCCACCCCAAAGTTGAGCTCCCCAGAAACAGACCCTGATGTTTGTAGCCAGGATTCACATGGGAGTGACTTCCTAAGGAAGTGCTCCCTGGAAGAAGCTATAAAGGAGAGGGAGCACGAATGGGGCTTCAGGCCAAGTCCCAGGAAGGTAACCTCAGCAGATGCCTCCGGGCTCGCTTACGCATCCGAGTTGTCCTGATGGGGAGACCAGGAGCCAGAACGTACACTCCTGTATCGCAGGTCACAGACAGAACCAAGGCGGGGCGACAGTACCCGGGCAGCTTCCGGACCCCAGGGAATCCTCCTCAGGGGCAAGTGTTGCAAGTAAAGCTCACTGGAGCCAAGAAGAGACTCCCAGAAGGGTTCACAGGAGGGGGATCTGAACGGACGTGGGCAGAGAGAGCCCCAGCTCCTATTTGGTTCCAACCTGCCGGATGGCTTGAGACATGTGTTACAGAGCATATCAGGATGAGCAAGCGTGATCCTTAGCATTCAGAGAGCTCCTTGTCAAATGTCGGTGAAACACCCACACAGACACTCTCTAATCCTCTCCCAGCAGCATTTCCGTGAAATAGACAGGGCAGATAACATTGTCTTCTTTTACAAAGAAAGTGGGGTCCAGAGATGCCTGATGAATCAGCCCTGGTCACAAAGCTAATTAGTAGCAATCTAAATCCAGGCTTCTGCACTCCCAGCGCCGGCCTCCTTCCAAAAATAGTATTCAAACGCACGCACGCACGCACGCATACACACCATATGTTGATTGTCTGTATGAGATTTTGGTCGCTTTTCAGAAGTAAGGTGCAGGTTGAAGATTTGGAGAAAAGGGCTTCCCTGGTGGCACAGTGGTTGAGAGTCTGCCTACCAATGCAGGGGACGCGGGTTCGAGCCCTGGTCTGGGAAGATCCCACATGCCGCGGAGCAACTGGGCCCGTGAGCCACAACTACTGAGCCTGCGCGTCTGGAGCCTGTGCTCCGCAACAAGAGAGGCCGCGATAGTGAGAGGCCCGCGCACCGCGATGAAGAATGGCCCCCGCTTGCTGCAACTGGAGAAAGCCCTCTCACAGAAATGAAGACCCAACACAGCCAAAAATTAAAAAAATTTTTTAAAAAAGGTTTGGAGAAAAAAAGGACAGTAGTCGAGGGCCAGAAGGAAGGGTCCTTCCCTCCAGGACACACAATTCTCGGGTTAGGTTAACAAGCTCCTTTGTGTGGGGTGGAAGTAATCCTGGAAAGAATGAATCCATTGGTTTGCTCTCCTCCCAACTTCAGGACACTGTGGGAAGATGAGCTTGGTGGGAAAGGAGAGAATGGGTAGCCTTCCTGGACGCCATGGAAGGTTCTGTGTACAGAACCTGTGGCATTCATCGCTTTATTAACGATCTTTTTTATTACTGAAGTATAGTTGATTTACAATGTTGTGTTAGAGCCTGGTGTACAGCAAAGTGATTCAGTTTTATACCATATATTCAGTTTTATATATATATATATATGTGTGTGTGTATATATATATATATATATATATATGTATTCTTTTCCAGATTTTTTCCATTATAGGTTATTACAAAATATTGGCTATAGTTCCCTGTGCTATACCTTAGGTCCGTGTTTATCTATTTTATACATAGTAGTGTGTGTCTGTCAATCCCAAACTTCTAGTTCATGCCTCCCCCGCTTTCCCCTTTGGTAACCGTAAGTTTGTTTTCTATGTCTGTGAGTCTATGTCTGCTTTGTAAATAAGTTCATTTGTATCATTTTTTTAGATTCCACATATAAGTGATATCATATATTTGTCTTTCTCTGTCTGACTTACTCCACTTATAATAATCTCTAGGTCCATCCATGTTGCTGTAAATGGCATCACTTCCTTCTTTTTTACGGTAACAATCTTTTCCTCCACTTGACCATCAGCTCCTCAAAGGCAACGCTGGCAGCTCCTTCCTGGCTGTGTCCCCCTGGCACATAGATGCACTCAGTCAACGTGCCTGGAAAGAACCAATGAGCACGTGGCATTTGGGAGGAGGGCTCTGGCGGGGGTGGGGGGTGGTGCTCAGAAAACAGGGGGCTTATGTCAACAAGTGTGAGAGGTCCAAGACGGTGTCAAAGAGAGAGAGGAGACCCTAAGAGGTTAGGAGAGGGACTCCAAGGAAAGTAGGAATGTTCCAAAGGCATCCTTCCTTGGCTGCCACGAGATCCTCCCTGTGAGCAGTTCCCTGCAAATAGCTTTCACCCGTGCCAGCCCATTTATGCTCTCAGAGCCCTCTGTGCCCCAGTAAATATGAGAACTTTCCCAACAGCTCCTACCTCTGTGGAGGCTCTCCAGACATCCCTCCCTGACCCACCGGAGCTCACAAAGCTGAAGGAAGGGAAGGGAAGAAGGGATGGACGTGGTGACCCCCCTCCAAGGCGGGGCCCCTGGAGAACAACTGCCCAGCTCGTCAGCCTGGATCCCCTCCCTCTACTGCTTTGGCTTCAGTATCTGGGAGAACAGGCCAAGAGAGAGTGACGGGGTGGCAGGAAATGGGGCCTAAACTCCTGCCCCAATTTAAAGAAAATAAGGGAGGAAAGACGTCTGCTTCCAGGTGGGGTTGTTTATTCTCCCTCTGAGCTGGGGGAGCAGAGCCTCAGTGAGAACAGACCCGTGGAGGGGGTACTGGGACGGGTCTCCCTGCAAGCATTCCGCTGTCAGCCTGGGATGCTGGACCTTCCTCTTAGCCGCGCTGGCACCCATCTTTGCCCCCGCGATGCAAACGAAACCGCCTGGCACCACCATGGTAACAAGTCCAGCAAAAGCTGCTCTGTCCTCTAGGGCAAGGGGCCGAGAGATGCTGCCTCTTAAACGGGGCTTCCCTTCACCCCAAATTCCCTGCAAAGAGGTGCCAGCGCAGGGCGGGTGTCAGGCAGGAATGTCAGTTCCAGCTGGGAAGCGCTCTGGAGATGACCCGGAGCAGCCCCCCTCCCCCTGCCCCATTTCACTGGGGAGGAAACAGAGGCCAGCAGAGGGGCACCCCCCCCTCTCACAGTCACTTTCCCTCCTCTGTGCAGCCAAGGGGGTGCGAGGGTCACAGGCGGACCCAGGCAGAGCGGGGTGTTGGGGAGACGGGGGTGGGGCTGCAGTGCTCCTGCCGACAACTCCTACCCAGTACCTATCACGGGCCCCATCTAATCTCTGGCGCACAAGTCTTTGTTGTTAGCATAGCAAAAACCTCAAGTTTTTCCAAGACATGCTTTCATTAGTCCTTGGGGACGACAGGGAGAAACGGTAAGGAAACAGACTTTTTCCTCCTGATGCCAAAAAGTCCAAGCTGGAAAACAGTGGCCAGGAGAGGGTGGGATAAAGGGCTAGGCTTCGGAGGGCCATGGCTGTCCTCGTGGACGGCTGGTCACTGCCACTCAGAGCCCAGCTCTCAACATCTTGCCCCTATGGCCGTGGGACCACAGAGACCCCGGCTGGAAGGCTACTCAGCCTGAGCCCTCCTGGGTCCTCCCGGCAGCATCTTCAGCAGGCTGAGGGATTTAAGGAGTCCACACTGCACACAGGTTCTCCACAAACATCTCCCTAACTTCCAGATAGCCTCTCAGAGCCTCAGAACTGTCACCTGAGGACTAAGACCACGGTCCCGATTCCCCAGACTCTGTACCTCCTGCATGGTCATTATTTGGGTTCCTCCTTTCTGCTCCCCCATGAAGATTAGCAGTAAACCCCCCAGAAGAAAAGGGCCTGTGTGCCTAGACCCAGAGTCAGCAAGGAGGTGAGGCAGTCAAGGTGGCCCGCCTATGAGACACACAGGCCGTGGGGCAGGGAGGAGAGCTCCAGAAGGAGAGGAAAGGGAGATGGCTGGGGGCCAAGAAATACCCCCAAGGCCACCTCTCAGGACTAGGGTCTCCCTCTGCATTATCTCCTCTACAAAAGTGGAGGGAGTGGTTCCTGAAGGGAGAGAAAGGACCAGAGGGATATTTTTTAAGCATCTTCTATCCGTTTTTCTTGAACAAGGTTTAGGGGATGGGTGAGGGACATCTCTGGGTGGGTAGATAGGAATATCCATCAGAGCTCTCAGAATTCCCTGGGGCACTGGGAAGGGTGGGGTGTAGTTTGAAAATATATATTCAAGGGCATAATAATTTCGTATTTTAAAACAAAAATAAATGTCTGTCATTTTCATAATGCAAACGTGTGGAAAAGAAAATCCAGCAACATTCTTTTGATTGCTGGACCCGGGCATCAAAGTGTGCCGTGATTCTCCGCGGGATGCGAGGACCAGCCCTGTGGGGGAGCAGAGCAGGATCCCCAGGGGAAGGAGGGAGATTTTCATGCTCATAAGATTTGGACCTGGGTTTTCAAGTTTGAGAACGGTGACCCTGCGTCAGGACCTTCACGGGGACAGTTTCGTCTGATTGGCTCCTTGTGGCCAAGGATGAGATTCAGCACTTTCCCAAACCTCCCGCTCGAAGGAAAACCCAGGGCTAATGGGTAAACACACATTCCCGGTGCCCACCACAGACAGGGACCTGGGATCTGAATTAATTTTAACAAGTAATCCATAGGATTCTTAAATCAGGCTGGATTAGGACATTCAGCCTTCCAGGACAAGTCAGGTAAATACATCTGTATTCATCAAAAGCCCTAGCTAAATAAAAAGATACACCCAGAGAAGGCTTGCTCCATACCTCCTCTATTTTCCACCACAGAGAACACTTTGATTCCTTTCTCATTTATTTTTCCAATGCTTCTTTATGCAAATATAAGCACAATGAATACATAATTTCTTCTTTCCTCCCAGTGTTTCACAAAAGATATACTCTTTACATGTTCAGTACCTAGCTTTTGTCACTTAATAAAAATATTCTGGAGATCTCTACATGTCTGTATATGGAGCTTTTCCTCTTTCTTTCTTACCACTGCATAGCTTTCCAATAGGTAGACGTACCATAATTTATTCATCCAGTCCCCTGTGTCCAGTCTTTTGCTATCATAAACAATGCTGCAATAAGTGATTTTGTACATAGGTGATTCCATACTCGCACAGGTGTATCTGTAGGAGAGATTTTCAGAAGTGGGATTGCTGTGACATTGGTAGACATTCCCAGTGTTCCTTGCATAGAATTACTCCACGTTACACTCTGTCAGCAATGGCAGTGACCGCACGCTTCCCCACAACTTTGCCAACACTGTGTTTTGTCAAGATTTCGGATTTTTGCCAAATCTAAGAGATGAGAAATGTTATCTCTCAGTGTAGTTTTAATTTGCAACTCTCTCTTTATGAACAGATTGCTCATCTATTCAAAGGGCAAAGGACCTTTTGCATTTCTTTTTGTGAACTCAATGTTCACATTTTCTCTTGGGTTATGGATCTTCTTGATTTCTAACTACTTTTATCTTAGAGGGCTTACCTCTTTGTGATATGTATTGCAAACACTTTTTTCTCAGTTTGTCATTTGCCTTTTGACTCTGCATATGGTGTTTGGGGCATGTGTGTAAACTTTTTTATTTTTATGTAGTCAAACCTATCCACCTTTTCTTTGGCTTCTAGATTTTGAATCATGGTTAGGAAAGCCATCCTTATCAAAGCTGATCCCTGTGGTTCCTGAAAGCATTTTTATGTTTGTGTTTAACATTTAAATCTCTGCTCCATATACTTTCTTCTCAAGTGCACATGGAATATTCTCCAGAATAGATCACATCTTGGGTCACAAATTAAGCCACGGTAAACTTAAGAAAATTGAAATCGTATCAAGCATCTTTTCTGACCATAACGCTATGAGACTAGATATCAATTACAGGGGAAAAAACTGTAAAAAATACAAACACATGGAGGCTAAACAATACACTACTAAACAACTAAGAGATCAAAGAGGAAATCAAAAAATACCTAGAAACAAATGACAACGAAAGCATGACAACCCGAAACCAATGGGATGCAACAAAAGGAGTTCTGAGAGGGAAGTTTATAGCAATACAATCCTACCTCAAGAAACAAGAAAAATCTCAAATAAACAACCGAACGTTACTCCTAAACCAATTAGAGAAACAAGAAGCAAAAAACCCCGCAGTTAGCAGAAGGAAAGAAATCATAAAGATTAGATCAAAAATAAATGAAAAAGAAATGAAGGAAACAATAACAAAGATCAATAAAACTAAAAGCTGGCTCTTTGAGAAGACAAACAAAATTGATAAACCAGTAGCCAGACTCATCAGGATAAAAACAGAGAAGATTCAAATCAACAGAATTAGAAATGAAAAAGGAGATGTAACGACTGACACAGCAGAAATACAAAAGATCATGAGAGACTACTACAAGCAAATATATGCCAATAAAATGGACAACCTGGAAGAAATGGACAAATTCTTAGAAAAAAGTACAACCTTCCAAGACTGAACCAGGAAGAAAAAGAAAACATGAACAGACCAATTACAAGCACTGAAATTGAAACTGTGATTAAAAATCTTCCAACAAACAAAAGTCCAGGACCAGATGGCTTCACAGGAGAATTCTATTAAACATTTAGAGAAGAGCTAACACCTATCCTTCTCAAACTCTTCCAAAATATAGCAAAGGGAGGAACACTCCCAAACTCATTCTATGAGGCCACCATCACCCTGATACCAAAACCAGGCAAAGATGTCACAAAAAAAGAAAATTACAGGCCAATATCACTGATGAACATAGATGCAAAAATCCTTAACAAAATACTAGCAAACAGAATCCAACAGCACATTAAAAGGATCATACACCATGGTCAAGTGGGGTTTATCCCAGGAATGCAAGGATTCTTCAATATACGCAAATCAATCAATGTGATACACCATATTAACAAATTGAAGGATAAAAACCATATGATCATCTCAATAGATACAGAAAAGGCTTTTGACAAAATTCAACACCCATTTATGATAAAAACTCTCCAGAAAGTGGGCATAGAGGGAAACTACCTCAACATAATAAAAGCCATATACAACAAACCCACAGCCAACATCATTCTCAATGGTGAAAAACTGAAAGCATTTCCTCTAAAATCAGGAACAAGACAAGGGTGCCCACTCTCACCACTATTATTCAACATAGTTTTGTAAGTTTTAGCCATGGCAATCAGAGAAGAAAAAGAAATAAAAGGAATTCAAATTGGGAACGAAGAAGTAAAACTGTCATTGTTTGCAGATGACATGATACTATACATAGAGAACCCTAAAGATGCCACCAGAAAACTACCAGAGCTAATCAATGAATTTGATAAAGTAGCAGGATACAAAATTAATGCACAGAAATCCCTTACATTCCTATACACTAACAATGAAAACTCAGAAAGAGAAATTAAGGAAACACTCCCATTTACCACTACAACAAAAAGAAAAAAATACCTAGGAATAAACCTACCTAAGGAGGCAAAAGACCTGTATGCAAAAGCTATGACACTGATGAAAGAAATCAAAGACGATACAAACAGATGGAAAGATATATCAAGTTCTTGGATTGGAAGAGTCAACATTGTGAAAGTGACTATACTACCCAAAGCAATCTACAGATTCAACGCAATCCCTATCAAACTACCAATGGCATTTTTCACAGAACTAGAACAAAAAATTTCATAATTTGTATGGAAACACAAAAGACCCCGAATAGCCAAAGCAATCTTGAGAAAGAAAAATGGAGCTAGAGGAATCAGTCTCCCTGACTTCAGACTATACTACAAAGTGACAGTAATCAACACAATATGGTATTGGCACAAAAACAGAAATATAGATCAATGGAACAGGATAGAAAGCCCAGAGATAAACCCCCACACATATGGTCACATTATCTTTGACAAAGCAGGCAAAAATACACAATGGAGAAAAGATAGCCTCTTCAGTAAGTGGTGCAGGGAAAACTGGACAGCTGTAAAAGAATTAAGTTAGAACACTTCCTAACACCTTACACAAAAATAAACTCAAAATGGATCAAAGACCTAAAGGTAAGGCTAGACACTATAAAACTCTTAGAGGAAAACATAGGCAGAACACTCTATGACATAAATCACAGCAAGATCCTTTTTGACCCACCTCCTAGAGTAATGGAAATAAAATCAAAAATAAAATGGGACCTAATGAAACTTAAAAGCTTTTGCACAGCAAAGGAAACCATAAACAAGATGAAAAGACAGCCCTCAGAATGGGAGAAAATATTTGCAAACGAAGCAACTGATAAAGGATTAATCTACAAAATATACAAGCAGCTCATGCGGCTCAATATCAAAAAGACAAACAACCCAATCCAAAAATGAGCAGAAGACATAAATAGACATTTCCCCAAAGTAGACATACAGATTGCCAACAAACACATGAAAAGATGCTCAACATCACTAATCATTAGAGAAATGCAAATCAAAACCACAATGAGGTGTCACCCCACACCGGTCAGAATGGCCATCATCAAAAAAATCTACAAACAATAAATGCTAGAGAGGGTGTGGAGAAAAGGGTACCCTCCTGCACTGTTGGTGGGAATGTAAATTGATACAGCCACTATGGAGAACAGTGTGGAGGTTCCTTAAAATACTAAAAATAGAACCATCATATGACCCAGCAATCCCACTACTGGGCATATACCCTGAGAAAACCATAATTCAAAAAGATACATGTACCACAATGTTCATTGCAGCACTATTTACAATAGCCAGGACATGGAAGCAACCTAAGTGTCCATCGACAGACGAATGGATAAAGGAGATGTGGCACATATATACAATGGAATATTACTCAGCCATAAAAAGGGACAAAATTGAGTTATTTGTAATGAAATGGATGGACCTAGAGTCTGTCATACAGAGTGAAGTAAGTCAGAAAGAGAAAGACAAATACTGTATGCTAATGCACAATTATGGAATCTAAAAAAAATGGTGCTGATGAACCTAGTGGCAGGGCAGGAATAAAGACGCAGACGTAGAGAACAGACTTGAGGACACAGCGGGGAAAGGGGAAGCTGGGACGAAGTGAGAGCCTAGCATGGACATATATACACAACCAAATGTAAAATGGATGGCTAGTGGGAAGCAGCCGCATAGCACAGGGAGATCAGCTCGGTGCTTTGTGACCACCTAGAGGGGTGGGATAGGGAAGGTGGGAGGGAGGATCAAGAGGGAGGGGATATGGGAATATATGTAAACATATAGCTGATTCACTTTGTTGTACAGCAGAAACTAACACAACATTGTAAAGTAATTATATTCCACTAAAGATATAAAAAAAAAATCTCTGCTCCACTTGGAGATTTTTCCAGTGCACGGAGTGAAGCACAGAGCCATATCTGTGTTTTCCCCAAAATGGCTATTCTGTTGTCCCAATATCCTTTAATTAAACTTCACCTTTACCATATTGATTTGAGATGCCACCTGTATCACTTACTAATTTCTTATGTATGTTCTGAGCTATCTTGGGACTGTTCTGTTCCGTTGGTCCGTATATCTCTTCCAATGCCACAAGATTTTCATTACTGAAGCTGTGAAATATTTTCAAATTCTCTGGTAAGGCTAGTCTCTCATTGTTCTTTTTTTCTTTGTTAAGTTATTTCTCAGGTTTTTTTGTTTATTTATTTTTCCATATAAACTTTAGAACACCTTGTCTAGTTCCAGGGGGAAAGCAAAATTTGCTGGTATATTATTGGGATTGTACTAAACATATAAATGAACCTAGGAACTATTGACCTTTTCATGATATCGAATGTTCACGTCCAAGAGCATGGCAGGGGCTGGGGTGAGGAGAGAGAATGAGTTCCAGCTGCAGGGTCTTGAGGCAGGTGTGTGATGGGTAATAAGTGTGGTGAGGGTCAAGTCTGAATTTACCGTGTTCCCCCAGCCATTCCTGGTGTGATAGTTTTGGAGCCAAAGTGCACCCCAATTTTTCCTAGTTCACTCCTATTACTTGAGATTTTATGAGGGGACATAAGAGGTACTGAAGAACTTTAGCAGGACACGGTAAACATGTGATCTAATTTCAATCATCTCCTGAATATCTAATTTAGGATTAGAATTGCTCAAGTGTCACTGTGGCGAGAAAAAACACAGGAAGACAAGTTACAAGATTAGTGGGTGCTTCCTACCTACTAAGACTGGGGAGTGGGATTTACAAGGAGGGAGAGATTCCCAGACAGCCCAGAGCATGCAGCTGTGTTCAACAGCTTGCAACTGCTTAATGCAGGGGCTGGGGTCCTATGACACTGACACCAAAGGGAACGTGCAATGTGGGTTTTAAGTTTTCAAGTTTAGAGAGAAGAGCATTTATGGATAGTAGAGAGGGGCCTCAGCAAGACATTGAGATCCATGAAATTTCCCCTTGTCTTTCACGTAGGCCCTTCCCTCCATCCATCTGAGCCTTCCTGCGGACATATGAACTTCCTGCCGATGTTGGGCAGGTCATATTCCAGCCACACCAAACAACGCAAGATGCTCAGAGGCAGCGATGGATCTCATCTCTCTGTGCCTCTGCACACGCTGTTTTTTCTCCTGGGTTATCCTTTTCCCCTTGGCTGCCTGGCATCTCTTGTCCATTCTTCCAGACTCAGCTCAAGCATCCCACCACCTCCATGAGGCCACCCTGACCCTTTCCTGCACACCAACAGTCATTAATGCTCTGCCACCCTCCCGGGAGTGCTGTGTGCTCTGTACATCCTCTACTTGCTACGCGCAGTGGTATGCTTCCAAGAGGTCCTCCCCATTAGACCCTGAGCTTCTCCAGGGTGAGGACTCCCTTCGCATTTCAGTGCTGGACACATAGAAAACATACAATATCTGTTTGTAAAAATGGATGAGCTAACAAAGCAATAAGCAGGAGGCCCCGGGTTCAAATCCCAAGCCTCCACCACCACCACTTACCACAACTAAGTGACCTTGGACAAGGTATTAAGCCTCTGTTAGCCTCAGTTTCCATGTCTGTAAAATGGAGCAAATAATAACACCTTCTCATAGGATTGTTATTAGGATTAAGGAAGGTAACCCATGTAAAATGCCTGAAAGGGACATAACTAAAATTAGCCACTATCACTGCCGTTAATGAGATTTTAGTAAACGAGGTTTGAAGCTTGAGTTTAATATTAAACAAGAGGATCCAGGGCCGGGCTCGGGGTTGCATTTCCTGTAGGAGAGCTCTTTCCACCTCTTCCAATAAATGTTCCTGCTCCAGCTGAGGCCAGAGTCGGTGTGCTGGGCCCCGCCAACGCAGATGGACTCAGAGTTTCCCGGGTTGAGTGTCCTTTGGAGCAGCTGCCACAGTGACAGAGAGCTCCTGAGCTCACCACAAAGGCTCCGAAGTCTGGGTTGGCGTCCCGGTGACACGCGGGACCCAGCAGGGCAGAAGTACAATTATAGCTCCGTGGGCTTTCCGGAGCATTCAACAGAAATGCTTGCTGAATAGCAAATCCCCACTTGACATACAGTCCCATTGGAAAACCGCTGACAAAGGCCTGGTTATGTAACTGAGATGGCAAATAATTAGCACAAATGCTCCCCAGCAGAAGCAGAAGAAACACCCTGTAAGGCCCGAGTCATTCTCCAGAAGGAGATTGCAGAGAAAGTGGCTTGCCTGGTCCGAGTATTCGGAAAGGACTTTTCCTCCAGAGAACAGACTTAATTGAAAACCTTTGGAGGACACCCTGCCGAACCGAAGGCCTGGGGATCTACCCGGGGTGGGTCGGGGAGAGGGGGTGACAAGTCTGTCTTCACTTCCTGGGAAGGTGTGGGGAGAGGCCAGGGGACAGGAGTTTATGGGCACCAGGCACCTGCACACGGAAAGGGGACGCCTGTGCTGCTGGCTGGCCCATTGGGCACTTTTTAAGGCAGGTCCTCCTTGGGCTCCCCATGGTCAGCACATAGCCGGCTCTGGATAAGTGGTGTTGAATGAATACATTTTTCCTGCATCTCAGGCTCTGGGCCCTCAGGGATTTCCAGAGGGCTAGGGGAAGATGTGGGTCATCAGGGCAGAGGCGAGGGTGGCAGGCAGACCGCCTCCCCCTACGAGGTCCCACCTGCCTCCTTGAGTTATTCACCGCCCCTGGCTTCCTTTGTCTGAATCCAGGAGATGTGTTTCTTCCAGCTAAGGGTTAACCCCCAGCTCTCAGCCATGTGGAGTGAGTTCCCTCATAGATTATAAATCGGTGAGGGCTTCATAAAAAGCTGCTGAATAAATAGGCTATGCTTTAAAGGCCCTTAAATGTGAATTTAATTTTATACTACAATTCGCATTTGGAAAGTTGCTAAATGCCAATCCGTGCATGTGTCCGGGTGGCCGCCCTGAATGGATGCGTGTGTAGACATGATACAGCCTCAGGGCAAACTTCAGAGCCTTAACTCTGCACACGAGCCCCCATCCCCACCCTACCACATTATTCATGCTGTCTTTGGCAATGCTGTCGGAGCGTTTGACTTTGAACCCAGCCCGGAGACGAATCAAGGCCTTCAGAGTTACCCCCGGTCTGCCCCTGATGCCATCATCCCATGTAAGCCACGGGCAAAGGAGGCCTCAGTAAAAGGCCAGGCCCCCTCAGCTTCCACAGGCTGGACTGGTTGGGATTTAGGCTCTGACCTTCTTCGCAGCAAACTTCGGGGACAGTGCCAACTGCTCGACACAGCCTCTGGCGCGTTTCCACCAGGCACAGGGCAAAGAGCAGTGACCCAGGCTCCCAGGCTACAGTTCCTATCCCAGCCCGGTCACTCATAGGCTGAGAGATCCCCACCCCATCACTTAACCTCTCTGGCCCTCAAGCTTCTCTCAGAGAATCCAGATGAAAACCACTGCCAGCCTACTTCACAGTCCTGAGACGATGAAACAAGATCATGGCTGTGAAATAGCACTTTGGAAACACAAAGCTACATGCCTGCACCTTGGATAATTACTGCAGCTTCAAGATAGCGCCCCGAAGCCCTGTGCTCGGAGGGCCCATACCCCAGGCCAGGCTCAGTCTGTCCCCAACAAGGGTCTCTGCCTATGGCCAGGTGGAGCAACATGGTGACGGGGAAGGTGTCCTTGCCTGATGTCAGAAGCCCAGGGTGCCAGCCAGCCTGGCCACCCAGCACTTGCCTAGACCCCAATTTCTCGCACTGTAAAATGAAAGTCAGACCATCTGGCCTCAAAGGCCCCTCCCAGATCTCTGTGCTAAAGACACATGGAACCAGACCAGGATTTGCCTGGACACTTTTTCTAATGGTGTCAGAAGCTTATTTGAGGATTTGCAGAACCAGTGAGGCCAGTCCTGAGCCAGGTGGTCAAGATGACCCAAGAGGAGCATCAGGCAAGGCACCTGGCTCCAGGGGCTAAAAGTCAAGTTAGAACACAGGACACATGGGGCACATCATTCACAGTACCGGAGACTCTTCTGCACTCATCATAAAAATTTGCTGAGCGCTTCCATTGGGCCAAGTCCTCTGTTACACACTTAACTTATGTGGTCTTGTTGCATCTTCCACAACCCCACGAGGAAAATTCTATGACCTCCATTTTTATGAGTCAGACAACAGAAGGTTAGATGCAAAGCAACTTGCCCAAGTTCACACAGCTGTTAAGGGACAGAGCCAGAAAATCCACATCCTGCTTCTCTCCAAAATCTATGGTCCTGAACGCAAGGCACTTGCCGGCTGGGGTTGGCAAAGAAGGCTTTGTGGAAGAGGAATGTCGTTATTTATTTGTTCATTGATTTATACCCCTCACCCCATGTAATTCCAAAAAGCTTTCAAGTTGTGTTTATAATAAAGGTGTGCAATAATTGTAAAGGATCAAACCCCAGAGAGTAGAAAGAGAAGATGATTGTATCTGACATTTGAACTAAAATGTTCTATTTAATCGTGTGTTCATTCATTCATCTCTCCATTCTACGAGCATTTATTGAGTATCTTGTAAGGTCCAGATCCAGATCCTGTGCAGGGCGTACTGAGCTGAAGGACACACTCTCTGACCTCAAGGAACTTAAAGGGGGATGTGTGTGTGTGTGTGTGTGTGTGTGTGTGTGTGTGTGTGCGTGTTGAGAGAAAGGAAGTGAGACAGTCAGCCTGATAATGTTCTGTAGAAGGAAAGCACGAACACCAGGAGCACCGAAGTCAGCCTCTTTCCCAGACTTGGGGAGTCAGAGAAGTTTTCCTTGAAGGATGTGTAAGAGAGGTTGGCTAGTCCAAGTATTTCAGACATTAGAGCTCCTAAGTACACAATTTAATTGAGTTTTCTGGCAACCAAAGCAGAAAGGGGAACTACAATCCATTCCACAGTAGTCTAACATCAAGGGAGCCTTTATTTCCCTGTACTCAAGTCTAAGGTCATATGTATCCATATCTCAGGGACATGGCCTATGATGGGCAGTGTCTTCCAGAATGGGTTTGCAGACAGTGCAAACCTCCATCAAGTGGCCGTGACTTACAGCAATCTCCCAAGAGAGCCGAGAGTAGGACGCTGGAACGTCACCCAGTGCACAGAGTTAAGCAGGGAACCAAACTAATGCAGTGCCCCTATGTGGCTTTCCAGTTCCCAAACTTTGTGCTACAATTGAGCAGAAGAATGTAGGAGTAGGCAGTGAGAAAACAAAGAAATGAGAAGGGAACCTATTTTTTAAGAGCCTGCTATGTACCAGCCCCTGCACTAGGCATTTCATCCAATACCTCCAGCTCTTCAAAGTGGCTTCCCAAGGTCACAACGCTGGAGCTTACTGTTGAAGGCCTGGAAATTGAGCTGGCCCGGGTTGAGACAGCCCATCTTCTCAAGTTGGCCACCCACAGCTCTTACCCACTCTGCTCATTCTAGATTGCCTGATACCTGGTCCAAACCACTCACCTGATGGAAGAGGAAACTGGGACTGACAGATGCATGTGACCTAGACCAGGAGGGGGACCGCTTGCCTGACTCCCTTACACATTTTCCTCCCAGCCTTGCTCATCCTGGCAGATCAGCCAGGCTAGAGCCCCCACTAACTGCTACTTCTCGGTGATGGGGAGCTTTTTAGGACCCCTCTGCCCTTTGCCTGCCCTCCATCTCAAAGGCATGGCCACTTCTTACAGCTCTGAGGGCCAGATACAGAATTCTCCAAAGAAAGAACACATCCAGGACTCTATCCAAAGGAATGCAGTGTCCCAAAATCCCATCCATCTTTTATTAGGAGACAATATCCACCCAGCGCAGGGAACCCAAGAAAAGTGAAAGGGGAAATCCTTCCACCAGCCTCCTCTGTGGATGCTTCTCTCTTCCCATGCACACTTCCTCTGATTTCTCTCTGAGTTCATGTGCAAATAGCTAATGACATTTTTAAAAGGCAAATGAGGGACTTAGCTAAATTCCTCACTAGTTGCAAATTATCGCAGGAAGAATACCTTCATGGGGGCCATGGAGGGAAATGGCCCTGGGTGGGAAGGCAGGCAGACAGGCAGCAGGACCCACCGGCTGAGTGGGCTTCCCCCCAGCCACTGCTAGGACATATCGTGGTCCCCGTGGTCACCTGAGACCACAAGAAGCTGCGTGGATGGAGGGCCAGGCCAAAGAGGCAGCGTTCATACAGTCCGGTCATTTCTCTGTCCACTTCCTGTGATTTGCTAGTCAGTCAGCTTCCCACGAAGGAACTCGGGGTTTGGTTCAGAGAACTGTATAAGAGGAAAAAATTCCACCCATCTTCTGCGTTCTGCCAACAAGCAACTTCTACATGTGCGCATATATATATATACCCACTCGTGTACACATATCCCAGGGGCCCTCACTGCAGAACAAGAGCATCAGAAAGAGAAAACATGTGTGACCCCGCAGTCGTGAAATCGACAGAGCTGATCCGCTGAGCTCCACTGAGCATTCTTTTAAGTACAAGATCATCAGCAAATTTAGAAAACTTAAGACCCAGGGCTGGCCATTCCTGGTCCCTCCCTTTTCCTTTGTCTTCAAAAGTCAGCATCTTAACACATATATATGGAATCTAAAAAAAAAATCGTTCTGAAGAACCTAGGGACAGGACAAGAATAAAGACACAGATGTAGAGAATGGACTTGAGGACACGGGGAGGGGGAAGGGTAAGCTGGGACAAAGTGAGAGAGTGGCATGGACATATATACACTACCAAATGTAAAATAGATAGCTAGTGGGAAGCAGCCGCATGGCACAGGGAGATCAGCTCGGTGCTTTGTGACCACCTAGAGGGGTGGGATAGGGAGGGTGGGAGGGAGGGAGATGCAAGAGGGAGGCGATATGGGGATATATGTATACGTATAGCTGATTCACTTTGTTATACAGCAGAAACTAACACACCTTTGTAAAGCAATTATACTCCAATAAAGATGTTAAAAAAAAAGTTAGCATCTTTGTGACCCCTGACCAGAGGGAGGTGGAGGAACTTTGGCCTCTGACCCCAGCCCTGGCCCCTGACCAATGCTCCTCACTCTCTATCACCATTGGCCAGGAGGATGATTATCCTATAGAGGCCCTCACCCAAATGGACTTTTCATGAAGTTGTGTCTGTCCACCAGAGCACATTGGAATCTTCCCATTTTATCGCTCTCCTGAGATTGTATGTTTCCTCCCCATTTCGAGAGGCAGCTGTTGATCTCGGTTATGATGGCTTGGTGATTTTCAACAAGCTGCCTGTCCCTCGGCTGGTGGCCTTTCTCAATCACATACCTGAACAAGCAAGTCTGGGTTTCCCCTTTCATTATCAGTAGTTCCCACTTAGTAAATAACAACCCCCCCCACCCCGCTCCCCTTTCCTCCCTCTCTAACCAGGCTCCTCCTTAACACTTCCACGCTCAGGCACGTGCCCTGGGTTGATTTTTCCTTACTAACTTCCCAGCTTATTTACCAAGACATCTGGCCACAGCGCAGAGTAAGCATGCACTCTTGGTGCAAATTCAAAAAGAGACTTGTAGAAGCCTGGCTTTTTTGCACTGGAATGTCATTTTTTTTTTCCCTAGGAGGTTGAGGCTGGGTAAACCAGGACATGAGGTTATTTAAAGGGACAAGATGCAGAAATCCAGATGACAGTCGGCTTCATTATGAGATAAGCTTCCCGCAGAGGAACTCAGCTGAACTTGTTTAAACAGATGTCCGAGTCTCTATCTGCTACCAAGAAGCTCTCCCCACAGGGTTCCCTTCAACATCCTCCCCAATTCCAACCAGGCTGAGATCCACGGTGCTTCAATGGCTGAACCAAAATTCTCTTTGTTCTACCCAACAGAAGAGAGTTTGCTGAGCAAATTAATTCTTTTAAATGAGATTTCAGGGTATGTATGTAACCGCCTAAGAGAAGAAAAAAAGGAGGATCGGACTAGGAAATAGAGTCTGGATTTCTAGCCTCAGCCTTGCTGCTGAGGACACACGGTGTGGCCTGGGATACTATGTAGTCTCCGGACTTGCTTCAACAAGGGAAAAGTTGGCCCAGGCTAGCACTCCCTGGGCTTCTGCTTCAATATACTAAGTCCAGATTTCTGTTCCTCATTTTTTCTCAGTGTTCCACCTGCACACTCTCCTGGGACCCACTGAAATTCCATATCTACTTTCTTTCAGTCAATCAACAAACACTTGCTGAAGTTCCTCTCTGCCAGGCACTGTAGTAGGTGCTAAGGACACGGTGCTGAAAACACAAAAGATGAAGATCCTGCCCTCTTGGCGTTTACATTGTAGTAGAAGGAAGTAGATAATAAATACCCAACACACACTCTGCGCACACATGAACATATATGTGTATGTATAGTATAGTGGATCTGAAGGTGATAAGTAAGTGAGATAAGCTTTGGGAAAGTCAGTGTTCAAGATGGGAAGTCCTGAAGTAGGGGGCAAGGAAGCGTGCCTTGGACAAGGAAGATCTCTTTAATTAGCTGACATCTGAGCAGGGAACCTGAAGGAAGGAAGGGAGGGAGGGAGATGGAACAGCCGCTACAAAGACTCTAAGGTGGGAGCCAGCCTGGTGTGTTCAAAGAACAGCAGGAGGCCCAGGTGGCTGGAGCAGAGTCGGGGCAGGGGGGGAACAGTTGGAAAGGAGGTGGGAAAGGCAGCCAGACTGGATCCTGGGGACCTTCCAGGCCATTCCAAGGCCTACTTTAGATATTAGACTACATTTGTTAAGCAAGATTCTATAGTTTAGATTTTTTATTCATTTAGATGAGTCTACCTTAACTCCCCAGTTAATTCAAATGAGAGGAACTTGGGCCCAGGCTGTAGAGGGATGCAAGAAAATGCGCAGTGAAATCTGAAGAGGCTAAAACTAGGGGGGAAATGGCAATACTTGAACAAACCACAGGAGCGGAGGAGGCTGCCTAACATACTGATGTCAACCTCATAGTTTCTGCTCTCAACTCCACTCCCCGTGGAAGGGAGAGTACCCTACAAAGGGGCTGGACCAGACAATGGGGAGATGCAGGTGCAATGATGGCGACAGGGAGGCCAGTTCAGGGACTTGGGGTGGATGGTCCCCCGAGATGCTGCTCAGTTGGATCCAGCCTCTGAGAGGAAGAGCAGCCTGACCTGAAGCAGAGGACTTGGAGGGAGAAAGCCTCACTTCTCCAGGGCCTGCAAACGCTGAACAAAAATGCCTGCACCAGAAGGTGACGAGGGAGAAAGCCAGCCAGGCAGAAGAAGGCTCAAAAGGAAGAGGATGAAAGACAGATTTCCTGGAAGAGAACGATTCCAAGTGTGCGCCAAGCTGAATTCCTAACAAGACACGGCCATGGGGAGTCAGCTAACCTCGGGGCACAGCCAGGGCCGTACCCAGAGCCCACACCTGTGGTCTCAGAGCCCACCTGCCAAAGGTGGAGGCTCTGGAGTCGCTTCAACAGTAAGGAAAGGTGTCTGAGGCCACAGCCCCGGCCTGACAAAGAGGATGGAGGGGGGGTTGGGGGGGATGGCAGATTCTCTGGGGGAACAGCCCCCAGGGATAGAAGTCAGAGGTCCTGCAGATGATGAACAGAACCTGAGGGGGCCCCCGGGAGCACCGATCTCCCACCGGAAATCAGTCACATGATCAGTTACAGTTATTCAGATGGAGGTGGCACCCCCAGTCCTCCCACTGTCTTGAGCGTATCAAATTTTATGCTGAGGATGTGGATTCCTGAGTCCACATGGAGATGCCCAGGACGGGGCCAGGCTGAGCTGTCCCCCTGATGCGTGGGGAAGAAAGCCCCACCCTGCTCTCTGAGTGGGGTCCCTTTCCCCCCGCAGACTCGGGGCAGGTGATGGGGTGGAGTGGAGGAAGTCCCGCCAGCCGACGCCCAAGAGGAATGAGGCCCACGGCACTAGTTCAGCCCCCCCTCCACTCGCGGCAGGGAGGGACCCAGCAATTGTAGCTGCTCCCCAGATTGCCCAGGCTTTTTCTAGGTCTGTCCTTCCACAGCTGCCCTGGGCTGGACAGAGAGATGCACGGGTTTGGGTGAGTTTGAGGGGCTAGTGAGGGGTCATCGCCATACCCTGGGATGACAGCATCTCTGGACCATTTCCAATCATCAATAAAGTCAAGTCTCCTCCATTTGGGAGAGAAGGTGATTTCAGCAGCCCCCCAGGTAGAAATGCTATACCTATACTTCCGGGAGGCAGGCCTTTTCCTGCTTCATGTCACTGTGGCCTCACACTCACCCAGCTTTCTAACACAGTGAGAATTAATAAGAGTGATTTCAGGTTACTGGGGCCCCTGAAAAAAAAGGCCTTTCATCTTCCACTGAGGATAAAAGTGGAGGCTGGACTGAGCCAGTGGTGTTATCCCACAAGGATTTGTTTGGCCAACCAGGCTGGACTCTCGTCTTGAAATGGAGAAGAGTGAGAGCTGCGGCCTGTATTTTAAACTGTCACGTTCCCGCATGTGGGTGGGCGGGGGAGGAGAGGAGAGAGGTCAGTCCACCATGCAGGCTCGGGAAAAATCAAGGGGGAGGTTTTCCTGGAAGCCTCTCTTCTGGCTGCAAGAGCTTCAGCACCCTGAATCACGCTCATGGTGGTAATTATGCAAACTCCTCCTACGGGGACGTTAGATGAGAATTAGTCACTTCTGCCTGGCTGGTCCCAGTGGGGGAGGCTCTGTGACCTCTGACTGCCCAGCAGGATCCAGGTCAAAGTGGTGACTAGAGAGCACCGTACCCAGGGAGGGAGGCCAGGGCCGGCCAGGTGGCTGCTCCATGTGGCCGATGGGTATGAACTTTCCAGGAAACACAGTTGTCTGAAAAGAGGAAATGGGGCAAAGCATGAGGGGCACTACCGTCAGCCATACCCAGAGTGAGACCCAAGGCAGCAGTCTGCAGTTCTGCATAAGATGATTGGTGACAAATTGGAGCCACCAAGCAGGGTGGCGGTGTTTATTGAAAGAGAGATGAGTTCCGCCTCCTTCCAAGTTATTCTGTGCCAGGCTGATGAGTTCAGAAATAACTGGCAGTCATAGAATCACAGAATCCTACTGTGGACGGGAACCTTGGAGAGCAGCGTCTCTGACCCTTCCCTTTGTAGACGAGCAAAGTGGGGGCCGGCCAGGTTAAGTGACTTGCCAACAGCCACACAGGGGCTCTCAGAGCCCCACTGCCCTGCTGGACCTTCTCTGCATTCACATGAGAACTTCTGCCCTCACACCCCTGGAGCGGCAGCTTCCCTTGCCCTGGACCACAGGTCCTTCTGGTGCCTTCCTGCAAACCAGGGAATGGCACCCCCTCCTTAGGGCTCAGGTGGATACACGGATGGATGAGTTGAGAGCAGCTGAATTGCAAGCTCATATGCCCTCCTGGCCCGATGCCCCTGTACAGAGGACAACTTCAAAATCACCCGTGCAGCCCTCATGCTCCAGACCACACCTATGTTTTTATGGCCCACAGGCTACCTGGACTCTCCCCCACAGCCCCTGCCCAATGTGGGGCTTCTCCTCCCAGCGTCCTCTTCCACCAGCTCATCTGCCTTTACCTCCCTGTCGCAGTGGCAACCTGCCCTCTCTCTTCTTCCGACCTGCGGATGATTTCAGCCCCACCACCCGTCATCACTTCCTGCCACCAAAGCCCTATGGTCAGAGAGCCTGGGATTGAGAGCTTGGTCTCAGAGATCATCTAGAACAGGGGGGTCAACTCCAGCCTGGGCCTGTTTTTGTAAATCCAGTTTTATTGGAACACAGCCAGGTCCCATCTCTTACGTATTGCCTCTGTTTTCAAGCTACACTGGCCGAGTTGGTAGTTGCAACCAAGACGCCATGGCCCACGAAGCCTATCATATTTATTACCTGGCCCTTGAAAAAAAATGTTTGCCAATCCCCAATCTAGAGCAACATTTCTGAGGCTCAGGGAAGTTCCGTGACTTAGCTAGGGTCGCTAGCTGATGGGTGGCCAAGCCAGAGTTTGAGCCCAGGTCCCCTGACACCCTCTCCAGGTACACCCCAGACTTCAGGAGGAGAGAATATGGACTTGAGTATGTCCTCAGACTCCCGCCTCATTGCCAGCCCTTTTTTCTATAGGGAAGTCACAGGGGAGGCGGTTCTGCTCACAAAGCATCAAGATGACTCAGAACTCATTCCCAAAAGCTTGGGTTGCAGACATGGGGCTCCCTCCCTGCAGGGAGTTCGTCAAAACCCCTGGGGGTGAAGCTGCTCCGGTCTTGCCTTGGGCCCCACCAGGGATGCCACGCCAGCCTGCCTGCCCCAGCTCCCAAGGCCAGTCACTGCGCCCTGGTCTCACTTTTGAGCTGGCACACCCACGGCAAAGGCACATCTTCTGCCTTCTCGAGTGGAGAGGGGGTGGCCACTCAGAGAGCAGACTCCTGGGAGCGTGATATTTGGATGTTCTGTAGCCACTGCCCTCAGCGACTTGCAGATCAAATCAACTCTGCTTTACATACAGGAGGAAGTTTCCTGTTTTCCCTCGCCTCCACCCCCGCCCTCTTAACTCCACTTGGCAATGCTTCCAAGAGCAGAGTCCAGGGGCCTGATGGTGATCATTTCTTGTTTCTGCCGCAGGGAATCCATGAAAGCATCTCAGGACACAGAGAGGAGGAGGAAGAAGGGAGAAGCTCCAAGGACAGACCCCAGCACAGCTCTTCCCGCTGCCAAGAGGAGGAACCCTGGCCGGCCAGGCAGCAGCTGAGAATCTACGGAGGCCCAGCGTCATGTGGCCACCGGGCAAAGGGAGGGGCGTAGCTGAGTGCCACGCACTTGGCAGGGTATCCCATTTAATCCCAACACTGTCCTCATGAGGCAGGACTGCCGGCCCCTTTTCACAGATAGAGAAACTGAGGCTCAGATTGGACATGGTCACCCAGCTGGTGATCAGCAGATTTGGAATTCAACTCCAGGTCTGCCTCACCCCCAAATGTACCCTCTTTCCAGCCCTGGAGCTGCCACAGCCGGGCCCAGCTGGGGCCTGGGGATGAAATCCTTGGAAGGACTCATGAGAGCAGCGTTGAGCAATCCTGGGAAACCTGTGTTGCCAAACAGGGCCTGGGGTGCAGGGAACTGAGATAACAACTCTGTGTCTGATCTCAGAACAAGGCAGGGAACCAGCCACGCGGCCCACACACCAGGACCGCCCAGGGCCAGGGCGCGGCCCGCTGGATTCCAAGTCCTCTGAGCCCCTGAACCAGCCTCCTTGGATCCCCCACTGCCGCTGCAGGTCTCTTCTAGGCCTTTAGCCCAGTCGAGTGGTCCCAGCTGCATTGAGAGGAGGGCGGCAGGGCAAGGGCCAGGCAGGAAGCTGATGTCTGGGTTCTGGGCAGAACCACAGTTGCCCCAGGCTGGAAGCTTCCCCAGGGAGGGCGCAGAAGCATCCCTACAGGGTTTCAGTCTTGACAGTAAACTAGAGCTTAGAAAACAGGATAAGACAGCCTTGCAGACAGATGCATATCCCAGATCAGCGGTCCCCATGGGGCTGGTGGCAAAAAGAAAAAGCTCATTGCACAAACTGCTGACTCTGCAGTAAAGGCACAGTGGGCCTGTACTTCATGTGGATGACTCTCCCCGAAAGAACGCGAAAGTAATTTCAGATCTCCGGTGGCCCCTACCAATCTTGTCTCAATTCCTTTCCTGCTTCTCTCCACTTATCTGTCCCCCTAGCCTAATTTCAAAGTGTAGGCTCAAATGCCTTAGTGTTACTAAGATTCATTCAAACCATTAAACTAATCAGCATTAAGATAGTGAAACTTTATTCTTCCCAGTTTTATTTACATATTTTGAGGGGATCATGGAGAACAGGAATCATCTCAACCAAAGGAATGAATATTTAATGGTAAAATTTCAGCTATGTTATACCTGGGTGGGGAGATGTTTTAAGGCAGAGTAAAGCTGCCCAGCCTCTATCCCTCCTTCATAATGGCACCTCCATTTCCTTTGGGGAAATTTTCTCTCCCCCATGATGCAAGCCAAGGGTTTATCTCCCATTAGGGATGCCAGACGTGACATATAGCCTCCTCTCCCACCCAAGTGGGGCAGGAGGTAGGCACAAGGCCCCAGCTGAGCCAGCTGGATGACAATGGTTGGTTGTCGTTCATCACAGAGACAGTGGCACGCTGACCCTGTAGATTGTGCCTTCTGTCCCTTCAAATGTCCTTTGGTTCCTGCCCGAGCCTCCCTTGGTCCTCCCATCTCCCACTGACTCTATAAGCCAACTTCTTCCAAAGCCTTCTAAGTGAATCAGTCATTGCTGTTTGCAAAGAACATGGATTGCCAGCTGAACTCCACAGCTGTTCTACCTTGCTCTACCCACGTAAGGCCAGCAGTGGCTGGGGAAGAGGGCGGGCTGGCTCACCGTCCCTCCGTCAGAGGCTGGAACATAGCACACCAACCTGATCACCACCAGGGACCAATGTTCCTAGTGCGTGTGCAGCCAGGAACAAGAGCCACTGGGGGGACCCAGGATTGGGAGAGAGAAGCATCTCATCTCCAGTGGGTGACAGGATGGTATCATGTGCAGCCCTGAAGGTCATGCTGACACAAGGACCATCCCTTCTGGCAGTCTTCCCTCCTCCCTCCTGCTGTGTGCATACTCACACATGCCCTGAACACACACGAGCCCACACTCGCCAGCACGCGCGCACGCACACACACACACACACACACACTCGGCCAGCAGGCATTCCCCTAGTATTCTCTGAAGGGGAATCTCTCCAAGAGAATATGGCAGGCCCAATGTCCGGGCAGAGCCTGGGTGGCAAATGGAGAAAAAGAGAAAAAGGATGGACCACAATTGTCTTCCTTCTCTGCTGGGACCCAAGAGGCCAGGTCTCTGCCTTCACAATCACATACCTTAAAAAAACCAGGAGTCCCAGCAGGAAGATACCACCCACTCTACATAAGACAAACTGTGCCACCTCACAGGGCCACCCAGGCAGCCTTCAAACAAAAACATCCACAAGATGTGATGTCAGGTTGTCTCCCCCCACCATCCCCACGGCTACCTTCATTCTCTTCCAGTTTGGGACCAACGGGCATTGGTGCTGATTGGGAAGGGAGGGAGGAGATGACAGGTGAACAGCCCGCCGGCTCAGCACAGCTGGGACCTCAGCCCCACCGTCTCCTAACAGAGCTTTATCACCCACACCGAGGACACACAACAGACACACGCGTGCACACGTGGACACACAGGCTCTCCCAAGGCCCACCAGGAGCCCCCGGGAAGCAGCCAAGAGGTTGGCACTGGGCCAAGAACAAAATAGGGGCAAAGACACACCCAGAGTGAGGCAGAAGGCAGACTGCTTCCTAGTACGTTTATTGGAGCCTCTGCTAAGCGTGATATGGATCAGGAACCCCCTTCCGCTGCCCAGTCAACCCGACTGGGGCGGGGACACAGGGAGCCAACCTCCTTTTCTTCCCATTATAGACAACATTATTAAAAAAAATAAACTTTACAATAATACATTTTCGCTCATCTGTTAGGGTATTGTTTCGTTAGTTTTGTTCCTTAAAAAAAGGAAAGGAGGGGGAACCACACGATATATGTATACGGACGGATGTGTATATACATATATGTTGAGAAAGGAGCCATGTTATGTACATACAGTGTGCGTACGTCTCGGAAATGAGGAAAGAGAAGAGCGAGGCAGAGAGAAAAGAGTTGGAGAGAGCCGCAGAGACCAGAACGTGGTGCAGGTAGACGGGCCACGGTGGTCTTCTCTGTCCCTCTCGGCGCCAGCCCCTCCCTCCCAAGGGAGACCCACCAAATGGACCCAAGAGAAACCAAGGGAGTGGACAAAAAAATCATTTCTCTTTGATTTCAAAACTCCTGCCACCAAGCAGGAAGAATCAGCCTTGAGGTGGTATCCAAGTTTTGCTCCCAACCCCCAACGGGATCTCCCAGGCAGGCTGGGCTCCCAAGCCCCCTGGAACTGCCCAGCCTCCCACTCTGTGCTACAGTGGAGGTCAAGGGGGCTCAGCACCACAACCCTCCACAGGTCAGATCCAGCCCTCAGAGAAGGGAGGTGAAATAACCTCCATCCTTGAAGCCACCTGGAGGTGCTGAAGGTACCCAGCTGGACTCCGGGGGGTGGGGGGGGCAGCCTCACTGCTCTGCTGCCAACGCCCCCTGCCAGCCCCCGGCAGGTCCCCGGAGTGGGGAGCTTGAGAAGAGTGGCAGCCCTCCTGCCCCAGCCCATGTCCCTTAGGCAGTGGGGACGTCATCCTGGTCTCTCATGTCAGCAGGGTCCAGAGAGGAAAACACCAGAAGAAAGTGAAGGGCATCTCTAGACCGTTGTGCCCTGTCAGCACTGGGTTTCCCCTGCCAGGGGACCTCTGGGCCAGCTCTTAGGCTGCCCGCCTGCTTGTCTGTTTGGTTTAGAAAAACTTCTCCAGAGAAGAAACCTGGGAGGAGATAGGTTCAGAGACAAGGTAGGAAAAGACATTTTTTTTTTTTTGCAAGGTGTGTGTGTGTCTGTGTGTGTTTCCATTTTGTCAGGCGGGTGTTCTCATCCGTGTAGCTTTCGGAAATCTCCCAACGCGATTCCCAGAGCCTACAAGGCCAGCTTCAGCATCAGGAAGGAGACAGCGGTCAAGGCAGCCGATGGTCTGGCTCTGCGGGGGCCTGAGTTAGGTTTGACCACCCTTTTACTCCCTGGGATGATATTGGTCGTGAGCTGTGGCCAGGCAGAAGCGGTAACAGAAGCAGAGAGAAGGACAAACGAGTCAGTAGGGCTGGAATCAGGCAAAAAAAAAAAAAAAGGACTCTGGAAGTGGAGCACTAAGGCCCCTGCCCTCCTGGTCACCCAGGGGACCTTCTTTCACAGAGCCAGGCTTCCATGGAGCTGGGCTGTGCCTCAGCTGACTACTCGGGGAACAAGGCAGCAGCCCCCAGGGAAACGGGCTGCTCTCCCTGCCTGGCTGATGCAGACCAGCGAGGACGGGGATGGTATAAAGATCTAAAGGAAGAAAGTTCCGGGGTCCACAGGACATGCTTCTGGAGAGGAGAGGGGAGGGGAGGCGAGGGGGGAAGAGAGAAGCTCCGTTCTCCGGGTTCCTGAATTTGTTGGAATCCCCCCCTCCACGGAGCCTCCACTGCAGTTCACCCCTGTCTGAACTCTCTCTCCTTCTGCAGACTCGTACACTAACTTTACTTCTCCTCTAAGTTATATATACGCTATACATATACATAGTCACAGATCTACCCCTGTGCTGAGGCTCCCTCAAGGAAGGGCCCATGTCCTGTGCCATCTCTCCACCTCCACAATGTCACAGAACCAGCACAGAGCAGGCTGCTGGGAACACTTGTCTTAAAGAGTCAGGAAGGCTTGCCAGGACCTCTGCTCAGAGCAGCCTCTTGCGTCTCACTCAAGAGACAAGTAAGGGCCCTGGTTGCAACATCTACACCCACCCCCCCTCACCTCCAACAGAGTGAGCACCTACCCAGGTCCAGGTGGGCCAGAAGCTCAGCTAGCCCAGTCCATGCAATGGAATCTGGGAGCTTCAAGTCCAAGGCTCTCCTGGAAAACAACCCCCTCTGGCCCAGCCCCCGGCACCCACCCCCACTCAGGCCCTCACTCACCTCCGTGAAGCACATGCTTAACTCTTTGGAGTTATTGGCCTTCAGCCCCTGCTCCTGTGGGAGAGAAGGCGCTAGTAAGGATGGATCACCGGGGCTGGGTCTCTGGCCAGCCTTTGTCCCATGACTCAGATGAGACGACACATCCCGTGGCCCTGCCATCCACCCCTGACATCACAGTGTACACGCAAAGATCACTGGAAGCACAGCGACCTTTGTCCTTCTCTGACACTCTCAGTGGTTAGGGCTCTTGAAGAAGAGAGTTCTAACTCTGCTCTCCAACCTACAGCCTAATAGAGCAATAAGCCACTCCCAGGTCTGTCTACCATACTCAGAGTTCCTCTTGATGAGGCAGGGACCATGTTTTCTTTCCTTGTATAACAGCAGCTCAATAAATGTTATACTCAGTTACTGTTTCTTAACCGTCACTCATTAACATGTCTGTGAATGAATGAATGCCACAGATCGGAACCAGCATCCCAGTGCCAGCTCCAGAAAAATCATGAGTCCTCATTGGGCTCATGGGGAAGAGAGCTGTGATTGATTAGTGATGTCTGCCACTGGGGCAGGTTAGGCGGACATCTGGCCATGGTGCCAGGTGTTGGCTGTTCCATCCTAAACAGATGTGTGGCACCTGGGAGCTCTGTGGTCCAGGTGAGGAATGAGGAAGGAAAGCCGGCTTGGTGATGACTCCAGGGTTTTCCACCCCTGGCACAACCACCTGGATGAGGACCAGAGGGTATGTGTGATAAGCAGCCCTTTGTTGTCATCAGCATAATAGTGATCCATGGGAACCAGCTGGGAGACGTGATGTTTCTAAACTGGCCTCAAATGGCTCTGGCCACCAGAAGCAACTGGGAAGCCCAAGAAATTATGCCTAAACCACTGCTCTTGGCCAGAGGTATTAATCATGCCTTGAACATCGCAGGCAATCTACCACCCAAGGCATCTGGTCAGCTAAACAAGGCCCCAGCTGTCACACAAAGCCCCTAGCCAAGAGCAGAGTCACTACCGAAGGTGGAAATGTGATCATGGGGACAATGAGTGCAGCCGAGACAGAATCAGGGACTCAACCACGGAAGATCCTGTTCAAGACCGCAGCACCAGTGACTCTGGGTGCCAAGATCCAGCCCGGCCTAGCCACCAGCCTGCATCCCTGCAGAAGGGTGTGTGCTCGGAGGCCCTTGCGGACCCAAGGACTGGATTCCACTGTCCAGGACCAAGTGCAGCTCCAGATAGGGCTGTGGGAGGTCACTGCCTGAGGGAGCCTGCCCACCCCACCTCAGAGGCTGCGCTGTCACCATTAGCTTACACCTGACTGCCCCCCACCATCCTCACTCGGTCACCTCCCTGAGCAACTCCCAGCCCCAGCTAGGTCCCCACCTATGACATCCTGTAGCCTGTCAGGGTCTGTGCCACGCAGCCCAGCACCTATATTTCCTGGCAGCCTTTCCAGCTCTAACTGTTGCAGGTACAGCAGCTGTGTCTCTGCCCCCTCCAGGGTCCCTGTCTTCTCCCTGGCGCCCCCTCCCACAGTGCTCACTAAACAGGAGGCTGTGTGGAATCACAGGCAGACAGCTGGGGATTCTGGTCCTCAACCCCCCACCTCAACCAAGAAGCTCCATTTTGACTTGTTTTTTTGTTTTGTTTTGTTTTTAACATCTTTATTGGAGTATAATTGCTTTACAATGGTGTGTTAGTTTCTGCTTTATGACAAAGTGAATCAGTTATGCATATACATATGTTCCCATGTCTCTTCCCTCTTGCGTCTCCCTCCCTCCCACCCTCCCTCTCCCACCCCTCTAGGTGATCACAAAGCACTGAGCTGATCTCCCTGTGCTATGCGGCTGCTTCCCACTAGCTGTCTATTTTACGTTTGGTAGTGTATATATGTCCATGCCACTCTCTCACTTTGCCACAGCTTACCCTTCCCCCTCCCCATATCCTCAAGTCCATTCTCTAGTAGGTCTGTGTCTTTATTCCTGTCTTGCCCCTAGGTTCTTCATGACTTTTTTTTTTTTTCTTAGATTCCATATATACGTGTTAGCATACGGTTTTTCTTTTTCTCTTTCTGACTTACTTCACTCTGTATGACAGACTCTAGGTCCATCCACCTCACTACAAATAACTCAGTTTCATTTCTTTTTATGGCTGAGTAATATTCCATTGTATATATTTATGCACCCAACATAGGAGCACCTCAATACATAAGGCAAATACTAACAGCCATAAAATGGGAAATCGACAGCAACACAATCATAGTAGGGGACTTTAACACCTCACTTTCACCAATGGACAGATCATCCAAAATGAAAATAAATAAGGAAACACAAGCTTTAAATGATACATTAAACAAGATGGACTTAATTGATATTTATAGGACATTCCATCCAAAACAAAACAATTCTTCTCAAGTGCTCATGGAACATTCTCCATGATAGATCATATCTTGGGTCACAAATCAAGCCTTGGTAAATTTAAGAAAATTGAAATCGTACCAAGTATCTTTTCCAACCACAACGCTATGAGACTAGATATCAATTACAGGAAAAGATCTGTAAAAAATACAAACACATGGAGGCTAAACAATACACTACTTAATAACCAAGTGATCACTGAAGAAATCAAAGAGGAAATCAAAAAATACCTAGAAACAAATGACAGTGGAGACACGACGAAACAAAACCTATGGGATGCAGCAAAAGCAGTTCTAAGAGGGAAGTTTATAGCAATAAAATCCTACCTTAAGAAACAGGAAACATCTCAAATAAACAACCTAACCTTGCACCTAAAGCAATTAGAGAAAGAAGAACAAAAAAACCCCAAAGTTAGCAGAAAGAAAGAAATCATAAAGATCAGATCAGATCAGAAATAAATGAAAAAGAAATGAAGGAAACGATAGCAAAGATCAATAAAACTAAAAGCTGGTTCTTTGAGATGACTTGTTTTATATGTTGGAGTTATATACAAAATTATTTTTAAAAATAGTCTGTGGCTTTAAAATAAATAAGGTTTGAGAAAATAGCTAAACTAGATGACCTCTTGGCCTGACCTTCTGTGACAGGATGCCAGCTCTCAGGGAACCCAGGGTCCTGGACACAGACCTGGACACAACTTAGCCGGGTCAACCACATAGAGAGGAGCCATTGGGGGAGGAGGTGAGATCTGAAGGCTCAGCTCTGGAGCCGCCTGGCCTATGGCTAGACTTTGCTCCTCAGAGTGGCTGGGACTTGAAAGTCTCCTCTTAAGAGGGAAGAGACAGGAGGGGGTGTTGGCAAATATTAGATAGGCAGCAGGAGGAAGAGGAGAAGGAGGAAAGGGATAGAAGTAAGAGGAAATGAGAGGAAGGATGAAGTAGAGAAAAAAGGGAAAGACAGCACCCAAGGAGACAGGAGCACCAGGTAGGGAAGAGGGGGAGGGGAGGGAGTAGGGGGGGAAGGAGGGAGCATCGGGGGAGGGGAAGGAGGAGAGGGGGAGGAGAAGGAACAGGAGAGGACCCCTTCATCCCGTCCTCTGACCCATATTATCGTGAGATAGGGATGCCACCTCCCAGGACCAGGGCCAAAGGAATCCGACCCACTGTGTGGTCTCTGACAGGCCACAGGGACCTGGTGGGGGAAAAGGACGGGGCTGCATGAAGATCAGGACAGGACCCCTCCCCATGCCCCTTTAGTGACCCACCTTGGATCCGTCATCCACAGTACTTGCCCAAGCCCTTCTGAACCAACGGCATTTCCATCTGGCAGGCTCCAGGGCTGACCTGCCACACACTGAACACGTGCTGAGTGGCCAGGTGACACACTGGGCTTCCTCTCACTGTCCTCAAGTGCTTCCTTCAAGTGCTACAACATCCAGCTTATAGATTTTTGTCCTCAGAGACCCATCCCAGCCTTTCCTTTTTAGACTGCAGGGTCCTAAATCCTTGGTGCCCATCCCCGTGGAACAGCCCCTTGATCCAAGGAAGGACCCCAGAGACCAGAGCCCAGGGCTCCAGTCTTGGTTCAGCCACTGACCCCCGGCAAATCCCTTCATCTACTGGCACCTCAGTTTCCTCATCTATAAAATAGCGATAGTCAAGCGAACCTCACTGACGCACCGTGAGATACATGAGACCGTGCGTATGGCGCAGCAAAGCTCTGGACAAGTATAAACGTCCCTTAATCCCCAAGCATGATGCAGAGCAAAGCAGAGTTTGGATCCAGTAAACTCCCAGGACTGGGGCTGCAGGGTGAGACCCAGGTCAGCTGGTAGCCTGGGGCTATCCTAGCTCTACCCTGACAGCTCAGCAAGCAAAGCCAGGGAGAAGTCTGGGCCCCAGTGGACCCCTCCACCTGACTTCTAGAAAACACAGAACAGACAGTGAAGGGGTGAAGGCTGCAGTAATCTCCCCCAACAGCAAGCCCAAGACCTCTCCCCCAGCCCTGGGCACACAGAACAGTGTGGGTGTTTGCCAGTCAGCCAACCTTTTCTGAAAGTGGCAGATGGGGGAAGTGCATAGAGAAAGAGGTTCCACTACCTAACGCCCAAGCCTTAGGCTCAAATTCACCGCCTCCTTCACCATTAACTCCCCCCCACCATTCCCCACAGGGGGTTCCAAAGATGAATGAGTCACAGCCCTGCTCACACCCAGATGAGAGAAATAAACACCCACAAGGTCACCTCTGCCCCAGTTCAGCAAATGGGAGGGGGAAGAAGCTCTATCTTCCCCAAGCCCCCCACGGTGCAGCTGTCCTCTGAGGTCACACTGCTCCCAAGACCACCCTTGATGCCTATCTCACCCGATTACCTTGGTGGCAGGAAGGGAGGATGGCAGCAAAGACAAGGTTCATCCTTCTAGAAATTTCTCCCAGAGGGGCCCTTTGCTCAGGAAGTTAGAAGGAAATTATCGTCTTCCTCCTCTTCCTTGCCACCTCTGTCCACACTCCCGAAACTGGGTCTGGCATGTGCAGGTGCCAGGGACCAAGTCCAGTGTTGTCTCTATGGGAAAACCCCTGGCCGGAGCTGGCAGGCCCTCTCCTGTGTCCCCTGCTTCTGTTCCCAGCCCCATCCCCAAATCTGTGCCCTTGGCGACCTCCGACCTCCGTCCTGCACACGACCACCCCCAGTAACACACCTCGCCCTCCTCCACTCCCCACCATCCCCTAGTACAACCCCTCTTTTCTCACCTCTGATGACCATTGACTATCACTGACTATTGCAAAAATCTCCTGACAGATCCCCCAGTCACTCTTCCTCGACAACCAATCTCCACCTGCTGTCAGATTATCTTCCCAAATCACACTTCTCATCACGACATCCCTGCTCAAAAGCCTTCAGCGGCCTCTCCACACTCGCCAGTTCAACCTGAAAATTAGGTTTGACTTCCCACCCCTTCCTTCCCATATCAGAACCCTGCATTCTCCCAAACGCATGGCCTGTGCTCCTCTAGGTCGGGGGGAGGCAAACATTTTCTGCAAAGGGCCAGAGAGTAACAATTTTAGGCTCTGCTGGCCATGGCGTCTGTCCCAACTTAACTCTGCCTGCAGCACCTGGACAATGCATAACAATAGGGTGTGGCTGTGTTCCAACAAAACTCAATTTATTCAAACAGGCAGCAGGCCAGATTCAGCCAGCAGGACCCGCCCCCTCCTCAGCTGCTCTGGGCTGCCCTGATGCCCTGTCTCTGCTCCCTCCCCACCCACTCCTCCCAATTCCACATCTCTGCATCTCCGTGCCCTCAATTCTCCCTGTTCCTCCAGGCCCAGCAGCAGGGTTCACCTGGTCCATGAGTCCTGTGCTTCCACTGCCAACCCAAAGCCACCTCCCCCTCCGCATCCATAACGCCTTATCCAGCCCCCTGGCGCACCCATCACCTCCTGCCCCGTAATTCTCTGAGCGTGCACCCTTTCCCTCCTGCTGGTATGAGGACCAAGGTACCAGCCTCATATGCTGGTCAGCCTCAGTGCCTGGAACAGAGTGACATGCGGTAAGAATTTACATTGAACAAAGGAGTGAATGCACTGATGGATGAATAAATGAATGACTACAAGGGAGAGCCAGAGGGAGGGAAGAAAAGAAGGAATGCATCAGCCTCTCAAAGCTCTGAAACGAGCCGAATTTGTAAATCAGAAATGGATGCCTAATAGGCATATGGATACACTGACCAGCCTCTGGGTCCCATGCTCTGACAGCTACCTGCTTGCGTGCTGAGTAAGAGACCCATCCAGGGAACAGGCAGGAGGAGGAGGAGACGGAGGTGGCTGCTGGCTGCTGAGCCTGTGGCCGGCATGTGGTGAGGAGGGTTCACGGCAAGCCCTCCAAACTCATTTTTAATTCCCCCAGATGTGATGGGCACTAGCAGGGGTGAGAGCAGAAATTGGCTGGTGGAGACAAGGAAAGCAAAGGAGATTGCATTACTAGGGCCCCGCAGCCCTGCAGAAGGTGATATGACAGGGTCCCACGAACTGGCCCAGAGCCACCCACCGGGAACACCAAGGACACTGGAAACAAACCAAGTCCAGGGAAAGTGGGAACCCACTGCCAGTCTGCCCCGCCCACGCTGCACTGCCCTGGTCCAGGCCCCATCTTATGACAAAAGAGCCTTCTAGCCAATCCTCCTGCATCTTCACCTTCTTTACCTACTTCTTTACCTTCATACCTCACGGCACACAGAGGGCATCAATGAGAGGGAGGAAAGCTGAATCGAGCTGCCTGCGAGCAACAAAACAGGCCGTTTTCTAGAACAGAGAGCAGGAAGTTCCCATAAATCCAATGATCGGGAACTCTGGGCTCTTTCTCTTGACCCGTGTGGAGCACCCACTCGACGCCAGGCACTAAGCACTCGGTTATAAGGGCTACCAAGGGGGTGATGCGGCCCCTGCCCTCCAGGGCTGCTTGTCTGGTGCGGGGAGCAGAGCACGTCGTGATGGGGGCTGAAGGGAGGCAAAGTGGGGGCCCTAAGCAAGGAGACGGCAGTTCTGCCAGAGCGGAGCCAGGAGACCACCCGAGAGGTGACATCCAAGTAGGATTCAACGGCAGAGAGCTGGAAGAGAAGGGAAGGAGACGCCCTTCGCTCAGAGGAACTGACGAGGACAAGGGCCAGCATCTTGCTCAGCCTGGCCCTCGGGCCTACACCAGGGGTGCCTGATGGGCTTCAGAAACAAAGGACCTTGGATGAGGGTACAAGATTGATGGCCTCCTGTAGATTCCTCACTTTAGGGACCACTGGGAAGGAGGGAGGGAATTCACACAAGGGGTGTGTGTGTGTGTCTGTGTCTGTGTGTGTGTGTGTGTGTAGCAGGGACAGAGGGAGACACTGTTCTGTAGATTCTGCCACACTTTCTCCAAGTTCCAGAGAGCCCCAGGCTGGCAGGGCCACCCGGAGAGGGGACCACAGCCAGGAGCGGAAGCATATGAGAGCCAGACTCCAGAGAGCGTCAAGGACCACAGACACAGGGCCAACTCGGGGTCTGCCCAGCTCCCGGCTCCTCTCTGGTACCTAAGACACCCACATTTCTGCTCAGCAGCCCCTCGAAGGAGACAAGAGTCCCTCCAATTCCAGACCCCGCCCCACTGTGGGAAAGTCCTTTGGGGGAGCGGATGTGGAGGAAGAGGCAGCACAGTGCAGCCAGAAGAAAACTGTCCAGGAGCCGGGGGCCGGGGGTGCTGTGGACAAGTCACCGTCCTCACTGGCCTTCCATCCTCTGGGATTTGGGTTGGAGCTCTCAGAGAGCCCACCGATGCTAACATCCAATCGCTCACGTGGGGTCCCCACCTGGCTACCATCTCTGGGTCAGTGAAGGAGGTTCCTAAGGCTTCCCCCAGGGTCCACGTGTGGATAAGAAGGAGGACAGATGTAAGTGATCGTGCCTCTCTCTCCAGGGGTGTCTGGGGTGTGCAGCCTTCCTCTCCCTCCCTCCCTCCCTCGCTCAGCTCCCTGTCTCTGCCCTCACTCGGAGACTCCCTTCTGTGGCCGTGGGTTACCGTCATTCCCAAGGGCCCCGCAAGGGCCACCACAGAGCCCTTCCAAGCTAGCAGAGCTGAGGGCGGGGGCACGGGCTGGGGAGGGACAGACCACCCACACCAGCCTCCAGCCAAGCTGAGGGCAGGGACACGGGCTTATTCCCTCTGCACGCCCAGCACCTGGCACAGAGTAGTAGGTGCTCATTTAAAAGACCGCAATTAGGACTTCCCTGGTGGCACAGTGGTTAAGAATCCGCCTGCCAATGCAGGGGACACGGGTTCGAGCCCTGGTCCGGGAAGATCCCACATGCCGCAGAGCAACTAAGCCTGTGCGCCACGACTACTGAAGCCCACGCATGCTCCGCAACAAGAGAAGCCACGGCAATGAGAAGCCCGCACACCGCAAGGAAGAGTAGCCCCCGCTCACCGCAACTAGAGAAAACCTGCGCGCAGCAACAAAGACCCAACGCAGCCAAAAATAAAATTAAAATAAAGAAAGAAATTTTTAAAAATGAAAGAATAAAAAAATAAAAGACCGTAATTAAAACAGAATCAGAGGCCCTTCCCTTTCAGTTTCTGTGAGAAAGAACGGGCGTATGAGGGTCTGCTTCTCTTCCATTCCTCCTGGGAGGTCCACCCCTGCTGTCCCACCCAGAGTGACTTAGTCAACAGACCCGAGTGGACGGACCCTGAGGCCAGGCCTGGGGAAGCCCCCTGCCAGACAGCCCTCCAGGATTCAAAACACCTATCATGTATGTAAGGTTCCTCACATACGTCATCCCTCATACAGATCATGTGTTAACCCCACTGGAATCAAACCAAGTGTAAGACAAGCCCCCAGATGGTGAGTCTGCAGAAAACCAGGCTGGGGCTGAAAGAAACCAGGTGATGGTTTAGCAAACCACTGGAGGGAAACAGCGGGGGGGAAAAAGGGAGTCAGAGTCATCAGGCACTGAGGGGGCTGCGGTGGGCATGAGACCAGGGCTTTGAACTTCTCCATGCCCACAGTGACTCTGTGGGAGTCTTAGGAAGGGTCCACAGCCCCTGCTGAGTGGGCATCTCCCCGGTGGGCCAGCCCCAAGGGGCTGGGGAGGAAGGTTGGCAGCACCCAGAGGGACCACACCAGAGCCTGGTCACCTGACAGGTGGCACAGCCCTGACCGGCCGAGCTGCCCGCCACTCTAGCATGAAATTGAGCTGGCAACCATCTGTGGAGCGGACCCCGAGCCCCGCCAGCAGCCGCTGAAGCATGTTCAGTGTAATTAGGAGCCACCCAAGGGTGACATGGGCACCTCAGCCCAAATCAGGAGGGGCAGCCTAATGGAGGGGAGCGGGTCATGGAGGGGCCCACGCTGGGCCTGACCTGAAGGCACTTGGAGGTCAGCTGTTACAGCACAGGGTGCCCACCAGCAAGAGAAGTGGGAGTGGGCTTCCCAACCAGGATGGGCACCAGCAAGGGGTGCCCGGGGTGACCGGGACACCTCTGCCAGGCCCCATCCCTGCTCAGGTCTCACACCAGCATTCTGAAAGCCCACTGCTCTTCATCTCTGGCTGTACTGAGGTTATATTGACCATCAAAAATTGTATCTATTTGGGAATTCCCTGGCGGTCCAGTGGTTAGGACTCTGCGCTTCCACTGCAGTTGCCCGGTTCGATCCCTGGTTGGGGAATTAAGATCCCTCAAGCCGAGCGGCACAGCCAAAAAAAAAAAAAAATTGTATATATTTAAGGTGCACAATCCAATATACATAAATATTGTAAAATACTCACCACGAGTCAATCAACACATCCATCACTTCACACTTCTACCATCTTCTTTTTTTGCTTTTTTTTTTTTTTTGCACTGAGAACACTTAAGGTCTACACAGATTTCAAGTACACAGTACAACACTGTCAACTGCAGTCACATCACTGTAACCAGTTCTCCAGGACTTACTCATCTTGCAAGACTGAAACTTCATAGTGAGTGCCCACTGGTGATCCCACGAGCCCGCCCCACTCAGACTGGCATCTTCATTGCCACACGCAGCCGGGCCTGTTCCCCCGGCCCCCAAACCTATGCTCACGTTGTGCCCCCACTGGCTGGACTCCAGACCCCACCCCTCCTTGGCAATTCCAGCCCCAATTCCTGCCTGAAACATCCCCTTATCCCCACCACCACACCCTCACTGTTTCCCCCCTCCTCTGTTTTCCCTGATATTCTGCACAAGGTCTTCTTTTAAACTCTTTGTTCTAGAGTATGAGTGCGTATATGAGTATATATGGGTGTGTGTGAGAGAGAGCGTGAATGAGTGTGTGTGGGGGGGTGTGTTCTGATTAGAACCAACATCCTAAGCAAAGAATCTACTATAGCAAATGGTGTGACAGCATGAGGATAGCTCAGCAGAGAGAAAGGCTGAGTGGGGAGCCCTGTGTCTCCACAATGCCACCCACGTGGTCCCATCTTGTGGCACTGACCGCAGCCCACGTCTGGTGCTTGTTGAACTCTCTGACCCTCGACAAGACCACAAGGACCACAAAACACAGGACTGCATCAGCCTCATTCACCAGCGTCTCCCTAGTATCTCGCATAAGACGTCGAACACAATGCATGCATAGCACACGTTGGATGGATGGATGGATGCATGGATGGACGGATGGACAAACAAATGAAAATCACAGGTTTTGGAATCAGATGTAGGTTTGAAATCTTATTCCACCACTAACCAGCTGTGTGACCTTGGGTGTGTCGCCTAACACCCCATGGCTAGTTTCCTGCGTGTAAAACAAGAATCCCAACAGCTCATTGTATGAGAATCAATGAAATAGGTAGAGTCTACTAGCGCAGTACCCGGTAATTAGTAGATGGTTAGTAAATGGTAACCATTCCATTTCTCCGGCACCCCCGTAGTATCTAGTACAATCCTGTGACAGAACAGGTGTCTGATACTTGCAGGGTGATACTTAGTGAATTAACCATGGAAAACTAGCCCCCATCAGCTCTTCCTGCCTCTTGGGTCCTGATCCAAAGGGAGGAACTTGCGTGCCCCGTCCCTGGTCCCCAGGCTGTAATTTCCCACCTCGCCTCTGGCATCAGGTACTTCTCTAAGTCCTCAGACTGCCCCGGCTCCATTTCCCCAGCGGCAGAGCTGCATCCCCTCACCTGGACAGATGTGCAGGTAGTGATGACATTGGTCCCCAGGCTGGTGCTATCACTGAGGTCATCCGGCAAAGAAGGCGTTTTCTCTACCCGAGGGGCCTGCGTGGCCTGGAATGAGGGGTTTTTAGGGGACAGGTTCACATCTGTGCCATTGCCAAAGGCCTGGATGGCGTTCCCTGTGGGGAAAGAGAGCAGGGAGAGAAATCAGGGGCCCCTCCATCACTCTGCCTCTTGCCATCCCAAACTTGACCTTCCCTGTGATAGCCCAGAGCTGGGGGCGGAGTGGAACTCGTCCAAACTAACTTGGCTGAAGCTCCCTTTCAGAGAGCTACCAAGGTCTCATATCGAGAGAAGAAAAGAGCAGGAAGTAAGTTGAAAAAGAGAAACCGGAATAAAGGAAATGTACCGGATGTGGAATGAAGAGGAAAACAGGAGGAGAAGTGGGGTGTGGGGAGCCGGGAGGCGAGGAGCAGGCAGTGCCCAGGGTGCAAGCCCACCTTCTCTGCGGCATTCAGTATTGCAGACCACCACGTTCACGTGGCCCCCCGACGTAGTCCCCCTCCCCAGGTGGCCTCATCCACCCCCCACTCAGTCAGTTACACTAATTCACTCAGGACCAACTAACGGGACCTCTTGGACAAAATTGCGTCCCCAAGCCAAGAGCCTACATGAAGCTCCACCTCCAAGTCCCAGGTGCACTTCAAGTTCATCATGTCACCACCTGAACTAGGCACCACTCCCTCCACTGCAACATTGCCTCCCGCTGCGTTCCCAGTCCTGACGGTGACATCTTTCTCCACCCAAGTCTCCCAAGTCACAAACCTGGGTTACTCAGGACACTTCCCTAACCACCCGCTTGCCATCAACCAAGCCCACCCCCCCACTCCACCCCCCGCCACTGCTCTGGATCAGTGGGTACTGTCCTCTCCCGAGCAACCTACGACACCCCCTAGAGGTCTCTGTGTTGGGTCACCTGTGAGAACCACATCCCTACCCCCACCCCCTCCACACCAGAACCAGAGAGTGAGCCTTCCGAAATCAGATCTGACCATGGCACCACCTGCCGACACCCCTTCAGCGAGCTTCACACCACCTCCGCCACCTGCGGGACCCTAAGATCCAAACGCCTTCAGATCTGCAAGGGCGCTCACCAGGAGGACTCTCTCCACCTATCCAGGTGACCCGGGGTATCCTTATGCAGTGTGGCAAGGCTAAGTGGTCTGCAGTTCCTGAAACCCACCTCTGCCCAGAGCGGAATAGCAGGCCCTCCCTCCCCCTTCAGCTGACCGGTGGCCAGTGATCCCCAAGTGGGTCAGCTTCTGAGATGCCTTCAGGGCCCCCCTCCTCCAGGCTGACTCGGGCAGCCCCACCCTGGGCTTCTGCAGACCCCTCTGCAGACCTCCACCCTAGCACGGTTCCTCCCCCACCGTACTGTGATGGCTGTGACCCCCTGACGGTGCACCTGCTCAATGACAAGCACTGTGCTGTCAGAAAGGCAGGATGGACAGATGACGGAAGGAAGAAAGAGGGCAGGAAAGGGGGAGGAGATCTCCAGGTGGGTGTGGAGAGCGAGGGCGTCGGACTAGAAAGACCAGGCAGGCAGAGCTTGTGGCTGACCTTTCCTTCTCTCTAGCCTTCGGATTAGGAGTCTGATGAAACTCCAATTCCAAGGGGAAATCGATCCTTAAAGGGAAAAGTGACAGATGCTAAGACCTCACCACAGGGCTGTGCCTGAAGGAACCTGGCTGAGACTGTCAGGATAACAGACCAGAAACCTTCGGCCTTGACTTGACATAGGTGGAAGGCCTCCAGTGGCCTCCGGACAGCTCCGGGGTGAATCTCCAAGAGCACAAAACCCATGGTCTCCGCAGGCAACGCCCCTGCTGGAGAAGCCCCGCAGGCATCACTGGCCACCGCACGGGGAAGGAGGGAATGGCCAGGCAGAGCTCCAGGGCCCCCTGGGATAGGAGGGGTGGGGGGTGGCTGCCGGCTGGGGAGGACGTGGCAGGACTCACGGAGGCACGGGTTCTCGGTGAAGTCCCTCAGGAACTTCTCACACTCCTCCTCCATGTTTCCGCTCCCACGACAACTGCACCAGGGGGACACCACGATGCCAGTGGGGCTGGAGTCCACGTAGTTGGGTGTTATATCGAACCCTAGGCAGGGAGAAAGGGAGGCAAAGGAGAGAGGGACAGTAAGGCTTCCCCTCGGGCCCCCAGACCCCAGGCCCATCAGAGAAGAGCCTTCGGACACCCCCCTCCCTCCCATCCACCTGCCCCTCAACACACATACATCCCAGCTCACATTCCAAACCACGGGGGTCAGCAGGGGGCATAAAGGACAGACCAGGGCGGCAGAGGGGATACCCAGGAGCACCCCCCGCACCCGAGAGCACGGGCCCTCGCCTTCTCTTTCGCCAACAAGCAGAGCATGTGTCCTCCAGTCAGGGAGGCTAAGGCTCTCTCTTGGGTTTGGATCCCAGTGTCAGCGTTGACCAGCAGAGTGAACCTGCACAAGTTACTTAGCTTCCCCAAGCCTCAGTTTTCCCATCTGTAAAATGGAGCCCCACCCCCTGCCTAGTAAGGGCTGCTGTGAGATTTAAATAAGACAGTCCACGTAAACTGCTTAGCACCGCGTCTGAATGTGCACAATGAATGTTACCCTTTCTTCTTATTTTGGAAGCGCCTAAGGCCCCTGGGGCCTCCTCCCCCATGACAAAGCTCCGGCTCCCATCACAGCAGAGAAGGGCCAGCTCAGGCTGTCCACCCGCCGGCCCTGAGCTGGGCCTCGGTCCCTAACGGAGCCTGGGGCAGCCGGGAGCCACCAAGAGCCCGGGTGGGGGCGGCTTACCGATCATCCCGGCGTAGGAGCCCAGACACGCCTGGTAGTTGTCGGTGGGGCAGCCGGTGAGCGTCCGGTAGGAGGCACGACAGTTGGCGTGGAAGTCTGCCAGCCGGGACCTGGGGTCAAGAGAAGACCCATCGGACAGCAAGTTAGTCTGGCGGCCCTCCCGCTTCCCCGGCGGCAGAGCGGCTCCTCCACAGCCTCCCAGGGCGGGAAGAAGCCAGGAAGACAGAGAGGAGGAAGATGGAGGGGAAGAAGCTTGGAGGGCTTTAGGCTAGGAGCTCCTTGAGGACAGGACTTCCTGGAGACCCAGGCACCCAGTTTAGGCAAGGCCTGCTCTGAATGGGTCTCTCCGTCGGAGGAACACAGAGGGAACCCCGGGTGGGTTTGCTGAGAATGCCTGGGACCCAGGCAGGAAGGCCAGGCTCTGCTTCCTGCTCAACCCACTCCTGGTGACCTTTCCCAAGTCCTCCAGCACAGCACCATGGCCACTCACAGAATGAGTACAATAATCCCTGCCCAGCCGCTTCATAGAATCCGTCTGGGGGTCAAAGGGGACAGCCCCCAGGGAGGTTAAAGAAAGAGTCCCCCTAGGACGAGACATCCCCTGGGCCTTCCTGACCCACCTCTTTTGCATCAAATCAGAGCAAAGCCTCCCCTGCCGTCCCTCCACCAGCTTCCCCATCCTGCAAGGCAGAATCAGCCTTTTCTTCCCCTGGTGATGTAACCTGTCATCACCCACTCCTCTCTGTCAGTGCAGATAAAGCTGCTTTGTAACCACCTGCACACAGCTCTGTGCTCCCCAGTCGACCATGAGCTGCCTAAAGGCAGCTGCTGTCTGACCCGGTCTGTCTCCAGCCCCCAGCACCTGGATGCAGAGGTCACAGGGAGCCCAGGGCACCCAAGTCTAACCTGCACGGCAATTCCCGTTCCTTCTTCTTCCTGCCCTAGCACCCTGGGCCCAGGCTGTTACCATCAATCAGCCCAGGCCACCGCCCACCTCCCCACCCACCGGGGCTTCCTATAGGCGAGTGCCCTTTGCCACAAGGTCCTCGCCATCATATCCTGAGTGTCTCACAGCAGCTGCAGGCAGCAAGTACCAAGGTCTTGTTCACTGGTGTTTTCCCAATGATGGGCACATAGTAGGACCTCGACAATACGGGCTCGGTGAGAACATTACAGTAGCCACAGGAAGGACCAGAACCCAGGCCATCTGCCTCCCCGCCCAAGCTCTGTCCATACCGTGAGGTGCCTCACAAAGCCATCCCAAAGGTCACCCCGAATTCAGCTCCCCTGCTTCTCCACTGGAACTCTGTCCGTATCAGGAAGGAGCAGATAGAGAGAAAGACAAGAAGTTGAGAGAGACCAGGACAGCCTAAGAGGAATGCTCTCAACACAGAGACGGCTCCTTGGGTCCCATCTGGTTTGCCTGGAGGCCCAACAGTCCCAGGAGAGGGGGTTTAGGAGAAGGAGGAAGCTCTCCAGAGTGATTTGACCCCAAAGACACCTTGAGTGTCCCTGGATTCCTGCAGCCCGCAGAGGCAGCGAGGTGCTGGAGATGGAAGGTGAGCTCCCAGCTGAGAGCTGGGGGCGAGGTCTCACTTCAGCTCCGCCCCATCTTCCTGCGAGACCTCAGATGAGTCCTCGCTTCTTGGGGACTCATTTGCCTTATTTATCCAATGAATAAAAAGTATTTTCACAGTCAGGGAAGATGAAAAAGTTCTGGAGATGGATGGTGGTTAATGGCTGCACAACAATGGGAGTGCACTTAACGCCACTGAGCTGTACATTTAAATGTGGTGGAAATGGTCAATTTTATGTTGTGTGTAATTGACCACGATAAAAACGTGACTTAAGAAGAGGTCCTTTCACATCCACCTTTTATCACGTAATCCTCACAAAAACTTTGCCAAGATCTGCTGAGCAGTTGTTATCACCATCCTCCTTCACAGAGGAGGAAGTTGAGCCTAAGAGAAGCTGAGTAACTTGCCCAAGACCCCAGAGCTTCTGAGCAGCGGAGCCAAGACTCCAGCCCAGAAGCCCAATAATAAGGGCTACCCCTTCCGGCAGGTCCTCCACCCACATCCTGCTCCTCTGTAAAAGTATCTTGTCCTCCATAGGAAAAGACAAGGAAAGCTGCAACGTCTCCGCCCTCCCTCCCGCCTGTAAATCATACCCTCTATCTCCTCACCACCCAGCCCCCAAAACAGGGAAAAGCAGCATTTCCAACCAAGCCCCCAGCCCCTGCAGAACGAGACTTGGTCTTGAATGGCCAGACTGGAGTCTGTCCTGCTCCGTGAACTAGCAAATGAATGAAGGTCAATGAGAGATGGTCTCTGCCCACACCCCGGACCTCCAGAGACCTGTCAGGGGGCCAGGAGGGGACACAGACTTAATAGGTAAAGGAGATTTGGAGGTCAACGAACCAAAATCTCTAAGCAGCTATCGTGGGTTGAATTGTGTCACCCAAAGAGCTAGGCCCTCATCCTTGGTACCTGTGAACGTGACCCTACTCAGAAATAAGCTCTTTGCAGATGTAACCAAGATGAGGTCACAGTGGATTAGCGTGGGCCCCCAATCCAGTGTCTGGTGTCCTTATAAGAAGAAGAGAAGAGACACAGACACAGAGTGAGAATGCCATGTGAAGATCAAGGCAGCATTTGGAGTGAGGCGCCTACAAGTCCAGGAATGCCAAAGATTGCCGGCAACACCAGAAGCTAAGAGGAAGGCATGGAACAGATTCTCCCTTCAAGGCTTCACAGGGAGCACAGTCCTGCCAACACCTTGATTTCGGACTTCTGGCCTCCAGAATTGTGAAAAAATCAGTTTCTGCTTTAAGCCACCCAGTTGTGGCACTCTGTTACAGCAGCTAGGGAAACGAATACAGCGCCTTCAAAGATTTCACTGTTTGCTTTGGCCAAATGTCTCCCTCCAGAAGGAGCCAAGGGGCTGTGGTCAGGCCCTGCAGTGAGGAGGGCTGCAGGGGGGCAGCGTGAAGCCACATCCGAGCTCCTGCAGGGTGTGAGGCTGCGAGATTACAGGCAGAGCTGCTAGTTACCATCTCCTCCCCACCAAGGAGACGTTCGAATAGGATCTCTTAGCCAAAATACAGGAGTCCATTCTAATGTCATTCGATCACACAGAGAGCCCAAGCCCCTCCTACCACCTCCCCAATGCTGTCAGTCCTGCCCGTGAAGCCCTTTCTGCCCCTCCAGCCACATGGACTTCGTCTACCTCTGTATTCCAGCTACACATATAGTCTGGACCAGTCAATTTCATACTTAATTGCATACAGACTTATTGATATTGCCCTGTTTGCTCTCTCCAACTGGAACACACATTCCCAAAGTGGCAGACTCTACTGATTTCTTCATCCATATCCTCCAAACCCCTTTGGGCAAGTGGTAGATAACCATTCATCTTTTCTCCAAATACGTATTGAGGCCCTGCCATGTGACTGACAGACTAAGGATGGGAATGGCACGCATGTCAGTGCAATGTCAGGAAGGTAATTCCAGCTGATGGGGTCAGGGCTCCACAGAGGTCAATGCCGGCTCACCGTCCCGGAGGAGCGCGCCACCTGCTGCAGCAGACCTGAGGGCCCAGCTCCATCCTCCCGGAAGCTCCGCTCCCCACCCTGCACGCAGGGCCTCACCTCCCTTCTGCAAGGCCGGTTCTCCAATCACTGACATTAAGAACCTCAAGGATCTTGCTGTCCTCACCATCCATGAGGCTTCTTAAAATATCACTGGGTCCCAGGCTGGAGACGGAGTGAACGTGTGAAAATGGGAGTATGATGTCCGCAGAGAGAGACAAGGTCATCCAGAGAGAAGGGGTGGGTAAAGGAAGTAAGCCAGGACACGGAAAGTGAAAGAGTTCCAACACCAGGTGCAGTGGGCCAGTGAGACCCCTCAGTGAGGAGGGGAGGGCAGATCCAGCTGCTGGGAGAGAAGGGAGCAGCTGTCACACAACCACATTCAGTCTACCGCTCGCCTGCTGTGTGACCTTGGGCAGGCCTGGTGTGTCTCTGTGCTCAGTGTCCCCAGTTATCAAATGGGGTGGGCTGTGCCTGCCTGCCTATTTCTCTCACGGGATACGTGGGAGAGCTGGGGCACAGAGAGGAGACACCGTCCTTATCTCTCTTCTCTACCCAGATGTCTCATCCCCAGCACCGTGCCTGCCACAGACAAACAGGGAGCAGCTTTTCCTGTGTCTGATGTAGAAGAAAAATACCTGTTCACCCCTCCGAGGCGGGTCTGGACCCCACGCAAGGCAATGTGAGCCTATCGGGGAGAGACAGCTGCCTCCCTCTCCCCACCAGGCTCCAGAGTCAGCCTGCTGGACCGAGGTGAACAATGGTCTCCCTGCCCCACGTCACTCTCCATGCCACGCTGAGGACACAGGAGGAGCGGCACAGGCCCCTTTGCCAGACCTTGGGTGACCAATGGGGAAAGGCCACCTCGCGCCTCTGAGGCTACGGCCTACTTCCTTTACAGCAGCCCTGTGGCTCTCTTCAGAGCACAGGGAGGGGAGGGAGAGGAGCTAAGGGGAAGGGTGGAGGGAAGGGAAGCGGCCAGGCTTTCTGTTGCTCCATTTCTCTGTCCTCAGCATCCAGGCAGCCTTGGCAAGCCAGAGTGACAAATGGGGCTGTTTAGGAGGACGCCGTGTCCAAGTCTCCAGGAGGCCTTTGATTGCTCAAGTTCCCTCTGTCCCTTAAGTCACACCGAAGTCCATAGCAGCCGGCTCCCTCCACCGGCATGCGAGACCAGCGGGGCCAATTTCCTTCAAGCCCACGACACTCTCAACTCCAGCCATGAGTGAATCAGTCCAGTCCTGGTAGGTACAGTCTCCAAGGCAAATGTTATCCTTTTCATAATGCGCGGTGAGCCAGCTGGGGATCTCGGGCCAGATGCCACTCGTCCCTGCTGGCGCCATGAGGTCCCCAGTCTCTTGGACTCTGTTCTCACTTCCAGGAACAGCCTTTTCCTAGACCAGCCGCATCGCTTCTCAGATTTCTGCCTCGAAGAGCTCCCATAGGAGTGATGGCATAAAAGAAAGCATGAGAGAGAGAGAGACGGACAGACAAAAGAGAAAAACAGAGAGCCAGCAAGAGAAGCAACAACTAACACGAGCCAAGGCCATCTCAGCAAGATGGAGCAAAGACTGCCAAATGAGCTCAGGACAGCAGGTGGATCTGTCCAAAACACACAAACCCTCTTTGGGCTTGTTTCATCAGCAGCTGTAGCCTATTCAATCACAGGAAAGCGGCAAGAGAGGCAGAGAGAGACATCCGACCCCCAGTTTTATTAAACAGTCACTAGATTAAATGCAGGATGTCCATTTAATTTGAATTTCAGATAAACAATGAATATTTTTTTTTAGTATAAATACATCCCATGCAATATCTGGGATATACTTATACCAAACAGTTTTTCAATGTTTATCTGGAATTCAAGTTTAACTGGGTAGCCTGTATTTTTATTAGATCTGGCAACCCTATTTGATGGGCAGGTGTGTTCCTGAAAGGAAAAAAGAGGCAAAGCTGGAAATGCCAAGGTCAACTCACATAAGCAGAATCATCCAAAACTGGGGGGGTGGGGATGGGAGAGGGTGGACTTCCTATAGCTCAGTGGTTCTTAAAATGTGGTCCGCAGACCCACAGCATCAGTGTAAAACTGGGAACTTCTTAGAAATGCATATTTTCCAGATCCCACCCCAGATATAACAGATCTTAAATCTCGGGGCAGGGCCCAGCAATCCTCATTTTAACCAGCCCTCCAGGTGATTCCGATGCAGGCAAAAGTTGGGGGATGAGGCAAATCTGCACAGGCTTCAGAGCTGGGATTGTGGGAACCCTCCAGACCCCACTCCCTGGTCTCAGCTTTAAATATACCTACAATATAGCCCAGCCCATGGAAGAAAGTAATGCTTCAGGCTGTAGCCCAAGAAGGTTCACAGTTACAAGACTGTGCATGTTTGTACACACACGCACGCACACACACACACACACACATTCCTATCCCCATACAAACACAGTTACACTTGGGTACACACCTCTGGCTTCTTTTCTTTGGCCTTAGCCAAGAAAGTACAGGTACCTGTTATCAATAAATCCCTCCCTTGGTGCAGATTGTAAACACCTTCCCAAGCACAAAGACTCTTCTCAAATCTGTCTGGCCTAGAATAATACTACGGTAAATTGCTCCCGAGAACCCCCAAAGCGTTCCAAATGCTGGCCAATACGTGGCTTTAGGGTCTGAAGCTCTTGGCCAAGTTCCCATTTATCAGGTTATACCTGTTATGCTGCTGCCACAGAAACCCATGGGTTTCTACTGATTTAGAATCAGAGGAAGAGTAAAGGAAGCTAATATTTACTGAGGATACACCATGTGTCAGTCATGGTTATCGCATTTAACTTTCTGAACAATCCCACAAAGTAGACATATTTCACAGCGAGGACACGGCAGCTCCAAGAGGTAGGTCGCACGGTCACACACCCTACAGCCAGCGAAGGAGGACCAGGCACCTGCCAGTGAGGACAGGGTCTTTCTCTGGCTCTGCTGCCATGACCCGCCACCGCTAACAATACTTCCAGACGGCTGCCACCAGCACTGCTGCATGCTGATGAACAGGGCACTTGAATATCTTATGGAGGAGAAAAAGGGTTCGCAAGAAATGCAAAGTACTCATGATGGTCTTCAGAGACAATTTAGGGGAACACAGAGGAAATGGCTGTCATAGACCCAAGAGCCTCTGGAATGGCTTTCCGAGGTCCCCTCCAGTGGTGCAGGGCACGGTTAAGTAGGCTCAATGTTACGTGACACTGAGAAAGGGGAAAATGGATTTCCCCCACGTGCCTGTTTTCTGACGCCTCCAGGGCTCACTGTGGACAGCCTGAGCCCCCGTCCTTTCCTGCCTGTTCCCGAGGACTACCGCCACTTGTCTCATGAAATCAAGAATCCACTTGGCTTCCTTCCCTCCTGTTTATTCTTTACGTGTACATGGATACTCATTCTTTCTGCCTAGAACAGCAGCTCCCCTTAGGGGGTGGGTTGCGGACTTCCTCCTCCGGCCAGGTAGTTCTTACAGGCTGTCAACCGTGGCACTCCACCATCCGGGGCCACAGGCGGACACGTGACCCAGGCTTGGCCCACCACACGCTCTCTTCCTGGCCACACTGACTAGTCCAGGGATAAGGAAATAACACAAGCCAGGCCAAGCAGAGCCCTGCCCAGAGACTTTCCTAATGGAGCAAAGAAGAACATTCTTTTCTTTCTGGTTATAAGACACTATGGATGTGAGCCCAGATAAACTGGGACCATAGATCTAGCCTCGTGGTCACAGTAAGGATAAGCATGCAGCTGACCTGCAGAGAGAAACAGAAACTAGAGACAAGGCGAGACAGAGGGAGACCTATTTGTATTTGAGTCCTGGAATACACTCCTGCCCTTTCTATATTTTATTGGAAGCCAACAGATTCCTTTTTAATTTTTCTTAAGGTAGTTGGGTCTGTGTCACTGAAAACAGAAAAATTCTTGGGAATTCCCTGGCAGTCCAGTGGTTAGGACTCCGTGCTTCCAATGCAGGGGGCCCAGGTTCTATCCCTGATCAGGGAACTAAGATCCTGCAAGCCACGTGGCACGGCCAAAAAAGAAAAAGAAAAATTCTTCACTACTGCTTAGCTTTGCTCTCTGATTTTATCTGATCTTCTTTGTCCAAGTTCAAAGCAAATAAAAAAGGCACACACTGAAACGGACACACACCAAAAACCAAACCCACAAAGGGTCTATCTAATCCACGTGAAAGAGGCAGGATCACAGGAACGCTTCAGTGGGAGTAACCTGGAAAACAGATGACGGTACAATTCATGAAGGAAGACAGATCTGGCCTTGGATTCTTTCCTAGAGAGGAATGGTTCAGATGGGTAAGCCACAGAAAGCCACCTCGCTATTGAAAATGACAAGGACGTAGATGATACCAACATGTGAAAATTTAAACATGAAATCATGTTAAGGGATAAAATGCAGGAGACAATATACTTTATGCACCCTGGTTACGAACAGGGGAACATGGTGAGTGTGTGAACTGACACGATCCAGAATTAAATTTCAAAAGATGTTAATAGAATACACTGTTTATTATGTGCTCTTTTAATAAAGCTGCTTTAAGATGGTAATTATTTCTTTACATTTAATGGAATGAGGCCCCAGGAATCCTGCGTTTTCATAAACAATGATTTCTCGAAGCCTTTGGTTAGAGAAAATGTTATTGGTTCCAGAAGCATCAGCAAATGCGACTGACCCTAGATCCCAAAAGAAAGAGGCTGAGAGAGCAAAGCTACCCATCTCAGAGCACTGGCCCCTCACTCCAGGGCAGCTCCGAGTCCTAGGAGCTTGCAGGTGAGAGAGCTTGATGCCACACTGGCAAATGCAGAATGAACCCTTCTGGACCTGACCAAGAGCTCAGGGCAGGCTACTGCAAGGAGAAATGTTTGCTCCCTTTCCCCAGGAGGTCCTGAACTCTGAGAGAACCCCACCCCTCCACAGAAGGAGGCCCACCCGTGAGGTCCAATTTCTGACATCTTGTCATCCTGGTTGGGTCTGAAAGTTGGCTCAGCTCTGTGGCCTGGACAAAGTCATTAAACCTCTCCAGGTTTCCTCATCTGCAAAACGGAGGTTATAATAGTACTTACCTCCTCGTACAGTGGGGACGAGGATTGAACGAGCAAACGGATCGTGCTGCCCCATCAACACCTGCTACACTGTTATCGAGATTAGGGGACTCCGCTCACCACTGCTGAGCATGGGACACTGTGTAGAAGGCATGGGCTCTCCCTTCAGGCCGAAGGAATATAACATCTGTGATCTGTTAACAAGCATCTCCTGCACTTACCCGGAGTCACACAAAGTACTTCCGCTAACACCACCACACTTTACCCTGACAACAATTCTCTGAAGTTAGCATGATTACCCCTGTTTTACAGGTAAGGAAATAGAGGCATAGAGAGGTTAATTAACTCACTTAATATCACAGCAGCAAGGCACAAGACTTAGCTTCAAATCTTAGCTCCAAAGCCAGTGGGTCTTCCCCGCCACCCCACTGCCCCCACCCTTACCCAGCCCTCTCTTTTCTCAACCCACGGCTCCCTCCCCTTCTCCCAGCATGTGGCAGCCGCAAAAGGAGAAAGGCTTATTTCCCTTCTGGTGTCATCCGAGGGAATCAGTGAGGTGCTACTTTCCTCCTTGGCCCCCCCTTTTCCATCCAGTCTGGAGCTCCCCCAGCATCCCCTCTCTCCTCCAGGTGAGCCATGAGGGCATCCAGAGGAAATGACCTGGAGATGGCTGTGGTTGGAGCCACTGGACCCCAGGTGACCAGAAGCAATCAATTAGACCCAGGCAACCATCAAAAGACTGGCATGCCAACCAGAGTGGCCAACAGAAGCCTGCTTTAGGGGAGGATTGGGAGGGTCTGGATGGGAAAGAAGCCAACCCGAGCCCACATGGATCTTCCACCCAGGTCCCAGAGATGGGAGCCAAGTCCACATCCTTCTTCTAGACACCACCATTGGATATAGCCCTTCGTGTTCTCTGAAACACAGGCAGATGGGCAGATGCCCTTTTCCCCAATTTCCCCCCAATCCCTTCACCTATGTTCCAAACCTATTATTACCTGGTAAGAGGAGAAAAGAATTAAACGTATGCATCATTTGATTTTAATTGAAGGACTGTTCTATTTCATTGAACTGCTAAGTAAGCTGAACAAGAGATTGTGTTTACATAAGCAAACCCAGAGTCACTACAGACTTGCTGTCACGTTAAGTCAATACTTATGAAGGCTCTCTGTTTAATTATTCAGTGAGGATTGACTTATTATTGTGTTAAGAGTGTGGTTAGCCTTGAGCTAGGTAGCCAGCCAGCTGAAAGATTTCTTTCAACTTTCTCCAAATGCTGATATGGTTCCTGCTGGTGGTATGAGGTTAGTTTCTTCTCTCTCTCCCTCCCCACTGCCACCCTCCCTCCTGCTCCAGAGCAAAAAGCTCCAGGTCTACCTCCTTTAAGTTCTTTAAGTCAGGGGTAGCAGGTGATCCTGTGGTGGCCAGGGAACAGGCAAGATCCCCATGGCCAGTGGTCGGCCTCTCATGTGATCTTCCTAACCCCAGGGATTAGTCCTGAGACTCTGACACTTGAAGTCTCATGAGCTAAGTTCAAGCACTTTCAACCTTTATTCTTCCCATTCCAGAAGCTGAAGACCTCCCACTCAGAGACCCAGATGCCTCCCCTCCTTTGCAATTCCCCTCCCTCCCACCTCCGCAGAGCGTTTCTCAACCTTCACAATCCATCCAAACCCTATGATTCCGCGGCATGTTGTTACAGAGATTCAGATAGGCTCTGACATCAAATCATATTTCGTAAAACATAACGTACAGAGGAAAATCCAGCCTAAACTACAGACCAGTACGAGGGGCAGAGTGACTAAAAGCAAAATCCCAGGCCTCAAACAACCTGGGTTCAAGCCCCAGTTCTGCAAATCACAAAGGGGACAAGCTTGGGCAAGTTACCCCACTGTGAGAATCCTCATCCAGAAAAAAGGTCCAGTCATTTCTGGGAAGTGTCACCGAGATTCCCGTACAGCACCTAGAACTGTGCCCAGCACGCTGGCCTCAGCTTTTTGAGGGACTTATTCTGACTCTGGTGACTATGGCCCCACTAATGCCCCCAAAGGGGGACTTCCTGGGTTTCAAGAGCCCATCATTTGCCACCCTGACCCCCACCCATAATCGGGGCCGTGATGACCTCCCCATCTCATTTCTCCTCCTCCTCCTCCTCTCTCTCGCCCAAATCCTCGCAGCAATAGCAAATGGCACGAGTTCCCCAACCGCGATGCTCCACAGAGCCTTACCCCACAGACCCCTCCTGCCAGGACTGCCTTCCCCCAACCACACGCTCCTTACCTCCTCTTCCAGTTCACCCTTCCAAACCCAGTTCAGGAGGTGTCGGCTCTTCCAGAAAACTTTCTGTGAATGATGCCTTGCCCCAACTCTCAACGTGTTTCACAAACGCCAGTTATTATGTTTTCCCCACCAATCATATCATAATTTATATTTTTTGTATCTGTTTCTCCCATTAAAGTATGAATTCTTTCAGAACAGAAATGACTTTATTCATGTTTGAATCCTCAGTGCCCAGAGTAGTGCCTGACACTGAATAGAGAGCCTTTTGGATGGAAGGGGGAAGGGAGGGAGGGAAGAAAGAATGGATGGATGGATGGATGGATGGATGGACGGATGGATGGATGGATGGATGGATGGATGGATGAGTGGATGGATGGATGAGTGGATGGATGAGTGGATGGATGGATGGATGGATGGATGGATGGATGGATGGATGGATGGATGAGTGGATGGATGGATGGATGAGTGGATGGATGGATGGATGGATGGATGGATGAATGGATGAGTGGATGGATGGATGGATGGGGACTATATCTGGAGGCACAGAAGATTTTCCGCTAAGCAGGAAAAGAATCAAGAACTCTCCAAACACTTCCCCTTGAAAAATAAAATTACAAGCAGATTTCCAGGTGGCAGCAGGGCAAAATGCATCAGGGTCACATTAACTTTGGCACTAAGATAGGTCAGCCCCCCAAAATGCCCTTTGGTGGGTCTGTCTCCCTCCCCTCCTCAGACACTGCCTGGTGGTTGTTAGGAACTTGGAAAAGTACCTTTGCTATCTCTGATACCAGCCATTTGCTAAAGGAGGCCCCAGTGGCCTGCAAGAATTAACACACATCCTTAAGCACCACTCTTAACATGAACAAGTGCCTTGGGGACCCACAGAGGAAAATCCAATGGGTCCCTGTGGAGAAAGGCTGGGTAAACCGTCCATTCTCAAACAAGCAGAAGGGCAAAAGGAATCCGTGTCAGGGTGGAGTATTTGGATCAAAACACTTGCTGCTTATAAGCCGTACACGCTGGAAACATCACGGTAACTCTTAGTGCCTAAATGGCTCTGACACCTACACAGAAGAGTGTGGAAATGAAACCACATATGCAAAAGTGAACAGTGAAATCACATATGCAAAAGTACTTCCGAAAGATAGAATTCACTCTGTACGTGTTTATTCTTTTTCTCCCTAGGAATGATGAATAGAGAATAAGCGCAGTGGGCCAGAGCAGGGACAGGAGGCTGGCGTGGCAGAGAGGGAGAGAAGCCTGCATACTGCAGCCTGGCCCCAGCAGGACGCAGGAAGGACCGGGAGTCCGGCTCTGCTCTCACAGAGGACTGGGAGAACACACACTCCCTCGGGACCACAGAGGCTGCAGGGGACCTTGGGCCCTCAGCCTGGCCCCCCGGCGTCCTTCCTCCAGGCCTTCTAGAGCCCACTGCAGAGACAAATATTTTTCCATTCAGGCAAATATCTGGGCAGCGATGCCACCACTAGGAGCCTTTCCCATTATATAGACTAATGAGAACGCTGTGCTTCCTGGGAGCTATTTATCAAGGCAATATCCATTATAAATGACATTTTTCCTCAACTAACAAAGGATATGAGGCTGGGGAAGCTGGTTAAAAGGAAATGTTTAGCTGATTCCAGAAACCATTCAGAAATTAATGACCCACCCCCTGGCTGGCCGGTGCTCCCCTCTGTGCTCTGCCTTCCACTTGGACCCCTGCCCACCTCCCACCACCCACCGGAGCCGGCAGGTTGGGGAAGGGGAGGGATGCTGGCTCCGAGGAATATTCCTGCCTCAGGAGGAGAGCCGAGCCTTAAGCAGCAACATCACGGAAGCGTATAAGACCAGATTATTTGTGGTCCCAACTTGCTGATGCAAGATGAAAAATACAGCAAACTACAGCTGCTGAACTCAGCTTTTTTTTCTTTTTCTTCTTTCTCCTTCGCCGAGGTTAGTGTTTTACGAAAAAGCCTTTAAAAATAAAATCTATAAACTGAGGGACTCCAACCTGTCAGCTTAAGGTCAAGCACACAGAACGCAGCATCCAGAGAGGAAAGAACTGAATCTGGGCCCCCTGTCTCACCTGCAAGCAGGATGTTCACTCACACGTGTCCCCACAGCCACGCCCACGTGAAGGCCCTGCCACCCTGACGGACGCAGCACGCGCCTCCAGGCAGAAAGTCCTCATTCCTCCCAATCACGGGCCCTTCCCCTAAGCCCTGATTCTTGGGCAGGTCCTTCCTGCTTCTACCCTCCAATTCCACAACAGGTGGCAACTCCAGGTTGACATCAGAGGGCTGGGAGCCATGCCCCTCCCGTGTGGGTGGTACTTGCACCAACGCTGATTACAGGGAGCTGCAGTCCTGCAATGGGTCCAGTGCCTCCCATGAGGAGTGGGCTGGATGGAAATCAGAGGGGACACGGCAAACCACTCAGGGAGAGCAAGTGGTCACAAGGTCCCAATGGATTTGTCACCAGCTCTCTGAAAACTTTTATTATAAATCAATGAAACATCAGAAACTTGGAGCTTCTGAGGTTTGAACTGGAGTTTGGCTTCATCCAAGAAGACAAAGTGTGAAGGTAGACTGTTCCATGCGGCAGAGAAAAGATGGTGACTTCTACGTGAAGACATAACACCAGGCAAGGAGTGAGAAGAATCTTAAGTACTCATCAAGTGTTTGAATGCATTTATCTCAGAATAAGCAGTTCCTCACTGCTTCTACTGAATCTCTCACACATACCCTAAAGGGCTCTGCTAAGGCCGAGGTTCAAGAGATAGGAGACAGGACACAGGAGTACAAGGTACAAAGGGAAGAAAAGGCTGTAAGTGGAAATCGAGACACAGGGAGGAGCAGACCCAGGAAGAGAGGAAAGGCCATCATGGCAACAGTGCAACAGAGACGGAAGTGGACCCAGCAATGGGAAAGGATGAATGAGTAGGTTCTTGAGGCAGAAACGAGAGTAACATTTGTTCTGGACGCAAAGAACAGAAGCCTTTCCAGGACACCTGGGCAGCCCTGGGCAAAAGGATTCCCCTGAAGGGCCTGCTGTAGACTGAATGTTTGGTCCCCACAAAATTTATATATTGAAACGTAATCCCCAATACAATGGTTTTAGGATGTGGGGCCTTTGGGAGGTGATTAGGTCATGACGAAGAGCCCTCGTGAATAGGATTAGTGCCCTTACAAAAGAGATCCAGAGAGCTTGCCCCTTCCACTTCTGTTGTTATACCCCCTAGTATATGGTACTTCTGTTATAGCAGCTCAAATGGGCTAAGACAGGGTTCACCACCAAGCCCTCATTCTCTCCAATGAGTATAAGGGGCAGGGCTCCCCAGGCCCACTTGGAAAGCTTTAAGCCCCCAGGAGAATTCTGAAGTGAAGGTAGGTTCCCCCCAACTGCTCACTCTGTCCTCTTCCCAGTCGGCTGGCAAGTGGGTTGGCCATAACATCATTGGACATCCAGCACTTCCTGTAAAACACACTCCAGTTCCTGCATCCTGCTCCTGTGGTAGGCATCTGGGGTCAAGGTAGGAGGCAACATCTCAGTGTGTCAGCCAAGGTGGATCCCCATGGCAGCTGGCAGACGGCAGGGGTGACTCGACAGGTATGGCCCCAGTGCAGGGAGTCAAACAGGGCAGGAGAAATGGATGCTGATGGGCACCGTGGGTAGAAAGCTGCAAACCACAGCCCAGACCCACCAGGACACAACAGGGGCCATGTGCCATCAGGGTCTGCTCAAAGAAAGCCACCAGAGGACACCCCAAGAGGCACAGAGCCTGAAGACATCAGTCAATCAGGCTGATGATGTCTGAGCCCAGGCCCCAGGGAGCAGTCCTCCAGCTTCTGGCTCAGGAAGGTAACGTGTCCCAGCAAGGGAGCCTGACAGTGTCCCCCCCGTAGATGGTCTTCCATGGGGGCCTGGCATTTCGTGGTGGTCTTTCTTATTGCCCCTTGGCCCACTAGACGTGTACTGGATGGCCTTACGGGCAACGTGAATTTCATCTGGGTATTGCTGGTGGTGATGCTGGTGTTCAAAGGAAAGAGTAGAACCTACCATTGCACTGGAATGGGGTACAGTGGGTTTTAATATATGGAAATGAACGTGGCAAGAGGAAAGTAGACCAGTTGTATAGCTGATAGGAAGGCCACCCCTTGAATACCCAGCTGCACTCCTCTGCAGTAGTAGGTCTGCAAATAGTAGGTAGATAGACAGGCTGTTGGAAGGCCTTAAGCAGAACCCTTCCAAACCAGGAGGCAAACTGGGAATGGCAATTAGAGATCAGGTGGCTGGTGATCTGCAGGGAAAGGATCTGTAACGGGTGATGACTGACGTTTTAATTAAGGTATCCAGGACCCCAAGACAATGGTAAGTCCATGTGCATAGAACTGAACAGAAATGAAATAAAAAATAACTATGTTCCGGTGGACATTCAGAAGTTGGCAGAGGATGCCCCTGACCCGCCCTCTAGGCTCAAATCCAAGTAGCACACATAATGGCATCACACGGAGTGTCAGTCCTGGTGGAAGTCTCTGTGGGACACACTCAATGCGTTGACCAGGCTACAATGGCCCCCTGCAAAGGAGCCACAGCCCAGGCACAATCTCTGGACACCAGCCTTCCAGTCTAGGACTTTCTCCCACTCACCCTCATACAGCTGACCTTCTCAAAACCCATCACTTTTGACCCCTCCTGCTCTGAAAGGAAGCAGAGGGAAGCAGCAACAGCCATGAGAGAACACAGGACGCCACCCAAGCTTCCACATTCAGAGCAGAGCCAGCCAGCTTGGAGAAGTTGGGGAGTCAACGATTAATATCAGTTAGTTCATCCCAAAGGAGGTTTCTGAGTTTCTCCCAAAACTGAGACCTCAGAGCTGGGTCGCTCCAATCCAGCTCCTGACAAAGACCAAGACCTGCAGCCTCGCTCCCACCACCGGGAAACAGGCTGCTGCCACCGGCAACGACACACTCAAGAGGCCGAGAGGCTCCAAGGCAGGCGTCCAGGTGGAAACCTTCACGGAATCCCGACGCCCAGCCCGGGGAGAGCCACGAGGATGCTGAGCCAGCCCAGACACTCGGGATCTGAAATCTGCACCATGGAAACCTGGGTTTTTTTTATGCAGTTTATGTTTCCTGTATTTTTATGCAGTTTATGTTTGCTATAATTATTTCCATTTCAGTCCTGTCTTTGCAATTACTGAGACCTACCAAACTAATAATAAGTCATAACAGCTAAAAATTTTGAGCAGTTGCTGTGTGTCCGCTAAGCACCTCTAAAAGCATTAACGTGTTTAATCCTCACAAAATCCCCCACCAGACAGAGAAGGAAACCGAGGCTTGGAGAAATGACTGTGGCATGCCTGGGAAGTGCTGCGGCTGGGACTTGAACCCTGGCCTGTCTGGGGTGCAAACCCAAGGCTGTCGGTCCTCTCAGAGCGGCAGAGGGGCCTGGGCCACTGCTCCCATGTGGGAGGGACATCACCCTCTGGGGTTGGGTACGATGGTGGCAGCAGAATCCAAGACAGAGGCCCCAAGGTGCGGCCACAGCCACCAGGGCAGAGCCAGTGCCACCTGACCTTAAACACGCTCTGCCTTTTTTCCTTCCCCCTCAAGAGTCACTGGGCTTTGTTGCCACGAGGAAGGCTCGCCCCTTACAGGCCTACAGCACACCTGCTTTTCTTTTTTTTTTTTTTTTTCATTTTTATTTCTGGCTGCATTGGGTCCTCATTGTTGCGTGTGGGCTTTCCCTAGTTGTGGCGAGCGGAGGCTACTCTTCGTTGCGGTGCGCGGGCTTCTCACTGTGGTGGCTTCTCTTGTTGTGGAGCACGGGCTCTAGGCACACGGGCTTCTGTAGTTGTGGCAAGCGGGCTCAGTAGTTGTGGTTCGCAGGCTCTAGAGTGCAGGCTTCAGTAGTTGTGGCGCATGGGCTTAGTTGCTCCGCGGCATGTGGGATCTTCCGGGACCAGGGCTCGAACCCATGTCCCCTGCATTGGCAGGCGGATTCTTAACCACTGCACCACCAGGGAAGTCCCACACCTGCTTTGCTTGATGTCTGCCCTCAAAATCGTGTCTTTCCCCAGCTCCTCTCTCTGCCTAGGAAACCACAGAACCCCTCACTCACCCCAGAACTGACCCCAGCCCATCCTCTCCCAACCAAGTGCCCTGGAACCCACCATCTCACGCCCTCTCCCCTTCCTCAGAAAGCCCCCTCCCCTTAGCATTTTCCCACCTTTCCAAGCAGCACCTGCCCATTTGAGGTCCCTCCTGCCCGCCTCTCATGGGAAATCAACTGTCATGAACTTCGCCAGGGCCCACCAGCCTTGGGGGTCACAGTCTTTCTCTAGCTAGGGACGCCCCTGGAGAAGTGTGGGAGACCCTGCTTCGGTGTGTTCGTGTCCCATGGCTCCCACGACAAGTCACCACAAATCGAGGGGCTTAAAATAAGAGAAATTAATTCTCTCTCAGTTCTGGAAGCTGGAAGCCTGAGATCACGGTGTCGGCAGGGGCGTGCTCGCTCTGAAGGCAGCAGGAAAGGAGCCTTCCTCGCCTCTTCCCGCTGCTGGTGGCTCCAGGCAATCCTCAGCGTTTTTTGGCCCGAAGCTGCGTCGCTCCAGTCTCTCTGCCTCTGTCTTCCTCCCTGTATGTCTATGTCTGCTCTCTCCTTCTTATGAGGACACCAGTCATCGCATTTAGGGCCCACTCTAATCCAGCATGGCCTCATCTTAACTAATTACATCTGCCAAGACCCTATTCAAATAAGGCCACATTCTGGGGTTCCAGGTGGACCTTCTGGAATTTGGGGAGGGAGGCTATTTAACCCACTGGCACTCATCAATCCCCTTCCCCTTATAGCCGGCACTTGACCTTGCCGCCCCCGACCCCAGCTTGGTACAGATGCAGGCGGAGACCCTCTGTGTCTGGCCTGAGCAGCCACTCCTCCAGGACCAGGCTTTTGCTCTCCAGGGTCTCAATCTCTGCACGGGAGAGAGGCAGGGCCTCCCCTGCCCATGCTGGGGGCCTTCTCTGGGTAGGTCCTGGGAGAGAGGATTGGGGCCACTCCAGCACAGACCCCAGGACCTGCACCTGCAGCCATGACGCCCTGGGGGAGCGATTCCCACTGTGCTCTCCCCCTGGCAAGGACAGCCGTGGGGCCTGGGCCTCACTTCCTCTGGTTCCCAGACTCCAAGCCTGCGTCCCCCAGGGCCAGGCATGCCCCACCGTGGGAGAGGGAGAGGCTGTCCGGGGTGCTGCATTTGGCAGCAGACTCGCTGTGATGGGAGTCAGCCAGACCCGCGCAGGGGCGCTGCCCATCCTTGTCTGGCCACAAGCACCAGCCTCCACGCTGGGCCGAACCCCGTCTTCAAGGCTCAGGCCCACCCGTGCATTCCATTCCCACCACAGTGGTCTCTCTGCACTGGCATCCCACTTCCAACGGCTGTGTGGATTCACGGCAAATACTTTGATTGTTTTCCGAAGGATAAACAGACAGGGGTCATTTTAATAGTAAAAAAATGCCAGCTGGATATTAAAGCAAAAGCTTTTGGATGCTCCACACGAGCAAATGGCAGATGAATCTGGGCCACTCTCCGGCCCAGGCACACTCCTTCCACCATCAGAAGAATTCTAGAGAACACGGAGAAGGAGAAGACACCAGCAAATAAACTCCTACTCACAGGTGAACCTAAAAAGTGGATTTGTTTGTCAGGCCACACATCCAGGACCTTCTCTGCAGGCCCCCGTACCAAGCCGACCCCAGGCATGGGCCCCAGCAGCGGACCTGGCGCCAGGGTGCCTGCAGGTGTCAGTTCTCAAATTTCACAGTGAAGATAATCATCCAGGGAGCTGAGGGAAATTGGATTCCTAGGCCCCGAGCCCAGGAAGCTGTCTCAATAGGTTTTAGGAAGGACCTGGGAATTAGCATTTTAATAAGAGCCGCAATTGATGGAGATGGGGGCCCACGGGCCACATCTGGAGACACTGCAGAATAACTGTGAAAACACAGCCTCTGGAGCCAGCCCTGCTTCAGGTTCCTTCCTATAAGCTCTACAGCCTCAGGCAAGTCACTTAAAGTCTCTGGCCCTCAGTGTTCTTATCCAAGCATAGAGAAATAATAGTAGGGTTTTAAAGAGTACTTGAGGCTGAGTGTGACAATCCCTCATAGTGACAGGTACCTAACACACAAGCACTCCATCAGTGTCACCTGCCTTGGAAGGCCACATCCTTCTGGGCAAGCCTGGTCTTCCTAGGGAATGGCATTCCCAGCATCAACTACAAGGGGAAGGGACAGGTCCCCTCCAGCAGCCTTGCCCTCTGGGGTCTGGACAACAAGGAGTCAGGCGTGTGCCCAGGGAAGCAGATGCCAAATGGTGCCTACCACGCGGGCAGCCCAAGACCAGAGTACGATGGGGGTGGGGTGGGTAGCCACAGAGAGCGTGGCAGGCCTCGGAAAAACAGAGAACCTGGGCTCAGGGTACCCTCCGTGCCTACCTCCCTTTGTCTCCCTTTATTTAAGTGTCATTAACAACTGATCCCGGCTGTGCGTGAGGTTTTAGAAAGTGGAGAGGCATCTCCACTGGAGCCTGAGTGTTAAAGGGGAGCAGGGCAGCCCCCATCCCTTCACACTCAGGAAGTGGCAGTGGTCATCCCTGAGAGAGCCCCAAGGGAAGGGGGCCCCAGGAGAGGACGGTGGAGCCCAGGAGATTTCCCCCTTTTCCTGTGGAGAGCCTGGGTTTCGTTATTATTAAAGCAGACGGCAATTTCTTTACAGCAGTAGCACCTACAGGGCAGAGACACTTTGAAGGAGCATGCTGATGAAATCCACAGACCTCCCACAGACCTGCTCCCAGAGAACATCCCTCTCCCATAGGGACACACACTTTCGTTCACTCAAGCACCCTCCTCTGAGTACACACTCGTCCCCCAAAGAACACACACGCCTGCATCTCCCTTCCTCCCACTGCCACCACCAAAGGGCATCCCCCGGGTGGAATCACCAGAGAATGACTCTCTCCTCTTTGCTCTTCCAGCCACCAGAATTAGGAGGACCCTGATCTGCCTGGCCCCCATGTCTCTGAGCCTGGGAAGCCCAAATGCCACACAGCACAGCCCACGGGCCCATGGACGTGCTCTCAGACCTGGAAAGCCTAGAATTAGAGATGCAGCACCCAGGATGATCTGGAGAGATGATCCGTCATCTGCACCCCAACCAGAGAATCCAAGGAGGGGATGGGCCATTGGGCAGAACCCGCCATGTCCTCCCTTGCCAGGATGAGGGGGGACTGTAAAGTGTTTCTCTGGTTCTCAGTGTTTTGGGTGAAGAGGGACCTTCGAGACCAGTGACTCCAGAAATGAGGCAGCTGCTGTCCAGAGGCCCCTGCTTCAGCTCCTACCTGCACGGCAGAGAGGCAAGAGTCTGGCCTTGCACAGGCATCGAAGCGGAACGCCCTTCTTCCAACAGCTCCACTGGTCAAGCTGCGCCTCCCTCAGTATTTCTGTCCCCGCACCTCCTAAGGCCACACACACACACTGCCTGCATCTTCTCATGCAAACTTACGAATCATAAGACAAAGACACTTTTGACCTCACTGGGTGGCAGGAAGTTTACTGATGCCCTGAGCCCACGGTTCTCCTCTGTCACATACTCCCTCCTCTCCTGCCCAAATCCCAGAAATAAGGCAAGCCACAGTTGATGAAGCATAGAAGTTGGGATATCATTTCATTCACTCCCTTTGCTTTCAGATAAAGGAGCCAAGGCTGAGAGGGTACAGAGCACCTCTGAGGTTTCCCAGAGAGATGGGGCCGGTTTGGGGGCAGGACCCAGGAATTCTGGCCCAGGCTCGTCCCTTCCATCAAGCTGCTGACACCACCCCAGCTCACACGTCCCTCGTATCTGAAAAGAGGCCCTCACGATTATAAATTGGTTCAGCTACTATGGAAAACAGTATGGAGGTTTCCTAAAAAGCTAAAACTAGAGTTGCCATATGATCCAGCAATCCCACTCCGGAGCATAAACCTGGAGAAAACTATAATTTGAAAAGATAGATGCACCCCAGGGTTCATTGCTGCACTGTTTACAATAGCCAGGACATAGAAGCAACCTAAGTGTCCATCGACAGATGAATGGATGAAGAAGATATGGTATATACACACAATGGAATATTACTCAGCCATAAAAAAGAATGAAATAACGCCATTTGCAGCAACATGGATAGACCTATAGATTATCATACTAAGTGAAGTAAGTCAGAAAGAGAAAGACAAATATCATACGATATCGCCTATATGTAGAATCTAAAATATGACAAAAATGAACCTATTTACAAAATAGAAACAGACTCACAGACATAGAAAACAAACTTATGATTACCAAAGGGGAAAAGAGGGGAGGGATAAATTAGGAGTTTGGGAGTAACATATACACACTACTATATCTAAAATAGATAACCAACAAGGACCTACTGTACGCAGAGGGAACTACAGTCAATATCCTGTGATAAACCATAATGGAAAAGAATATGAAAAAGAATATGTGTATATATATTCTGTGTACACCAGAAACTAACACAGCCTGGTAAATCAACTATATTTCAATTAAAATTTTTTTTTAATTTCTGAAAAGAGGCCCTCACCGTGCACTCTCTCTACCTGGTCTTCACAGCAGCCTAACTGGGTCAGGTCTTACTGTCACCACCGCTGACTCGGGTGCTTGCAGTCACCCAGTGCAGAGGCGACAGCTCCAGGATGAGACGATATCCCCTGCTGGTGTGACAACCCTCGCCCCTCCAAGGCCCAAACCTCCCTCAACCGAATCCCCAGGCCCACCGTCAGTGATAAAAAAGGTAAAATTGTGCCGTTACCCAAGGTCGTCAGGGAAAACTACAGATGATGAAGATCCAGTGATATTCTTTGCAGATAAAAACAGAGTTCGCCTCTCCTTATCCATCTACGTAGCCAACTCTAATTCCAAAAGGCCTTAATATGCTCTCATGTCCCTTTTCCAAAGTCATCTTGAAATATATATTTTTAATCTGAAAGGTCCACCGTAATAGCACTTTTGTAGGTCACCCCTCAGGCAGCCTGCCAAGAACAAGGAAGCCGCACGGAGAGAATGGAGTTTGTACACTACAACAGATATTTTACTCCTAAGAAAATCCTTCATCTCTTTGCTTAAAGTCTAATGGTGCCTAGTGCATAGATAATCTGAACACACAGGCGATCTGGTTTTCTGTTCCAGAGAAAACCAGTGAAAGGAAACGGATGACAGAGGGAAACTCCCAGGGGCAGATAGAACCTTCAGCGAGAAGTGACAGCAGACACAGTGAAGGAAATAGAAATACTAGAAAAGCAAAACACAGTTACTCAAGATTCACGGTGTCTGAGGCTAATTAGTGTAGGGTCCAGCAGTTCTCTGTAAGTCAGTAACACCTGAAGGCATCGCGGACGCCATCTGTGAGAATTAACCGGTAGTTAAGGAGAGCACGGTGTCAGTAAGAAAAGGTTAAGTTACCTCCTACAATCTCTCTTTAAGGCAAGAAAGAGCATTCAAGAATTCAGCCAGTGTTTCTTGCACCCTCCACTGTGCCAGCCCTAGGCTAGGTGCAGGGGTACGTGTACAGGCCACGTGGCAGCTGCATGCTGGGTAACTTGGTGGAGAAGGCACCGAAGAACGAGAATTGAAATGACAAAAGGTGCTTTCCCTTCCTCCCCTGACACCCATGTGTCCCTTCTAGAAGGAGAACAGGATTTTGAGGCCGGGAGGCCTGACCGTGCCTGCCGCTGAGAGGAGGCCTTATCTTCAGAAGGCCCGTGAAAGCAGGCCACGAGCGGGAGGTGCCAGGGCTTGGTGATGGAGAGGGCAGAGAAGCCCAGTGGGGCAGGAGAGAAAACCATTCCCCAAGCTAGAGGAAACCTGGGCCCCCTGCTCTAGGGCCCACATGAGGGACCCCGGGAGCTGCTGCTGAACAGGGAGCCCCCATGGCCTTGAGGGAAGTGCCTGGTCGGGGGGCTCCCTCTGGGCAAGTCTGGGGTCAGTGGAGATTACCACTGCGGGGTCTCGGGGGTGCCCAGCAGATGCTGAAGGACCCAGCCCCACTGTCAGGCTGGCAGGAGGAGCAATGCCACAGGCCGACTGGCAGCCTCCTCCTCACCGCTGCAGGTTTCCCACGCCCTGAGCCTGGATCCCGCATGCCACAGACAAGGGAAGCTCCATTAACTGGTATTGCATTTCCTGCCGGCCAGGCTGGGGCAGGGAGAACCTGGAGCCGATTTAGAAAAATCAGGAAATGTGATCTGACCCCAGAGTGTGTTGTAGGGTGAAATCCACACACGTTACAAATGCAATGCATCCTAAGAAGACCTCTGATGGGGGTCGGGACAAGCGGTGTAGGAGCCCAGGGGACAGAAAACATAACCTCCAGGAAGACAGAGGAGCTTCAAAGAGATGGTGACCTCAAAGGGTCTCCTAAGATGAACGGGAACTTCCCATTTCATTAGGAGGACGGCCCAGGTAGGGGAGCCGGTCCCTGCAGAACCCCAGAGGCAGGAAAAGCAGAGGGAAGTTACACGTCCAGGGAGGCTGGGGCACAGGCGCCTGGAAGGAGGGCCAGGAGAGGGGGCTGCAGGCGGGGGGTCCGAGGCAGGCGGTCTCAGATCCCAGATTCTTCTGGAACCAGAGGCGGGAGGGCCCTGGGGTTTGAGTGCTTTGAAAAGTTCATTCTGAGGACTTATCTGATGACCGCTCACTGCCGAACTACTTGCTTGCAAAATCCGTTTCCAAATGGCCTGCTCATCTGTGAGAAGCTACAGGGACTCTGTATCAGGAGCAGCCAACCCCCCGATGGTCCGCAGCTGTCTCCCAGCTTCCTTAGGCCGCAGCCCCTCCATTCCACCAGACCCAGCCTGCAGGCCCTCACACCCACACCTCGAATCACCAGGCACCTACCCTGAGCCCAGCCCCCGGCCTGCCCGCAGCCCGAGATCAGGCAGAGGAGAGTCTCACTTCTCGTTAGAATGAGCAGACTACAACCCTTGCATTGATGCACGGCACCTGGTCAGAACCAAGGGAAGAAGCCCGCAGTCCCACCACCGCAGCGCCCCCCGCCAGCACCCCACACCTGAGGATGCACCCTTTCAATCCTAGGAGAGAGGAGACAAAGGGAGAGAAAGCCCTGGCCCCTCCCCCATTTCAACCACCACCTGGCAGGTTCTCCCGGGCCCAGCAGGACTCACAGCTGAGCTGGGGACCCACTGAAAACCCTGCTCTGGTTAAAATACATCTATCTGCAGCATTCAGAAAATAGCTATCTACAGTATTGCTTTCAGCTATAATGGAAAACTGATGGCTTTTATCTCCCCAACTTTATGACTATTGATGGGATAGAGGCTGAGGTTTGATGACCATTTAATAGCCCACCCTGTGCAGTTAGGAGAGCATCAGAAAGCAATGAAAGCACTGAGATGATTGTCTGGCAGAGAATTCTCCGCTGAGGTCCAGGAAGCAAAACAACCACCCTCCCCAGGCTCCGACAGGAGAAGAAAATCAAAGTCATCATCATTTCTGTTTCTCCCCCCTCCTTTTTGCCACTGACCTCTGAGAGGTTGATCCAGCGGGGGGAGGGAGGGCAGTGGGGAACAGGAGCAATGCAGGTGTGAGCCCTTATGGAGAAAGGGAGGGTGGGAGAGGGGCTCTGGACTGGGGACTCCCAAGATGGGCACCCCACGCCCCGCCCCTTCCAGCCCAGCCTTCACTGTGCCATGGACAAACCAAGTGGGATTCTCGCAGAACAACAGGGGCTCAGGGCTGTCTAACGAGCTTCCTGCAAAGAGCTGGAAGGAGAAAGAAGGGAGCGGAGGTCCGGTCTAGCCCGTGATCCAAATGGTCTTAGACCTCCTGTCCACGGCCAGAAGCCAAAAGCCACCTCCAGGGCTCTGCATGGACTCAAGCATCAAGCCTTCCCTGACAGTCCGCGCCTTCCCCCTGTGTGGGGACCTACCCACCGCTGCCCGCCTCCCTTTCCATGGTACAGGCCAGAACCCTGTGCTGGGGAACATCACCGTTTTAAACATGGTGGGGAGGGGTGTAGGGGAGGGGGATTCTTTGCAGCATTCCAAGCACCGTCACGGCGTTTCTCTCATTTTCTGTTCTACGACCGCCCCATGAGGTGGACAGGACAGATTTGATTCCGTCCGTTCTTTAAATAAGGAAACTCAGAGATGTTCCAAGTCCTGAGTCTGGGACCCCAGTGTCTGACCCCCTGTCCAGTTAGCCCTCCACCACGCCAAGCCTCCTCGCAGGACAGGACACTGCCCAGGGAGGCCAGACCTGACCTCTTGCCTGAGTCCTGCCACTCCCTAGCTGTGTGACTGTGGGCAAATAACTCCACCTCTCTGGGCCTCA